>NC_141685.1:1207972050-1208601050 GCF_964263255.1 Lissotriton vulgaris
TCATACATTTTTCATGTGTTTTTATTGTTGTGCAGAATCTAAAGTTATAAGCCTAGCACAATTGATTTACAGTAGTGAAATGGATGTTTCAGAGCGCACTGTTAGTAAAGATATGAAAATACATATTTTTGCTGCTTTTCACAGCACTTTAAGTACTAAAAAATGGCTGACATGCTGTTTCGTCTGTTGATGTTTTTAATATAATTATCTCAATCTTGCTACTGGAGATATGTTTAACATCTCAAAATATATTTTCTGACTTTTATGCACATTAATGATGCATTTTTTGTGAATAGGTGCATATGATTGCATACATAGACTCTTGAAGGTCCAAAAGGGTAGCTCCTGAAAGAGTGCACAGGATGTATCTTTGTAACAGTGAAATTGTTTCTGCAAAGTGAGGTATCATTTTAAAAGTCATTGTCTGATCTCACAAGTCAACTAGTTAAATTTTATAAAAGGTCAAAAAGTTGTGCCCTTTGACCCTAAATACACATTCTTAAAACTTTTTTAGTTTTTATTCTGTCACCCTTGGATCAATTTCAGCAAGTGTGGTATTATTGGAACTTAACATGACAAAGTACTATCTTTTTCAATGTTCAAATTATTGTAGAGGTCATAATGTTTGACCTTTGACCTCTATTTGCATTCATTGTAAATATTTCCAGGTGTCTATTCCATTATGGTTATATCATATTTTACAAGTGTTGCAGCGTTTGAATCATCATGAAAAGTACTTACATTTTTCTTGGTTAAATTGGTGGGGATGGTCCTGTGGTTTGACCTTTGACCTCTAATTTCACTGTTCTGAGTGTTTTATGGTCATTGATCCATTACTGTTAGATCATTTGTTACAGGTGAGGCATTATTGAAATTGTCATGGTAAGTACTTACTTACTATATAGTTACTGTGTTGGATGAGTTTATGCTTTTTGACCTTTGATCTCCAATTAAGCTTGTATCTTGGATCATTTGTTACTAGTGTTGCATTATTGTAATTGTCCTGATAACTAGGTACAAGTTGCTTTACATTTTAGACTACAGGGTCGATGTAATTTGGCAAGAATTTGAAGTTACTTGAGTTCACTTATCTCTATAACTAACTGATCACATTCCATTGGAACCCTAGCTAAATACAAAGGATTGGGTGATCAAAGCTGATTTTTTTTTCCAAGTTGAAAAAGTAACGACGTGACAGCAACTGACTCATAATCACTCAAGCTTATGGCTCAGCTGCCTGCAAATCAGAAACGTCTGTAATGGTTTTTAACAAGAGCCTAATGAATTAGTGCAATGCAAAACTGAAGCATTCTTTGCAACAAATCTCCATGGTATATGCAATTGGTACAGCATATTGTGTCAGCAGTTATCTGAAGATGCATTGTCCATTCTGTTAAGTAAAATGACAACTTTTGCTGACTGTACAATTGATTCAGCATTTTGGAGGTTTTAAAATAAAATGAGGTCCCTCCTTTGTGCCACAATCCGAATAAGGCACTATAATTATCACGTTTTATTGTTAGCTTGATTTTCCTACCAATAAATGTGAAGCTCTCATGCCAATTTAAAAAAGCAGAGGACAAGTAAAGCATATACTTAAACGCTCACAATCGGAGCTTGAGTTTCTAAACATGACATTGAGACTGAGGGGTACATTTTACGGATGCCCTTGGAATATTATAAATCATCCATTTGCTTTAAAAAAGGCATCTGTTCATAGTTAGCAGATATAGCAGATCTGTTTATCATCTCACTTAGATGGCTCTTTAGGCATTCATTTAAGACTTCCTTCTATTCTCCCCAGCCCTGCATGTTTTTTTTTCCTTCCAGGTAACTAATTGGTCTTCCCAATCAGGCATTTCCTCATTGGTGCTTGGCCTATTTAGCCCACCTGCAATACTTTTGTCACTAGCCAGTATCTCACATCTGTTATAAAGAGTAATAGTAGGGCCTTTCAGGATACTCTCGTCATTATTCACTTGCACACTTGTTCCTCCCTCTTTTCGATGTCGGGAGTGCTTCATTGCGCTTGACCCAGGTAGTTTTTCCCACTGGTTATTTTGCACTTCAGCAAGTGTCATTATTACTTCTCTTTTGCACTGGTTTATGCTCTAATCCCTTAGATAATACACTTCGCCTCTCCTTAATTGAAGTTCCTTTAAGGTATTGACCCCATTTTGTTTATCTTCTCTACTTTTCCTAGTGGGGAGGTGTATCCAAACTTATTTTAGCTGATCTCAATTGGTATCTCTTCCCCTTAGTGACAGACTTTCCCTCAGTCACTCTGCTGTTTTTTGTCAAGCTGGAAGAAATACATTGAAGAGTTTTAGGACCTGGATATTTCTAACTGTAGCATCCTAAACTAAAGTAAAACTAAGTGCTCTAGGTGTCCTACCTGGAAGTCTCCTAAGGCTGCAATAACACTTCTTTCCTAAAAAATATTTAAGTGAGCAGAGAAGTAACATCTATGCTTGTAAACAAATAATGAGCACATTACTAGGTCAATGATGTTAACGATTTGCTGTTAGCCCATTTTAATCATCACACTTAAGAAAATGTTTAAACAGTGTTTTATTAACTTGGCATCTAATTATAATAAACCCGTCTCCACCTCTACAGGTCAACCTCTCCCCATTGATCCAGATGACTGAATTCAGTGATCATGCTTTTCTCCTTTTTTCCTTTGTTTGTCCTCTCTCTTTAAAGTTACACTCTCTTTTTGCTCCAAACCCCCCCCCTCACTGGAAATAATGGTGTTACACTAAAGCGGGAGAAAATAGATCCCACCTCTTTCCTCCCAAAGGTTGTAAGATTCAATCGTGTCTAGATATTCAAATGAATAGCTCCCAAATCGTAGCTGCGTTCATTAAAATCCTAATGTCTATTAGATCTAATCTCACACTCCCAGCAACACCTAACATCTCACTGTCAACTAGATGGTTTGAGGAAATTTGCTTGAAGGCTTCTAAACAGCTCTGAATTGCTCTTAGTAACAATCCCAGAGACCTAATAAGAAAGTAACGGGCTGACTATAAGTCAGCAAGGTACCTGAGAAAGAAACAGCTGACAGAGGAAGCTTGGAAAAATGTGCAGGATGCCTCTAGTAGCAAGAACAGTAAGGACTTTTTGAAGGTGACGAATGCCCAGACTCTGAGGGTTCACTGCTGGTTCAAATGGGGTTGGAATTCTCCTTGCAGGAAACTGAGCTTGCACTGTCTCAATCACCTTCCTTTAAGGCAGCAGGTCCAGAATGGGTCCCAGTTGAAAATTTTCTTGCCCAAAAGATTTTGTGGGCCCATCACCGGACCCAAGATTTTAATGCAATTGTCAAAGTCGGGCCGCCAGTATCCTGGAACCATTAATTGATAATTTCTATATTCAAGAAGGGAGACCCAGGGAACCCAGCAATTTACTGTCCAATCTCTTTATTGGATAGCACTGCCAAGTTAATGGGGAGTATGCTTTTAAATAGATTAAAGGACTGAGCACACAAAATTAATGTATTAGCTGAGATTCAATATGATTTTTAGAAAGGGGAGGGGCACGGTTGATCAAGGACCAAATTTAGCCTAGATTACAGCTTAATATGCGCATGCTTAAAAGGGTCCGTTTTACATGGCTGTTATGGACTTGTCTGACTCTGCGGCCTTCGATTACGTGAGCCACACTAAATTGTGGGTTCTCATGGAGTTGATGGGCGTGGACAAGGCCACAATTATTTTTCATCAGAGAATTGCATAGAGAAGCAGGGGCTGTTGTCAGGTTTGGAAAACAGGGGGAATGCACAAAATCGTTTCTCATTGAAAAGGCGGTCTGACAAGGGTGCGTTCTAGACTCCTTCTTTTTTGATGGTATACCAATAGCCTCAACGAAGTTCTGACTGCAGAATGTAGGGACGTTCCATGTGTAGGTGGTTTACACCTGCCAGTTCAGATATATGCAGATGATGCGGTCCTGCTGGCCAGAACACCATTGGCAGTACTGCGCCTGATTGGTAGACACACAACCTATATGGCAGATCTGGGACTGTTTGTTAATAAATCAAAAACATTTGCTATGAAAGCTGGGTCTAGAAGAAAAAAGCCAAGCTCTCTTCAAGCAGACGGGCGCTCCCTAGAGTGGGTAGAGAGTTTTATGTATCTGGGTATTCTTTATAATTCCAAATCAAATTGGACAGCTATGGAAGAAAACAGAACAAACACGATGAAAAGAAGCCAAGCAGCTCTGTGGAAATTTGCCTCTAATTTGGGCAAAAAGCATATCAGGGAAATGGTAGGAATCTACATAGCAAAATCCATAGCCCTAGCCCCTTCTGGCACCAAAATATGGGGCACAGCCCAAGTGGGTACCTTGCAGACTGTGGAGGACAAATTTGCTAAACAATTTTTATCAATCCGGCTTGTTGCTCACAAAGAACTTGGTCTTCCTTTTTCTAACCTTCTCTAATAAACTGGCTCCGCTCCTTCTATGGCTCAGAATCTGGAAAAGGGATTCAGTCATAATAGATCAAGCAGTGATAAAAGACCTAATTAATCTTGACCGAGTTAACAGTATTCCGTGACTAGCTATGTTAACTAGTCTTTTTTAGATTTGGGCCTAGCATGTTACTATGAATCACCCACTAACTGCTTGTCTTTCCCTAAATCCAAGCTAAGAGAAGCTTTCCTCACCAAGTGTGAACTTGAAAGATGGCAAGATAGTCAATGTAAAATTATGGTTTTAACCTATCAGACCTTGCCTAGTGTGGCCACAGGTCATGCTTCTGATCTCTTGTTTGTCTCCAACAATTTGCACCACTATTTATTGACTAGGATAAGATTGATTATTTTTTCCTTTAATGGTAGGATACCCAGCTCAACCACATTCGATTAACTTATTTGTCACTATGCCCCTGTGACGATTGTTCATCACAAACTATGTTGCATATTTTATTTTTCTGTTCATTATACAAAGTGGAGGTGAAAAATGTATAATTCAAATGCTTGGAAAACTGAGTATATGGTCACACACCTCAGCCTTCACTGTAATTACTATGCTGAAAATCCCCTTTGTTTGTTTTATGACTGCAAACTTTCTATACGCAGTTTTACGGACTAGGAAAAGCTAGTCTGAGAGACGTGTTGCCGCATTTGGTCTGTCTTAGTAATTTGCTCATATCATAATAACTATTGCAAGTGCAATGTTATAAAGTTTTTATTATTTTTCTAATGAATGTTTTGGAACTTGTAAGTGTTGGTTTACGAAGGGCGTTTTCTCACTCAGTTTGTCGTAACAATTTGTTTATATTTTTTAACCATTGCTAATGAATCGCTGCAATCATTTTAATACATTATCTTATGCTTTTCTTCTGGTTTTTAATGTACAGTTAGGATACGGTACATCAGTATTTTAACAAGAAGTCAGTGTGCTGTTATTATTACATATTTGCACAGTGAAATTCCTCTGTACTTTTATGCGTCCATCAAATGCAAATATAGTAAATATGATGATGATGACAAGGTCACAAACTTGCCAATATCATTGTGTCACAGAAAGAATGAATGTTTGGGCTGCACACACTAAAAGCATTGTAAGTTAATTTGTGTTTTCCCTTGTCAGAAGTTTATTGCAGGTGGAACCAGGCATAGACCTGCAATGCCAAGCACTGGGTAACAAAGAGATTTTGAAAACAGTCCAATGACCTCTAACCCTTGGGTCCAAATGATCACCACAGAGTATTCTTGAAATCATGGGGGTTGCATGGGCTCTAGTGAGCGTTGGGTCTAGGCTTCCTCTGCAAAAATGTGCTACACAAACAAATGATGGACGGAATGCTGAATAAATCATTCATTCACTCCCAGTCAAGAGATCTGGGTTAACACCATCGTTCTTTTGCTCACCATGCCACCCCAATATAGACCCAGCCATTTGCAAATCAGTATTGACCCTCTGCCTCATGGGACAGTCCAGACCAAACAGCCAAGCCAGGTCCTCCCTGGACCAGAAACAAGCATCCTGGGACCAGTATCTGGGTATTACCCTTCATCAGCCAGGCTAGCTTGAATCCAGTGGCATAGTGAGCAAGGGACCAACGTCTGGGCATACCCACCCCACTTAGTGTGAAAAGTGCTACTGGAACAAATGATGGACAGAATGCTGAATAAATCATACATTCACCCCCAGTCAGGAGATCTGGGTTAAACCATTGTTCTATTGCTCACCATGCCACCCCAGTTATGACCCAGCCATATGCAAATCAGTCTTGACCCTGTGCCTCATGGGAACAGTCCAGACTGAATTGCCAAGCTAGGTCCTCCCTGGACTGGAAACATGCATCCTGGGACCTGTTTCTGGGTATTACCCTTCATCAGTGTGGCTAGCTTGAATCCAGTGGCACAGTGAGGAAGGAACCCACGTCTGGGCATACTCATCCCACTTAGGGTGAAAAGTGCTAAACAAACACATGATGGATGGAATGCTGAATAAATCATACATTCACACCAGTCAAGAGATCTGGGTTAACTCCTTTGTTCTTTTGCTCATCATGCCACCCCAGTTTAGACCAAGCCATATGCAAATCAGTCTTGACCCTGTGCCTCATGGGACCAGTCCAGACTGAACTGCCAAGCCAGGTCCTCCCTGGACTGGAAACAAGTGTCCTGGGACCGGTTTCAGGGTATTATCCTTCATCAGCCAGGCTAGCTTGAATCCAGTGGCAGAGTGAGCAAGTGACCCACATCTGGGCATACCCATCCCACTTAATTAATTAATTAATTGTGGGTTTGTAATGCGCTAGAATCGACTCCCGAAGGAGTATCTCTGCGCAGTAGACCGCTAGGGAACCCGTCCTGGCTTTCCCTGTGAGATGGTCCCTACTGGGTATCTCCAAGGTGAAACCAGGCATCCCCGGCGTATGTGGGGGGCCGTTGTGGAGATGAGGCAAGCTAATGCCCAGAGTTGCCGAGTGTGATCCATGGTTAGAGTAGGCACCGAGGTGAGAATTATCGAGTCCGCTGACCCTGGTCCACGACCCTGCCGCGTCGGGAATTGAACCCTGGTCCCGGGCCGTCCTCTGCTCCCGGGTCTGCCGCCTCTAGCCAGTGAGCCATACCACTCTACTTAGGGTGAAAAGTGCTAACCAATTAAATGATGGACGAAATGCTGAATAAATCATACATTCACCCCCTGTCAAGAGATCTGGGTTAACTCCATTTTTCTTTTGCTCACGATGTTACCCCAGTTTACACCCAGCCATATGCAAATCAGTCTTGACCCTGTGCCTCATGGGAACAGCCCAGACCGAAGTGCCAAGCCAGGTCCTCCCTGGACCGGGAACAACCATCCTGGGACCGGTTTCTGGTATTACCCTTCAGCAGTCAGGCTAGCTTGAATCTGGTAGCACAGTGAGCAAGGGACTCACACCTGGGCATACCCATCCCACTTAGGGTGAAAAGTGCTATGCAAACAAATGATGGACGGAATGCTGAATAAATCATACATTCAACCCCACTCTTCCTCTGCAATTATAGCATGTGAAGAGGAATGACCCAGTTAGTCAAATAGCGATCTGACATAGACCTGACAGAGGGTAGCTTCCATTTGATTTTGAGCTCTTCAAAGTAACATCTTTCTCAGGGTTCCTTTTTAGATCCCTACGGTATTGCCGCAGAATATTTTCCTTTGCTAATTTTGACATGTGTCCCATGAACATGCCCTCTAACGGGCTCCTAGAGACCACAGCATCTCGGAAAATCCTTGTGACTCAACTTTGATGTCTCTTCCAACATGGCCATGGAGTGGAAACTAATGTCTCTCTTCCCAGTTGCACTGCAGGAATCAAGGGGCTGCAGTGTGTTAAATAACATGGTTTTAACCAGGACAACTTGGACGTCATATAGGGTTCACAATGGGTAGCAGTAGCAAACATTAGCTTGACCCTGGCATTGGCTTTGCGACCCTTGGCCTCCAAGGTGGCAAATGCAGTGCCAAGAACAGGATGTAAACAGTGTTCTAATGAATGTTTACTTTCTACAAGATTCACTGCCAGGGAGTAGCATGGGGGGGCGGAGGGGGTTGAGGTATGCCACCCCACAAATAAATGAATTTGGGGCTGGCAAATTGGGTCTGAGGGCCCTGAGTTGGGTCTGCGATGTCAGGTTTTTCTGTTGTGTACAAAGATTACAAGACAAAACTGTGAACATTGATGTAGAGCAGGAGAAAGAGAGAGGGAAAGGGAGAGAGAGAGAAAGAGAGAGAACAGATAATCTGGAATCAATATCGACAACCTTGCTAGTCCAAATTGTGTGATCTGAGGTAATCATTTTGTTGCCCAGAGCCTCTTTTTTATGGTCTTGATTAAAAGCTCAGCTGTCTCCTGACAATGATGTGGGCATCACTAAAAAAAGGGGCTTTACTTTTGCTTAGATTTTGGGAGACATGTTTACAAGATTTGATTGTGTACTTTCTGGGAAAAAGCACTTCTACCTGTCGCCGGGGTAATTTTTATTTGTGTAGTTTTACACAAGGCAAACTTTTCCCAAGGGAATTAGAGTGCTTTTTTAGGTCGAGCTTCAGTTTGTGTAGAAGCTCATGCATGTGGTGCTCACACACAATTGCCTTTGCGTCTGGCTTTAGTTCACAATTAGCCAAAGGCTTGTGGAGGTCCCAGCTTCTTGTGAAATGTTTACTCCCAGAGCGTTTAAATCTCGGGAGCCAGTAGCGGCGCGCAGGGGCCATCTTTTTATAATTAGTGTGCCTGCACTTGTCTCCCAAGCAGTGTCTCTCTCTACTTGTGCAGGCCGTGGTTCTCGGACTTTGACTTGGGACAGTACAGACGGAGTCAGATAGTGCTCTGAGGACATCTAGTGGCCATTGTAAACAGTATTTAAACGGCGCTTACCACCCCTGACGGCAAGAAATATTAGCACAATTTTGACTAGCGATCAAACATTAGATATTTACACAGCACAAGCCACAACAGAACTTGGCAATGAGAGCTTAATAATCTGCAATATTGTTTATTTAAAAAAAAGAGGTACTGGTTTTATCGCTCTCGGAAGGATGAAAGGCAAATGAATCTCTCCTAGGATTTTAAGTCTTGCAAGCTCGTTTTATGGGCAGGCGAAAATAATGGCGACCACAATACTGATACGGGTGCTCAATCCTAGATACAATCACATTTATGACAATACTTTTGTCAGCAGTAGCAATAATAAAATTATTTTTTATTAGTAGTAGAAATAGTTTTGTAGTTTTAATTTGTTCTAATTGTACTATTAATTATATCCAAATAAATATTACTGTTATGTAAATATTATTGATAGTATCATAATATATAATCGTTATTGCTATTAATAACCGGTTCAGGCATAAAAATCATATCCATATGGTTTTTCCTTTATTTTAGTTAGAGGCTAGACCTTTTGAACGGAAAAAGCGTTATATAGTATAATTTTGGTCACAGTCAAAAGAGTTTGACCACCAAGCAGGCCTCGGCACGCTTTTTTTACGCAGTGCTGCAAAGGATGTACTTCGCCACACATGGCGCCTCGGCCCGCGTCATCTCTGCCTCCCTCTGAAGAGATGCTCGTTTTAGGATTGAGAGAGCGCAAACTGAACAAAATGTATGAGTGCACCAAAATTACAAGTAGTACGCACAAAGCATAAGAGAGATGCTATAAGTGCTGAAAATATATTCACCTATACTTAGAAATGTGTAGTTAAGCTAGAGATTTCATATAGAAGTGGAACTAATGCGGAAATGTGTGGAAAATGTATAACCTTATTAGACGTGATTAATCCTGATCCATGTTATGTAGCTGCTAATGGAAGAATGTCATGCTGCAAAGCACAGAACGGAGTAGGCCTCATGGCCAGAGCTGAAGTTGTTGGGAAAGGTATTCATTTACATGATATGGATTGCACTAAATGTTATAATGATTTCGTTTATTAGTTAGATTTATATTCCATAGATGTGTTTTCTCATTAAATAAGAATAAAATGCTAACATGATATTTTAGTTTAGCCTCTGCGAGAAATGTTGTAGGCCTGAAATGATCAAAAGGTTTCTGAATTGCACGTGCTGGTACAAGTCGAGCTGTGCCGAGAAATAAGTTGCAAACTTCTGTTAGAAGTTTATGAGAATTGGGATCCAAGCTGCAGATGTCTGTCTGCGGGTGCGAGGGGGATCCAATTAAGAATTGGATGAATAGAGTTCTGTTCAAGAGACTGGTACAGACATGGAGGAGGGTTCAGGAATGTTTAAGGGGTATCGGCGGGCCGGAGAAGAGTCTGAGAAGCAAGGTCATCTCTAACGCACGAGGCCCAAAGGAAGATCATCATGGAAAAAGCCAGAATCGACACCACATGAGGGGCGTCTCGAGAGGGGCGTTCCAACTGTAATTGGGGTTTTGTATTAGGGACAGCACCCCTGGGTGGAGTTAGAGCAGATGCCTGAGGACCCTTTAGAGAGCGGATGGGTAGGCAGAGAGGGGTCATGACCGGAGATCATAGGTTTTCACCTAGAGACTAAGAGTGGGTGATCTTCCTAGGAAGTCATTCACAGCTGACACCTTTTGATAGGTTGGGAGTCTGTTAAGTAGGGATACCATCCAGAGCAGGGTAGGGACAGCCTAACCTGAACCTTTCCCTCCTGCTGTAAATGACGGAGAGATCACAATACGTGTCTATGCTTGCAGCTCTTTTGATTTTAGAATTAGTCCTTGTAGTGTTCTTTGCTCGCCTGAGGGCTTTTAGGGAGCACATGTATGTAGTGGTGCCCGTATATCTTTTGAATCTCATTTTGAGATGCCTGTACTTGCAGTTAACCTTGACTTTGTAATAAATCTTTAAACTTAGAAGTAGTCTGTGGTTTTTCCGAGCCGAGTCCATTATTGATTGAACTAACCTGGTAAGAGATGCACTTTCTTCCCTCAATGACAGGCAATAAAGGTTCAGTCGACCAGAACGGGGTTTAGATCTAGAGTGATAAGATAGTGATCAAAATCCCGCCCCCGCAGTTGGTAGCTATAGAGGATGGTTGCCTTCTTGAGGAAGGTGATCTAGGCCAGGTTAGATTACCCCAAGGCCCCTAGAGATCGATGATCGGAAGAACCGCCCGCCGAAGAGGGTCCGGATGACGTGAGACAGAAAAGCAGCAGTATCGGTCGAGAGTGAGTATAAAGGGTCATGCGTGTTAGATTGCGGTGTTTTTGTGTTGTATCTATGTTGTAATGTCTGGCGGAGTTGAATGCCTGTAGAGTGACTGTGGAGCAGGTTGTGAGCGCGCGCAACCGGTGCAAATCTTAAGTTCAAGGAGAGCTTAAGTGGTTCGGGTGTATCGAACATCCAGAGTAATTTGTCAACCAGTGTGAAGGGGGTCATGAGGTACCATTGATCGCCCGAAGGACCGAGATAGGGGGAACGTAAGAGTGAGTGCGTGAGTAACGGACGCTGGTCGGAAGTTACTGTGTGTGTAAGCAACCTATCAGAGAGACGATAGACATTTCGTCAGTTGTGGTGACAATTACAGATAGACTGTGGACGTACAGTCAAGAGAAGTGACCGCTTGGTCGGAGGTAGTCATTTTTCGGTGTGTGAATGGGACGCATGCGTGACCGGGAGACGAGCTGAGAAAGGAGGGGAGCTGCTGCGAAGGGGAGACGAGTGACGTCAGAAAGTGCCGCGCTGGGATTGGCCGGCCGGAGTGAGACCGCGCTGTGATAGGCCAGCTAGTAAAGCCGCGCTAGGATTGGTGGAATGTCATCAGGAAGTAAACAGAATAGCAAGGCTGGGAATTGTACGATTAATCATGAAATGTTTTAAATGGTTAAGAGCGGCGTTTAAGAGAGAGAGGCGGAGATCATATGATGGGGAAGAAGCCCCGCCGGAGGGTACGCCGGCTAATTATATGGGGACAAATGTTGGGTTACACACTATATTGTGGATTTCAGAGTGGAGTAAGATTACAGAAGGAAATGAGGAACTGACGTTTCCGAAGTACGGGACGTTCAGATTAGAGGTGCTACACCGACTAAAAGCAGTTATGACCTCAATGAGACCCATGCCTAGACCGACCCAGTTTGAAGCTCTCAATGCATGGATTAGGGCGGCGCACGACAGGAACCAGCACAGGCGTCAAGAAAGGGTGAAACGCTCGGTAAGAGCAGTGCAGGAGGCCAAATGGGATGCGGATGCTAAAAGATGGAGAGTGCATAACCTTGAAGTAAACAAACTGTACCCAGTAATAGAGGTAGCAGCAAACAAAAGCCCATTTGAAGAAGATGAGGAGAGCGAGACAGAGGACAGCCTGATAAATAGGTTACTGACGGATAGACCACCCCCGTACAACAAAGAGACAGGAAATGATGAGCTCAACAGAGAAGGGGGGCCTAGCATAGGGGAGTATGGACCGCTTCCCATTACAGATTGGGATCCCACCACAAAGAAGGAACTGTCCCGACCTAGTCCGGTGCAGCAGGTAGTCGGAAGGTTTGTGGTACAAAGGGTGCCAGAAACGGAGCGTGCCACATCCTACGCACTACCAGATGCCCTGCAAGTACCTGTTACTATAGGCCCTATAGTATCGATTTATGACCCGGAGAGAGCTCGAGGGGAGGAACAGGTACGGATAGACAGAGAGAGAGCAGAAATGGCAAGGAGGAATGATACAATCAATTCCCCAAGTCAATTGCCAAGACCAAGGGAGTGGAGCACCCCAGTACGTACAGCAGCAGATCCAACAGGAGATCCGGGAGGCCCTAGATGGCCAATGGATCTGAGGGGATCAGGACGGAAATCCTTCCAGGAGTTAAACGAGTACATGAAGAAGTGGGATGAGGCAGTGGAGGCTCACAGGAGCATCATAGCAGCAGAAGCTGGAAGGGAAAGCCAGGATAGCAGGACCCGGGCTCACTGCGGGGCTGATGAAAGCAGTCCGAGTGGGACGGGAAGGGTCAGGACGGCAGCGGAGACACTCGCCATACCAGGAGTGGAGGTAGAGCAGACCCGGGAAACAGGAGCCCTGAGTGTTGGGGGGTGTCCCGCCCAATTCACAGTGAAGGGGATAGGAGAACGCAAGAGTACAGTAACAGTTTTAAGTGCACCCACCATGAGTCCGGCAATAGTGGACAGAACGAGAGTTGCGAGAGGTCTCGCCATAACCCCTGTGACTACGGACAAGAACGCAGTTCTGGGGAGATGGGGAGCCGAGGGGGAACTTACAGAATACTGAGTGACACTAGGCAACGAGAGAGTAGCGACAGGAGGGAGAACAGTAGGGAATCCTACCCTGGAGCGAGGGAGGACAGAGGGAATGGACAAACTGAGATTGGGGGAAGCAGGCCCGTGTTTAATCACCTTCCAAGACAGGATGGTCGAGCATGGGACTTAGAGAGATGGGAACAAGGGAGGACTCTCCTTAACTCTCCTGAGCCCAAGCGCAGTACTCGGAGCTGGGACGGGAGAGAGACCAGTGAACCCCCTAAGAAAGACATACTGAGAGCCGAGATAAAAGCCAAGAGACTCGATGTCGTCAGCTTAAAGTCAGATCTGGATGACATGGTGGATGGTACCTTGCCTCTAGAAAGAATGGAAATGTACGAGCAGGATGAAATACTGTTCATGGCAAAGGACATCACTCGAAAAGCGAGAGCAGCACATGAGAAATTAGTTGAACTAGCAGGCAAATATATGGTAGACCTGTCAAGGACCAAAGCATTACAGGGTAACCATAGGCTACATTATTCAGACCAGGACCTAGATGAGAGAAGAACAATAGGATTGAAAACACACATAAGGGAACTGATCACTGGAATAAGGACGTGGAGGGCGCTGGATAAATGGGAAGAAAGGTGGTCCAAGAAGGGGACCGTTAGGAGAAGCATGCTTGGGATGTCCCAAGAGGGAGGACTGCAGAGAGTAGAGGCATACCCTTTGCGTGAGGTTGCAAACGGGAACTATGTACATGTGCCATGGAGTAGGGGGGATTTAGCGGCCTTTACCAACTCCTTCCCTAAATTGAGGGAGAATCCAGTCGAGTGGTATAAGCAGGTGGAGAGGTTTGTAAAAATATCCAAGGTACTATGGATAGACCTGAACACTCTGTTTGACATTGTGGTACCAGGAGACTTGTGGACAGCATGTAAGGTTAGTGCTGAGTGGCCCACATCAGAACCAGAGAGAGATGCGCTGACCAATGGACCGTCCGAGACAGTAATGGCAAAATATGAGAGAGTGATGACTTGGCTGAAAGATAAGGTGCCAATGCAGGACATAGATTGGGTCAAAATAGATCGAACTAGACAGGAACCCAAAGAGACAGTTCATGAATATTATGAGAGATTGCTGAAGGCGTTTAAACAGTATAGCGGGTTGGATGTAATGGATCCTAAAGACATAGGGCAGTTTGTGTCTAAATTCGTTTTGGGCTTGAGACCGGATATTAGTTTAATGATTCAGCAACACTTGATTTGTTGGCAAAATAAACCTTTGGATGAAATTCTGAGATATGCTAGGTACTGCTGTGATGAGATAGACTCAAAAGCAAAGAAGCTAAAAGAAAAGCTGATGGTGGTGCAGATGCAGTCAGCCGGTAAGGGTGGACAGCAACAACAGCAACAGGGAACAGGGACCGGGGGCAGGAAACAGAATAACCAGAATAAGGGCAATGAGGAGAACTCCAACTTAAGACCTAGGGTAGACATAGCAGCATTGAAAAAGACGACTCGGTGCCACCAGTGTAACGAGGTGGGGCATTGGAAACGCGAGTGTCCCTACAACGTTGAAATCGGAGAGCAGGAAGTAGAGGAGGAAGAGGTTCAAAGCACTCCAGGAAGAGGGGTAACGCAATACCAAGGAAAGGTGGTCAAAGGGGGGACCCCAGCTCCACGAGCCCAGTTCCCTCAGCCACCCAGAATAGGGACAACGGGAAAGACCTATAGACAAATGCCTCTTTTTGTAGGAGGAGAGGAGTGTTACTATGTTGATCCCCTAACAGGACAGAGAGTGGAGAGAGAAGACTGTACCCTCGGGGCAGCCTTAGATGTGGATCAAAGGGGACCCTATGTTGAGGCCGAAGTGGCAGGGTGTCCCACGACCTTCCTAGTAGACACAGGAGCCACTCAATCCACGATAAGATCAGCTGCAGTCCCAGGCCTGCCAATGTCAGGGGAGACTATTCAAGTGGTGGGGGTCGCAAACAGGAGAATAACCAGCCCATTGAGAGAACCAGTGCAAGTGAAAATAGGGAAATACAGCGATGAACATCAGTTTGTGGTTTGCGATTCTAGTCCTGTATGTCTGTTGGGAAGGGACCTTTTGTGCAAATTAAATTGTACCATATACTGCACACCACAGGGAGTGGAGGTATTGACTAATGATGATGACGCTGACTTCAAAGTCGCCAACTCGAGAATATGTGTGGAGCTGTATCCCACTTTGACAGTGGATGAGCTCCCATGGGATTTAAGAGAGACCGTGGCCCCAGAAGTGTGGGATTTCACTGGGGAAGAGATTGGACTAGTCAAGGGAGTGGACCCAGTGAAAATCATAGTGAAACCGCATGCTGAGTTTCCGAGAACACCCCAATATAAATTGACTCCAGAAACGATTGCAGGTATCAAACCCGTGATAGAGTCCATGATTAAGCAGGGAATACTGAAAGAAATCGTGGGTAGTCCATGTAACTCCCCGATTATGGGTTTGCAGAAACCAAATGGGAAATTCAGAATAGTGCAGGACCTTCGAAAAATTAATAACATAGTCGTCTCATGTTGTCCAGTGGTACCGAATCCATCTGTGATATTGTTTCAGATACCGCTCCAAGCTGAATGGTTCACTGTGATAGACCTTTGCCAGGCTTTCTTTTCGATCCCATTGGACGAGGATAGCCATTTCCTTTTCGCTTTTAAGCTGGAAGGTCGCGTATTAACATGGTGTCGTATCCCACAGGGGTATACAGAGAGCCCATCGATCTTTAACCAGCTTTTGAAGAAAAATCTTGAAAGTCTAGTGCTGCCCCAGAAGTCGGTTCTGGTCCAGTACATAGACGACCTACTTGTGGCGTCAGAAACTGAGGAAGCTTGCAGGGAGGACTCCATTGCTTTGCTAAATCACCTAGCTGTAAATGGGCACAAGGTGTCCCCGGGAAAATTGCAGTACTGCCTGACAGAAGTGCAGTACCTGGGGCACAGAATTGAGAAAGGCAAACGAAAGGTGTCACCAGACAGAATAGAGGCGATCATGAAGATGAATGCGCCTAAAACACAGAGAGAAGTCAGGATGTTCCTAGGGATGGTGGGTTATTGCCGACAGTGGATCGCGAATTTTTCACTGAAAGCAAAACCCTTGCAAAAACTGACGCACAAGGAAATGAGTGATCCGGTACCATGGGACAAAGACTGTATGATGGCGTTCCTGCAGCTGAGAGAGGACCTGTGTCGTGCTCCTGCTCTGGGAATGCCAGATTACGATAAAATATTCTTGCTTTACTGTTGTGAAAGAGAGGGTTGTGCTTTGTCTGTTTTGGTCCAAATTCATGGGAATGCCCGTAGACCAGTTGCCTACTTTTCGGCTACCTTAGACCCAGTAGCCGCAGCGTTGCCCGGATGTCTCAAATCCGTTGCTGCAACAGGTGTCAGCATCGAACGTTGTGAAAATATAGTTATGGGGCACCAGTTAGAGGTATATGTGCCACATTCTGTTGAACTGTTGATGACCAGGACCAAAACACAGCATCTGACCAATAGCAGGCTCACGCGCTATGAGCAAGTTATTCTTGCTGCAGAGAACGTGACCCTCAAGAGATGCTCTGTTTTGAACCCTGCTACCTTAATGCCACTCCCAAGTGACATTGATGATGATGTATGTACAGATCATGATTGCCTCGATGTGACTGAACTATGCACCAAACCGAGACCCGACATCGTGGATGAGCCACTGACTGACCCAGATGAAGTTTTCTTTGTCGATGGCTCATGTGTAAGAGACGAAGTTGGGCAGTTGAGAGCAGCTTACGCTGTTTGTACAATTACTGGAGTTGTGGAATCTGGATGCCTGGAAGGAGTACACTCCGCTCAGGTAGCTGAGATTATTGCATTGACGCGTGCCTGCCTGGCAAGCAACCAAATTCGAGTCACCATATACACCGACAGCCAATACGGTTACGGGGTAGTTCATGATTACGGGCAATTATGGTCTCAAAGAGGTTACATGACTTCTTCAGGTTCACCCATTCGTAATGGAGAGTTTGTGCGTCTACTGTTAGAAGCTTTGCAATGTCCGGCAGGTATTGCAGTTGTAAAATGTACCGCTCACACCAGGAATATGGACTTCGTGTCACAAGGCAATAGATATGCCGACGAAGTCGCAAGGTATTGTGCAGAACAAGGGTACTCTTTCACAGAGGTGGAAGTGGGTGGAATAAATGTCAGGACTGAATTAGCTATGATATTGGAGACTGTAGACACCTCGGACGAGTTAAAATGCATGCAAGAAAATGCACCAGATTTTGAAAAACAATCATGGGAAACTACAGGATGTGTGATAGGTGAGGCTCATTTCTGGGTTTCAGCCGATGGAAGGGCAGTGTGTTACCAAATGAGATGGTGAGCCCAATGGCCAGACAAATCTATGGTCCAGTACACCTAGGGAGAGACGCTATGCTGAGAGTATTCAGACAAACCTGGTACAACCCTAAGTTTAGAGTAGCAGCAGAAGCAGTGTGCCAGCGTTGTGTGACCTGTCAGCAGCTGAACGTAGGAAAAAGAACACCAGTTGCATTGAGTCACATAGGGAGGTCCGGAGGTCCATTCAATAGGATGCAAATCGACTTCATTGAAATGCCGAGGTGCAACCGCCTTCGTTATGTCTTGGTGGTTGTTTGCATATTTTCCAGATGGGTCGAGGCATACCCTACACGCAGGTGTGACACCCTCACAGTAGCCAAGTTATTGCTTAGGGAACTCATTCCGCGCTTCGGGGTACCGGCCTCTTTGGAATCAGATAGGGGAACACATTT
This sequence comes from Lissotriton vulgaris, assembly GCF_964263255.1. NCBI lineage: Eukaryota > Metazoa > Chordata > Amphibia > Caudata > Salamandridae > Lissotriton > Lissotriton vulgaris. The sequence goes on from NC_141685.1 coordinate 1,207,990,046, forward strand.
CAACAGCGAGCTTGTGAAGATGATTTGTGCGGCTCTGAACATAGACCAGAAATTGCATTGTAGTTACCGACCAGAAGCTTCGGGAATTGTAGAGCAGATAAACAGCACCATCAAATGCCGAATTGCCAAAATGTGTTCATCAACGTCTCTGAGTTGGCCTGACGCTCTGCCATTGGTCCTTATGAGCATCCGTAGTACCCCAGACAGAAGAACGGGACTGTCACCGCACAAGGTGTTAATGGGGAGGGCAATGAGATTGCCATCAGTACCAACTGCTGCATTATTGAATATCACCGATGATATGATCCTGGACTATTGTAAGGGTCTGTCTGATGCCATTCATTCTGTGTCCCTTCAGGTGCAGGCTGCCGAGGTCCCGTCGTGCCAGGACTTGTGTCACGACCTGTGTCCTGGAGATTGGGTGCTTGAGAGGAAGCACGTAAGAAGAAGCTGCCTAGATGTCCGTTGGCGTGGGCCCTACCAGATAATCCTGATCACAAACACTGCTGTGAAAGTGGGAGGCCTGCCCAATTGGATCCACGCGTCTCATACGCGGAGAGTTCCAGCACCTCTGGAAGAAACAGCTCCTCTCTCGGATGTAAGTCCAGCTGCGGACAGAGAAGCCATAGAGGGGGCCAGCCAAGCTGTAGAGGTGCCAGAAGAAGCTGGGAACGTGTCTGACCAGGCTGAGGACGGTCAGTACAACAGCGAAACAGACGACACTACAGAAGGAGAAAGTAGCTGGGAGTACGAGTCAGACCCTGACCAAGCCGAAAGAGAGCGAGAGCAAAGCAGAAGGTCAAGGAGCAGAAGGGTAAGGCGTGGAGAAGCCAGCTGGCCGCAAAGAAGGAGTTCAAGCCTGAGGTCAACTCCAGAGAGAACCCATGCTCCGATATCTGAAGACTCAGACCCGGAAGAAGGTGCTCAGGGCTCTGAAGCACCAGATCTAAGAAGGTCAAGAAGAGTACGTGTGCCTAACAGAAGATACGCCACTCCTGAGTGGACATATCTGGCGACAAATGTCTTGGGAATGAGCGACAGGGAGGTTCAGAGCGGTGCTGGTGACCAGCTCTGAACCCATCATCACAGTGGAAGTACAGCTGTTAGTGCCCGGAGTGGAAGCAGAAGGGTCGCTAACATTCAAACTCCCCAACCCTCCCCACCTAAGCAAGTTAAAGCACATGTTTTTCACCGAATTGCAATTCCCCGATTTTGGAACAAAGATAACAGGCCATGAAGAGCACATTCTTCGTTTGGAAATATTGAATTATGCTGTTCAAGCCGCAGGCCCAAGCCTCATCGTAGATGCTTAAAGACTTTGTAAATAAACGAGAAAAAGAAGATTACCTAGCGCCTAGGAAGCAGAGAAACTTAGGGACCTTTCCTATAAGTTGACGGAGAAGGGCTAGGGTTGTCTGTGTAAAAGCTCAAAGACTTTGCCAAAGGAGATTGCCAGCTTCCAATTGTGTGGTTCTAAAGACTGAAGGATCAAGAGAGACTGTAGAAGAACGAAGAGAAAAGAACTTTGTGTTGAAATAGAAGGAAAGAATCATACTGTCTGAAGAAATGGAGGCCGGTAGTCCGAATCGTAGAGCCAAATGTATAATAGGCACACTAATAGTAGGAGTAATACTTCTTATAGCTTTAGTTGTTACTGTATCATATGTAATGGGACATGAGAGTGAGGCAAGGGTATCAGACGAAAAATCTGTAGTGACACCAAAACCCACTGTTGCTGGCAAGAAGGGGGAAACCATACAGGAAAAAGCGTTATTAGCAGCAGAAGCCCGTAGGTTACACATGGATGAGTCCCAAGGCGACTATAGGTCAAATGCTTATGCCAAACTTTTGTATGAATACGTGGATGCCATGGAGGTTAAGGACTGTTACGTCTGCATGCAACTACCTGCATCTGTAGATGAAGGCATTAGATATCATCACCTCCCGCTGACTTATGGCATTACATGTAGCTTATTGCTTAGCATATTTTATGGGAGAGATAGTTTTGAATACTATTTCTCTAATTATGACTCAGTGTTACCAGAAGTCCCAAATTACAAGCAAATGAACAAATGGGACTACTGGAAGAGTGAAGACAGATTGGCAAAGTTCTTCATTCCGTGGGATACTTTAGATACGTCACATGCCCGCAGAAATAACCTGACATGCAAAGTGTCAGAAGTCGAGAAGAAGTTTATAGGGCAAGTGGATGATCGATACAGAAGGCAAAAGATTTTGAAAAAATCAGGACAATGGAAAACAGATTGGACCGAGGAAGAGAAGGCACACAAGAGGAAGGGCAGTAGTGGTCCAATAGCTTTGGACCGAACACAGAGAGGGAAGTTATGCCTTCACAGGAGCGAAACGTACTACGAAAATGTATTCGTAGGGGAAGTCAGTTGTGAACATGCTTTTAGATTAGAATATTACACTAAGGATTTCTTGAAAGGAATGCAAGTGATTCCAAATGTATATTTTGTATGTGGAAGAAATGCCTACGTGAGACTACCTGATAACTGGTATGGATCGTGTTATTTGGCAATTGTCTTCCCCAAAATATACCATGCCCAAGACTTAGAGATCATAGAGGGCAAGGCCTCAGCGAGAGGGAGAAGAGACCTAGGAGATGCAGAAATAGTTGGAGATGTATTTGGAGCTGCATTTCCTCTTTTAGGACTGATCCTCAATGATGTCAAAATTAGGAGACTGGCAACAGTCGTAGACAGGTTGTCTGCCAGCACTGCTAGATCCTTGATGCTGGTGGAAGGTGAGATGCAATCGATAAGGGCCATGGTGCTTCAGAATCGTCTTGCATTAGACGTCCTGCTAGCAAAAGAGGGCGGAGTCTGTAAGGCTTTGAAGGTCCAGGAATGTTGCACTTACATTCCAGACAATTCAAAACCTCTTGAGAAAGTTATCATGAACATAACTAACATTCACAAAGAGATCGAAGACCTGACTAAAGTAAATGTTTGGGAAAAGGTGGGCCATGGAATGGGCGAAGTTGGAGGTTGGTTCGCCAACCTAGGAAAGAGCATTGTATGGTATGTGCTGAAACCTATCATCATAATAGTGATCTGTGTGATCATGTTGTGGGGATTGGTGAGGTCATACCAATGGTATAGATCAAGGAGATTGGAGAGATCCAGGAGAGAACAGCTACAGAGATTAGCTGCAATACAAGACAATCAGTACAGGAGTCTGAGGGCTCTAGAAACGCAGAAACGAGGGGCGATCGCAATTAGTTCAGTTTAAATGTTAGTGATGACCCCGAGAGGTCATCAAAGGGGGGAACTGAGAGAGCGCAAACTGAACAAAATGTATGAGTGCACCAAAATTACAAGTAGTACGCACAAAGCATAAGAGAGATGCTATAAGTGCTGAAAATATATTCACCTATACTTAGAAATGTGTAGTTAAGCTAGAGATTTCATATAGACGTGGAACTAATGCGGAAATGTGTGGAAAATGTATAACCTTATTAGACGTCATTAATCCTGATCCATGTTATGTAGCTGCTAATGGAAGAATGTCATGCTGCAAAGCACAGAACGGAGTAAACAAAACAGGTGATGGACCGAATGTGGATCAATGTCACACATTCACCCCAGTCCAAAGATCTGGGCCCAAATCCATCGTTTTTTTGCACTCCACACCACCCTGGGTTAGACAATGGCGATATGCAAATCAGCTCTGACCCTGTGCCCCATGGGAACAGTCCAGTCCGAACTACAAAAGCCATCTCCTTCCCAGAACGGAATCAAGCATCCGAGGACCGGACCGGTTTCGAGGTAACACCTCTCATCAGCCCGGCTAGCTTGACTCCAGTGGTGTGGAGTGCCTGGGACCCACGTCTGGGCATCCCCAGCGCACTTAGGGCGGCAATTGCAAACAAAACAGGTGATGGACCGAATGTGGATCAATGTCACACATTCACCCCAGTCCAAAGATCTGGGCCCAAATCCATCGTTTTTTTGCACTCCACACCACCCTGGGTTAGACAATGGCGATATGCAAATCAGCTCTGACCCTGTGCCCCATGGGAACGGTCCAGTCCGAACTACAAAAGCCATGTCCTTCCCAGAACGGAATCAAGCATCCGAGGACCGGACCGGTTTCGAGGTAACACCTCTCATCAGCCCGGCTAGCTTGACTCCAGTGGTGTGGAGTGCCTGGGACCCACGTCTGGGCATCCCCAGCGCACTTAGGGCGGCAATTGCAAACAAAACAGGTGATGGACCGAATGTGGATCAATGTCACACATTCACCCCAGTTCAAAGATCTGGGCCCGAATCCATCGTTTTTTTGCACTCCACACCACCCTGGGTTAGACAATGGCGATATGCAAATCAGCTCTGACCCTGTGCCCCATGGGAACAGTCCAGCTGAAAGTGTTGGTAAAGGTATTCATTTGCATGATATGGATTGCACTAAATGTTATAATGATTTCGTTTATTAGTTAGATTTATATTCCATAGATGTGTTTTCTCATTAAATAAGAATAAAATGCTAACATGATATTTTAGTTTAGCCTCTGCGAGAAATGTTGTAGGCCTAAAATGATCAAAAGGTTTCTGAATTGCACGTGCTGGTACAAGTCGAGCTGTGCCGAGAAATAAGTTGCAAACTTCTGTTAGAAGTTTATGAGAATTGGGATCCAAGCTGCAGATGTCTGTCTGCGGGTGCGAGGGGGATCCAATTAAGAATTGGATGAATAGAGTTCTGTTCAAGAGACTGGTACAGACATGGAGGAGGGTTCAGGAATGTTTAAGGGGTATCGGCGGGCCGGAGAAGAGTCTGAGAAGCAAGGTCATCTCTAACGCACGAGGCCCAAAGGAAGATCATCATGGAAAAAGCCAGAATCGACACCACGTGAGGGGCGTCTCGAGAGGGGCGTTCCAACTGAAATTGGGGTTTTGTATTAGGGACAGCACCCCTGGGTGGAGTTAGAGCAGATGCCTGAGGACCCTTTAGAGAGCGGATGGGTAGGCAGAGAGGGGTCATGACCGGAGATCATAGGTTTTCACCTAGAGACTAAGAGTGGGTGATCTTCCTAGGAAGTCATTCACAGCTGACACCTTTTGATAGGTTGAGAGTCTGTTAAGTAGGGATACCATCCAGAGCAGGGTAGGGACAGCCTAACCTGAACCTTTCCCTCCTGCTGTAAATGACGGAGAGATCACAATACGTGTCTATGCTTGCAGCTCTTTTGATTTTAGAATTAGTCCTTGTAGTGTTCTTTGCTCGCCTGAGGGCTTTTAGGGAGCACATGTATGTAGTGGTGCCCGTATATCTTTTGAATCTCATTTTGAGATGCCTGTACTTGCAGTTAACCTTGACTTTGTAATAAATCTTTAAACTTAGAAGTAGTCTGTGGTTTTTCCGAGCCGAGTCCATTATTGATTGAACTAACCTGGTAAGAGATGCACTTTCTTCCCTCAATGACAGGCAATAAAGGTTCAGTCGACCAGAACGGGGTTTAGATCTAGAGTGATAAGATAGTGATCAAAATCCCGCCCCCGCAGGATGATCTAATCACAAACTCCTGACTTTTCCTGGACTGTCACGTCCCCCTGGCCAGGATCTTGAATAAAGCAGACCCCTTCCCACTGCCTACAGCCTCTCAGTGTATATATAGCGCCAGAAAAAAATCCCCCACTCAATGCTGGGCACTTGACGAGGCTCGGTGCCCTGTTGACACGTTTAATGCTCTCCACAGAGTCAGCGGAGCCACTCTGCAGCATAATAGCCCCTTTACGTGTGGTGAGAGGCACTTGATTACTCTGTGTTATCACCCCGCCCCCTCAGGTAGGGAGGCGCTTTATGCTGCTGTTCTCTGCCCCTCCAATCCTGCTGCTCTCAGTCTGCTGCAGCGGGCCCCAGGATCTGAAGGAGGTGGGGTGGGGGGGGGGGGGCTGCAAGGCTCGCTGTGTTAGCCATAGGGTTTTAACAGATCTGTTAGTGAGAGTGTGAGGTGTGCGTGCACACAGACACCTGCATGCCCCACAAGCATGTCCATATACACCTTTGTTATACATGCACTTAATTGCAAACCACATTCAAACAGGCATTTTGGGTGAGGAAAACTCACTGGCAGTCCTGTGTGCACACAGGCAGCATTAGACTCTAGCCTACTTCATTGAGTGATTCATGAGGAAAGTTCACTCCGCCTTTAATGTTCAGGGACAGTTTTAGGATTTTTGGGGCCACGGACAGATAGGAATGTGCAAGGACCCTCTAATTTGCTGACACATTTAGGGCTCCAGTAGCTGCTTTCTGCAGACACCCCTGGGCTGCACCTCCTCTCAGCCACATACAAAAACCTATTTTACGGATTATATGGAGCTGAAGGTGTGAGAACTGCCTGTAGGCTGAGGGAGGGGGAGCTAAACTGCTGGACAATAGGCGTCTGCATGACTCTTATGGGCCACCAGGCGGGAGGCCTAATTGCCAGACAAACCTGCCAAATGTGTCTCCTTACAACTTGTACAAGAGAAGGGGTCCTCCTCACACCGTCGCTGCGAGGCCCAGGGAAGTGGTTGTCCTCCTGTGGACACAGTTGCAAAGAGACACCATCATTTCTGTTGGGTCAGCAGGGGTCAGAGGATTGATGTGCCACCGTGGCCTGGAGGGTCTGTGGCACTGGTGCGGGACCCTCACGCTGGTGGCTGAGTGCGGCATCCTGGGAACCTGCCTGCACAAGCCTAGCGCTGGCCCTGCATCATGTTTTGCTATTTTAAGTAATACCTGACATATGATGCCCTTCTGCGTATGCCCTCTGCTTGGCTGCTTCAAGGTATTGACAGAGCCGTACTGTGTTAAGTGCAGCTTCTTAGGCACGCATTTGATGCGCGAAAGACTATTTTTAATTGAATTTGGTTTGAAGGGATGTTCTTTTCTCTGCAGATTCCTTATCTTTGACTCTTGTACATTTTACTAAAGCTCACAATGGCACAGAGAGTGCCTGGGAAGTGGTGTTGACTCTCTCTACGAATTCAGTTCCAAAAGGGGTTTTGGGGGGCAGCGGGGCCTGCGAGGTCTGCCTCCCGGGCAGTTTGGGAGGGGGAGGGGCGGTCGGAAGCAGCCATTTGTTTTATTATTTTGGGCTTCGTGGGAATAGCTCAAATGTAGCCCAATTGAGTTTATTGCCCAAAGGCAATAAAGGGCTTTGCCTCCCTCTCCCAGCCACCATTTTAGGTTTGGGGACCTGTTGGCTGGGAGGATAGCTGTAATTAGATTTTATTTTGTGGTGTTTAGTGAGGATAGTGGAGCGTTTGTTTTGTGCAGTCTTTTAGCGAGTGGTGAGCCAACTGAGAATGTCTGGCGAGGACTGGAGAGTGGTGGAGGCTGCATGGTCAGGCCGGTCAGCTCGAGTTGCTTCGGCCTGTGGAGCCGGTAGCGGCGGTGGCGGCCGCTGTCACGGCCTGCTCACCCCCCAAGAGGGTGAAGAAGGGCCAGGTAAGTGACCCAGGCTGCAAGAAAAGTGTGCGGGCAGCCCGGGGTGTGAGCACAGAGCCGCTGCCTTGTGTAACAGTCGAGGCTGCGGGGATGGTAGGTGGGGCGGGGCTCGAGGTGGAGTGCATCATGCATCTCCTTGGCGGGTTCAGAGGAAGTGCCTTTAATCCCAGGAGAGTGGCCCAGGTGGGGAAGAATGGCTCCGAGGCGGTGCAGGCCGCTCTTATAACAGGGCAGCGGACCCAGCAGGAAGGAATGCGCCAGAGCCCCTCTTAGCAGTGGGGGGCCCGGCATGACTGGAGGTGGGCGGGGCCCACAGGGGGACAGCTCAGCGTGTTTCCCCGGCCCGGAATGGTATTGCGTTAGATGGGATGGGGAAGGTGGGGATAAAAGCACGAGGCCCGTTTTGCAGAGCAGGGAGGGGGGAAAAGGACTCGAGGACCCACCAGCAGGGAGGTACATCCCATGGGGTGCCTGACGAGTGGTGGGGAAACAAAGGTTCTGGTGGGGGAGTGTGCAGGGGGGATGAAGGGGGTTCGCAGGGGGCCATGATTCAAGCCAGGGGGGACTTAGAGCAGGACGCGGGGAGGGAGAGATAGGGGGTTCTGTGGTGGCAATGGAGGGTATGGGAAGAGGGAGATGAGGTCAGGGGCGAGGAGGAGGGTGATGTTTGGGAGGAGATGGGGTCAAAAGGGGGGGTATGGACTGGGGGGGCCAGGATATTTTTACACCATGGCATGATGAACTTTTGGGCTTGTCTCGGAGTGAGCAGATCGACGCCTATATGGTGGACAGGGTCACTGGGTTTGGCAGATAGGGGGGGAGCCGGGCAGGTGTGGGGTCAGGTGTGGGGGGGGGCTCACGAGGAGTATGGGCCTTGGCTCTTCAGGGGTGGGGTCGGGCTGGTGCAGGAGTCTGGGGAAGTTGGAATGGAGCGACGGCGAGGAGGGGGACAGGCTTGAAGGGGTTGTAGGAGACCGCGATAGAGTGGGGCGCCATTGGGCGCCTGCTACTCGAGGAGTAGATCAGGCAAGGATGGAGGTGGGGAAGGACAGGGAATTTATTTAGGCCCAGCACAACAGATCATTCCTTTTTGTTTCAGGCAGGGGAGTAGCGGCAGGTTCCAGACTTTGCAGAGCAGGGTACGGCTCATAGGAGCAAAGGTGAAGGGTAGGTGGAGCCTCACGTGGCATACCCAGTACCGGCGTGGGAGCCCAATGCGGCCAGCATAAATAGGCTCCAAATGGTCTCACTGGCCCCAACACCTGAGGGCCCTCAATGGGGCACGGGACATCAAGGACGCAGGACCAGGTACAAATTTCTTAGCAGGAACCTGAGGAGAGGGCAGTCATTGCCCCCTGTAGACAGGAGTTAGGAGCTGTTGGACCCCGAAGACTTAGCCTACGAAGGGGATCATCTTGAGGAGGGTGAATTGATGGAAAGGGACGACGGGGGCTTGGGGGGACGAATAATGTTGTTTGTAGTACCTTGCAGATGTCACGTTGGCAGGCGGATCCCACGTGTCAAACAGCGGGGTTGACAGCAGCAACGGCTCCTATGGCAAAGCGGGCTGCAGCTAGAAGGACGCCCTCGTTAGAACCAGGTAAAATGAATGACGAAGGGGTGAGACCAGTGATGGTCTCGGTGGGGACAGGAGGGGAGGAAGGGTGGGGGAGGAAGTGGTGGGGGAGGAGGCGGGAGGTTAAGCAGGGGTAAATACCTGGTAGATGTGGAAGTAGGCACAGAGGACGCAGACAAGATGGCGGTAGGTGTAGAGGACGGTGCTATATTAAAGACGGTAGGTGACGTTGGGACAGAGGTGACTGGAGAATCAGGCGTAAAGTTGGAGAGTAAGGAATTGAAAATCAAGAAGCTACCCTATATGGGAGTGACAAAGCCATTGGGGGCGCACCTGATGTTAGCCACTAAGGAGCGTATATAGAAGGGAGAGTTTATGGAAATGCTTAAGCTGCTGCACAGGGAGGTAGAAGCTTTGCTTAAGAAGGGTCAAAGCAGGAAGAATACGAATCGGCAAAAAGGCCAAGGGTGACTCTCACTGTAGAAAACTGGAGAGCAGCATTTCTAATATATGCCAGCATGTACTGCGAGAAATACCCGGGGAGGTGCGTGGCCCTCTTCAAGTATATAGACGTCATTAGGGAGGCCCAGATGGTTACGCTTGGGCCCAGTACGACGAAGAGTTTGGAGCCAGTATGGCAGAGGATACGGAAGCCGAATGGTGGAGTTGGATACAGACCTGTGGCAACACACGATGGGGTCTGCCAGGGCGACTTGTCCTAACGGCAGCAGCTGAACCTTCCTTCCTTCACCTTGTTTTAAACCAGCAACTCGCGGAACCCGCTTCACGGGTCCCGCTTCGTGTGGGTTGACATCTCCAGCATCTTTCACGACGTTTGTTGAGGAGGGATTTAAAACAACGCCAGTGGTGGTGACTCTTTGGCGTTTGTATCTGCAGGGCTGCGAGCGAGCGTTGGCGCAGGACTATCAGTCCCAGGAGCGCCTGCTTGCCCTTATGGCAACCACCTGGGCCGCTCTCCCTGCAGGCTCCTCCCCTATTGTGAGACCAGAAAAGGCAGCGGACCTGGACCCTCGCTGGGATACTCTGCGACTTGTCCTAACGGCAGCAGCTGAACCTTCCTTCCTTCACCTTGTTTTAAACCAGCGACTCGCGGAACCCTCTTCGTGTGGGTTGACATCTCCAGCATCTTTCACGACGTTTGTTGAGGAGGGATTTAAAGCAACGCCAGTGGTGGTGACTCTTTGGCGTTTGTATCTGCAGGGCTGCGAGCGAGCGTTGGCACAGGACTACCAGTCCCAGGAGCGCCTGCTCGCCCTTATTGCAACCACCTGGGCCGCTCTCCCTGCAGGCTCCTCCCCTCCACACACTGATCCTATAAACATTCAAGACTAGTCCCGCTGCGCGGGAGCGCGCGGGAGAAGCCCGGGACAAGGGCGGACCGTCTGTGGCCGTCAGGGGCCGGTAAGGGTCGGGTCGGGCCACCCCCCTTTCATTTACCCTTTCATTTACCTTCTCGTTTACTATTATTTGTATGTATTTGCTTATCTATTGCATCATCTGGCCTCTAGTGCTGACATATTGTCGGGTTATTTGTTAGCGTATTTTGGGTTGTGCTTATTACTGGTTTGTATTTTGAAGGATGCAACATAACATTTTGGTGTCCTACTTTAAAATGCCCCTACGCTCAGGTAGGGAAAGGCAGGTCCAGGTTGCTACCTCCAATGGCACTTTTTCAGGTACTATTGCTCAGTTCTTTAAACGTACCACCTGTATATTGGAGAAAGAAATAGCCCTGGCTGAAAAAAAGCTTATCACTTGATTTGGTCACGGGTAAGCGCTCTTCACTGGGTAAAATTAATGAGGTTGTCTCCCCGGTTCCATTAACCCAATTGCCCAATGTATCAGCTAATATAAGTATTGATTTAGTAGGAGAAACTGCACCCATTAGTTTAAACTCGGACTCAGAGGGGGTCGTTATAGATATAGCTCCAGATAATTTACCAGATAATACTCCATCCTATCATGTCTTATCCCATAATGATACTGGTCTTTCTGATTCTCCTAACCTTCCAATTCCCAGAGCTCGCCCACACAAAATCCAGGCAAGAGGAAAAGGGTAGATTCGACTGACAGGGGGGGGTATAATATGGGACAGAGGACTAAAAACGGTTCCCCCACACTGACAACAACACCTACAGCAGTTACCCCTCCTGAGGTAAATGATGTTATTGTAAATAGAATTACTGATTAAATCTTTACTCCTACCACTATTTGAACGGACCAGGCTATTAAACACCAAGATGGATACACTAGACTCTCTAGTAAAAGAGAACATAGCAGTAATGAAGAGAATCCACATACCTCCAGTTCCCAAGAGCACTGAATCAACACTTTCCCTGAAAAATCCAGGGAATATCAGGGACAGGGAAAATAGAGCCAACACAAGACCACCTGCCACAAAAGCTTCTCAGCAGAAACCTGCCCCTGCTAAAAACAATCAGGCGACCGAGAACAGTCCACTGCAAAAGGTTACCAATGTTCCTAATCCACAGCCCCCACATAGGAAAACATCTAAACCTACTGGACATCTTGACCAAAGTACACGGACTAGGACTTAACCTGTACCTAGGAAACAATGTGTGAACCTCCCACCCGAGTCACTCCCCTATACCATCATTTTAACTGGAGTGGCCCCATTAGGAGAGGGTAAGAGGGAAACACATAGAGATCTATATAACAAAGTAACATTCTGGTTAAATAAAAATCGTCCTCTCCCTCCAACGTCTAAAGCTGACATCCTTAACGTTAGGAGGGTGGACTGGGTGGGGTATAGTAAAAAGGATCTTGATGGGGATTGTGTGGTAATCAGCTTTAGCGACCCATGGGTGGCTGACTTTATCAGCGGGAACCTAGATATGGAAGATTGGGTGACGTTCAAACCTTGTCCCTGCATTATTTCTATCCTACACTTAACTCTATCAGAGACCAAACACTTCAATTCCACTCTCAGAAGTATAGACCTAGAGATAGATACTTTCCTGAAACACCTATATACCCAATGTTTCAGCCTCATCTTACCAACCGGTTCGCCCCATTAATGGGCCTTGATGGAGTGGATTGACTTAACAAAGGGCCCCTGGCCCTCAGATCCCCCGGGTTCTCAGAAAATAGCACAATAATAAATCATACTGTAAATATTGTGGATCCGATAGAGTCTGAGTGCGGAAAAACCCCTCATGGGAAGAAAGGGATGGATGAATCTTTAAGTCTAGTTCCATCACCCGAGGGTAGCGGGTTGACTGCCAGTCTTGTTGATATACCACCAGAGACACTGGTACCCACCCTTAAGATATTATCCTGGAACATTGCTTTGCTGAAGGGGAAATTGGTAGATGCCGACTGGGGGTCCTTTGTTGAACTTCATGATATACTTGTATTTCAAGAAAGCTGGTCAGTTGAGGCCATTCATCGGGTTGGTTATTTGACCTTCTATAAACCAGCCTGTAAAGGCCCAAAAGGCCGCCCATCTGAGGGTCTGGTTATTCGGATTAGACAATCTTTAGGTTATAAGATTTCTGACTTACCAACACTGAGTAATGATATCTTAGGGGTGAAACTGAGTAGCGAAAACAGTCAAGATCTTTTCTTAATTAATATATATGTTAGGGGCCGACCAGGAGGGAAGCCATCGAAAACGGTTGAAGATCTAGATCCCCTTTTGAACATCATTGGTAGAGATAAATGTGTCTTGGTGGCTGGGGATTTTAATTGTACATTTGAACCTGTCCCCAATCTGGATAATGGGTGTTAGGTCGAGGTAGACCAGCTATGGAATATTCCTAACTTGACCATCCCACCTGTAAAAAAAAGTTACAGAGGCCGTTATGCAGTGGCTTGTTCTCTGCCTAGAATGGGATCTGCGGGCGGCAAATGGGAGGACACAATCTGATATGGTGGGAAACGTTACTTTTGATAACTGCCATAGCACGAGCCGTATTGATTACTTCTTAATTAAGATGGAGTTCTGGAGTTCATTAGTGGATATGGAAATAGTCACAAGGCCAGAAAGCGATCACAATCCCCTAGTAATAAATGTATTAGTTAATGGCGACCTATTGAGAAATAGTACAACAAACTTAATCACAGCAGATGCGGTCCTCACGAATGATTGCAGAAGGGTACGCTGGGCTAGGTTTCTTGAGGACCCTTGCACCGTAGAAAATGTCTTGATAGAGGTAATGGCATCGATTAAGCTGATTACGCCTCTGCTAGATGATGTGGGGTCACTGGAACAAATAGGGGTGATTCGTGAATCCCTTTTTAACAAAATTAAAACTTTTTTTATGAAACCAGGTGGAGGGAGGAAAACTGGCTTGACCCACACAGGAGCCAAATGGTATGACAAGACTTGTCGTCTTGCCTATAGTTCTTTGATAGCTGCTATTAAAACTAGACTAGCAACAGATATTAGAAAAGAAAGGGAAAACTATAAGAAGGTACTTAGGCAGGCAAAGATAAAGTGGGACGAACAACGTTGGCTAGATTTATATAAAGCCAGCCTCTCCACTAACCAGCAAAAATTCTGGCAAGCAGTGAAATGGGGAGGGACTGGGGACCTGCAAACCCCAACCAACCATGTTCCCGCGGAGACTTGGGTTAAGCACTTCTCGGCGCAGTTTGGTAATACAGATTTGGCCTCTTGCAACACAGGCGAGAATACTTGGGCTCCGAATGCAGTTCCACCTTGTGATCAGTTAGTCTTCACGGAAGTGGAGGCTTCTAATGCCCTAAAACTAGTTCAGAACGGGAAAGCTCCCGGCATGGACTGTGTCCCAGCGGACCTATTTAAATATGACCAAGAAAAATGGGTCCCCTATATAACCTTATTGGCCAATGCCATAGCTAGACGTGCCAGAGTTCCTGACTCTTGAAAAGGGGCGGAGATCCTACCTGTGTATGAAAAAGGCGATAAGACGAACGCGGGGAACTATCGCCCCATCAGTCTTATTGACGCCCTGCAGAAGGTAATTGCCAGAATGCTGTTGGTTAGAATCCAGTTTTGGATGACAGATGAAAACATCCTGTCTCCACTGCAGGCTGGCTTCAGGGCTAATATAAGCACAGTCGACCAAGTGCTCAGATTTGTCATGATTTACTGGAAGACCGTGTTTTTAAGAGGAGGCACAATATACGCGGCGTTCGTGGATCCTAAATCTGCGTTCGATCTGGTCCCTAGAGGAAAGATGTGGGCAGCATTAAGAAGAATGGGTATAACATCCGACCTTCTCGAGTATACAATCAGGCTGCATGAGGATAACTTTGCCAGAGTAAGGTGGGGTTGCCAGGGCCAGGTGACCGATTCTTTCCCTGTGACCCGTGGAGTGAGGCAGGGCTGTGTTTTGGCCCCAACCCTATTCTTACTCTTTATTAACCAGGTTGTCCAGTTTCTTTCAGCAACCCCGACAGATGCGCCAACCTTGGGTGGGACCAAGTTTCCCCTCTTAATTTTTGCCGACGACACCCTAATCCTGGCAAAAACGCAGATGGGCCTCCAGTTAGCAATAAATAAATTTGTGGACTTCTGTAGCCAAAATGACCTTGAAATTAATGTCTCTAAGACAAAGTTTATGGTCCTGACAAAGAACAAACCCCAGAGGGGTCATGTAACCATGAATGGGACTAGCTTAGAACAAGTAGAGGTAATGACATACCTAGGAGTTGTTATCGACTACAGGCTACGTTGGAAGGAGCAAATTGAGGCACTCAGTCTAAAATTTGCTCGACTATCAGGGTGTCTTGTGAAAGAACAACGGTGTTCCTTGACTAAAAGCGTATTACCGGAGCTTAAAATCTATAGCGCCAAAATAAGCACTGCTATACTTCATGGGGCGGACTTATGTGGGAATGTAGATCTGGCTGCTCTCGACAAAATCCAGAACAAATTATTTCGCAGCCTAGTGAGTCTCCCACCATCAACACCATCACTCCCTCTCATGTTAGATATGGGCTTCTACTCTATCAAACATCATACCCAATATAGGATGGTCTCGCTATGGAGACGTATCTGTTCCACTCCGGAATTATCCATGTTTGCCAAAGAATTACTGGATGTGAGATCGATACAAGGGGCAGGGGATATTCCTTGGTTTAGATCTATTAAGAGCATCTTATTCAGAAGGGGTCTACATACGCTATGGACTGAGCCGGGAGATCACATGTTTCCATCAAAAAAAGAGTTTAAACAACGACATTGGAGCATAGTCAAAGAGGAACATGTTGAGCTTTCACAGAAATCCAACCTGACTAGCATGTTTCTGACCTACAAAGTAGTTCCACATACAAAGATTTATTGGGATGCCAGCCTTAAAAGCACTGACAGGGAACTGTATCATCAGTTTCGTGTAGGGACGTTGCCATTAAGAGAATTTACTAATAAGTGGCATAACCATCCGTCCTTGTCCTGTCCCTGGTGTTCTGAGCAAAAGGAATCTTTAGGGCTTTTCCTGTTTGCCTGCCCAGCCTACCGTGCACCACGCCACAAATGGCTAAAACCAATATGCTAAAGATTAAACACCAGAGTGAGCAATGAAGCATTGTCCATCCTAAGATATAATACAGCAGAATGCCTGTCTATAGGGGTGGCAAAATACCTTGGGTGGGCCTGGATCAACAGAGCAAGGTGCCTACAAGGAGCTAATAGCCGAATGTTAAATGTGTTGGCCTAAATCTATGCTTTCTGGTTTGTATTTCTGAAATATCTATTTTTAACTTTGTATTAACTTTGGAAAAATCGTCTTTCTATGCTATTTAATTGTTTTTTAAATAAGATTTATGATAACATAACTTGTTTGTATATGGTTGTATTTACCTGTTGTGTGTTTTCTGTATATATTTTATATGCTTGTCTTTTATGAAGAAAAACTTCGAAATAAAGACGTTAAAAACTGAACTGTATTCACAGTCAGCGGGCTCCTGCTCGTTTTTCAACCTTCTCAAGTGCAGCCCACTTGGGGAGGGGTGGGTAGTACAGGCTGGGGGCAGACAAGCTCAGTGGGAGCCTGCTGGGATTCAATAAGGGACAATGCACTAGGGATTTTCGAAAGTCCCAGCATGACTGCTCAAAATGTGGAGGCAGACATGCCTTGGTGAATTGCTTTGGGGGGGCGGGTCCGCAGGTAGGGGGACAGCAGTGGCAGCAAGGGGGTTTTCAGGTGGGGGGTCAGCAGCAGCAGCCTGTCGAGGAGAAAGGAAGGCTAGAGGGGCGGGCCCAAAAACTTGAACGCTAGTTAGGGTGGTACAATTCTGGGGGCAGTCTTACATGGTGGGAACAAGCCAAAAGACTGAGTGGGCGCTACAGGCAGATTTATGGTCAGTTTTCTTTGGGTCCGAGATGCCTTGGGGGTTGGGGCACAAACAACAGTTTTTGACAGCAGGGGGACACTCAGAGGGATGCACGATAAATAGGTGAAAGCAAGGACACAAGGTTTGCATGACATGGCCAAGTCACTGGGAGTGACCACAGGCGTCTTAGTAGTCGGTTGACTTGGCCATGTCACTGGTAAGTGACCACGGGCTCAACTTGGAGAAGGTAGGATGCGACATACAGTCAGCTTTCCGAAGGCTTCCAGCTCACCCAGAGGATAGGGACCTCCTGGGCATCCATTTCAGTAGTGAATGGTACGTGGGCAAAGAATTATTGATGGGTGGCTTATGTCTGGCGCATCCCTTAAATTTCTCCTGAATCATTCTTCCAGGTGACCGATTCAGCGACCACACTGGGATCGTGGTGTATGAGTTGCTGGTTGACGTGGCCAAGTCACAGGGAGTGACCACAGGTGTCGTAGTAGTTGGTTGACGTGGCCATATCACTGGTAAGTGATCACAGGCGCAACTTGGACATGAGAGGATGTGGCATACTGTCAGATTTCCGAAGGCTTCTAGACCACCCAGAGGATGGGGATCTCCTGGGCATCGATTTCGGTAGTGAGTGGTACGTGGGCAAAGCATTATCAATGGGCGGCTTATGTCTGGCACATCCCTCGAATTTTTACCAAATCATCTTTCCAATAGTTAGTTTCCGGGTACACGTCACCAGTGGTACTGTATTACCTGGATGACTTCCTTTATGACGGCACCTCAGGCTCCACGGAATGCCAGGAAGCACTGGACAGTTCAAAGAGTTCATGAGGGGTATGGAGGGCCTTTAACAGGTGTCATCAGAGGGGCCCGGCATGGCTGGATTTTTGGGGCCTTGAATGGACGTCTGCGTGTAGTAGACTCGTCGGCTGAGGTGTGTGCGGTAGAGGAGGCAGGACGGACTTGTGGGGATGACGGGGGGTGTTGACAGGCTGGAGACCTCAGCTTCTCGGGTGACCTTAAGGGGGTATCAAGGGGGTGCCATGCGGGAGGGACAAAAAAGATGATGTCAAATGGGGACGAGAGTTATGATAGCTGCGCTGCAGTAGGTTTATAGAGCGTTATGTTATTTTGTCTGCTCACATAGTTTTCCATTGCAGGGTCTGGTGTGGGACCCATCGCCATGGATGGGATTATATTGATACTGGGGCATTCTTTCGTGAAGCGGGCCCAGGTAAGGGAGCGGTCCAGTGTTTTGAAGTTTTCTTCAAGATGTTGTTGAAAGGATGGGGGAACAGGCCGTGGAAGGAACTAGGCGTTCATTGTATGGTATGTTGGTGGCTGGTAAGTGCCACGACATGTTGTAGATTCACATGGGGTGGAGTAGGAGGAACTCGGAAAGGGTACGTTCTTGCAGAATTTTGGGGTGTTTGCTCAAGGGAAGATTCAGTTGACTCTGGGGACGTTCAAACGGGAAGAGGGTACACTTGCACTTGGAGACATGGGATCGGGTGTTATTAAAGATTAAAGATGTTTGGACAGGGGCAGAAAGGTACAGAACCGCTATGATAATACTCCTAGTAGGGAAGGGGGGGCAGAAAAAAGGGGAGGCGGCTTCATGCCTATGCTCCCTCTTTTTCCTGGGTGGTGGGGTTTTTTTAAAGTTGTCCAGATTGGCAGAAGTTTGGAGTTACATTTTGGGAAGTTTTGGGGGCAGGGCTAGGGAAAGGTTAGGCAGGTAGGATAAGTTTACAATAGAGGTTAGGTAGTTACAGTTGCAGAAGGACAGATAGGGTTGTAGATTTTATTAGATGGTGGGAGTTTGGAACTGCAATACTGTGGAATAGGACTGTTATGGAATTTTATGTAATGTTATGTTATAGGCAGGGTTGGGAATTTTATGTGGGGATCGTAGGGGTGGGGTTGAGAAAAATGGAGGAGCAGTTTATTTGATGTATAGTGAGGTTTTAGTTTGTAAGGCAATGGCCTACGTTGGACATTGTGATATGCACCTGTTTTCAATAAAGCAGCCTTTTTCACACACAAAAAATGGGTCTCCGTGTTGGCTGTCCCCCTCCCTCCCAAGGGGATTTGGGGGCAGCCGAGGCCGCGAGGTCTGCCTCCCGGGCATTTTGGGAGGGGGAGGGGCGGCCGGTAGCGGCCATTTTTTGTTATTATTTTGGGCTTCGTGGGAATAGCCCAAATGTAGCCAAATTGGGTTTGTAGCCCAAAGTGCTTTCCCTCCCTCTCCCAGCCACCATTTTAGGTTTGGTGACCTGGTGGCTGAGAGGGTAGCTGTAATTAGATTTTGTCCCTCCTGCCCACCCTTAAGCGAGGGTTTTATTCTGGGCGCAGTTTTGGGCAGTACATGTTTAGAGTTGGCAGTTTTGTTGGGAAGAGGTGCATAGGGTTAAGATGGTTGTTGGATTTGCTGTCGCTTGAAACAGGTGATGCGGGGTTGTTCTAAAGTTGGCCAGATTGGCATAAGTTTGGAGTTACATTTTGGGAATTTTTGGGGCAGGGCCAGGGAAAGGTTAGGCATAAAGGATAAGTTTACAATAGAGGTTCGGTAGTTACAGTTGCAGAAGGACAGATATGGTTGTAGGTTTTATTAGATGGCAGGAGTTTGGAACTGCAATACTGTGGAATAGGTTTGTTATAGAATGTTATGTAATGTTATGTTATGGGCAGGGTGGGGGATTTTATGTGGGGATTGTAGTGGTGGGGTGGGACAAATTGAGGAGCAGTTTATTTGATGTATATTGATGTTTTAGTTTGTAAGGCAATGGCCTAGGTTGGACATTGTGATATGCACCTGTTTTCAATAAAGCAGCCTTTTTCACACCCAAAAAATGGATCTCAGTGTTGGCTGTCCCCCACCCTCCCAATTATGTTCACTCAACGGTTCCAGTGTTCATGCATGTTTAATTGACTCTGCCTTGTATCGTTGTGTTTTTCTTATTTACCTTTTGTTTCTCCCCGTGAGCAAATGGCCTCAGGGTTAAAGAGGTCGCACAAAATGCAAGAAGTTGATGTCAGAGACCTGCAGCTGTGGTCTTGTTGACAGTGTATGACAGTGGCAAAAGAGATGCTTACCTTGGAATATCTTCCAATTTTCCATGATCTTGAGGAAAGAAAGCAATGGCTTAGTAGAATGTGGCCATTAGACAGCCAGCAAGCCCCTGAGATTGAGAAAGGAGTTGTGCCTGCTGCTTTCCAAACTGGAACTCCCTTGTGAGAACTTTGGAGAACAGGCAATGAGAAAACATAAAAAAGAAGAGGTTGAAGTCTTGGTGAGAACCCAGGTCTTTCAAACATAACCATTCCTCAGAAAAAGGGGAAGAGAAGAATTCCCGGTTTGGACAGTGTGCATGACGCAAGCCCATGTTTTGGGCAGTTTGGTAAAATGCTCTAAGAACGGGCTTTAAATCACTCCTCTCTGAAGAACTTTGCACCAGCTCCAAATCCAGCAATATCATTGATGGCAGAGTGCAAGTCGTTCAAAAGAGATTCTGTTTTATTAAAGGAGTAATGAGCCTGTTAAAAGAGCATGCCCCCTTGCCAGGTCCCACCAAGTCAGTTTTAAAGTGGGTACCATGCCATCTTACCAAACTTTCAAACACCTCTGGCAAAACACTTATTAGGTCCCAGAGGCAAGACCTATTGGGTATGCCAATGCTTGTTTCTGTTTGTAGCCTAACTCTGGTCTGCTTAAACATGTTCCTAAAAGCAGAGTCCCTTCCTGCTTTCTGAGCATGTGCAAGGGATCTCTATTCCTCTCGTGAGCATAAGCATTAGGCTAAACATCCGTTTCTGCTTTCTGAGCATGTGCAAGGTATTTTTATTACTGTTGTGGGCCTAACATTATGCAAGGAATCCCTTTCAGCTTCCTGAGCATGTGCAATGGATCGATATTCCTGTTGGGAACATGTACAGTAGGATACATATGCAAAAATCGCTTTCTGCTTTCTAGCATTTGCAAGGGATATTTATTCCTGCTGTGGCCACATTCAGGATACATATGGAGTTCGAGGTTTTTCTTGCAGGGCCTGGTCACAGGAGGGAGCTGTGCTATAGGGTCTAAGCCATACTCGCCACCCTTTGCCTAGTCACACATATTAACATTAGGAGTCCAGCTGTAATGTTGCTATTCTGGTTTTGACAATTTCCTCATTAAAATCTCAGAAACAGTTCACCTCTTTGGGGAATCAGACTTCAGTTTCCTTTTCTATAGCTGAAAGACTGCTCTTTGCACGATGATGCCTCGGAATATCTCTGCAGTAAGTACTCTCAAGTGCTTAAATGAAATGCTATGGTAGCGCAGACTAAGAATGTGTCTCTCAGCGGAAGAAACCAGTAAATGATAGTCCATACCTATGAATTGTCAGTCGCAGGGTTTCAGAAAAGCTTTGTGAAATGACATTTTATTATTAAAATTAGTATAACATTCTCTGCAACCTTAACAGGGGACACCACACCCATAGCTGGAAATAAGAAGTAGTAGTCATGCAGCTTGTCGCATGGTTCTACCAGCATTCCTTCACTGATGAGGTCTGTTCATTAGCATCCGAAATGTCCTGCTAAAAGGAGGTGCTGCTGTTATTTGAATAATCTGAAGATTTGTTTCATCCATAATGAAAAATTTGATTTATCCTTTAATACATTGAAAGCTGCAATGCAAGTGTGATTTTGCTAAAACATCACAACTAAGAGCAAAATATGTTTCTACTGGGCACAAAATATTTTTGCTAAAATCTATTTTAGTCTTAACATCAATATCGAGAAAATATTGACACTTGCAGTTCTTACATGCATCTGCAGTTGAGTGGTCAGTTGGTGACTGCTAAGTTTGATCACGTCCTCCGAGGAGGAACTGTGCAAAATAAGTTGACTCTTTCTGTCAGTATTATATTTACTTCACTGGAGGTTAGAAGTTGTATAATACTGCTGATTTTAGCTGAATTCCACGGATATTTGTTCATCTGTGTTGACGAGGTGAAAGTCATAAGTTTAGGCTGACCGCATTATAGAGCAGGCCTGATACAAGGACAAGGTTAGTCTAGCAGAAACATTTCAATTCAAAGTCCAGTCTATTCAAAGTGGCAGCCATTCTGCCAGCAAAGCATCTCAGAAGTCCTTCCTCTGTAGCATCCACGGGTCCAGGGAGTACTGAAGAGTACTTACACCTGGTACCCACTTTGAAGTAGGGAAAGTTTGTATGGTTTAAATCCTTTTATTGAAAAGAATGGCAGAGATAAAGAATATACTTCATTACATGTGTCGTCAATAAACACTAAAACTGGGGTACATGGCATTAGTCAACTGTACAAAGAAAAGGGAAAAAGATTAATAAACATTCCCATTCTAATCTCTCCCCCACCCACAAAGAACGGTTCACCTGTACTCTCAATATTAGAAATGAATAGGTTACACCGCGGATAGTCGTGATTGTTTATGTGTTGGAGTTCATTTCGGGTAGACTTAGAAGTCGCAAATATTTTGGCCATGTCAGTTCTCCAAAATCCTTTTTTTCAGATGGACAGATAAGGGCGCCACAATTTCCCAAAGGCCTCGTCCTGGTTTGTGAGTGTCTAGGATATTCTCTCCATGCCTAAAATAGTCCATAATTGATGTGCCTTCCTATGTGGGTAGGTAGTTGTGGAGTGCCCCAGCGGGTTAGGATGTTCTGTGTCACTGCCCCTAGCACAAGACCTATCTATCTGCCCCGCCTGGACTTCAAGGGTTATGTTATAGGGTTTGCAGCCCTAACACAATGTAAGCGGGAATCTAGGTATTTGTGTTTTGAGGTGAGGTCGACCTCATCAAGTATTTGGGTTCAGTGTGGCTGAAGTTGAGGGCAACCCCATAATGTATATAGACACCAGGGTCCCCTGGGCTCCGCAGCCCATCCAACATGTATCGCTGTGATTTGGGTACATTTTATGCAGTCTGTATGGAGTGAGGTACCAGTATGTGCCGATTTTAACAAAGGTTTCAGTGAGGGAGGTATTGCTGGCTGTGTATCTTGCCCTAAAGTATATGTGACTCCATTCCATCTAGCTTAGCTGCTGCCCCAGTTCCTGCTCCCACCTCTGTTGACTGGCTTTGTAAGTATACTTGTGGCGCTGAATCAAAAACGTATAAATCTCTGCGATGTGACCTTTACCTGAAGTGTGGGAAACCAGCCTGTACTCGTACGTGGTAAGGGATTTCTGAAGAGAGGGTTTGTGTATTTATTTATTTATTTATTTAAACTTTTACCGCGCACAGCTACCCACAGTGGGTTTCCCGGCGCTAGGGACAGACTGGAGAAGAAGATATCAGATAGCCAGCATACAGGATCCAACTACTTATGTGAACAACAGCGTTTTCAGTGCTCTGCGAAAACGAAGAAGACTGGTCTCTAATTTAAGGGCAGTGGGCAGGGCATTCCAATATTTGGGACCAAGATAGGAGAAGGAACGTCCCCCCATTGTTGCCAGCTTAAATCTTGCTATAGAGAAATTGCCAATTTCCGAGGATCGTAAGGTACGTTTAGGCCTGTAAAGTTGCACCAGTTTTTGTAAGTAAGTAGGTGCAATGCCTTGCTTGATCCTAAACATGTAGCATAATGCCTTAAACTTTATGCGGCTGGAGATCTTCAACCAATGAAGATCATGCAAGGCAGATAATGCAGAAGTTCTTCTAGGGACATTCTTCAAGAGTCGCGCGGCTGCATTTTGTACAACCTGCAATACGTTAACAGTGGCTACATCAGCACCCAAATATAGTATGTTGCCATAGTCCAGGCGAGATGTTATCAATGCCTGGACAACCGTTCTACGGGAAGGAATGGGAAGCATCCATAAGATCTTTTGTAGCCACCTGAGAGTAGAAAAACAGGTTGCTGCGACCTTAGTGGTCTGCTGCTTCATTGTTAACTTGTCGTCAATTTGAACGCCCAAGTTACATACAGCATGTGTGGGTACAGGAAGTGCACCCATCTCATTTGGCCAATGCTGAGGGCCCCAGAGGTTCTTATTTTTCCCCAGAATGACCACCTCTGTCTTCTCCCCATTCAGTTTGAGACAGTTCCTCTGCATCCAGTCCGCCACAAGAATGAGGCCCGACTTTAGTGCAGAGGGGTTATTCTCGTCTCGCCCTGATAGGGAGAAGACGATCTGGGTGTCATCAGCGTAAGAGAACAGGGTCAGCCCCGCCTGCTCTACGATGTTAGCCAAGGGTTTTACATAAAGATTGAATAATAGGGGGCTGAGTATGGACCCCTGGGGGACACCCCGCGCTGAGGAACAGACCGCTGATGACGCCTTAGGGGAGAAAACTTGAAAGGTTCGCTCGCCACGACAGGAGGCCACCCAGGCTAAGGCCCTACCAGTCACGCCGAGTGACCGCAGAGAGTCAAGAAGGATGGAATGTGACACGGTGTCGAAAGCTGCGCTCAAATCCAACAGGATGAGCGCCATAGTTTCACCCTGGTCGACACCGTGTCGGAGACTCTCTGTCACCCCAAGAAGGGCTGTCTCGGTCGAGTGGCAGGGCCAAAAACCCGACTGGGAGGAATGTAAGAAACCAGAACTTTCCACCAGTTCAGTGAGCTGGGTATTAATGTGTCTCTCTAACACTTTAGAGAAGATGGGTAGCAGGGATATTGGACGAAAGTTGGCAAGATTCGAGATATCAGCACCAGACTTTTTTAACAACGGCACTACCATAGTGTGTTTCCATGGCTGGGGTACATATGCCTCAGTAAGTGAGGCGTTTAACAATTTAACAAAAATCTGATGGGTGGAGGGATCTAATTGTTTGAGTATTTTAGCCGGAAGTGCATCGCACGGAGAGCCAGAGCGCACACTATTTAGACAAGATAGCTGCCATACAGAGAGTTTGGCAACGTTGTCAACATTAGCAGATGACTGCCCAGCGCCAGATGCAAAAGGGGTTACCATCGGTGGCGGGGTAAAAAGATCGTAGATCAAGTCGACTTTTTTAACAAAAAAGTCAGCTAAGGATTGGCATTGAACCTTGTCAAGCGTGGGAGGCGTAGGAATAGAGTCCGCTCCTGTCAGTTTTTTTACAACTGAAAAGAGCAACTTAGGGCAGTTTTGTGCATCTGAAACTATTTTTTTAGTATAGTCTGCTCTGGCTGTTTTGCAGCTGTTATGATAGCCCTTCAGAGCTTCTCTGTAAGCTACTTTGCGTGTAGGAGAATAATTGCAACTCCATTTCCTTTCTAAAATCTTACATTGAGTGCGAAGGCACTTAAGCTTGTCGGAGAACCAAGGTGCAGGTGGATGATGAGGCATGTTATATGTCAAGGGAAGCGTGGAATCAACAGCATTATTTAACCACTGACCAACTGCACAATTTAGTGCAGAGATAGATAGGTCGGTGTTAGGAAGTGTCCTTAATAATTGTTTATTAAGTTCTGGCATGTTAATTTTCCCCCAACTGCGTGTCCGTTTATCTATTTCCTTTCCTGTCTGTAATGCTGTCCTGGTAATATCCAATGAAAAAGGAACAGCAAAGTGGTCAGACCATTCTATTGGGCGTGCTTTCTGAGAGCAGTCCAACTGTAGATTTGACAGGATGGGATCTAATAAGTGACCAGCAAGATGTGTAGGGGCAGAGTTCAAGAGTTGAATGTTAAAAACCTCGAGAGTAGAAATAACCTGTTTAGTGGACGTACTGTCGGAATCTTCGAGATGGATATTTAGGTCCCCTAGAATCGAAAAGTTGGCTGCTCTAAGCAGCAAGGGGGCCAGGAAATCTGGCAAAGAAGAAACCCAGGGATTAGCATTCCCAGGAGGGCGATAGATTAATAGACCTGTCATTGTGAACTGAGGGTTAATAGTTAGCCTAAAAAGGGCTGCCTCGCAATCTTTGAAAGGAATGTCTTCAAATTTACAGGTGTACTTAGATTTGAAGATCATGGCTACCCCCCCCCCCCCTTTGCCTAGAACTCTGTCCTTTCTTACGATGACGTAATTAGGGGGAATTGCAGCCGCAATATCGGGCCAGAGCTGTCATGCAACTAGGTTTCTGTAAGAAACACAGCATCCGGTTGTTCATCAGTGATGAAGTCACAGATGCTATATTTGTGTTGTGGGCGAGATCTACAATTAGTACTCCAAAAATGTAAAGAGGAATGTGAAGAGACAGTATTGGACTTAACAGGCCTGCTGCGTCTGACATAGCGCTTAAGTGATCTGCAGCTCGCTGGTATTCCGAGAGCGAAACCGCATTGGTGACATTTGTATTTGGGGAAGGGCAATGTACATACAGAGCAGGTCTTGCTAGCAAAGCGGCGCCATGAATGTAATTCCACAGCAGAATAGGAAAGAACCATAATGCAATACAGTAGATCAGAAACAACTTACTCACAGATGATGTATAGAGTACTTGCCAGAGCCCAGAGCCCGTCGGAGCGCTTCCGCAAACGCGACCGCTAGCGCGATGGGGTGACCGTATCCTTTTATATGTACCACTAGAGCGCTCACACCACTCTGGGCACACTCAAGATGGCCGCCGTGGGAAGATTTCCCTAACCCCAATTTAGTTCAAAAACGGCAGCTAAAACCTCAAATTGTGGCGAAAATGTGTGCAGGTGGCCTAGGGGTATGCTGTCTGCAAACACAGAGTAAAAAAGTACAATTTTAAAATCACAAGAAAAACTAGTAAAATAACTCTAAAACAGCTGACAATACAGCATTAATGTTGTCCATTCACACACAGCATTTCCTGTTGGTGGCAGGCAAAGAATCTCGCGAGCACTGTCACAGGGCTCCTTTTATATGTACCACTAGAGCGCTCACACCACTCTGGGCACACTCAAGATGGCCGCCGTGGGAAGATTTCCCTAACCCCAATTTAGTTCAAAAACGGCAGCTAAAAGCCTCAAATGGTGGCGAAAATGTGTGCAGGTGGCCTAGGGGTATGCTGTCTGCAAACACAGAGTGAAAAAGTACAATTTTAAAATCACAAGAAAAACGAGTAAAATAACTCTAAAACAGCTGACAATACAGCATTAATGTTGTCCATTCACACATAGCATTTCCTGTTGGTGGCAGGCCAGTGGGCCACTGGCTATAGGGTGTGATAGCCAGTGGCCCAGTTGTAAATAATGTAATCTTTCACATTCAGGGAGAGTACAGTCTCCACTCAGTCACTGGAAGGGAGTCACCCCAGCCTCCTCTATCATGTGGCCCACTGAACCGCACTCCAAGCATCTCCATTCTATGAATGCCCGAGGTCAGGCCCCAGGGTAAAATCTGAATTATTAAATAGTGGCATCAGTGGGGAGGGGAAGGAGGTAAGAGCACATTTGACATTTGTTTGGTCCTGCTCATCCATTGTCACTCGTGTGATGGGAGAGAGATATAGGTTCATCGGTCTATGGGTTTTCTTAAGAAAGGGGACCTTACACAGAGAAGTACCCGCCACGGCTCTGCCTTGGAAAAGCCAATGTTTCTCTGATTTGGGTTAGTACAATTCCACCATGTACCGTAACTGCGCCGCCCGGTAATACATGTGGAGATCAGGAATGCCCATACGTCTGTCCTTGAGTGGGACAAAACATAGCTCTCTCTGTATGCCTGATTTCTTTGAAGACCACATGAAATGAAAGATTTCAGCCTGCAGCTTGGTAAGCATACCTGTTGTAGGGGCGATTGGCAGTGTTTGAAATAAATAGAGAATCTTGGGGAATATGGCCATTTTGCTTGCAGCAATTTTGCCCAACCAGGAAATCTGATGGTGTCTCCAGTTAATCACCTTGCTCCTAACCTACCGATCTAGGGTTTGATAGATTCAGGATGATGTATGTTGGAGGGAGGGAGCCATCTTAATTCCCAGATAACAAAGTGGAACATGTTGCCATTGGATGGGATATTGTGCTTGTAAGAGTGTTGCTAACTCTTGGGGTACCAAGAGGGCTAACGCCTGTGATATCTCTACATTAACTCAAAAGCCTGATGCCCGTCCAAATACCTCTAGTTCCTCTAGAAGTACTGGTAATGTGGAGGCAGGATTATCTAAGGTAAGCAATACATTGTCTGAATACAGACTTAGCTTGTGATGATCCTCCCCGAAGACAGCACCAATAATCCGGGGGTTGTATTTCACTAGCTGGGCTAGGGGTTCCATACATAGAGCGAATAAGAGAAGAGATAGCGGACAGCCTTGTCTTGTACCCCTACCTATCTGAAAAAAGTCTGCGATGTGGCCAATCAGCCGCACTGGCGCCATGGGTAGACGGTAACAAATCATAAGGCGTGTCTTAAATTTGTCACCTGGGCCAAAGTGTTTTATAACCTGCGCTAGATAAAGCCAATGTACCCTATCCACGACCCTTTTGGCAACTATTGCTAGCAACATAATCTCACCTGCAGTCCGTGTTGCCTTTTCAATAATGTGTAAGGTGTTTGGTGTTATGTCCAGTTTGTTTGTGTGGGATAAACCTGGCCTGGTCTGAATCTATAATTGGAGGCAGATGTGGACCTAGTCTGTGTGCTAAAATACCAGTGAATAGTTTTAAATCTACATTTAGCAAAGTGACAGGTCGGTAGGAACTATATAGTTTTTTGTCTTCCCCTGGTTTGGGCACTACCATGATTGAGGTGGCCAACATCGATGCAGGAATTGCACCAGGTTGAGTGAAGGAGTTAAAGAGTCTTGTTAGTATAGGGGTCAAAGCACTGCAGGATGTTTCATAGAAAATAGGGGGATATCCATCTGGGCCTGGTGACTTGGAGAGTTTTAAGCAGGAAATAGATGAGATTATCTCTTCAGGTCATATATCATCCTCTAGGGCCTCTGTCTGCGTTTGGCAAAGGTGGGATGTGTTCACTCCTTTGAGATAGGCAGTGCTAACTAAGAGGTCTAGATCTTGTCTCGTATATAGCTGGGTATAGAACTTCTTAAATGAGTCTGCTTTGTCTCTGTCGCTAGTGATTCACCCCTTCTCCCGGGATTACAGTAAGGTGATTCCTGTTGCTTGGTGCTTCATGCGCAGTTTATTTACCAAGAGCCTGCCACATTTGTCTCCCCCAACATAGTGAGAATGTTGTTCGTGGAGCACTGTGTATTCAGCTCGGGCGAGGTCTAGGCCAGCCAACTGAGTGCACAAAGAGTTTAATTGGCTTCATACCCTTGAAGCACCAGTGCTTTGGTGAATGAGTTCTAATTCCTTAACCTGCATAAAAAAGGCTGTCTCTTGTTTCCCTTCATAGTGCATTATCAGCAACCAAGATAGAGATAAGTACACCCCTTATAACAGCTTTTAGTGCCTCCCACAATGTTGTGGTAGATACCTCAGGTGTGTTGTTGATTGAAAGATAGTTCACAATATCTGTTTGGATTTGAGAGAGCACTGCAGGACACTACAGCATTGTGTCTCCTAGGCGCCATGTCCAGTGAGTGGGTTGTGTTGGGGGAAAAGATAAAGAGAGGGTTACTGCTAAATGGTCCGAGAGTAAAAGGTGTATTCCCGTTCTTCCGGGTGGAAATCTCTTCATATGTCCCAAAGCCCTGTGTCTCTAACCAGTATGCATGTGTTGTTGTGTCGACCTATCTAGATCTATATTGAAAACGACATTAAGGTCTCCCACTAGTAAAACCTCCATGTCTGCTCTGGAGCGTGCCCCCACTAGTGCCTTGCGTAGGAAAGTTTCTTGTCCATCATTTGGTGCATATAGCGATCCTACAATGAAAGCCCTATTTCCTAATGTGATCTGATGCATGAGTAGCCTGCCTCTTTGCTCCATCTCCCTGGGTCCAAGTGTCCCTTTGAAGGAGTGTGCCACCAATATGTCCTCACCTGCTGTCTTAGAGGGCACGATGGAGAAGAATTGAGGTGGGAACGCCCTCAAATGAAGTCAGTGGCAATCCCCGGTCAGGAGGTGTGTTTCCTGGACTTAGGCATATATCCGCTCCATAGTTCTCAAGTTAGGATATGAATGCTTTACGTTTGATTGGGTTATTGAGGCCTTTCCATTCAGGGTTAATATTTTGGGGGTTGTACAAAAGAATAGAGAGGTGCACTCGATAAAGTCAACAACATAAAAAGTTAATTGATTATGTGAGTCTTCTGTTCTTTCTTTAATGTATTCTTTCTTTTCTTTAAAATACACAGGCACAGCCAACGCGTTTCATTCCCTTTCTTGCCTTGGGAATTTCGTCAGGGCATACAATGAATGGTCACTCCAATTCGACAGTCCTTAACAAAATTGCACCTATGAGACTGGTGCTGAGGATAGTCGCAGTATGATTCCAGTTATTCCTGGATCAAGTTGATGTACAGTTCCAGGCTGAGTGTTTGTTGTGGTGTCCCAAGTTTGCCGCAATGTTGGATAGAGAAAGTCACCAAGTATGTATCCTGGCCCCCTTAATGAAATGGCATCGCGGACGGGGGGGCGGTATGCGCTGGATGACGAGTGGCGTCCAGACAGATCACAGCAGTGTTCGTAGGGTGCGGGACCTATGATATGGTCTCTGCAGTCCCCTGCTCCTCCCCATGGATTTGTGGAAGACTTAGGCATATATCCGCTCCATAGTTCTCAAGTTAGGATATGAATGCTATACGTTTGATTGGGTTATTGAGGCCTTTTCATTCAGGGTTAATATTTTGGGGGTTGTGTTTTGCATTGTGTTGTAAAAATGAGCTGGAATTTGTGCATTTGCGCTTTTATGTTACAGTTCGGTGTACCAGCACTGAGAACAGAGGTCTCAGATGAGGTGTAAAGTGTGACCATGGTGAACATGAAAACAGTACCTAAACCCAAGATCCCCAACAATGTGTAAATAAAGATATAAAACATTTGAAACATGAGTTTCTGAGTCGAACCTCAGTCCCCCAGGTCTGAAAATCGAAGGAAGCTTGTTCCTTTCCAGTAAAAGAATTGGCTTGGTAGTTTGGTCTGCTCTGTTCCCATGATGCACTGGGCCAGGGTCAAACTAATTTGCATGTAGCCAGGTTCTGAACTGGGATGGTGCAGTGAGCTAAAAAACGGTGATGGATCAAGCCCTGATCTGTTGACTGGGTAGGAGTGTTCTGCCCAATTCAGATTCTCTGTCCATCACCACCCCCTTTTTGAATCATTTTGGCCACTACGAGTGTGGAAGGGTATGCTCAGACATGAGTCCCTTGCTCACTGCACCATCAGGATTCAAGCAAGCCGGGCCGAAGATGGCTGAAATGCCAGAAACCGGTCCCCGGAAGCTTGTTGCTTTCCAGTAAAAGAATTGGCTTGGTAGTTTGGTCTGCCCTGTTCCCATGATGCACTGGGCCAGGGTCAGACTAATTTGCATGTAGCCAGGTTCTGAACTGGGATGGTGCAGTGAGCTAAAAAACGGTGATGGATCAAGCCCTGATCTGTTGACTGGGTAGGAGTGTTCTGCTTAATTCAGATACTCTGTCCATCACCACCCCCTTTTTGAATCGTTTTGGCCACCACAAGTGTGGAAGGGTATGCTCAGATGTGATTCCCTTGCTCACTGCACCATCAGGATTCAAGCAAGCCGGGCCGAAGACGGCTGGAATGCCAGAAACCGGTCCCCGGAAGCTTGTTCCTTTCCAGTAAAAGAATTGGCTTGGAAGTTTGGTCTGCCCTGTTCCCATGATGCACTGGGCCAGGGTAAGACTAATTTGCATGTAGCCAGGTTCTGAACTGGGATGGTGCAGTGAGCTAAAAAACGGTGATGGATCAAGCCCTGATCTGTTGACTGGGTAGGAGTGTCTTGCTTAATTCAGATACTCTGTCCATCACCACCCCTTTTTTGAATCGTTTTGGCCACTACGAGTGTGGAAGGGTATGCTCAGACATGAGTCCCTTGCTCACTGCACCATCAGGATTCAACCAAGCCGGGCCGAAGACGGCTGAAATGCCAGAAACCGGTCCCCGGAAGCTTGTTCCTTTCCAGTAAAAGAATTGGCTTGGTAGTTTGGTCTGCCCTATTCCCATGATGCACTGGGCCAGGGTCAGACTAATTTGCATGTAGCCAGGTTCTGAAATGGGATGGTGCAGTGAGCTAAAAAACGATGATGGATCAAGCCCTGATCTGTTGACTGGGTAGGAGTGTTCTGCTTAATTCAGATACTCTGTCCATCACCACCCCCTTTTTGAATTGTTTTGGCCACTACGAGTGTGAAAGGGTATGCTCCGACATGAGTTCCTTGCTCACTGCACCATCAGGATTCAAGCAAGCCGGGCCGAAGACAGCTGAAATGCCAGAAACCGGTCCCCGGAAGCTTGTTCCTTTCCAGTAAAAGAATTGGCTTGGTAGTTTGGTCTGCCCTGTTCCAATGATGCACTGGGCCAGGGTCAGACTAATTTGCATGTAGCCAGGTTCTGAACTGGGATGGTGCAGTGAGCTAAAAAACGGTGATGGATCAAGCCCTGATCTGTTGACTGGATAGGAGTGTTCTGCTTAATTCAGATACTCTGTCCATCACCACCCCCTTTTTGAATCTCTACTGTTGGGTGCTCCAGTCTGTATTGTTGCAAGGCACTTGATATGGGGTTATCACTTCTGCTAGACTCCCTGTCCTTCACCTTGCTGAGACTGAGGCTCTATCCCTTGGTTCTTGCTAGGTGAATGTGGAAGTTGACATCTTCATCTGCTTGACCACAGGGGCCAGTGGGTGGTAGTCATATGCAGGTGGTCCCAGGCCCACTCAGGGTCACTGTTTGCTGCGAAAAGGGGTTTCACCCCCAGCATTGATGTGGTGTAGGAGCCAATGCTGGTGAAGAGCGATAGCAGAGTGGCGTCTTAGAATGGGGCCCCCTGGTCTCGTAGGGAGAGTGGCTCGGCTCCAATCTGCTTTAAACCTAGCCCCAGTCTTCTGTCAATCGCTTATAACCCTGAGGTCTCGGATGCTGCCTCATCGTGGGGAGCCCGCTTCTCCCGGGCCTCCTTGCCCATGCTCTCCCCACACCTGGGATGAAATCGCCAATGTCCACTCTCTCTCGGGACCCTCTGTAGTTAGGCCCCGTAAATGCACTAATTGTGGTGTAACCTCTCCATTGTTGCCACAGTTTTGTGCTCGCCCATGTTTCAATAGGTGCGTAAGGGCGGAAGGCAGGTCCCTCCTCACGGCCCACCACTCTCTGATCATGGGTCGGCGACAGGACCAGGGTTCAGACACTGAGTATCGGGGGTCTGATGAGGCCCTGAAATAGCTGGGACAACGCCCAGGTGACTTTAGGCCATGCCTCATGGGCCTCGGTCACTTTGCTGTAGCAGTCTTCCGGCGGGGAAGCTGTCACATCAGAGGGAAGGGTCGACCCTCTGTTTACTCCTGCATCCTTCAGCCATAGCCAGACAGTGAGGTCTGGGCCCTGCTGTGGTAGTGAACTCATCCGGGTGGTCGTAGACCACAACCGCAATCTCCGACCATCTCGTCGTGTCACGGCCCTCCGATATCCCACTCCCGAGCCAAGGAGCAGGGCCATCCCCATGCTGAAACTCCTTTTTCACTCACTAGAGCCCCTCGCGTGGATCCAGGTCTACTCATAAGACCCCTGACCGTTCCCTGACCGCCGGACTTTGACGGCATTTAGACAACCTTACTAAGAAACCCCACCGGGATCCGACAGTGGATCCTTTGACCCTGCTCATTTACATCATTTACCCCACTGGAACGGGGCTCCGTTCCCTTAACTTACCACGACTCATCGAGCGCTCGTAATTTCTCAACCAAGCCACCAGACCGGCTCTCACAGACAGTTCCTACTTCTGCCTACATATTGGCCGTGACGGGGCTCCGTCCATGCGCCCATTCCTCCCTTGCACCACTCCTGTTAATTGGCAACCCGGTCCTGATAAGGATCCTAAATCAATAGGATCGAAACGCCGTCGACCCACATTCCAGTGCAACTCATGGTGCATTACCTTCTTTGGTTCCCAAACTAACAGCAATTATTGATTTACAAAGGAGGAACCAACAATTGTGTATATACTGTTTTCATTTGTTCCTTTTTGCGCCTATCACT
Organism: Lissotriton vulgaris; assembly: GCF_964263255.1. Classification (NCBI taxonomy): domain Eukaryota; kingdom Metazoa; phylum Chordata; class Amphibia; order Caudata; family Salamandridae; genus Lissotriton; species Lissotriton vulgaris. Next base: position 1,208,023,385 of record NC_141685.1, read on the forward strand.
GTTTTCACCCATATGTCACTTGCGCCGTCACCGTTTTTCTCACTATCACGTAGTGCACAAAGCCCAAAGCCCCCTTGGGTTGCCACCGCATTACATGCTTCAAGTGCTGTTTCTCCAAACTGTTGTTTTGACTGTTATGAAATAATTGCCCTTTAATATATGATGCTATATGCATTTCCAAAACAAAAATTCTGAGTCTCTCTTCCTTTATGTTCAGATCCTTTGTAATACCTTGTACATGCAAATATATCTGTTGCACAAGTGAATCCTATTTAGGTATTGTTGTTTTATACACAGAAACTCCCTTTTCGCCAGCTGCAATCAGGCAGTGGGGCAAGGGTTGAAGTGCCCGGTCTCCAGCATCCCCCCCAGATCCAACCACAGTCACAGCCTTATCCGAACAGCCACGGTCGGCACTGACTCCTCCCTGTGTGCTCTTTCTGACTTGTTTCAGGCGTTCGTCTCGCACCCCACCATGGCGATCGCCTTGGTCACCGACACACGTGCTGGATTCGCACACGCCTCTGGAGTGTTTCTCCACTCCTGCAGAAATGGCAGTGGGCTAATAGGCAGCAAGATCAGCAACGGTGACAGAGAGACGGGATCAAGACATCCTGCTCGTCAGCCATCTTGGCCACGCCCCCTAGGCAAAGTTTTTAGAAGATTCCATTGGAAGTCCAATACATTTTCTCCCTGCCCTGCCATGGCTTAAAGTTGGCTGCATCAACAATGCAGTCATAGCCTATTCAGTTGCAGGTGGGCTATGCCCGGCTCCACCTCCTCGTTCTGACATTTGAAGACCTATCCAGTCACACCTAACCCCTCTATTGTGTGGCTGTCTGGGAGGAATAAACAAAGTCCAACTACAAACAGTCATGTGATTTGAGAACAGGCTGGAGGCACCAAATAGTTTGGGCAGGAAAAGACCAACTTTCTAAAAATAGCATTTTTAAAAATTGTAACTTGAAATCTGACATTACCATTACAGAGGATTGTTAATTACAATTTCTCAGACACCAAACATGAGAATCCTATCAGTTTTTAATTGAAATTCGTATCTTAGTAAATGTATTAAGATAACTCAAGGTTATCCTTCAGGAGAGGTAGGCGTTGCAGTAGTAAAAAAAGAATTTGTGTGTTTTTCACTACCAGGACATTTAAAAGTTAAAAGAATTTATCCAACCTTTTAAATACAATACACCCTGTCCTACGGGTGGTATAGGGTCTAACCTAGGGGTGACTAATATGTAGTAAATAGGAAGGTTTAGGGCTGGGAAAACGTTTATTTTTTCAGGTCAAAATGGCAGTATAAAACAACACACATAGGCTGCAATGTTAGTTCTGAGACATGTTTAAAAGGGCTACTTAAGTGGTTGGCACACTAAGTGCAGCAGGCCCACTTGCAGTTATTAATTTACATGCCCCTGGTACGTGGCATACCACATTACTAGGGTCTTGCAGAAAAATTCAAAGAACCAATTGGATGTAAGCCAGTTTTACCAGCACACACACACACTTTAGCACTGGTTAGCAGTGGTAAAGTGCACAGAGTCCTAAGACCAGCAAAAACGAGATCAGCATAAATAGAGGAAGGCAAACATTTTTGAGTAAAGACCACCCTACAAATGACAGGTCTAACGCTGGGGTGGTCAGTCATCACAATATTTCATTTTGAATTTTGAACACCATAAGAGTGTTTGCATACATAAACATTTAACAACAGTCAACCACATTAAAGCAATAGAAAATTCTGAAAAACATAATGTTAAATATTATTAAAACATAGATGCTTATTAATATGCTTCCTAAAAAAGCCTGCATTCATAGACCCATACAGCTTTTAGGACATGCCCTTGCCCCTCCTTAGCAATTTGCTTGATTGAATTCTCCAGGCCCAGGATAAAACCCTAGAGAAAGCAAACACAAGGTACTCTTTGCTGTTCCATATATCAAGATCATACACACTTCCCAGAAATGTGAAATACCCATAAGCTTTCATAAGATGATGATCTACCTCTGTTGGGGCATGGAGCATGTTGGGGAAAAAGAGCAAGTATTCTTCTGTCTCTAGCTTCAACGGGCAAATCGGGCAATTTGGGGTTGAAGAACCTTTACTGTCCCATTTGCTTTTGAAAGCTTACAGGGGTAGGGTTCCAACTCTGAACTTCATGTAAAGACTTTTAGCTTGAGAAGGGCAAATCCTCTTCAGATACTGTTAAAAGCTGAAATAACATTTGTGGCAAATACATCTTTAAGTGTTTTTCCCCACATTTTGCCTATTTTGGATTTGCTGCAAAATAAATTTCCAGAAAGCTTGCTTCAGCTTGTTAATAATACCTTTCCTTAGTGTGGAAGGTGAATTCCACACCTCCTCCATCTTAACAGCTTCATGTTTAATTTCGACCAGCCATAGGTACGTCAGTCATGTGATAAACTGATAAGCTGATTTGTAAAGGGTGAGGACTGGAAACATGGAGCCCAACATGCTCCAAATTGACAACTCTACTATCAAGGATTCTCTTAGAAGAGATACATTCTTGGCTTGGTAGTTGTTTCTAGGAGCCCGAGTCAGGTTTGCTATTGTGTCATTTTTTCCCATCATTCTCATTTTGCTACAAGCTTTTAACTTGTTCATTTTTTGGAGGGGAAACCTAAATATGTACAGTGACTGGTTCACAAAAAACAGTAGTCAATCTGCACTTATAGAACTACTACTTGAATGGGTGCAGATATACTACTTTTTGGAAGACATAAACATTGGCAGTACTAGGTTTGGAAAGCCCCGCCAGCCTCAGGCTTTCAGGTATATTACTGGCAATTCAACCAGAGGCGGCTCCTTCGCTAAGGTAGAGGAGCATCACCCCACTGCCTTGCAGCAGTGAAAAGGAAAAAATAAAATAATACTAATGTAATGTTAATATCATTTTATTTTGTCCACCTGCTACTGCAGGTATTCATGGGGGGTGGCTGCAGAGCAGGAGAGGAGTGGTAGAACCATCCTGAGTGTGCAATGACTGTTTGGTCGGCACTCTCGGGCTGCCCAAAACAGTCATGCGCCCTTTCCCTGTTCTCCATGTAGCTGCAATTCGCCCTGCATGGAGAGCATGCCCAGGCCCCCAGTCCCTGGCTTAGCACCGAATCACAGCACTCAGACCAATTACAAAGCTGTATTCCAGTGTTGTGATTAGTCAAGGGAGCCTGGCTGTTTCCTGGAGTCCGTGACGGAGGGGATCAGAGCCAGGGGACCCGGCAGCAAGGTAAGAGTTTTTGTTTTATATAAAAATGTGTTCGCTCCTCCAGCTGCCCCTTCCCCTCCCCCTCCCCCTTGCCCACCCCGCCACCCACGAGCCGTGCCGTCTGCTACTGAATGTAACACCCAAAAGGTGATGGGATGAATGCTTGAAAATAGTCCAAACACTGGAAATCAGTTGGGGTAGCATTCCAACACACTTTTTTCTGCCCACTGTGTCACTCTAGACAGAGGTTGACTTAACGCAATTCAGGTCACACCCTGTTCCTAATTGAAACAGTCCATCCTGACCCTAGGCAACCTCACCAATTAACCCTGCAGCCCACTTCTTATTTAGTTGGGTAATTTGAGATTCATGAGTCCCAAATCTCACTGACTAAGTCACGCCCCTGCCCACTGGGCCATTAACTTTGAATGCAATCACATACGTACATTCTGAAGTATTACAACCTACTCAACAATGATCTGGAGTAATTCTAGCATCTCTTATTCCGTATTTGACCCATATGAATAAAAAAAAAGTGCACTTGGCCACTACTGTTTTTTAAAATCTCTCTTGTACATCTCGTTGGTATTTATCATTATATTTTTCTCTTTTACGTATACACTAGCGTCTAGGAATGTCATTCAAAGTGATAGATAGACGATCAACGTCATGTGGCATATTTTCCTGGGATTCAGTGTCCAAGTTCACTTTCTGTGATGTCAGTGAGGTTAAAGGGGGCGTGAAATCCCTTTCGGTACGCCAGGCATTTTAGTAAATTTACATCCATGAAACACAAGTGTTTCTTTGTTTATATTATCATTCAAAAATATTTCAACCATTTGTGAGTAACTCTTATTAGTCCTAAAAGAATGAAAGCAATGAATTGCTGCTCTAGCGCAAATGGGTTACACATGCTGTTTTTGGTTCAGGTGTAGGTTTCCATTGCACATAAACCGTTCAACAAGAAGGCCAAACCGGGCACAGAGATCGGGTAATCCTAGACATGAAAATAAGTGAGATGTGTAGAAGAAAGCGGAGGGATTGGGTAATTCTATAAATTAACTATAGTCTTAACATTATGGCTGAAAACATTTATGAATTTTCATAATTCCAGGTAAATTGTTGATAGACATCATCGTCTCCTTCTCATATCGGTCATCACAGTAAATTAAAACGGAAGCAGGCACCTCAGAACGGATGTGCGTATTTATTGGTGTGACTGGTATTAATAGAATCTTATTACAACCTCAGAAACTTTTTAGTAATTAGTGCCAGGCTGAGAAATCTCTGTGTAAGTGTACGCACATTTAGTAGTTCTGGACCTGGAAAATGACCTACTGTGCTGTTTTTAGGTTTCATGACCTGCGTTGCACTGCGCAGCAGTTCTCGCTCAGGCGAGAGTACTTTTGTCCGGGATTCAGAATTGAACCCTGTAATCGCACACGCTTGTGCGTGTGTTTTTTGTCTGCTCTTCAGTGATTGGGCTTTGAGTGCGTGTATTTTGTTAACAGAGCACGCGATAGGCCAAAGGCTGGTACACTGCTCCACCCATGGCCTATTGGTGTCTGTTACGCGCACCAAAGCCCATCTGTTGTCAATTATCGTGCCCAAACATGGGCGCGATATTTGAAAACATATGCCTCGCAGTGGCGCGCGCCCCTCTCGCAGGCCTGGTTTTTTTTTTTAAATGCTCCTCCGTGCATTCCAAACTGCTTTACCGCACTTTCTGCAGTTCAGGCAGTGGCCTATAGTATTGATGAGATTTCACTGTGACATGCCTGCATTTTATCTCTGCAGGGAGTCTTATGAAACAGTAAATATAGGTGTTTTACAATTGGTAATGTGGACCAGTTGAGGGCATATTCGTTAAAGCACAGTGTACGTCTTTGTGCGCATCTCACTACATTCCACTGGGAACTATGTTGGACTCAAGAGTGAGCCTCAAGCACTTTGTGACATAGATGTCATGGATGAAATTGCGAGTTTGGAGTGGAGGTGTCTCTGGTTTCAGGATCTAATCCCAACGTCACGTTGAGGTTGTGTATGGTTTTGGGCACCTTTCATAAAAACATCTGTTTTAATCGCGATTGTCGGGCCGTCTGTGTTCCCAACGTTGTATTGACTATTAGCATTTCACTAGATAGAGCTTCGTAGTTGGGGCATTTATTTGTGACAGTCCAGGGGCCTGAAAAACACCCTGCAGCTTTTCCATATTTTAGCTAGAGTTTTATTGGACCCTATCCAGTCAAAATAAAAGATGCACGCATTTTAATATAACGGCATGCACCACTATCCGGTGCCATTTCTAATGCGAGTCAGTTTCTCCCATGTGTGTTTACTATATCAACATACCGATAACATAGTTAATAGTTATAAAATTGGGATGCATTCAACTTGTAAGGGTGTGGGAGTTTTACCAAATATATTACGGTGTGTGAAGCAGTGCGTCCCTAATTTTCACATTTACTAAAAACCGCTTGAAATAAATGTCCCCGTTTTCCAGCACATCACACAGCACAAAGCATTTCCAAACTCTTGAAAAATCAACATTTTCTTATTTGCGTCTACAAATTCACACACGTGCAGTGGAAGTTAATTATATTGCTGTCCACAAATTTCCTTAATGTTTTCTTGACAATAGGGCCTTTATCATGAGTTATTTCTGCACAGAACCTTCGGGCGCCATTCTTGGTTTACTTATAAAAATGAGAACATATCCGCTGGCTTCTTGTTTCAGTAACATATCGAATGATTCCGCCACACCATCTTTGACTATTTAAAAGCGCTCCCGCGAGTGCTTGGGCTGACGAGCTCGTGGCTGAAGCACCCGCATGCCATGAGAGGTACTGTACCTGATGAATACTTTTTGGCAGCCCTCAGCAAACCTTTAATATTGGCTGTATTCTCTACTGAAGACGGTAAAGAAACCAGAAACACGCGCTGTGTCTAGAGATCAGCACTTCCTGCGCTAACTCTAGCGAAAAACTTGAACACTTGAAGAAAAACTACACTTCCCAGCAAGCCAGAGGCGAACCCGGGCTGAGAGGTCAGCGGGGTGCTCCCACACCATCTTTGACTATTTAAAAGCGCTCCCGCAAGTGCTTGGGCTGACGAGCTCGTGGCTGAAGCACCCGCATGCCATGAGAGGTACTGTACCTGATGAAAACTTTTTGGCAGCCCTCAGCAAACCTTTAATATTGGCTGTATTTTCTACTGAAGACGGTAAAGAAACCAGAAACCCGCGCTGTGTCTAGAGATCAGCACTTCCTGCGCTAACTCTAGCGAAAAACTTGAACACTTGAAGAAAAACTACACTTCCAAGCAAGCCAGAGGCGAACCCGGGCTGAGAGGTCAGCGGGGTGCTCCCACACCATCTTTGACTATTTAAAAGCGCTCCCGCGAGTGCTTGGGCTGACGAGCTCGTGGCTGAACACCCGCATGCCATGAGAGGTACTGTACCTGATGAATACTTTTTGGCAGCCCTCAGCAAACCTTTAATATTGGCTGTATTCTCTACTGAAGACGGTAAAGAAACCAGAAACACACGCTGTGTCTAGAGATCAGCACTTCCTGCGCTAACTCGAGCGAAAAACTTGAACACTTGAAGAAAAACTACACTTCCCAGCAAGCCAGAGGCGAACCCGGGCTGAGAGGTCAGCGGGGTGCTCCCACACCATCTTTGACTATTTAAAAGCGCTCCCGCAAGTGCTTGGGCTGACAAGCTTGTGGCTGAAGCACCCGCATGCCATGAGAGGTACTGTACCTGATGAATACTTTTTGGAAGCCCTCAGCAAACCTTTAATATTGTCTGTATTCTCTACTGAAGACGGTAAAGAAACCAGAAACCCGCGCTGTGTCTAGAGATCAGCACTTCCTGCGCTAACTCTAGCGAAAAACTTGAACACTTGAAGAAAAACTACACTTCCCAGCAAGTTAGAGGCGAACCCGGGCTGAGAGGTCAGCGGGGTGCTCCCACACCATCTTTGACTATTTAAAAGCGCTCCCGCGAGTGCTTGGGCTGACGAGCTCGTGGCTGAAGCACCCGCATGCCATGAGAGGTACTGTACCTGATGAATACTTTTTGGCAGCCCTCAGCAAACCTTTAATATTGGCTGTATTCTCTACTGAAGACGGTAAAGAAACCAGAAACACGCGCTGTGTCTAGAGATCAGCACTTCCTGCGCTAACTCTAGCGAAAAACTTGAACACTTGAAGAAAAACTACACTTCCCAGCAAGCCAGAGGCGAACCCGGGCTGAGAGGTCAGCGGGGTGCTCCCACACCATCTTTGACTATTTAAAAGCGCTCCCGCGAGTGCTTGGGCTGATGAGCTCGTGGCTGAAGCACCCGCATGCCATGAGAGGTACTGTACCTGATGAATACTTTTTGGCAGCCCTCAGCAAACCTTTAATATTGGCTGTATTCTCTACTGAAGACGGTAAAGAAACCAGAAAGCCACGCTGTGTCTAGAGATCAGCACTTCCTGCGTTAACTCTAGCGAAAAACTTGAACACTTGAAGAAAAACTACACTTCCCAGCAAGCCAGAGGCGAACCCGGGCTGAGAGGTCAGCGGGGTGCTCCCACACCATCTTTGACTATTTAAAAGCGCTCCCGCGAGTGCTTGGGCTGACGAGCTCGTGGCTGAAGCACCCGCATGCCATGAGAGGTACTGTACCTGATGAATACTTTTTGGCAGCCCTCAGCAAACCTTTAATATTGGCTGTATTCTCTACTGAAGACGGTAAAGAAACCAGAAACACGCGCTGTGTCTAGAGATCAGCACTTCCTGCGCTAACTCTATCGAAAAACTTGAACACTTGAAGAAAAACTACACTTCCCAGCAAGCCAGAGGCGAACCCGGGCTGAGAGGTCAGCGGGGTGCTCCCACACCATCTTTGACTATTTAAAAGCGCTCCTGCGAGTGCTTGGGCTGACGAGATTGTGGCTGAAGCACCCGCATGCCATGAGAGGTACTGTACCTGATGAATACTTTTTGGCAGCCCTCAGCAAACCTTTAATATTGGCTGTACTCTCTACTGAAGACGGTAAAGAAACCAGAAACACGCGCTGTGTCTAGAGATCAGCACTTCCTGCGCTAACTCTAGCGAAAAACTTGAACACTTGAAGAAAAACTACACTTCCCAGCAAGCCAGAGGCGAACCCGGGTTGAGAGGTCAGCGGGGTGCTCCCACACCATCTTTGACTATTTAAAAGCGCTCCCGCGAGTGCTTGGGCTGACGAGCTCGTGGCTGAAGCACCCGCATGCCTGAGAGGTACTGTACCTGATGAATACTTTTTGGCAGCCCTCAGCAAACCTTTAATATTGGCTGTATTCTCTACTGAAGACGGTAAAGAAACCAGAAACACACGCTGTGTCTAGAGATCAGCACTTCCTGCGCTAACTCGAGCGAAAAACTTGAACACTTGAAGAAAAACTACACTTCCCAGCAAGCCAGAGGCGAACCCGGGCTGAGAGGTCAGCGGGGTGCTCCCACACCATCTTTGACTATTTAAAAGCGCTCCCGCAAGTGCTTGGGCTGACAAGCTCGTGGCTGAAGCACCCGCATGCCATGAGAGCTACTGTACCTGATGAATACTTTTTGGAAGCCCTCAGCAAACCTTTAATATTGTCTGTATTCTCTACTGAAGACGGTAAAGAAACCAGAAACCCGCGCTGTGTCTAGAGATCAGCACTTCCTGCGCTAACTCTAGCGAAAAACTTGAACACTTGAAGAAAATCTACACTTCCCAGCAAGTTAGAGGCGAACCCGGGCTGAGAGGTCAGCGGGGTGCTCCCACACCATCTTTGACTATTTAAAAGCGCTCCCGCGAGTGCTTGGGCTGACGAGCTCGTGGCTGAAGCACCCGCATGCCATGAGAGGTACTGTACCTGATGAATACTTTTTGGCAGCCCTTAGCAAACCTTTAATATTGGCTGTATTCTCTACTGAAGACGGTAAAGAAAGCAGAAACACGCGCTGTGTCTAGAGATCAGCACTTCCTGCGCTAACTCTAGCGAAAAACTTGAACACTTGAAGAAAAACTACACTTCCCAGCAAGCCAGAGGCGAACCCGGGCTGAGAGGTCAGCGGGGTGCTCCCACACCATCTTTGACTATTTAAAAGCGCTCCCGCGAGTGCTTGGGCTGATGAGCTCGTGGCTGAAGCACCCGCATGCCATGAGAGGTACTGTACCTGATGAATACTTTTTGGCAGCCCTCAGCAAACCTTTAATATTGGCTGTATTCTCTACTGAAGACGGTAAAGAAACCAGAAAGCCACGCTGTGTCTAGAGATCAGCACTTCCTGCGCTAACTCTAGCGAAAAACTTGAACACTTGAAGAAAAACTACACTTCCCAGCAAGCCAGAGGCGAACCCGGGCTGAGAGGTCAGCGGCGTGCTCCCACACCATCTTTGACTATTTAGAAGCGCTCCCGCGAGTGCTTGGGCTGACGAGCTCGTGGCTGAAGCACCCGCATGCCATGAGAGGTACTGTACCTGATGAATACTTTTTGGCAGCCCTCAGCAAACCTTTAATATTGGCTGTATTCTCTACTGAAGACGGTAAAGAAACCAGAAACACGCGCTGTGTCTAGAGATCAGCACTTCCTGCGCTAACTCTATCGAAAAACTTGAAAACTTGAAGAAAAACTACACTTCCCAGCAAGCCAGAGGCGAACCCGGGCTGAGAGGTCAGCGGGGTGCTCCCACACCATCTTTGACTATTTAAAAGCGCTCCTGCGAGTGCTTGGGCTGACGAGATTGTGGCTGAAGCACCCGCATGCCATGAGAGGTACTGTACCTGATGAATACTTTTTGGCAGCCCTCAGCAAACCTTTAATATTGGCTGTACTCTCTACTGAAAACGGTAAAGAAACCAGAAACACGCGCTGTGTCTAGAGATCAGCACTTCCTGCGCTAACTCTAGCGAAAAACTTGAACACTTGAAGAAAAACTACACTTCCCAGCAAGCCAGAGGCGAACCCGGGCTGAGAGGTCAGCGGGGTGCTCCCACACCATCTTTGACTATTTAAAAGCGCTCCCGCGAGTGCTTGGGCTGACGAGCTCATGGCTGAAGCACCCGCATGCCATGAGAGGTACTGTACCTGATGAATACTTTTTGGCAGCCCTCAGCAAACCTTTAATATTGGCTGTATTCTCTACTGAAGACGGTAAAGAAACCAGAAACACGCGCTGTGTCTAGAGATCAGCACTTCCTGCGCTAACTCTATCGAAAAACTTGAACACTTGAAGAAAAACTACACTTCCCAGCAAGCCAGAGGCGAACCCGGGCTGAGAGGTCAGCGGGGTGCTCCCACACCATCTTTGACTATTTAAAAGCGCTCCTGCGAGTGCTTGGGCTGACGAGATTGTGGCTGAAGCACCCGCATGCCATGAGAGGTACTGTACCTGATGAATACTTTTTGGCAGCCCTCAGCAAACCTTTAATATTGGCTGTACTCTCTACTGAAGACGGTAAAGAAACCAGAAACACGCGCTGTGTCTAGAGATCAGCACTTCCTGCGCTAACTCTAGCGAAAAACTTGAACACTTGAAGAAAAACTACACTTCCCAGCAAGCCAGAGGCGAACCCGGGCTGAGAGGTCAGCGGGGTGCACCCACACCATCTTTGACTATTTAAAAGCGCTCCCGCGAGTGCTTGGGCTGACGAGCTCATGGCTGAAGCACCCGCATGCCATGAGAGGTACTGTACCTGATGAATACTTTTTGGCAGCCCTCAGCAAACCTTTAATATTGGCTGTATTCTCTACTGAAGACGGTAAAGAAACCAGAAACACACGCTGTGTCTAGAGATCAGCACTTCCTGCGCTAACTCGAGCGAAAAACTTGAACACTTGAAGAAAAACTACACTTCCCAGCAAGCCAGAGGCGAACCCGGGCTGAGAGGTCAGCGGGGTGCTCCCACACCATCTTTGACTATTTAAAAGCGCTCCTGCGAGTGCTTGGGCTGACAAGATTGTGGCTGAAGCACCCGCATTTCATGAGAGGTACTGTACCTGATGAATACTTTTTGGCAGCCCTCAGCAAACCTTTAATATTGGCTGTACTCTCTACTGAAGACGGTAAAGAAACCAGAAACACACGCTGTGTCTAGAGATCAGCCCTTCCTGCGCTAACTCTAGCGAAAAACTTGAACACTTGAAGAAAAACTACACTTCCCAGCAAGCCAGAGGCGAACCGGGGCTGAGAGGTCAGCGGGGTGCTCCCACACCATCTTTGACTATTTAAACGCGCTCCCGCGAGTGCTTGGGCTGACGAGCTTGTGGCTAAAGCACCCGCATACCCTGAGAGGTACTGTACCTGATGAATACTTTTTGGCAGCCCTCAGCAAACCTTTAATATTGGCTGTATTCTCTACTGAAGACGGTAAAGAAACCAGAAACACGCGCTGTGTCTAGAGATCAGCACTTCCTGCGCTAACTCTAGCGAAAAACTTGAACACTTGAAGAAAAACTACACTTCCCAGCAAGGCAGAAGCGAACCCGGGCTGAGAGGTCAGCGGGATGCTCCCACACCATCTTTGACTGATTCCGCCACATAGTCGATTATTTCTGGGACTAGGGGAATAAATACCCCCCAAAGAACAGTCAGTCTGAATGAACCAACCGGACAAACCCACTTCGATTAATGGTTCAGCGCTGTAAATCACACTGTGGGACTTTTACCGGACAATAATTGACTGTGCTACTTTATGAACCAGAAGGGAGTGAAGGGCTCCAGGTGCACGTTGTTTTCAAAGGCCATAAACCACCCGACTATCAGCAGGATGATCCAGATTTAAACGCTCACCACTAACATCTACTATTACCTGAAGGTAAAGACTTTGAATCCCGCAAAAGGTCTTCTCTGCCGCTTGTCCTTATATAGGGAAGCTATAAGCAACCATACAGTTGGAGTTAAGGAACACCTATTGTTTACAGCACTTGGAGACATCAAGTCTTTGATTTGAAGCACTGTATAAAACAAGTTATTTTCGCTAAAAACCTCGGCCCGCTCTGCACACACAAACACTCCTCATTCACAGGTGACTTGGAAGAGATGGTGACCCTGGGTCTTTAAACAAATGATGCTGAATGTGGGCAGGCAAGGTGTCACTTTCACGCATTGGGAGTGGAGTGGGCGCGTTGAGGTTGTTAAAATTCATATTAGGGGCTAGGGATCCAGAGGGTCGCCTGAGAGGCGAGGGAGGTTTATATATTCTTCTAATGGAAAATCATCCAATTTACTTTATATCGCACTCCACTACATACAAAAACACGCATTTGCAATGCAATAGGTCTCGCATTATTAAAGTTTGAGCTATTGGTATTGCATTATTTAGCAATGCCAATAGCTCAAACTTTAATAATGCGAGACCTATTGCATTGCAAATGCTTGTTCAGGTTTTCGTATTGCCTGTGCCTGTTTTCACAAAACACATTATGGAAAGTTGTGATGGAAAGGCAAAAAATCTCTAAAGTTGCTGGTAAATGTCTTATTTAAGGCTTGTTGAAATGTATTTACAAGGCAAAAGAACACAGCAGGCTTGAAATAGGTTTTGGCAAAAATGAGAAACTATGTAGCACTAAAAAGTTGTCAAGTGCTGCTGCACACAGAGGACTAGCCTAACCACGGTATTTTCTAATATAAAGAAGACTGTTTACAGGGCCAGGAACAGAGAATGGAATGGCTGCCCGCAATTTGTCAGCCATTGTAGCCTTTTGACAGTTGTTCTCAAAGCTCGAAGTCAAAAGTCAGCATATCAAACTACAGGACACTGGTAGCTGCCAAAACACCATGCTGGACTGAAAAAAACATGCACGGAAGCAAGCATTGTTTATTTGCAGGCTGTCCTGTTTAGCAGCAAGACCTATGCTTCAAATGAACAGCTCAGCGAAGCCTGTAATTACTCATATTCTTTTTGAAAACGTAAGACACAGCAACTTTGCTTCCTTCATGTTTGTGAATCACTTTTATAGTTCGCTGGAGACACCTCTAGCTGGGGTTCGGGTTAATACAATTTATACAGAGAACACTTATGCTACTGAATGCTGTTTGATTCATCGCATATCGATCAGCCCACGTTTATCAGTCAGTGCTGACACCTGAGATGTACTTTGCGATCTACCAGTTTCAGTGGTGCTGCAGATATGAAAAGTCTGTTTAGTCAGTGAAACCACGTTTTGCCAGAAGCTTCTGTCATTAGGTAATGCAAAAACAGAGGCTGTATGTCTGAACCATGGTTGGATCTGCATGACATTGTTGTGTAGTAGTTGACTGTCCTTCCTTTTCCCATTCAAAGAGACATCACAGTCTTGCAGAAACTTTGAGGGTAATGGCAGTGCACGTCACTGCATCAGGTATTCATCTGCAATTTTTAAATTGAAGCTAAGGTGCATGAGCAAAACCATATCTTGTGGATGCACCATGCACTTTGCTCCAGGGTTTATGGACTCCTGAAGGAGAGTCGCATGCCTTAAAAAAGCCGTATGTCTACTGTTGCAGCAAATGCAATGCCCAATCATACCACAGTACCCACATGCATCATCTGTTCTTTCACCTCACTTGCTAAACCAATTTCAGCTTTAACAAATAGCATTTATACGCATTGCACTCTTAAGGAATGTACTCCAAACAGAACTAGCACTCATAGACCATCACAGAGGAGCAGTGGAAGAGAGTTCCCGCACATTCCCCAACAATAGTGGTCAATGTCACCTAGGGCCAAATTTGAATTGAAACTAGTGATAAAACAGACAACACCTATGCTACCAAGAGGTGCAAATAAGGTGACTACTAAAAATAATCCCAAGCATAAGCATCTCACCTCGACTGGAACACAAAAAATGTTAGATGATATTGCACATATAATTGGAAAAATATAAAAGGTTTACTATTCCAATGCGAAATTAAAAATACAATATTCCACCAAATAAATGTCCTCACACTCAATATATATTGACTGAAGACAAATGAATAATGCAACAACTGACCACAACCTAAATAAATATTGTACTACACAAAGAACAAAATACAGCAAAAATAGCATGTGTTGAGGCATTCTAATAGAATATAGTGTTTAACACGTCAGATCTTGGTGATATTTCAAGATCACCATTACCACAGCCAATACACCCAATACATGTTCCCTCAGGAGGACTTCTCCCGTGCTAACCAGAGAGATTCAAATTGTAAAACAGCAATAATGACCAGAAGGATGTAAATGTAGAGCCTTTTCCACATATTGTACAAGTCACAAGATTATATAACATGGAGTCCCAATATGTAGGTTAATGTAACATCAACAAATATTCCTCGAAATATGTAGATGGCAGAGATTTTTATATTTATAAGATTGACATTGAGTGCATACTCCATGAGTGTTGAATTACACAAAGTATTTTAAAGCACAAATTACCAAAATTCTAGACAAATTCGATCCATTCTTGGGCAAGTTCATATGTGTCCAATGTAACAGTTGCGTAACAATTGTAGTTCGAGTGGCCGTGTATCTGAAGAGGCAATTTTGTAGAAAATGGAGTTTCCAATCCGGTTTCAAACAGGACTATAGCTTAGAAACCGCACTACTATATATAGGTGGTCGGTGCTGCTCTTCAGATATTATACTGAGACAAATCGTACATCCTGATTTGTCTTCTCGACCTATGATCGGACTTCAACATGGACAACCATCACACACTCATAGACACAATCAAACACCGAATGGGCATTGATACTTTTGTCCTTAAAGAATTCACTTCATTCCTCATGAGCACGTCAAAGAGGATACAAATTGATGACTATCTCTCTACACTGAATTCTGGTAAATAACAGGTCCCCCAGGGGTTTATCCTGGTGTCAACCTCATCCAGAATATACATCGAGCCACTTGGAGTCCTCCTTAGGAATGCAGGGATTTTCTATCATGATTGTGCAGATGACACACAGCTGTATCTAAACGTCTCCCAACAAAGCAATATCTCATACCTTGTCATCACCCTAAACTCTGTTAACGACTTGGCAACATCTCATCATCTAAAACTAAAACTTTCCAAAACTGATTCTCTACTCATCTACACATTGAAGTCAACACTTCTGCTGCAAACCTGGATAGACACACACAGCATCCTTAAAAGTAAACCCACCATTGTTGACATTGCCACATTTCTAAGAGTCATCTTAGACAAAAGGCACCACCTTCATTCTCAAATCAGCACCATGACCACAAATGTATGCTATAAAGTACGTCTGCTGAGGGTATTTCCAGTTACCTACAAGAGCTAAAATCTCTTATTCATGCACTGATGCTCTCAAGGATAGACTATTGTAGCTCTCTTTTGACTGGCTTCCCCAAAACACATCTCACCCCCTGAAATCTATTCCACACTCGTCAGCAAGGTTCGTCTACTGGGCCAAAAGGAATGACCACATTACACATATACTGATCACTCTCCAATGGTTGTCATTTGAAGCCAGGACTATTTACAAGACTGCTTGCATCATCCATAAAGCTCTGCACACATGTACTCCCGTTACCTGGTGAACAAACTCAAACTATGTGACACCGGTAAACCATTGCGAAACGCCAAAGAAATGCTGCTAGAACACCTGGCCTTTAAAAAAGAAAGATTTATAGCACAATCCTTCTCAGGTAGCACAATATACATTTGGATCTGATATCCTCCAAATCTACCCACAAACACCTTGCTAGCAACTTTCCAAAGGGACCAGAAAGCCCTTCTCATCGAGCGATATTTTAGCGAACACATTGCAATTAATCTTGGCACAGACATCAACACTACTTTAATCTCATCACATGCTGACAACCTATTCACAGTTGTATATACCTCTTCTATATTTTGTTTTTCTGTAGTGATCTACCATTTTGTAATTCTCGACCGTTGTAACTATTTTTGCTAGTATTTTGTTGTTTTAAACCACCTGTAGTTTCCATCTAACAAAATATTTCTATTGTAAAGCATTCGGCACCTTCGAGTAGTTTCAGCTCTATATAAATATACATAAATAAATACATTGCTAAACTTGCTGGCCAGAGCAATAGCACTTGTGCTGACAACACAAGAGGTAACTAGCAGATACCAGCAGCATCAACATTGTGCACATAATTGAGGGGAAAAGTGCGCTGTGATTCAGACAAAATGGACCTCAAGCAAAATGGTTGTGCCCACCCCTTCGCTCAACCTCCCATAAACTACCCACAAACAGAGTTTGGGGTCACTTTGTTATAGATAGATATCACACTGGAGACTTTTGCAAGTAATGTATTTCTAACTTTTGCATTCAATGCTCAAATCTTTTACCTCTTAGAAACAAGGCCAACCTGTGTTTTGCCACTAGATAATGCTGCTTCATCATGGCCATAGAATAATTTTACGACACTTTGAAAATAAAAATCTTTTCTGAATTAATTTCCAAGTAAAGGTGTCACACTTAAATTAGAAAGAACATGTTCAATAAGCACGATAACTGGACCCTTCCTTGCTACAGGCTGCCAGTGTGCATTTTTTACCGGTAAATTAATTCGGAAAAGAGTATTTTACATTATAATTTTTTTTCTTGAGATTCATTTTAAGTCCCATTGTTTGAAGCCTTTACTACCGCTGAGCCTACCCAGCCTTTGGATGTCCCCGAGCGAGGTCAATTGTGTTATTATACCATCTTAGCCTAGCTTTTTGAGCGCTATATGCCATACTCGAACTGTATGTACGGTTGGTCCTTTCAGGATTTTTTGTAGAGCGCTCTCATGACTCCTCCCTCTCCCAGGAAATATCTATCCATGTGGAATGCCGGTTCCGTTTGAGGGGCGTGGAGCCACTGATTCAGCACAACCAGTTGGGTGGCCCAATAGTATGTTTGTATGTTTGGGAGGGCGATTCCGCCGTCATACCATCCCTTTACCAATTTGTGCATGGCTATGCAGGCTGGTTTTCCGTCCCAGAGGAGGTTATATACTTCCTCTTCAATTGCCTTGAAATATGTGAGGGGAACAAGAAATGGTGTATTCTGCAGGGCGTAGAGAAATCTAGGAAGTGCCATCATCTTGAAGAATGCGGCTCTTCCCAGCAGCGTCAATGGTAGGGATTCTCAGTGTTTGGTGTCGCGGCAGATCCTTTTAAGGGGTTCTAGGAGATTTTTTCCATGAATTCCTCAGGCAGTGGTGTAATATATAGTCCTAGGTATTTGAAACTTCCCTCCACGACCTGCACCTCACATCCCCTTGGCAGCTGCGGCGGGTAGCCTCTTAGAATATATAGAAAAAATGTAGTCCAGTTGATAGTGTATCCGGAGAACTTACCATATACCTCACAAATGTCCAGGAGACTGCTGAGCGAGCACCTGGGGGATGCCATGTACAGCAGAATATCATCTACATATAGGAAGATGTGGTCTTCCCATCCCTCCATCCATCGGAGCCCATGACTAATCGGGTCTCCTTATCAAGGCTGCCAGCGTTTCAAGCACTAGGGTGAATAAGAAGGGTGACAGGGGGCAGCATTGTCGTGTTCCACGCCCTAGGAGGAATTCAGCCGAGATTCGGCCATTTACCACTACATGTGCCACAGACTTTGTATATAGCATCTGGACCCAGGTGCAAAACTTGGGGATGAAGTCCATATGCTTAAGGATGGCAAAGAGGAAAGGTCACTTGACCATATCAAAGGCCATATGTGCATCCAAGGATAGGATGATAGCGTCCTCTTGGATGGTAGGTATACGGGCCATCATGCTATGTAAGCATGTCAAGCTGAGTGCTGTGTTCTTCCCTGCATGAATCCAGATTGATCTAGGTGTACTCATTTTGTAAGATAGGGTTGCAATCTGATGGCCAGTGTTTTAGCCAGTATTTTGGACTCTGCATTATGAAGTTATATTGACCGGTAGGACCTGCAGTCCTGCGCCAGCTTTCCAGGTTTGTGAATAGCAAATATTGTCGCCCGTCACTGGTCCCTGTGCAGTTCCCCTGGGTCTAAGCTGGCTTTATACATGTTGAGCAAGTGTGGTGTGAGTTTAGTTGCTGCTTTTTTGTACAGTTCAGTGTGTATGCCCTTAGGTCCTAGAGATTTCCCTGATTGCATGGTACCTATGGCCAATGTCAATTCTTCCGATTTAAGATCTGCCTCAAGCATCTGGGTGTCATCTGAGGAAAGCGTAGGCATCCGAATATCTTTGAGGAATGCTAGTGCCTCCTCGAGTGTGGCTGTGGCTGTTGTGGTGTATATCCTCTCAAAGTGGAGTGCGAGTGTGTTTATTATCTTTTGCGGGTCTGTTATGGTGTATCTATTGTCTAAGTGCAGCTCTGCCACCCGGAGACTAGCTTGTGCCTGTAATCCAGCCGGGCCAGAAGCTTGCCTGCTTTATCCCCAACGTCGTAAACCTTATGCTGAGTGGCTACAAGTTTGGCTTTTGCGTCCTCCCACATGTAGTCTCTATACTCATGCTTTTTCAAGTTTAACTTGTGGGCATTGGTTGCAATGGGAGACTGGGAATGTTTGACCTCTGCCTGACTCATCTCTTGCTCAGTAAAATTGCCTGGCCTTGCAGAAATGACTTATATGCTTCCCATAAGATTGTTAGGGAGGTTTCCGAGTGCTCATTTTCACTAAAGTACTGTTGTGTGGTTTTGGTTAGACCTTTCCAGATCCCGGGGTTTTGAAGAAATCCTAGATATAATGGGAATATACGACATTGGCCTGGAACATGCAACGCGTATTTGACAAGGACAGGGGAATAATCGGAGATGCCCCTAGGTAAGATTGTTGCCCCCTCTAGCTTTTTCCAAACTATCTGTCAGTGTAAGTATGTAATCTATTCTAGTGTGGCTGTTAAGCTCCCAGTAATGAAAGGTGTACTGCTGTTCCTGCTGAAATCGTGAACGCCATACATCTATGAGGCCGAGTGTGTCGAGAAATTCCACAAATCGGGTGTTTGCACCGCGTTGGTCCCTGGTGGGCTTGCGGTCAAGAGTGTCATCTACTGTGGTGTTGAAGTCTCTCCCGATGAGGAGTTTCCCTTGCGGAATTGTAAGTAAGAAGGTACTGAGGGCTGCTAGTACCACTGAGTGCAGTGCTGGAGGAATATATACTGATACTATGTTATACGCACGTCCCTGCCATTGGCATGAGATGGCTGCGAACCGCTCCTGGTCATCTGTTCATGTCTTGTTAACGATGAGCGGGAATTGCTTTTGCACCAGGATATTCACCTTAGTGAACCTGAGGTGAACTCGCATTGTGCCACCATCAAGAAACCCCTCCTGTTCAGGGCCTTACATGCTTTTCCCACTAAGTGTAACTCTTGGATCAGTGCCACCGCTGGTGCCTGACATTTAAGATATTGCAGGACCAGTCCTCTCTTTATTTTATTGCAGAGGCCAATGACATTCCATTATTAAATTGAGAACAGTGGTCCGGCTGTCGGGTGGGTCAGTGGCGTATTGGTCATCGTGTCAGGTGGTGTTGCTGCCAGTGTCATATATTGTAATTATGGAAGGAAAGTCAGCTGAATATTGTGTTGAAAGCGTTGTGTGGAAGCATTGAATTCGTATCATGAATTGTTTCAAACATTGAAAATAAGGTAAATAAGGACCATGTAACTCTACCCCCTTCCCACCCCCCTGCTTACCTGCATGACAGACTTAGAACTACCCGCCTCCCCAACTGCGCAGAGTGCTTATTTCCCATACCCTGGTACCTGTGTTGGGGGAGAGCAGTCCAGTGACCCCTCCAGAACACCCCCTTACCCGTAGCATAGTTTGTAGGCAAACTTATCTTAGCTTATATAATGAACCTGTAGTGCCAAGAGCAAAAATTGGATCAAAGTTTACATTAGTCTGATACTTGTCTTTGGCGGCCTCGGTCATCTTGACAGACGTGCGTGCTCCTCTAATTTTGGAGCTGTGGTCCCAAGGCGCAGTTCCATCATGGTGGCTTTATATGGACTTCATTCGTGCCATTACGTGCTGTGCTATTGATTATGTACTCCCAGTCTAAAGATCTAGTGAGCGAGAGAGCCCTCTCACCAACACAGACCAGTCTATTGATCTTGTCTGTTCGGACTCCAGTAGTGTTAATTGACTTTCTTGCCAGACCTTCCAGACCTTCCAGAGCCCATGGTTTATCGCCATCTCTCTAGCCATTCTTGGACCTCTTCAGGTGTCGTAAACAACCAAGTCTTTCCCTCAGCCTCTACTCCTAATTTTACCAATCGAATAGCATGGAGTACTTGAGTTCACGGTTCCTCAGCTGTTTCTTAACTTCGAGGAAACTGCGGCGTTGTTTTGTCACCACCGCAATATAGTCCGGAAAGAATGTCACAGTACTATGCTTGAGTCGTAGTGGAGGGGAGACTCTAGCAATCTTGAGGATCAAGTGGCGATTGAGCAAGTTGAAGATGTTAGCAAGTATGGATTTGGGGGGGGGCACAGGTCAGGGTCTGCCTCCTGGAACTCAGTGGGTCCTTTTCACTGAGAAGCAGTCAGACAGACCCGTGGCTGCAGCTGGTTCTTGATGAGGTCTTCGACCAGTAGGCCCAGTGCTGGTCCCCTGTCCCTTCCGGCACTCCATTAGTTCTGTTGTTATTACGCCTTCAGTGGCCTTCATGATCATCGAGTTTGGCGGCCATAAACTTGTGATCTGCTTCTAGATGTCGTACTTGGTGCTAAAGAGCAGTCATGACTTTGGAGAGGGTTGCCGTTATTGATTCAACCTCCGTTACTCTTGTAGCCATTTTTTAGAAATCTGCTCGGATTAGGGAGAGTTCTATGGAGATCGCCCTATTCGGGAGGCAAAGGAGGTATGCACATTGTTCAATGTAGGCATAATGTCCTGCAACGTGACCTCTGATGCCACCGAAGTTGTAGGGCTCGTTACCCTGGCAGTTTCTTTTTCTGACAGTTCTGTTGAATCTTTGGCGCAGGAATATTTGTCCAGCTTCGTCTGATGTGTGCTGCGCTGGCCCCTTCCTCCCATCCCAACAAGTCTTAAGTAGAATCACGCTGAGTGGCCTGTGTAGGTGGCAGTACTCACTGCTGCCTGTCTGTGTGGTAGGTAGCCACACGCGACCTTTTGGGTTTTCTACCTCTGACCGATTGTGTTGTTATCTTGCTGCTGCAATGGAGAGTGGCCAGGGGGCTTCTCACCCAGTCTCACCCCACTATCTGTACACTGTTGTGGAGAGTTGTGCGTCCAGCTCATCTTACAGAAGTGTTACTAGGCCTGGGCGCTGAAGGGTCCTTCCTCGTGTATCCTTACTGCCATGCTCAAATGGCTCCTGCCCCTCCCTTGGAGCTGGAGTGCGTGGCTTATCTCTTTCACTTTAATGTGTTCTCCAGTGTGGGAGAGGTTACTGCTCAGTGGACTGTGCTCTCAGCCCCTCCCCTGGTGTGGGCTATCTATCAGTCCTGCAACACTGCCCATTGGTTGCTCATGCCAAGTATGCCTGATTCTAGTGCAATATCTCCCCTGTGGTCACCTTATTCCAGGGGCCCGTCATTATGTGATGCGCCTCGCGGAAGCTTGCACGCCTTGACCAGTAGTTGTGCGCTGAGGGGTTTCCACAGTGCCTTGGAACCTATGCGGCCGGACTGACCTTTTCGTAGACTGCGTCTGGCTGGCGCTCAGTCGAGCTGGTTCACTGTGTCCCACAGGGACCCCGGTACGCCGCTCCGAGCTGTGCCGTGTCAGACTGATCAGGACACTGCCGCTACTGAGCCCTGCTGGCCCATCTGGATTGTCTTTCATCTTCGCTGGGCGGCCGCCACCTCTGGACGGACAAGATCTTGCCTCTAGGCCCGGGGCTCACTGTCTCCATGCCGCTCGGCCGCAGCTGCACTTAAAACACCGACTGCTATTCACAGCTGAGGCCATGCCTCCTCACTGAGATGCAGTCTTGCAGGAGTTCACTGTTCGGGATCCACGGTAAGCGTGTCTGATTCTGAACCACTTTCGCCGCTCTGCCCACTATTTTTATGAATTCAAGCCAGCGGATTAATTGTCTAGTCTTTGGGGATGTTGGTTGAGTCACAGAGCCTCTCTAGGCAGCGGCCATTTCCTCTGGCTGCTAGCCACGCCCCCAAGAGTTTTATTTTTAACGTTCCAGTAGTTAAAAACTAGGAACATCTCGGGAAAGAGGAATCAAGAATTATTAATCATTTCATTCTTAAACAAACAAGAATTCCCTGTTGCAGTTCTCCAAGCAAAAAATGCAGTTAGCAAAGTCATCTTTGTATCATAACTTACTTACAAGCTGTTGCCCACAGACTACTAGCTCCCGACTGTATCTAAAGACATTCTGCCCCTAAAGGCACTCAACGATTTTTCACATTCTAGGTGGAGCTTTTAAAAGACTTTCCACCTTGATTCTAGCTCAAATAAAAGTGCATTTCAAGTCAAATGCCCCACCATTATCATTCACTATTCCTATGAGAACAGTCACTGTAACTAAAACCACAAATCACACTTTGCAGACATTACACAGTAGAGGTTTCAAAGAACTATTGGCATAATCATAGTGGGGCATATTTATAAGAGGCTTGAGTCGTGTTTGCACCACACAATGTGGTACATTCATGATGCAAAACGCTATGTCAGAATTTTGAAGCCATGTGAAGCCACGTTGCATGACTCTGAGTGGCTTCATGAATCTGAAACAACGCAAACCAGCAGAAATCACTGTGTTTCCTTACTCTGCCTATCCCTTCTTGCACAAACACAATCCTCTCCATAATTCAGGCACTCTTGCACCATAACAAAATCCAGCAAAGGAGGAATGAATTGACAATTTACAGCTTTGAAGAAGGAAGCAAGAAATGTAATTGCAAGGGCTTCAAGGTGGAATTAATACCTAAAGACTTTCCAGAGCTAAAAGAATACAACTATATAACTTCGCAAAAAAGGACCTAATTATGAGTTTGGCCGTGTGGGAGTGGGCTACCACGCAACCTCCACCACCCACACCTCTAAACCTCACCACCACCCTCCCACCATCATACTGTGCTCTTGCGGGTGGGAGGCGTGGTGATCCGGTGTGGTGCATTACAAAGGCTCATATGTAAGCCTTAGAACTGCGCAGCCATGGGACCACCAATGCATGTTCCTGCAACATAGACTGTGCAGTCCATGCCATGCAGGATCAAGGGTGCATTGACACAGGGGAAAACATGGGCCCCCCTGCATGCTGCCCCCATCCATAGGGGCAACCCTGTGTTTCCTCTCCCCCAGCAGTTTTATGGCGTGAGAACCACCATGAGTCGCCAGGCAGTGAGGAAAATCATAAATATGCCTGTTGGTGCAACAGTGGCACCACCAAGCATAGTGTGGCCTCAAGACAACCATGTCAATGCAAGGGATTGCTGATCCCTGGTGGCAGTGGCTGTCCCTTGGAGATACGTCCACTGTACTCATAATACGGTGGTCGAACCGCCGGTGCAGTGGTCCTCGACCACCTCCACACCTCAACAAATAGTTTGGCAAAACTATGGACAACCAAACTTGTAATTAGGCCCTAGGTAACTCTCACCAGGGCTTTGCTTTTCATGGCCATCTGCACAGAAAGTAGGCCTGCACTATCCTGTTGTAGTGTTGTGTGTTGTAGTGAAGAATGAAAGTTGTTTATTTATATCAGACTGCTTACGATCCTCAATGGATAAATGGATAAATGAGGCTTTAGAGGAAGACCACACACTAATTAAAAGCCCACCATATAGAAGAGATTCTGCAGGAACTTGCCAGATTAAAAGTGATTTGTAAACGTTAGGTTTTTGCTACAAAGCAGAAATGGCCAAAACTGAAACAGATAATAAAAAGGGTGAGTAAGGAAGGTCAGATGGCAAGTAAAAAACCGAAGAGAAAGGGAGGAAAGAAAAATAGGCTTTTTTCATAAAACACTTCAATTGACTACTATTACTGCAATCTACATACATTTACCAATTAGGAAATAAGCAAATTAGATAAGATATCTAGAACAAGGTGGATTAAATTCTTTCTCCAGCCATCCTCCTGGTTCACTGAACATCGAACACACAAATGTCGTGTGGACAGAATATCATGTCAAAAATATTGAGGACAAGAATATCGAGTAGGTAAGTGCAAATAGATATGTATAAATATTGTCACAGTACATATATGTGGAGGTATATATAGTAAAACTTTACTTACCCCTAAGAAAGGACCTTTAGGATATTCTTGTCCTCGATATTTTTGACACGATATTTGTGTTGTCGAAATTTTGTCCACACACCATGCAAAACGTGGAACTATTTAGCATTATGGATGGGTAGCACAACCCAACTATATCGAAAACATCAGACTGGAGACTGGCTTCAGTAGCAATAAGGGGCATGAGAACCCATACTGACAGTCCCTCAGAAGAGGTGTGGGGGGTTGTAGGCAGAAGTGGGACTCCGGGAAGGAGCAG
Organism: Lissotriton vulgaris; assembly: GCF_964263255.1. Taxonomy (NCBI): domain Eukaryota; kingdom Metazoa; phylum Chordata; class Amphibia; order Caudata; family Salamandridae; genus Lissotriton; species Lissotriton vulgaris. The sequence goes on from NC_141685.1 coordinate 1,208,048,056, forward strand.
GAGGTGGGAGAAGAGGAGAAAGGGAATGGTTATCAGTGGGTGGGGGTTAACACAGTTGTGGGAGTTGAAACAGGGCAATGTGTTCTCACGAGGGGCCAAAAAAGCTGATCCAAGTACTTATCTCCCCTCATCCTTATTGTGAAGCGTAACTTCCACACAATTAGAACTATATGCGAGCTTTAACATGGAATATGAACGTCCTAAATAATAAATCCAAATAGCAGTGATTGGAGGAGGAAATATAAGTATTTTCCTAGATGTTCAATGCTTTGAAGAGCCCCATCCCCATAAAGGTACAGCTACAAACATGTTTGTTTCAAAGGGCTTCAATTAGTACCTCTGCTCCTGTATCAGCGTTCCTGTAAGAACAGTAGTATTCAATGTACTTAATAATAATGGCATGATAGATCTAAGGCAGGCACAGCAAACAGATAGTCCGCACCCCAGATAGTAATGGAAGGTAAGGCTACTATCTGTTGCCTGTATGCACCAAACATTGACAATGCAAGATTGCAATAATATTGTCAAATTTGGAAACCCTGTTATTTGTTTGTGGTACATTTATCTGCATACTCAACAAAGTAATGTACCCTACTACCCCCCAAATGTTTGGCAGAATAACAAAGTCATGGCCAAACATAAAAAAATAGGATGGCTACATTAGGATTACGAGATCCCTTAAAGATCAAACATGTGCCGGAAAAGCAATATGCTATCCTTACAATCCCTCATTGCGAATATTCTAGATTAGATATGGTATTAGCTTCTCATGAGATCACTAGTCAGCTCAAAACCAAGATATGAACCATGGTTTATTCTGACCATATAGATGTTCAATTTTTAGGTAATTTGCTGGATAGAAGGGGAATTTTATCCCAAGATCCCTACTATTAAGGAAGTAATTTATTAGTGCTTAAGCAATTTAGTTAAGAAAATCACATTGATTAGTAAGGGAAAGGCTTCCTGTGAAATCATGTAGGATACATTAAAAGCATATACTTTGGGCCAAGCAGCTGAATTTCATTCCAGAGTAAGTAAGACCTCAAGAGAAGAAGAAACTAGCCTAAGACATCATCTAAGCACCCCGGGGCAGATTTACAAGCCCCTTGCGTCACTTTTGCATCGTTGTTGCGACACTTTTGTGACACAGTGGCGGCGTAAAAGTTGCAGCCCATTTACAACGTGGCTCTAGGGAGCTGCGTGACGTTGTAAAGCCCTGCGTGACATTGTACCTATGTCGGGTATAATGAATGCAGTGTAGGCGTTCCCACGCAGGAAAGTCTCGTAAAAGTGACGCAGTGAAATCTATAAGATTTCACTGCGTGACTTTTAGGACACCACTGCGTCAAAACCTTACGCCTGCTTTAAACAGGTGTAAGGAGTGACGGAGTGTATTGGGAATAGACTGCAACACGCATTGCTGGAGTTGCGTCGTGCTTGTGACACAACTCCAACAATGCGGGATTTTTCAGTCAACAGATGCGTCAGAATTTCTGACGCATCTGTCAATCCTCACGCCATGGTGCGCTGTATTGTAAATACGGCACATCCATGGTGACACAAGGGTTTCGCATGGTGGCGCAGGGAAAGCGACTCATCTCTACAGATGCGTCATGTTCTTGTAACCCCCCCACCTCCCCCGACTTGGAAACATTGTAATATATTTCTACTGATAAAGAGAAAGTTAATCACGTTTACAAGCATCTATGTGGCACCAAAGGTCAAGCTATAGCAATGAATCTAGCCAGAATACATAAACAGGCTCAAAGCAGAAAATGTAAATCTCCATGCCAGTCAATACAGTCTGCTTCCCTGCACACTTAAAGTACAGGCGATTCATATCAACTCAAATACAATAGATTAGACAGTTTTTTCAAAATATGATACTTTTCTACATAAAAAGGAAAAAGGTCTTAGAAGGTAATGAGAGAGCTATCCAAAATCACTTAGATAGTCGCAATCCACCCAGCTTGGTAAAAGAGCAACCAATCAATCAGAACTCTTAACTATTGACAATAGTGTAGAAGAAGCTACAGTGGCAATACAAGACATACCCTCCGTTAATTCTCCAGCCCCTCGTTAAATAGTAGGGAACAAAAACAAATTGTGACAAAAGAAATCAAAGCTTAATTTGACATAAGGACATCCGCAAATAGGGATATGGGGACGCTGCCTGAATTAAGGAAAGAGGTGCTTATCACAGGGTTTAAAAAAAAGAACTATTGTTCCCAACGACCAATATCTATAAAGCAAGCGCCTTAAAATGTATTCTAAAATTCTGAATTACAAGCTGTCACCCGTATTCTGTAAGTAGGTCTCACGATTTACAATTATTTTATAGGTGTAAGAGAGACCACCTCCCAAATTACCATGGCTTTGTGTCTGATCGAACTAGCACAAACCCCGAATGAACCAATGGCAACAGATGTAGGAAAGACTTTAGAAGGATTTCCCGTCAGTTACTGTGAGAAAGGATGCATAAAATGAAGCTTCGAAGGGTAGTTTTAAAAGGAGTTATACATGTTTATGCAGATCCAACCGCTAGCATCCTGATAAAAGTAAATCTATCCTCCTACAAAGATACTGTGTTGCACTCTACAGCAGAGTTATTCAAACTGTGGGGCGCGACGCCATCTCATGGGTGCGCGCACTCCACCAAAAAATTTCACCTTTCATCGTTTCCCATGGCGGAGAGGCAGAGTGGAGCTGCATGGGCCCTAAGAAGGGGTGAAGACCATCAACTCCTCATTAACATGCAAATGGTCTTTAAAAGCCCTGTGAAGTACTCGGGTGCGGCTGTGTGTGTGCCTGCGAAGCTGAAGCTGTCTCATCCCGGACTGCCACCCACAGACGCAGGAGGGGAAGGGGGAGAGAAGCCCTTTAAGTCCAATGGGCGTTTCGCGTCAGGCCCGGACTGGCCGTTGGGGGCACCGGGCAATCCCGGCCCCTGGGGGTCAGTTTTGTTACAGGGCTGTTTATGCAGCATAGCTGCAAAATCGGCCCTGCAAAAAATCGGCCGAAAACCGGCCCCGGCAAAGAGCTCAGACCTCCCCCCGGGGGCCGGCCGAGCACTTTGCCGGGGCCGGTTTTGGTTCCCAGTCCGGCCCTGTTTCGCGTTGTGTTTAACATTATTAGCCAGATATGGACTAGGAAATGCGGATGACGGTCGATTATGTAGAATACCATGTTCCAGAATTTTTTGTCAAGTGATGGGCGGCCCGACATCTAAATAAATTCAGCTGGGGGGGCTCAACCTAAAAAAGTTTGAAGACCATTGCTCTACAGGAATGGCCACTGTCCCATACACTTTACACCCTACATATGCAGCCCTTGATAATTAAACCAGCAGAATTAATTTCCCCTGTCACATGTTAAGGCAGCTGGATTAATAGAATAGCCCACATAGATGATATAGTACAATTCACTTCCGACCTTGATACAACTATTTAAAAAAAAAGAACCTTTAGCAACTGAATTTGGCACCATATCCTTTCATTCTGAATCAGGAAAAGGTGTGGATACTGATAGAGCGCCATGTTATTCTGAAAATTGTAGGGGTGCATTACATTCACCGATAGTCAGCACCCACATATTTAGTGGACTGTATTAAAGTGTAATCTTTAACAATCAGGTGTTAAACTGCTTATATTAGAATGCTAGAAGTATATTCTTTCATCATCATCAACAAATCTTTATTGGACAGTTTGTCATAAAATCATAATCCAGTGCATAAAAAATCCAGTAAAAACAGATAAAATAAGTAGTATCTCTTGAATATAAAAACAAGCCTTTTAAAAAGTTATAAAAAATACCAATAATAAAATCAGTAGTAACTCATATAAACCCAGATCTTAATGTCAATAGAAATGGAACAATACAATATAAATCATTTAGGCGCCATAATCATATGTAAACTCATCTATATACATGTCTATGTAGGATATGGGGATATATACACAATGTACATTGATCATGATGCCACAATTGCTTTAGATCTTATAATCCATGCCCAACCTAAAAATGTGGCTACCGCAATAAGAAGTGGTAACCATGTTTCTGTGCGAATTAATCTCAGAGCCACATCATATTTACTGGTGCCCAGGGTTCACAAATAGGAGCCGGTGCCCAGGGTTCACAAATAGGAGCCAGCCATAATCGCCTTGAAGCTGTATAGGCGGGACAGACAAATAACAGGTGGGCCAAAGACTCAGGACTTTCATTGCAACTGGTCCAGAGAGGACTGTATTAACATGTAATCTTTAACAATGAAGTGTTAAATCAGCGTATATTAGAATGCTAGAAGTATATTCATATTGTGCAGAAGATTAGAATAATGTTTAATCGTATTGATGCTTTGAAAATGCAAGATGTATTCATTCACATGTAAAAGTGATGCATTAGGATTAAACGTGCGCCATGTAAAAGTTGCACAGGTAGGTTGCTTCCATGTAGTGAATTAATGAATTAGAGGACCGCAAATGGCAATGCTTATAATGCAATATTAGAAATTGTGTGTTTAATGTAGGAAGGCCTGACTGCATATAAAGTATAGTAAAAGGCCTATTTGTGATGATTTCCTATGTTAGCCAGAAGTTGTGGGCCCGAAATGTATTTTTCTTTGGGAAGGCTCATTTTTTTATTTAAAGGCAGACGGTGAAACTTGTGTGCGTACAAGGACGAGTTGTTTACCAGCTTCCAGTTGCAGGTGCAAGGCCACATGTCTTGTTAAGCAGAATAACCCTTTGTTAAGGAATATGGATGGCAGGAACAGGTGCCATGGGGGTCAACTGGAATGTAGATAGTCTGCTTTAAGCGAAGATGGTGTCTGGAACTCAAGGTCGACTGAACGGTTCTTGTTTGAAGTCACAGTTTCGATGGAAAAATCCAGAAGGAGGACCTGCTTGAGGGGATGTACGAACGGCGAGCCCTACTGTATTGGGATTTTGTATTAGGGACAGTACTCCGAGGGAAGAGAGTCAGAGTAGGAGCGAAGGGGCAAGGAGGAGCATCTTAGACCGAGCTCTGGAGCTTAGGCTGCTTATCTTTGCGAAGTGAGTGTACTTCTAAGGAAGTCTTCACTTCTGACACCTTTTGCCTCTCTCCTGGGAATGATTGTATGTAGGGATGTCACTTTAACGTTAGTGTAGGGACAGATTAATGTGTTTCCATCCTTTTAGGGCTATGCAGTTGTCTTTTCATGTAGGGACTGTAGTGATTTGCCTCATGCTTTTAGAGATCACCCTGAACATTTTCTTAACCTCGTGCGGAGGTGCTGAGGTGCTTGTATATCTAATTGTTCCTAGCTTTGTAATAAACATTCAAACTTTATTCTGTAGTCAGATTTGGACTGATTTCGTTAATGATAAATTGCAAAACAGAAAGGAATTTCTTCCCTTTACCATTTTAGCAGACAAGAAAGGATTCAGGTATTGGTAAGATAAAGTCTGAAATTCAGATAAGAATCCGGCGTCATCAATACAAGACTTTTGATACGTGGTCTGTCTTCAAAAGACCCACGAGTAGTTGCTGGGTTCTGAGGAGTGACTCTGGCAAACAATTACGAGGCAGCATTGAAAGCCAAATATGAGCAAATACGTGAAGAGTTTGCAGCTCTAATAATGATGTGGAATCATCTTCCTATATCTCTGATAGAAAGGACAAACACTGTTATGATGGTGTGGGGAGGAGGACTTGCCAATGCTCGGATGACTTCTGCCTTCTTCCCGTCCTCCAGAAAAGCCCATGGGAAAGATAAACAAAAGTCAGAAAAGGGACACAAACAAAGTGAAAGGATAGGAATGAGAAGACTCAAGAGGAAGGATAAAGACAGATGAAAGACTCTTTTCCTGCTTCTTCCAGGATGCAGCGGGAAACCCGGAGGAAGGTCCCAGGAAACACGTCGATTAAGGCTAGAGGATAAGAAGAGAAGAGGGCAGATAGGAGGCACAGGAGGGGCACACTGCAAGACTTCTACCAGCCTCAGCAGAAACATGAGATGTGGGTGCTGTGAGAGACTCAATACGTCGAGTTGCCAGAAGACGGCACACTCGGGGGTGTGGGGTGACAAGCCTATTAGGTAAGTCGCACTGAGTCTATGAGGAGACCAAACCACTCAGAACCTGCCATGCTCCCAGCGAAACATGATGTGCACTGATGGGTTCACAATTTTGGGCTTGGTACCTCAGGGAATCATGGGAACCCCAAGAGAGTGGTAAACAAAGCTGAAAAAAGGGGTCTGGTAAAGCACTGACACATACATTCAAGGACATGATGGAAATCTCAACAGGAGGAAGGGAGAGAAAACAAGTCTTGCACAAATAGAAAAGAATGAGAACAAGCTCTGTAATGATACATAAAGGGGATCGACATAAGACTGAAAACTACCAAGGAAAGGCATGAGTACAAAAAGGGCAGGACATGAAGGGAGCATTAAGGGCTAAACTAGGTGCCTAAAAGAGGTGAAGGAAAGAAATAGAGAACGAGAGGTGGAAGTGAAAAATAGATCAAAGTGACAGTGGAAGAGAAGGGAAAAAGTACTGTTGGCAGACAGTCACCCTACCTGTTGCTGTATTTTCTTCTTTCCGAGGGCAGCCTCTCCAGAATGGTTGAGTGCAGAAACATGAGAAGTAGGAGAAGAAACCCTTTGAATAAACTTAAGAGGTTTGTGAGGAAGCATGAAGAGATGCCGTCACATGTCCTGTTATTCAGCCAGTGTCAGAGACTGTTGGGAAACCTGAGTGCAGGTCCAATCCTGCAGGAGTCGCAATTACAGCCTCGAAGATCCCAGGTAAAGAATGGTTCAAGCCTGACTCCAGTGGCCTTTCATCTGTTACGTAATTCTTGCTTTTCATGCCAGGGAAAGAAAGTCTAATCGTCAGCCATTAGTGCAGGTCTGAAGCAGAAGAGAGTCTGGAGGGGATTAATCATATCACCATTGCACACTTGAACTACGTTTTACTCTTCATCATTCTCCAAAACATTCTTAAAACCCACTAATCAGTCCAGTTAGAGTTAATCATTTGCCGAAGATGTCTCGTTTGCAGACTAGGTTTTTGTGTCCAAACCGTGCCACAAATTATTGTGTTTTTATATTTCTTTTGCGCTGTTGTTATGGGCTGCTTGTGAATAAGATAACAGTTCACCCACCTGTTGGCTAGCGACGATTCTTGGCATGATTATCAGATGTCATCCGGGACCACCTCCCATGCTCCAACATATCACCGGCGTTTGGTGCATCAGTCCAGTTAGTTAATGGAAGTGAACTAAAACTACAGCTGAACCCACAGCATTCACAGTGTTAAAAAGAAACTGTCTACTAGCACACATAAGACTGCATTTTTGGGGGTGATAGGCAGACACATTTAAGGAACATGAGGGGAGTACAAGAAGACTGCAGCAAACACTCTTACGCAGATGTGTTGTTGCAAACTACTGCAATGACCCCTCCTCATTCATCTGGTTTTATGAAACATCCATAGTTATGTGGTGACTTGTATAATCTTCAGTTGATTCTTGTTTCCTTTGGACACTGGGTGTTTAAGTCATTAGTTATTTGCTTCAAATATATCAGTGAGGTACCCCTAATTGTAAGTTATCAGGCCACAGAAAACACGTATAATTAAAATAGAAACACCCGCCTGACCTACATTGTTTTGCATTTAAGGTCAGGATAGAGACAAATAATTTCCAATAATATGTTCAATTCATTTTTTATTTTGTGCATACAATAGTCAGAAATGCAAGCACATCTTATAACAGTCTCCGGATTCAGTCATATTTCGTAAGTATCAGTTCTTGCAAGCTTTCTTGTGAAGTAACTCTAAACCCTGCTAACAGAGCCTGCACTCACTGCCAATTCAGTACATCAATCATGCATCATGCTACATACATCAAAAAAATATTAAAATTCACCCACTCAGTGGAGACGAGAAGTGGTCAAATTCCTACTCCTCAGTATTGGTAGTATTCCCCTACTTGACTATACATTTAAATAGAGCTCCATACAAATACTTTCTACTTATGCCTCCTGTATTACTCTACAGTCTTGTGGTCTTTCTCCTTCCTTTGGAACCAAACTGAGTGTCGACGTGTGTTTTCGGTGAAAAAATGCCATCACTTCATCCGGATATAAAATATGTCTTGTGGTGAAGATGTGGGTACAGGACACCTTTATGTTATTATTTCCGTCATAGGTCACATTTCTTTACAAGTATCCAAATAAAAAAAAGGTAAAATCTTGATTCTGTGACATCATCGGGTCTGGTGACTAGAAAATCTTGTTAGCCATCGCTTTGTTGCAATCCTCTGTGGTAATGGTGCAAATATGTGTATTCTGTCACTTTATTTCATTATCAATTGGTATTCATCCATACCATGTAAGAGGGAGATTCTTCTATGATGACTGTAAAACCAATGCGCCTACTAGAAGTTAAGGCCGGCTGGAGAAAAGTTTAATATTTACAGCCAAAGTGATTATGATGCTCATTGGTTTGGGTTGGTATGTTTAATTGACACACTAAGGCGCATCCTTCTCTGTTCAAGCAGCCAAACTAAAATGCATGATGCGGAAGGCCTGTCTTCTGGTTCTCATTCTTGCAGTTTCTGGTCCTTATTCTTATTAAGACTGCATGTGCTGTGCTTGCTATATGTAAATTTGTCTGTGAGGTAGAGTGGCATCTATAGTGCTGTTTGATAAATGCTACTATCTCCCTTATAGTGGTGATGAATGGGTGTGTGTGGGAATGCTCAGCTCTGCTAAAGAAGGGTTTTCAGCTTCCATCACACCCCCAAAGATGGTGGATCTGTCAAAGTATCTGATATGTTCTGAAGGGATGTTATATACTGAGATTACATTTTGACCTCTTCCACTCTGAACCACACGCTCACCACATCTGCCAGAATAGGTGAGACTCATTTGCTACCCTTGTTCTTTGTGTGATTTTTTCAATTTTTCACAATCCCATGACTTCAGTGATTTAACACTGATGGCAGCACCCACACTCTAAAAATTGTTCCAGTGCCACTGGCCTGGGTTTCTTTGTGTGAATTGTTAATTATTTCTGGCCTGTGTGCCATATGTGACATTTCCATGCTTTCTGGCTTCCTGGGTGCTTATATGTTACGTTTCTGTGCTTTCTGGCCTAGGTGTTTATATATGACATTTACATGCTTTCTGGCTGCCTAAGTGCTTCTGTGTGATGTTTCCATGCTTTCTGGCCTGGGTGCTTATGTGTGATATTTCCATAGTTTCTGGCCTCAGTGGCCTGGGTGCTTATGTGAGACTTTTTCATGATTACTGGCTTGGGTGCTTATGTGTGACGTTTCCATGCTTTCTAGCCTGGTGTGACATTTCCATATTTTCTGGCCTCAGTGACCTGGGTGCGTTTGTGTGACATTTCCACAGTTTTTGGTCTCAATGGCCTGAATGCTTATGTGTGACATTTCCACAGTGTCTAGCCTCAGTGGCCTGGGTGCTTATGTGTGACATTTCCATGCTTACTGGCCTGGGTACTCATGTGTGACATTTCAGTGCTTAAGGTGCGACAATGTGAGTGATAATTTACTGAAAATATAAAAAACAATATCAGAATGTAGTTCTTATTCTGTAAAGTTATGGCATTGAGACAGTCTTAAAAAAAAGCCTAAAACACATAGCACTTTTGGTTGAAAAGACAAGAGTGGCCCAAAGGGTGTTTGTCTTGTACATTTTTTCCTCTAAACCTTTGCACAGTTGTTTGAGGTTAAGTGTGTTTTAAATCTTTTTATACTATTTTACATTGAGAATAATTCAGTTATATTTAAATTCATGTTCTTTGCTTGACATTTAATTTATTTGGTGTTCTCTATAGGAATGTCTGTGGTTTATGAGTGTGTATCCTTGTACACGAAAAGGTCTTTATTTACCATACTTTAAAAGTTAATACAATTAAATATGTAATGAAAATGTGTCGAAAAATGCATTGTTTTGGCCTTTCTGTATCCAAAGTTTTCGCTACAAACCGTATGAGGGGTGGTATTACTTATACTTTGTGCTCCCTGATTCACTACTCTTGTGTCTATTTTGGTGCTGGGTAACCTGGTGCTCTTTAAGGTCAATTGTCTACTATTTACTGTGCTTTGAAAGTTAATACAAATAAATATGTAATGAAAAATGTGCTGTAAAATGCACCGTTTTGATCTTACTTTTTCCAAAATGTTTGTGAGGGGAAAACCCCTCCAAATACCCCTAATAGTGGTCCGGCTCGCTCGCTACGCTTGCTCTCTGCGCCCCAGACAGGGGATGGTCTGGCTAAGTTTGCCAGGACTGCTTTCAGTTCCCAGTCCGGCCCTGGTGTTCGGTGTAGATAGCTGGCAGTTGTTGTTCCTTCTGGGGTTGAGTGCATGGAGGGCAGCTGGGTCATAGCAGTGGAAGGTCAGAGATCCAGGGTCCCTGGTGCTGGTCACAGTCAGGTTGGGCCCCTCCTTGAAGGGGACACCCCATAATGCCCATTGAGGGCTTCTTTTGCACATTTTACCTGCTCTGTGGTTGTACCAATCTGCTCAGGAGCACCACTAAAGGACGTCATGAGTGTTGTGGGGTTTGCAGGATCTGCGGCAGCACCCACAGATGTGATTTACAAAACTTCCCCTAAGTTTCTGTGTTGATGAAATGTATGACGCTCTAGCTGTTTATCCTTGATTTCAAGCATTCCTGGAGCTGGGGCTTTGGCTTTTCAGCTCGGGGATGGTAAGACTCATGTTATTTTTTATTTCAAGGCTTTGTTTACTGTATATTGCTGACAATGATTCTTGCTAAACATTGTTATGTCTTTATTCATAATAATGGTGGCATTTAAATGTGGGTCATAATCTCATTGTCCTGACAGTGAGTTTTTTGGCTATTGTTAATTTAATGTGGTGATCCCTTGACAAAGATGTTAGAAATGGGATTTCTAGTTGGCTAAGGCTTGCGCCAATGCCAGGCAGAAACCACCACTCTAGTCAGGTTAAAGGAGTTACACACAGAAGATAACCCCTGCTCACCCCCTTGATAGCTTGGCACGAGCAATCAGGCTTATACCAGAGGCAATGTGTAAAGCATTTGCGCAACACACACTCACAGCAGCAACACACTAGGCACACCACAAAAGAAACTCCACACAAAGTTATATAAAAATAGCCTTTGTGTTCCCATAAACACATTAGAAACAAAATCACACATTTACACTGTGCCAATTGGCACGGGCAATATTCACAGGGGATAATATACAGGACCAGGCCACGGTCAGGACCATCAGATCAGGTAAGTAAATGCAAAACACAACTAGTAACTACTGGTACCATAATGACCTAAGCATTATCACATTAGTATTAGACACCCTCCTAAGATATCATAGCATGACATTAGGCATAACCACATTAGCGTTAGACACCCTCCTAAGCATAAACACATTACGAATTAGGCCTCACCAGCATAAACACTTTATGCAATAAGCTCATGAGCATAAACATCATTAAAGGCATAAATCAGGGTGCATAAATCACAATTGGCACATCATACATAAATCACAGTAGGGCCGTGCACCCTACCAACCTACAACTGACCCTCAGGTCAACTGTCCTTCTCAGAGGGCTCAAATGCCATCTGTATAGAATGTCAGGGCGCTAAGCTAACACTTACAGCTAAAGCAAAAAAATGTGCAATGTGCTGGCACCACAGTCCCTCCTGGGTCTCCTTCTGGGACTCCTCAATACACTCTGTCCTAAACGTTGCAGCTGCCACTAATTGCAGTACAGCTGTGAAGATAACTGTGGCCCAGCACTCCCTCTGCCTGCTGGGCCCCCACTGGGGCTTGCCAAACAACTGTGGCCACATGTTGCAGCTGCCCACTGTCAGGTGGGGCAGCTGTAAGAAACTGAATTGGGTATCACAGTGCCACGGAAGCCCCACTCTGGGAATTCACAAACAGAATTGCCCCCAAAAGAAAAATGAGCACAGGCACCACTGTGCCTACTGTGATCCTGCTTGAGCTCCTAACCGACAAGTGCCCCAACGTTGCAGCTGCCTGCTACTGCAACCCAGCTGGGAAGGTCACGGGGGCCCTGCCACGACTTGGGCCTCAAGATTACAAAAAAAATGCTCCAAAGGGAATACCTTGGTAACAGGACTCTTCTGGGGCGTGATGTGGAGCCCTGCTCACTGGGCCTGTTTCAGAGTGGGGGCGGACACCGACAATGTTTCTCGACAATTCCCCACTGGGAGCCCCACTCATAGGCACCGAAAATTCCCCCCTGGGAGCCCTCAGTCACCAGGGACTCCTCGAGGACTCCGCTCCTTTCTTTGGGACATCAACGTGGAGCCTGCAAGGCTCCCGTTGTCCTTGGCTTCAGCAGCACTTCCTGGGTCCACACGAAGGTGGGGTAGGGTCCAGCCTCGACCTGGGCTAGTCTGTCTCCTGCACTTGCAGGGCACCGCTCCTCCCCAGGCTGCCGCTTCTGCTTCCTGAGGGCGCGAGGCCCCACTCACCGTCAGGCTCGTCCTGCCTGATTCTTGGTCCCCGCACTCAATCGTGGTGGCCCCCTGCTTCAAGCAGAAAGTGCGGGTGGGCTCCCGCCATAAGGCAAACCACCACAGCGGGGTTGGCACCCGCTTTTTAAGTTTGCAGGGAGCAGGGTGGGCACCCGCTCTCTCTTCCAAACCGTGGGGTGGGCTCCCGCTGAGTGCAACAGCACAAATGCGGCTGCAATTGTGGGGTGGGCTCCCGCTGTCCTCTAGCAATGTGGGGGAATCCCCACAATGTGGGGTGGGCCCCCGCCATCAATGCCACTCAAGAAGTTGGGGTGGGCATCCGTTTAAAAATATCCCTAAAGCAGGGTGGACTCCCGCTCCCCTTAGCACAACGCAGGGTGGGCTCCTTCTTTTATAAGCAGCACCGGGGTGAATCCTACACACTGGGATTCCCTTGCAACCTCACGCTGCAGCAGGGCCATCTCCTTTCCTCGACTGGCAATTTAAATATAGCGCTCGCGAGGCTCCAGGATCATAAAAAGCCCTGCAGTTAAAAATACTGAGTCCCATAATTAGTTCCTCCAGGCCCAGGGGGCATAGTGGAGCCCAGGGAGGCCAGCACATAAGGCTATCCAGCAGGGAGGTAAGCCCCCATGGCAGTTCCTCCTGGGCCACAGCAGCAGCAAGCCCCCAGCACATGACAATGACGTTTCTTGATGTGGCAGTCTGCAGTCAGGGAAATAGGTTTACCACCACTCTGTTTAAGAAGGAAACAGATAAAAACACTATCTTACACTATAAGAGTGCCCATCCACAGTGTTTAAAACAGAACCTCCCTTATGGCCAACTATTGAGAATAAGGCGTAATTGTTCTGAACTCGAGGAGTTCGATGCACATGCAGACACCTTCTGCCAAGAACTAAACAAAAGGGGTTATCCCCAGAAACTCCTGAAACACTCTAAAAAAAGAGCACGCTTCACTCCCAGAGAAGACTTACTTCAAATAAAAAACAAGAAAGAACTGGAGAAACTGGTCTGTGTGACTACCTATGGGGCCCACACTAACAAGTTTCGCCAAATCATTTTGCGCAATTGGCACTTGTTGGAGGGAATGGAATTCCCTTTACAAAAACCGATTTTCGCAATGAGGAAAAATCCAAGTGTTGGCCAACAGATCATTAGAGCTGACAGCTACTTACAAAAACCTAAGAGTGACCTCATATCTAAATGGAAACTCAAACCCATCACAGGCCACCGTAAATGTGGTACTTGTGTGGCCTGCAATAATGTTGTAGAAGGAGACGAATTTTGCCACAATGGCATTAAATGGAGACACAGTTTACACACAAACTGTAAGAGTAAAAATGTAATCTACGGGATTTTGTGTGCGTGCAATAAATTGTACATAGGTAAAACATGTCAACAGGTAAATGTCAGGATAACACAACACCGCTCGAGACTAAAGAAAAAAGTGCAGAATGCCCCAATGGTGGAGCATTTTTCAGCTGCCAGCCACAAAGAAACAGATTTCAAATGGACGGTCTTGTCTGGATTAGATCCACAACATAGATCGCCTAATATAGAACAGGCACTTTGCGCAAAGAGGCGTACCTGATACTCCGCTTTGATACCATCAACACGGGCCTTAACTCAATTAGTGAAATTTCCAGACTTTGAAATTGAATCAGATTCAATTCGACTTCAGATCCCACAATGCACCAAGGGTGGCTTTCAAAATAGCCCTTCTGCGATTGGCCATATAACTGTGAGCCTCTCAGAGAGACTGTTGGAACTGTATGCCGTTCACTCTAACTGATGGAATGAGGAAGTGGAACACGCTGACACACTAACAGGTGCGTGCTTTCACTAGACAAGCCGCGCAAGCCATAGACTTGTGAACGAGTGCGTTTCTAAACGTCTGGCGCTCGTTCCTTCCTTTTCATCTGCAGATACAGTCACGGAATAGTAAAAGGGCACCGTCCCGTCCCAGGACCCACCCTGAACAAAGAAGATTTGGAAGTGGACTCACGCCCAACTCCAAACATAAAATTGAAGTGGCCACTTGATCTCTTCCGAGTAACGTATCCAGGTAGGAAAGGATTGGCTATTTTTACCGTCATAATGAGCTGGTCAATAGTTTTAAACAGAGCAGCCTTTGACACAATATCTTGTGTCTTTTAGAAAACGCACAGACTCGAAAAATCCCATTTTAAACACTCTGGATGAACCGAACTTACCTCAAGTCCCCTGAGGTACGTTCCTTTTAAAGTTGTACATATGAGAAGGCATGAGTGGGCTTAGGCGAGCAAGTTATAATGAATGTCCACAATTGCTTGTGTTTTCACTAATAGGTCAAGGAACAGGGGAAATAATTCATTTGGCCCTGAAGAGAGTTTGTGAAGAAACTCTGCAAACTCGAAACGCGTAGGCGAACAGGATTACGTCCTAAGTTTGAAAATACGAACAAAATACTTAGGAATCTACAGCCTTAAAAACATTGTTTCCGAGAGGTTATTTTGTTCTCATGCAGATTCATTTAAAGGCTGCTCCTTGGGCAATAATTGCTTTTGGTTGGAAACTTGTTTGCTTAATTGCGTTTATTGATGTTATTTGAAAAAATACTTTGACATCTTTCCCTCTCTCCCCCCTTTTTTTGATACAATTTCACTTGGTTGTAAACAAATAACTTTTTTCTCACCAGCTATATGCTTTCATATTGTTTATGTCTGTAAATTTATGTTTTGTGTTGCTAAAGATTAGCTATCTTAAACTTTGTTGGTTATTACTTAAATGACATTGTGATTTCTCTGCACACGCAAACTTTTGGTGAACAAAATTGAAGAATAAAAACGGCGCAAATAATCGCCCTGATAAACATATTAAGCTTTGTTTATCTTTTCACCCAAAACCGAACAGTATAAAATGTATTGAAGTGTGGGTTCCTTCCTTTTTTCACAAAACCTCTGAAAGTGGCATTTCTAAAATAGTTATAATAGATCTGTGCACACGATTGGGTAGCA
The DNA here is from genome assembly GCF_964263255.1 of Lissotriton vulgaris. Lineage (NCBI taxonomy): Eukaryota > Metazoa > Chordata > Amphibia > Caudata > Salamandridae > Lissotriton > Lissotriton vulgaris. The sequence continues at coordinate 1,208,063,563 of NC_141685.1, forward strand.
TCTATTATCACTATTTCAAACATACCAAACTTGACCAAGTTGTGCCTCTCATATCAGAGATTACCACTGAAACAAATTGATCTTCGAATCCCCATTGCATTCCTATGGGAAAACAGGCCAATCTCACCAATGTAACACAGAGAGCACATTTAAAAGGACAGGGGCGTCCCCACACAAAGGACAATGTAGGACTGTATCTCACTTCTATTAAGTGCACTCTAAAGTGAGTATTACATTCCAAAAAGCAGCATGCCGACAATACGGCGGGAAAGGTAAAGTTACAAGAAATTTGAATCTCAAATCCTACAAGCGTATATTGACTCGAGAGGAGAATACCATGTATTGATTTTCTTATGTCTCTACAGATGCCAAATCTTTAGAGAAGAGCCTATTTCTTAACTATATAATCAGCTCAAACATTAACGTTATAATCTACGATATTTAATGAATAACACAGCATACAAGTAATAAAAATGATTAAAAAAGAGATAATTTCCACACCATGAGTTTCGTAAGTCTCTGTTGCACATTTATTACACTTCAAATATAAAAAATTTAATCATTATACAACATACAATTTTTTAAGAAAAACATGTTATACATTTATATAAAACATTTAAAAAACACAAAGAATCATAAGTCGACGCGGCGTTTCGGTATTCTGTTTGTCTACCTTCTTCAGGACTGATTCTAGATAGATTTACAAAGATTTAAAAAACACAGAGTTACTCTTCTTACATTGGTGCAGATTGCTCATAGTTCACATCTCTAGTTAGACACAACTGCAGTAGCTATAACATCGTTTTTTAGGCATCTCTTGTACAAAAGGCATCATTTTCTAGCACAGAATTTTGGTTTTACATTGCAAGTGGATCTACACACTCATATAGATTTCAGATACTCCTCCCAATCTGGTAACATATTGACCATTTTCTCTATGTATCCCTACGCTTGAACAAAACTAATGGTGTTTACCTTTCCCTTGGACTGTATAGTCCAATGCTCATTAGACTCGATTTGAGACCTCTATTTGTGAATATAATAAAGGATTTGTCAGTCTAATGCATACCTTAAATCAGGTGGAGTGAATCTCCCCACCGGACATTGTTTGCTTCGGTTCAGAACCCTGTTGCCATCAAAATTCGTGGGCCTATTTTCGGATTCTGTTTGTGCGATGTGATATCACTAGATAAGATAAGTATAATGATAATATGTTTTCAGTTTGTCTCAACATTATGCATATGTCGCGACAAACGTTCTTACAAACTATAATGGTGATAGATTATATTTCGTATCTCCAAAAGCAATGAATATATTTATTCTATATACCTGATTTTCAAAATAAATACGCTTGGTTTTGGACTACCAGGAGGAGCCACCGTATTTTCAGGTGTGGGTATCTTCAATAACCCTAGGAAATTGTAATAATTTCATATTAACACATATGGGTCTTATTTATTTGAAATCTACTTATTAGCAGTGCATATTGGCCATAGGGTATCACTCACCATTAAAATTTAGTAGCCTGGTGCAATTTCAAGGATATTTTGCCTCCAAGGCACTCCGTTGTAGATAGAGAGTCCGTGCTACATTGGACAGTAAAAAATATAAAATATATATATCAGGCGCAATATGTGGCAGATTTATATCTTATTTCCTGCATTCTTTGGTTCTTGAATTATCTCATGTTGCCTGACACAAAGGGGAATGGGTCACAAAAGTCAGGTTACTTATATTAGGTTTTGTTAGGATTTTTTTGGGATATTAGCGCTCGAGTTATAGAAAGCACTAGTCACGACTTCGAGGGGCCTTAGTTTTCCGTTGTCTTTACCTTCAAGCGTGTAATCGGCCTCCCTGCTCCTATATCCTGGCAGTCTTCCAAAGCGTCCCTCAGCCGGTCTTGTACGAGCCGCCAAGAGCACTGAATGTATGATCATGCAGCGGTGCTTTATGTTACCCGCGCTACGATTGGTCGTTCCTCCCACTCGCCCTCATTGGGTCTTTTTGGGCCAATCACCGTCCGGTCACTAAGGTAACCGAACGCTTTTTACCATGTTGCGGACCTGCTCTGTGATTCGCGTATCCATGTGTTTATTTCTCTTCCTGGTTGGAGGATCTGTTGCATGGAAACCTAACGCAAACCGCTATGTTTATTAAGCGCGTTTTTCCTTTTATATTTTTGCAAGGGTCGCCTTATATTGTACGGGCCAAGTTTTGATATTAGTTGCACCTGGGCTTCTGTTATGTTTCACCCTCTTCGTAATTAGTGGGTCAGTTTAACGGTAATATGACATATTTACTGACTGTACACTTAGCGTATTTTTTGTATGTTAATGCGGTTGCATAAATTATAGTATTACATTTATGTCTATTTAGGTTGAAGGAAACCAACCATGGTCATTACTACTTTTCCCGGGGCTCTAGTTATTGGTTGTTTGAGAGCATACATATAAGGGAGAATATTTGTTCTCTCTCACTATTTTCGCTATTTTACATTATTTGATTCTTTAGCAGCACTACTTAGTCTCAGTGCATTTGTTTCTAAGTAATTAAAGTATTAACCCCTCATCAGCCTATCTCTCTCGCATGTAGAGTAAAATTTGATCTTATTTATCCTCTGGTTGCAGATGGTAAATCCCAGGACCCACAAGTATTGTTCAGCTCTTGTGTGTATTAACCTTAATCTGTTTCTTCTACTATATAGTTCGTAGAAGGAGGACTGCAAGCCTGTATGGGGCCATTCCTATGTTTTTCATTGGACAATTTTCTCCCAATCCTCCTTAGAATTTAAGCCGCACCTCACACTATTGAGGGTCGACATGTAGAATTGCTCCCTTCTTTTTCTCTTATTATTTTGGTTCCAGCCTCTGGTGTTCTCAGTTATCTTTTCTAAACCACACCATTTTAAATCCTCTATTTTATGGCCGGCCTCCCTCCAGTGCTCAGTGAGAGGTGCTCCTATTTTGTTCGTTCTGATTGCTGAACGATGTTCGTTAAGACGCAACCTAAGTTCCCTAGATGTTTCGCCTACATAGGGTTTGTTGCAGGGGCATTGGATAAGATAGATTGCGTTTTTAGTTCTACAATTGATGAAACTTTTGATGTATATTGTTATTCCATTCACTATGATCATCCCACCTCTAATGATATTGGTGCAGTTTACACAACCCGCACAAGGGTGGGTTCCTGTTGGTAATGGCTTGCCATCAATGGTGGTTTGAAGATTTTTTGGGGTCTCTTTGTACGTATGTACTAGGGAGTTCCTGATAGTTCTATTTCTCCGGTACGAGAACATAGGCTTAGGGATGGGCACCTGTGCTTTGTCTGAAATAAGGTGCCAGTTTCTGTTTATTATGTTTTTAACCTTATAGCTTACTTGTGAGAAGTTGGTCACGAACATGATTGGCTGTTCTTTTTTCTGGCTCTCGTTTTTGGGATTAAAAAGGTTTTCCCTATTAAAGTATTTAGCTCTTTTGAAAGCATGTCGTATCATTCTCTTCGGGTAACCCCTCTCTAAAAATTTATCTTTTAAGTTCCTGGCATGCATTTCATAGTCTGCCATTGAGGTACAATTTCGTCTTAGACGAAGAAACTGACCAAAGGGGATATTATTTTTCTGTGATGGAGGGTGGTTGCTTTCGTAGTGCAACATGCTATTCCTTTCCGATGGTTTCGTGTACAGTTCCACTACTAGTTGCCCATCTCGGTGTCTGATAATAATATCTAAGAATTCTACCTGGCTCCTGCTGACATGTGATGTAAATCTCAAATTCACATCTCCCAGGTTTAACCAGATCAGGAATTCATTAAGGGTATCCATTTCTCCTGTCCATATAAAGAAAATATCATCAATATAGCGGCCCCATTCCGAGATGTTTTCGAAAAACGGGGCAGCTATATTGTAGACATGTTTCTCCTTGAATCTTGATACATATAGACATGCCAGACTGGGGGCACAAGTAGCCCCCATGCTGTTCCCCTTGATCTGTCTGAAAAGGTTGTCTTTATATAAAAAAATATGGTTTTTGAGGATTATGGTGATACAGTCAATTATAAATGTCTGATGGTCTGTTAAGTCCTGTTCACCGTCTCTAAGGATCTCTTCCATAATGTTAATGGTGCTGTCCTGAGGGATATTAGTATATAAAGCTTCAATATCCAGAGTCACCAGCACCTGTGACTCTGGATTGAAGCTTAAATTTTCTATTTTCTTGATCATAGAGGTGGTGTCCTTTACATAGGCTTTTTGTTGTTGCACGAAGGGTTGTAGGAATACCTCCACGTACTTACTCAAGGGTTCGGTCAAAGACCCTATGCATGATACTATGGGTCTCATCGGAGGGTCACAAATATCTTTATGCACCTTAGGAAGGCCATACAGTGCCGGAATCAATGGGTCCTTATTAAACATAAATGCGAATTCTTCTTCGCATATAATGTCCTCCTCCTTCGCCAGCCTCAGCATTCTCTCAATTTCTCCCTTTAAAGTTTGCCATTCCTCTCTATTGGATTTTTTGTAATGATCACTATTGTTTAACAGTTTAAGCATCCTGTTGTCATAGTCATGACTATTCATAAGTACAACACTTCCCCCTTTGTCCGCTGGTTTAACTATTAGGGTATTATTTTGTTCAAAGAATTCTAGTGCTTTTTTCTCTTCCCTACTGAGATTGTATGATGTCCAGTTTTTTTGCTTTAAAAGATTATCTATGCTTTTGTCGACAGATCTTTCAAAAGCCTCTACATCCTTGTGTACGGCATTAAGTGGGGGAACCCATGTGGACTTATTTTTTAATCCAGATTTGTTTTGTCTCACTACTTTCTCTTTCCCTTCAAAGAAAATTTGAAGTCTTATTTTTCTGAAAAAACTTTGCAAGTCTCTTTCCAGGGCATATCTGTCTACGGGGGAGCATATCGCGTATCCTAATCCTTTCTCAAAAAGCTTGGTCTCTAATGGGGTTAATTGATGATCAGACAAATTAATGACAGCTGCTTTTTTACTTTCTATTAATCCCACTGTTTCTGGCTCCTGGTGCGAGGACGTTGAGGGTTCTGGGCTTGAGTATATTGTGTCTGGTTGTAGTTGTTTCTGCCCCTCCCTCTCCCTCTCTGTTGTCCAAACATTTGGTTGCGTCTCTCTAAAAAATCTAGACCCTTTTTAGTAGTAGATTGCTGTTGTTTGTTTGTTTCACCATCTTGTTGTTGTTTTTCATTTCCTAATTCACCCTCTGAATCCGTACTACTATAAGAGGAGACAAAAAATCTCACACGTTTTTTAGATTGGTTTCTGGGTTGGTTCTGCCACTGTCTACGGGGTTGGAAATTCTCCCTTGGACGGTCATAGAAATCTTTCTGGAGATATGGGTAAACAATTTCTGGGTTATAGTTTTCTATGTCCTTTTTTAATTTATTACTTTTCTTTTTGATCAAATATTCACTATAACTGTCAACATCGTTTTGAATTTCTTTTAATTTGGCTTTAGCGTCGTCTAGTACTGTGCTATCCCTTAATTGAATCTCCAATGCTTCTATCTCTTTCTTTTCAATAATTATAAATTCCTCCGCTGTTTCTATAATAAGCAAAATCCAATCTCTACTGCACCTGTTTGCCACAAGTGTCCACTTATCTATAAATTTTTTGTCTGTAATGAAGATCCCTGGTTCATTGGTCACTTGTAACCCCTTAGGAATAATCCCGTTTTTACAGTATTCCACTAGGAAGTCTGCATGTAGTTCGGCTCTTGTTACTTTCTTTTTTAGGTTCCAAAGTTTTTCCCACTGTTCCTCATCAGTTTTATCCAATCTTATTGTAGTGGTGTTACGCGATTTCTTATTTATTAGTCTATCGAATTGATCTTCAGAGAAACTGTATGTTTTTATACCTTCCATATTGAGGATTTTTAATATACTTGTTGTATTAAGTATAGAGGTATTTTTTCAAAAACACAGAGAGCACACACACTTTACACTGGACTGCAGTGCTAAAGAGCCCTGAGGCCTAAAACCGCAAACACCAGGTGACAGGAAAAGGCCAGGGGAATGCAAAAAATTTAGGGATGAACCTGCCAAAAAGGGCCAAGTCCAACAAAAGCCAATTGGCACGCCTTATATTTGAATGTGGTGACCCCATGACAAAGCGACGATGCTTACATTATATATATGGTGATCATTTGACAAATAGTTCAGTTTTGAGGTGCACTTCACTTTACAACCATGAGATACCTTTCTTTTCATTGTTCACCAGTGGTGCTACACTGTTACGTATTCTGTCAGCATTTGTCCGTCTTAACAATATGCAATATTGTTTGGTGAATTGCAACTTTTGGTAAATCATGCCAATGCCCAATGCATTTTGGGACAATAAAATTCCTTCTTCAGGGTAAATCCTAGAATAAAAAAACATTGAAAAAACATTCCTTTAAAACGGTTTTTCTGAAGTACAAGGGTGGATCAAAATCACATTCTCCAATAACCTTAATGCACCTGTGGTCATTGTCTGCTCTTTTAGCTATAACCAATCATGAACATGCTGCCTCACACGTGTTCATTAGCCATCATTACGAGTCCCTGTTATAAGTTCTTTACAATGAAATGAGCCATGACGAATCAAGGCTTAGAAATATACACACTAATACAAGAGGTGAAATTAACACATGTACAAGGGGGATCAATTTCTCAACAATTAAAGCAATTAGAATATCTGACGGAGACATGAACCTAACCAAAGATTGCATGTCTCAACACTAGTTCAGTACCATAAAGCCAAAAGGATCCCTAGGGGTCTTCGACTCTCCATTAAACCAATGCTGTTTAGGTTTCATTTAAACAGTGGATTTATGGATAAGTGGTATGCTATTTTAAATAAGTGCTCACTGGACCTTATTTATAGAGGAATTAACCAGAACCATAAGGGAATTGGAAGAAGAAATTTTCAACATAAAAAGGGATTTGGAAATAAGAATGGAAAAAGACACACGGCAGATTACATTGGACGGGATTAACCAGAAGTTGGATAAATACAGTAGAGGATGGCAAAAGGGTAAGCTACGAAAATTTAAAAGGGACACAATCGACTACAAGTTAAACCAGGTGTACACCTGGGCATAGGTGATTCAATGTGAAGAGAGCGACAATGTCCTCTAAAGAAAGCGTTGTGTCTGAAAAGGATATTGCAGCCAACAGGGAACCAATTCCATTAACACCAAACAATCTAGCTCAACCAGGCTCATCAATGGAATCTGGAGAAACAGTTCATCAACCTCAATGTCTTTTTTGTCCCAAATACCGGACCAAGGAAACCTCCACTGCAAGCAGGACGATGGACTCTAGGATCAGTCATAAAACCAGGAGAGGAAAAGGAAAAATGACAAAAGAACTTGAGAAGTCGAAACAAAACTTACTAGTCAATATATCATCTGTTGAATTGACAAACCCACAAACACAGGTTCTAAAGAAAGTCATGTTCTTTGTACCCACTAATGACACAAGTGAATTAGAGACAGAAGCTGCACTTTTCAGATTCATGCGCACATTGCAATTAAAACATTTCTTCACAAACATACGAGCAGACACTTCAGAACAAGAAGAGTCAGAAGTGACACAATTTTAACCTAAAACCACATTTCAAGCTCCAGTCTCACATAAAATGTTGGATACTTTTGAGATAATGGTAAAGAATGACATCAAGAAATTGAAGTTCAAAAACATAGAGGACAAAACTTGACAATTTATGAAAGGAAAGTGGGGTAAGTCTTTAGCAATTGGTAGTTATGTATACCACTTATTATCAGAACAAAGTAAATCAACATGTGTTGGATGAGTCCACATATGTGCCTCTAAATTGTAACCCAATTGCACAATTGATCAGAACACTAAATGTAATTCTGGGCACAGCTGAAGATATGGGCTGGATAGATGTCAAGAATAGATCATTTTTCACAACAACTATCCCACGCAGACCTCGACTATACATTATCCCAAAGACACATAAAAATCTGAAGGACCCATCTTTTTGACCTATTGTCTCTGGATGCAGATCACTATTTGAACCTCTAGGAAGTTATCTAGATAATTTTTTTGCAAAAATTCATACAACCATGGCACTCTTACATCAGAGACACTACAGATTTTTTACACAAACTTCAAACTGTGGAGGAAGCTATTCAAGATCATTGGTTATTATGCACCATAGACGTCACAGCACTGTACACCTCTGTTCCTCACTCAGAAGGGATGGAGGCAGTCGAGTGGGCATTGTTAAAATCCACAGACATAAATGTTGACAAGGTCTTTTTACTTGAATTGTTACATTTTTGCTTAAATCACAGCCATTTTCAATGGCAGGACATTGTTTTTGCACAATTGATTAGAACATCAATGTGTTTTCTGGAACACCTGCATACGCAAATATATGTATGGCAATGTTTGAGGATGAGCACATTTTCTGTACACAAAAATGGGGTTCCAAGATTGCTGTGTACTGCAGGTTTAATATATTGGTCATCTGGACTGACACACAAAATGAATTACCACCACCACTTGATGTTTTATGTTTTATGTCTCAGGCAACTAATGTTGTGAAGCAATCAAACCAACACAAATCTGTATGTTTTGTTACTATCTGTAATCTGTAAATACCAATACAAATATTATAATATATATATATATATATATATATATATATATATATATATATATATATATATATATATATATATATATGATTTATTCATTCAATGAATATGATCCTAAAATCAGGTTCACATACACCTCTGGATTACACACCCAGAACATTACTAAACCAACGGATATAAATAATGCACTGCTGTTTACTAGCTTCCATCCCAGGAGTCTAATTTTCAACTTACCATTTTCTTAACTTCTACAAATTAAGAGGGTTTGTTCTGACCAAGCCATCAGTGAACGCAGCATTGCATCATACAAACAGAAATACATTGAAAGGGGATGCCCTGAACAGATGTTGACAGAGTGCATGCAAAACGTAAATTGGATGAAAAGATCAGAATTGTTAACGAAAAAGATCAAAACTAAAGACAATGCATTGGTGTTTGTTTCTAAATATTCAACTAATTCAACAGCAATTGAAAGAATCATCAACACAAGGTGGAAACTGTTGCAAAATTAACCATATTTTAACAATCTATTCAAGGAGAAACTGTTGCATGCTTATACAAGATGCAATAGCTTAAGAGAATTGCAGGCAACACTGGTTAAAAAGCAAGATGTCACATGGGAAGGTATGAAAAAATGTTTAAACTGTTTGCATTGTTACAACGTAATCACTGGAGCGAGTTAGCCCATCAAAGCATAGGAGAGATTGTGAAATTAAGACACACTTCTTGACTGTAACACAAAGAATGTTACAAACTGCATTAAATGCCCATGTGGTAAACCATATGTGGGAAAGACAGAAAGGAAGAACAAGATAAGAATGACAGAACACAAAATACAAGAAGAACAAAGAATAAACCATCAAGTGTAGGCACACATTGGCATGCGGCAAGACATTAAATTTCTCAATTACTGTTTCAGTTTATCACGTTCATAGATCCTAAACCAGGTATTGGTAATACCAAATACCTGATTCAACTGGAAATATACTGGAATAAACGGTAGGACTCCCTATTACCTAAGGGGCTCAATTATAGGATGGACATGAGTTGTTATATATAAGGATTAACATTCCACAGGAAATTTCATGACACACTTGAAAATGAAGCAGTGACGCAATAACAACATGGAATTTGAAAGATTAGCACATGAGTATAACACTTATGGACATTCTAACCATTTTATTATCACTATTAACCTATATTATGGTGAAGGGTTTGCACTTAGGTTCAGCGAGGCTTATAGTCACACAAATTGCACACTTAGCTGGTTTTGAAATCTGGTGATGTCCTGTGCTCTTCATGCCACTGGAGTCAATGTATCCTGGCTGATAAGGGTTGATACCCCGAAACTGCTCCTAGGATGCTTGTTTCCAATCGAGGAAGGACCTGGCCAGGCAGTTCAGGTTGGATTGTTCCAAATGGGGGCAGGGTCAAGACTGATTTGCATATGGCTGGTTCCAAACTGGAACGGCATGTGAGCAAATAAATGTTGGATTTAGACCCAGATCTCGGTACTGCAGTGAATGTATGACATTGTTCTGCATTCTGTCCATCAATTGTTCTTTTTGTATTTCTCACCCCGAGTGAGACGGGTATGCCCACACATGGGTCCCATGCTTTCCATGCCACTAGAGTCAACCTATCCTGGCTGATGAGGGTTGAAAGCCCGAAATTGGTTCTAAGATGCTTGTTTTCAGTACAGGGAGGACCTCGCCTGGAAGTTCGGGCTGGACTGTTCCCAATGGGCGCAGGGTCAAGGCTGGTTTGCATATGGCTGGGTCCAAACTGGGGATGGCGTAGTGGGCAAAAGAACAATGGATTTAACCCAGATCTTTTGACTGGCACTGACTTTCCCTGTAAATTTATGGTGAGCAAAAAAACGATTGATTTTAGGCCCAGATATCTGTACTGGGGTGAATGTATGACACTGTTGCATTCTGTTCATCAATTGTTCTTTTTCCACAGGTAAAACGGCACACTCCTCCACAACCTGCCAAAACAAAAAAAATAAAAATAAAATAAACAACACGAAATGTGATCTGTGCGAAAACAAACACAGAATTAGACCTAAAGTGTCCATTTCATAAGGATTGTTAAAAACGTTACAAAGACCTTTCAAACTTGACGACCTGGCTGGGTAAAGCTGAAGCTGGTACCTCTCAGCACCCACACGCCGTATGACAGCATCTGGCCCCTGGGGTTCTTCGGTCATGCTCAGGCCCCCACATGGCAAAGTTTTTTGGCACACATGAGGAATCACCCTGTCCAGACTTGGGCAAACCCGGACCAGGAGATCCGACACTTTCACATCCCCCACCAAATCAAGAATCATCATCAGATACGAGGACTAACTCACTTGGAGGCACACAGTCCCCTGCTTGACCGCTGCCAGGATTCCGATAGGCCTTAAAGAAGGACATATTCCTTATGATAGTCGCTCTGTTCCTCATTGCCGTGACCTTGGTCTCATGCACCTTCTTGACCATCCACAAACGTGAGCAATGCGCGCTCTTAACAAGGCCATCAGGATTACGGTGGTAGAACGGCAAGAGATGGGTTGTGCTTTGTATGGCTTCCCAAGAGAGTATTGGATGACCCCTCACTCCACCAGGCAAGTAAAGGCCATGTTTTTGTACATGAACTGAGCAATGGGTGATGTGATTCCGCACCCCAAAGTTTACTGGGATCCAAAAAAGGGGAAGCTGGAATAATCATATGGGGGGCATCTGTATTTCTCCCATGGTGGAACTTAGACGGGAGAGACAGGCACTATTGGAGGAGGTAGGCACGGACAGGCTGCAATAAGCCCCTGAGCCAACAAGATCAGTGGGGATAGGTGGTGTTCCCAAACCCAAACTATATATGTAACCCTCTTTACACTGACCAGCCTTACGCTCTGTGTTATCTTTGGGCCCCCAATAAATTGTATGCTATTTTGTACTATTAAAATGCATGTACCTCCAGCTGAGATGTCAATGTACTGTCATTACCACTGCTGTTTTGTTTCTAATAAAAATTGTTATAAAAACAAAGTAGGTACAACACGAAACCCCCCCAGGTCCAGGCCACTACACCCAAACACTGTCCCTGTACCACCACAAAGAAGTACTACGGGCTCCACCCTTCCAGAAAGCACTCGCCTTCGCCAAACCATTTAGCACACAGCGGACAAAATCCTTCCGACAAAGCAGGTTCAAACCTGCCAGATGATTCCTCTGACACAGCACAAGTCACAAGTGACTGAAGAGCGCGCAACAACCAGAGAAAATAATAATAGTTCCAGCAAACCGGAAAGCACTAGCCTGCGCAAAACGGGCCCAGATCCTGCACTGCAAGGCCAGGTGAAGGGTGTTGGTCTGCCAGGCCACTCCACTCCCCCAAGCAAGGAAAAACACCCCAGAGAATTCCTGAGGATAGCTAGTATCGGATCAACAAGTCAGACCATCAGCCAAAAGATGAGAGTTTTTAGGCTGTAGGGGCAAGTTGCAGTCTATCACATTATGTGGTAAGTGTTGCAGTAGTGTACATCATAGGTCCTGATGAAAGCCCGTGGGGGCTGAAACATGTTGACCGACTACCATCCATGGTGAATAGTAATTTTTTACATACTATTTTCACTCTGCTTTTAAATATGCCGTTTTGATGGTTGCACCCAATAAAGTTTTCTGGGACATCAAAACAGGTATTTTTATATCACCACTATATTCGTTTACACTTTTCACACTTTTGAGCACTGCAACTTGCCCCTACAGCCTAAAAACTCTCATCTTTTGGTTGATGGTCTGACTTGTTGATCCGATACTAGCTATCTTCAGGAATTCTCCTGCGGAAGTGCTTAGCGGACACCATCTTTCCACAAAAACCCAGATGATGAAGCTCCGCCAATGTGTGGGCTGATGGGTATCTATTTCCTTTATCTTTGAACTTTCATTTATCTCTCCTCTGTAACCTTCTAGATAACCTCATGGTATGTGTGATTTCGGATACCACAAATAGGTACCGACCATCGTTGAGATTATAAAAGACCCTTGATATCTTCTGTGTGTTAATATATTGTTTAGTTGGGGGACAAGATACAAGCAGGTCTATAAATACAGATTCCCCTTGGACCCTCCTTCATATTTTGTTTTTGTTAACAAATTGAAATATACAAACCATGTTGGTAATTAAAATTATATAGGTCAGGAGGGAACTTCCTTACTACTTTTTACTCTTTTTCCCCTCTTTTCTCTGACCTCAAAGTAACGTTAGAGGGGTCCCATCCCTTATGTCTCCGAAAGTGTAGCCAGGGATAGAGGATTTCACCCCAACCCAGATTGAACTGTTACCTGGAGCCTGGTCACAGCTTGTTAACCCAGCCTGCAGGACCCCTTCCACTGTACTTTGTGACACAGTGGACTGGAGAATGGAGCCCGGGATGGGAGATTATACCCACGGGGCCAACAAGAGCTTTGACCCGGGGGCCGGTCAGAGCTATTTCAGCCAATCAAACAGGGAAATCCCTCTGGTGCCCGCTCATCCATCCCTGGATACTTTGCAAGATGGCAGGATGGCGCACAGGCTTGAGGTCCCAGCACCCTCAACTGGGCCCTTCGGAGCACTACCTATCCTTGTAACTCATGCAGTCCAAATGACAGAGGGGGACATTAAAATGAATTTATCAGACTTCCTGGGGCTCTAACTGGGCTTAAATATTCAAATGAACTTTCAATGGGACTGCCAGGGCAGTTGGAAATTCTGTACACATGTGAGAAATGTTGTCTTTTGTATATTTATTTTAAGTAAAAAGCATCACCAGTGACATTGTCATGGAGCATGCTTCACCAACCAAGAAGGCATGGTGAGTGTCTCAGGTTTAATTTCAATCACCCCTAATTATATTACACTGCACTACCTTTGACCAATCAGACTGGGATAAAGTATTAGTTACACATGGCTCTCAGTACAGTAGCACTCATTTAATATGTTTATGTACTTGGAGGCAGATTTATCAAAGGTTTTGCGTGGGGGATGCAGGGTAATGCAAAACCTAGAATGAGATTTACCAAGCCATGCAAGGCAGTGAGTGGCAAATCTGGAGTAATGCAAGGCAGCACATGTTGTTGCCTTGCGTTACTCTACCCCAGGGAGGAGTTCCATGTGTGAAGCGTGGGCATTTTGATGCATCCACTCATGGACTTTGGCGTATTCCCAGATTTACCATAAGTGGTAGACCTGGGAATGCTTCAACATGCTAGCCCTTCTCAGATAAGTGTAACAATCAGAAATATATTTATTTCTCCTCCTTTTTAGGTTTCGCATGCACAGCACTTGCACTTTGCATGTGAAATCTATTGTATTTAATATAACTTTCAAATAGGGCTTTTATCCCTCCTTTCCTTTTCATTCATTTGTGTGCTTGCCACTTACTTTTCCTTTGTTTCTATTAGTTATAACATACCATTTTCTGTTGTTTTCCATGTCTTCTTCTTATCAGTGTCCCAAAGACGAAGTATTCCTTTCCCTCCGCTTGAACTTCTGTTATTTTAATTAAGAGAAAGCGCACCACTTTTTGTTACCTACTTCTTGGAGTCTACGCTTCTTTTTCTTTTTTTCTTTTATTTGGTGTGAACTTTTTACATATTTTTATATTTGAAGGCACAGAAAGATTAAGCTATTTGCTTACCGGGTGTTGAGCCGATGCTGAGAATCTAACCTGGTTCCCCAACTTTAAAGTCAGCAGCTCTGACTGCAACGCCACATCCTCTACCCTCTCTCCGATACTTGATTTTTGCAGCTGTCTGAATTGAGGGCATTTGAAGCAAGTCAAGCAGAGGCATAGCAAGGATGTCATATGCCCTAATTACACTCTGTTGGACTGCATCATAGGACGCCCAATAATTTTTGTGGATTTGCCCATTACTAAACCAATTGCTCAAAGAGCAAACAATATTTCTTTTCAATTAAGGCATTTATAACAGCTATCCCCAAGACAAGATTTCTGCATTGGTTTTTACAATAACTACAGATAATGACTTTTAGAACTTGAAAACAACTTAGACTTTTGCCGTCATCTGACTTTGGGAAGATGAGTTTACAGCATTGCCCCCTGTCGAAATACACTTTGTGCGAGCAGCATCTATCAGCAAGGACTTTTTCTTCTTGCTTCCCTCATTGCCTTAGCTTCCTCATCGTTGGTGCTTACACTCCTCTTACCCTGACCCCTCCATGGCCTCAGCTCCACAACCTTCCAATAAGTAACTCAACTCTTACTACGTGTGCCAAAGAAGGCTACTTTACTCCTTTATTATGTAGCGCACCTTTGAACCAAGAAACACCTCTTTCAAACTGTTTACTGTTCACCCAGTCCATCCAAGCTGTTACGCAGCTCTAAACACCAAGAGATACTGCTGCAAAACTCCACAAGCAGCCTGTCGGTGTTTAAAAAAACACAACTTATAGCAAGTAGTTTGATTTCACCACATTTTCAGTGGTTTGTCTTGTGAGGGAGCGGTAATTGTTATACATTTATGATAAGTTAAGTTCTCATGGTTGCAGTTTAGTCAAATGTACTTTGCACTTTACATGATCAACAGTTACATTACACATTCATTTTTTGTAGTTGCAGAGAGATTAAATGATTTGCCCACAATCACAAAATGTTGAGCCACCACTGAGACTTAAACCAGTCCCCAGGTCTGAAGTCAACAGCCCTGACTGCTACACCAAATCCTCTTCTCATCGATTTAGTGTGTTTTCTTGGATGGAGCCGGGAGATAAGAATTTCCTCCAGAAGCTCAATCAGCCTCTTCACTTCTGTTGCTTGTTTGCATTACCTAAAAAGCACCCTTTTGAGTGCACCTGCAGGCCATCTCTCTCCTTCCCCTGTCTTGCAGCCTCCTTTTGGGTCACATCTTGTTGCTTCCCCCCTCATTTTATTTTTTTCTGTTTCCACAGATACAGCTCCCATCTTTTTGACATAATTTTCCTTATCCATTAGACGAATATCTTGGTCTTTCAAATCATTTCCCCTCAGACTACAGGGATGAACACTAAACGCTCTGTGCACACTCACAAGGGATCCAGTGGCACAACTCAGCTGTTATCTCTGCAAGATGTCTTTCCAGTCAGAGCAAGGCGCAGACTTATCTAATGTCAGTCCGTGCCTCACCTGCATTTACACTGCACTTATCGGCTACATGGTTTTTTTCTTTGTCCTCCCCATTTACCTAATCTCCCCACTTCATAATACCACCAGTAACAGCACAATATATTGCTTTTCTCAGTATACACGTCAAAACACCTTAACAGAGTTTCAGTAACTTATATTGCACAACTACTCACCAAACACAACTTACAACAAAAAGCAGTGTATTATTAATCACAGAGGTGAAACATATTGCATTTACCAATACTTGTTTACTCTATTTATGTGTGCTGCATTCTGCAGCACATGTAGAAAGAGGAAAACGCCTAACAGAATTGTTTCTGTTCAGGAAAGTGTCCCGTCCTGCAGAAAAAACAATCAAGCCTGCAGGGCATGCACCCTTACACCATGGTGGAGGAGTGCATGCGTTGGTGCAAGTCAGCACAAAGTGCGCCAGTGCAAGGAAAGGACAGTAATACGCCATATAATAGTAACTATGGCTCGTTCCTGCCCTCTCGCTATCATGCAATGAGGTGCAGTAGGCTGTTTTGCTGTATTGCATTGCATGACATGTTGATAAATATGCCCCTGAGTTTTGTTTTTTATCTGCCCCCACGTTATTAAATACCAAAGTGGAAATAAAACAATTAATATACTAGAAAAGCCACAAATAATAATGATCATATCATACGGTTCTGTAATCACTCCCTACTCTTGCAATATAAATTTGTTCCGATTCATTTATGCGTTTACACATTCCACAATTTACATTGTACATAGGTTAACTTGTTTCCAGTTTACTTTAATTCACAGATCGATATTTTATTCTTTTATTGATCTTCTCCGTCAACTGAGAAAGCAAAGAAAGGAAACATAAGAGAGACAAGCAAGCATAATCTGATTCATTTCTGGCAAAACTACTCTAAAGATTTTGATTGATGAAGTGATAGGGTGACTCATTATTGAACAGTTTGCAAGAGAGAAGTACACCAATATGCTTTACACCTGTCGATTATATCAATAAAAAAACGTGAGTTTTGTTAGGCATTGATTTTTGACGGACAGAAGATGGTCTCTCCAGCATATGCACCAAACAGTGCATTTTACTTGCTTGGCAATACAGTGTAACATTTTCGCAGAAGGACGGGCATATACACATGCATGTGCACACATGCAGCTGATTTTGACAAGCAGAGGACTACCAAGTTAGCTTAATGTATACTTCACTACTGAGAAATGAAGCTCTCATTTCTTTCCATATTTCTTTTATGAACCAGACTTCGGGTCAGAGACGGTCTGGCGAGTGGCAGAATGAATGATGAATGGCCCAAACCATTTGTTTCTGAAGATTGTACTAGACACTGTTTACTTTCTAACAGGAAGCGCCTAAGGGAACACCTTCCTGTAGCTTTCTAGCCAACAACGATCGTCGCATGCTGTAGCAAGTGTCCTTCATTTTCCGCAATGGTGATTATTTGCCCTGTTTAGAGGGGAAAGACATGTTAGTTGAAATACACATGTTTCGTTTTGCTTGGTGTGGTAGCATCCCTTTGAGCCGCCTGCATGCATGGAAAATCGATAACCCAGGAAAAGCCTCTCTGCGGCTAATAGCTGCAAAGCATATCTGCGCTACATTCTACTCTCTCTGGAGTTGCAGATATAGCTCGTCAATATGGGGTCAGGCCACCAAGGGGCAAGTGAAGTGGAGATAGCGCCATTTTCCAGGTGATTACATTTATTTGTGCCAGAGTCTAGTTCAAGTATTATCAGTTGAAAATGCTGAAAAATCTATATATATATTTTCACTGAAAGAAACACAGGTTTCATGGACGTTATAGTTAGTCGGACATTTCACACAAACAAAAACAGAGAAATTCAGCTGTTATAGTTAGTTGAGCTAACTATAACTCGTCCCCCGCAATGCACTGCTGATGATTTCTCATATTACATCATTCATGACATGGTCAGTGACATCACTGATGCCATCACTTATGACATCTCAAATGCCATCACTGATGACATCATCCAGTGACTGTGTGTTTCTGAAAAGTTTAAATTGGTTTTATATAAATATATATATTACCTACTGGCGGTCGCCAGTAGGTATATATAGTTAGGATTTTTTTCCAATGGGATTTTTGAAAATACAATGTCGAATAGCTTTGGCGTTTGTGGACGGAATTGGCTGAAATTTTCAGGAAAATGGCCCATTTTGTTTCTGAGCAGCCCTTGAAAATTTGGGGGGGTTTTGTCAAGGGGGGGGGCGAGAAAAAAGGGGGGTCCCAAAACGCGTTTTTCCCATTCATTTTTCCATAGGGCGGTTGGAATCACTTTTAGCTCGAACAGCTGAATGGATTTACACGGAACTTGGCAAAATTGCAGATATGGTTTGCCCGACGTGCCTTTGCTATGTCTTAAAATATGTGCTCCAGTGGATTTTGAGAAATTAACATTTTAAAAAACAGATATATCTGTGACAGCGTCCCGGTTAGCGCCCCGGTTCGCGTACCTGACGCGTAACGGAACTTCGCTAGGAGAAGCGGATTGGCTCCCCGGTGACTGTGAACATTCTAAACAGTCCGGAGCGGCCGCCATCTTGTGTCTCGGTAGGATCGAGACACAAGATGTGGCAAAAACAAAGGGGGAAATGAGCATAAGGGGGCAGAGTACATCCTCCCTGACCCCCTAGGTTTGATGAGCCGACTTTAAAAGGGCCCCGCGGGGAAAAAAAATAATTTTTATTATCGTTTTTTTGCCGGAAGCGGTCCGGGAAGCGTAATATGGGGAAAATAGGATGAAAGAATGTTCAAATAATGTATGTATATTGATTGTTCTTTTTGTTGTATTTTTTTTATTTGTTTTATTTAAGTACCAACATGTAGGTACCAATGCAGAGTCTAAAAATAAAAATACACGGTTTCCTTTGTAGATATCTTGCATGTTGTTTCAGAAGTTATTGTGGTATATGGAATTCATAGCGTAGTCTGTCAGGAAAGCAGAAACACCATGGAGGCAGGAGATGATAAGGAGATGTTAAATACACATTGGAGATAATATAGTGGGAGAAAGGAAGTAACTATGAGCAAACTTACTATGTAACACAAAAAAGTTGCACAGTATATTTAAAGTCTGATTTTACATTATAATCAATTTGGTACTAGTTTAAAAAATACATATAAAAATGAATAATGTCTCAAACAATTTTTGAATTATTAAATATAAATTTATTTCTCTGATTCGTTTTCAAAATTTAAAAGAACTTCTGATAATTGATTGTCAGAAATGTTCTCATTTTCAATCAGGTAATCTACTGATTCTACACATTGCAGAAGTTCAAAGTCCCGTGATTCATCAAAGAATTCAGAGTCATTGGGTTCAATTTCTGTATCTTTGTTGCTTTCCAGAACAATTTTGATGGTATTTTTTTCCTCTCCTTCCATTTTTGTGCTGTAAATTGAATTTTAAAAACATATATCAGTACAGATAGGGCACTGTTGGGTTTAAGTACAGACAGGTAGTTTGGTTTTTTAAACAGTGATTTTATCTTTGGGCAGTGTATGGTATCAGACTGGAAGTAGAAATATAAAAAAATGTATGTGATGAAGTCTAAGTAAATTCTTAATTATACAAGACAAGCCTAACTCCATCCATAACTAAAACCGGGAAGTCTATCTTATTCTATAACTATTACAGAGGGATAGTATATAACTATCAGAAAATGTTTTCCTAATTAACTTAAAGTGCAGAACATACTTCAGTTTTTAAAATAACATCTCACCTTTCAAAAAGAAGTTTAAGTTCTCAGTTGAAATGCACTTGATATGTACTTCAGGAAGTAGTAGTCAAAATGGCTGTGTTTCTCTCTCTTTCTTTATATATATTCAGGTACATAACCAATCAAATGTCATGAAGTAATAGAAGACATTGAAAGTAGCATTTTAATTGGTTGTTAATTCTAACACTTCATAAGTGTTTTTGTTTGGTAATTTACCTCAGGATATTTAGTCAGGCTTACAGCATGATTTTCTCAATGGAATTCCATCAAATTTGGGTAAATGGTAGGGACTGCTATGTAGTAGGGCCTATTCTATATTTGATGAAAGTGTCTGTAGTGGTTTTTCTGTAAATTACTTTCCCACCTTTTTTTATCGAGCGCTCACCGGTGCGCATCCCGGTACGCGAACCGGCAGCGTTACGGGAGTCCTTCATTTTGTGTATCGGTAGAATTGAGACACAAGATGGAGGACAAACAATGTTTGGAATGGGTAGAAGGGGGCACAGTAGACACTTTATGACCCTCTAGGTTTTCTGAGGGGGGCTTAGGACGCTGATATGTGCAAAAATAAAAAAATAAAAATTGGAAAATTTCGCGGGGGGAGTGCCCGGTACGCGCACCGGTAAGCGAACCGGGGAGCATACTTTGGTGAAAAAAAAAAGTTAGAAAAAGATAAACGTTTTGAATGATCAGAGGTAGGGTAGCTCTGAAAAGAGCTATTGGGTTCTGTGGCTAATTTAGGTACCTACAAGTAGGTTCCAATGCACAGTTTCAAATAAAGGAGGAATATTCTATTCCCCTCATCGGAGAAGTGCACACCATCTCTTCTGTAGATGTCTTGAATGTTGTAACGCAAGGTATTGTTGTATATTAAACCCATTCCATAGTCTCTCATGTAAGCAGAAACATATTTATTCACATGTGTCCGTGCTTTCTCAAATTGTGGAAAAAATTGGTTGGACCACTTACATTTCTGTCTTTGGCATATATTGGAATATACCAAGGCAGTTTGGGGAAAAAGTGTCATCAATTGATGAAAGGTGTCCTTTAAAAGCATTTCCAGACCAACCCCAGTCATAGTGCCCAAATCATTTCCACCACAGTGCACTATTAAGAGGTCAGGGTTTGGCAGATGCATAAAAAAATATATTAAAAACATAAAAAATATATTTTTCATTTAAAAGAATAATACATTTCACAGCTTTTGATATTTGCTATTAAAAAACCATTGACATTCACTGAAAAAACCATAGGTTATAGACCATATATAGTTAGGAATTAGCATTTACAAAACCTTGAAAATTCAATTAAAAAACCAAAGGTTATAGACCATATATAGTTAGGGATTAGCATTTACAAAACCTTATTTTACTCACACAAAACCATTGAAATTCGCATATATAGTTAGTTGCACTAACTGTCAGTGGCGGTTTTACCGTGGGGGCGTTTGGGCGCCGCCCCCCCTGTTTTCTCGCCGTGCGAGAAGAAGGCAGAAACAAATGGTAGTTATTTATTTATAACTACCATTTGTTTCTGCCTGCCCTTCTCGCAGGCGAGAAATCAGTCACTGTCTCAGCAAACTTTCTCGAGCTCGAGCCTCAGGGCAGGGGGGAGTGGCTTGGGGGAGTGGCTTGCCCACTGTTGTGAATACGGACTGTTTGGACAGCCTGAGAGGCTGTCCAAACAGACAGTATTAGCAACAGTGGGCAAGCCGCTCCCCCAAGCCTCCTCCCACTCTCCGTTCTGCAGCATGCAGACCAAGAGGAATGACGTTTTTAGGGAAGCCGGCCGAACCAATCAGCGCCGGCTGCCATGGAGGGGAGGGAGGCTGCCTGCAGCCTCCAGTGACGACTCTGGTGACAACGAGGCATTCAAAAAATCCAGGATGGCGCGCGGGAGTCTGCAGTCTCGGCCCTCGGGACAGGACTCGAGTCGAGAGCCAGAGCGGGAAGCCAAGCCAAGGTAAGTTTTTTTTTTACATTTATTGCGGGCTGTGGCGGGCTGTATGGTATGCGCACTTAAAGCCAGCACTGCTTAAAGCTCCCTCCCCCGGTACGGATTTAATCCTGAATCCTCTGGACAGACGCAGGCCTGAGGCCTGGGTCGCTGTCTCTCGGCCCCTTCAAAGCGGCGCTGATTGCATAGTCATAGACAGAGATCTGTGGGCTACAGAATCATTTCACACCCCATCAAGAGCCCGCTGAGAGGCTAAATAACTCATTACTGCCTCACGTCAGATCAGGCTGAATGACAACCTTTGACCTCCCCTTGCTCGGGCAGCCGAGAGAATGGCAACCACCCAATTAGATGACAAGGGCTGCCGCCTTTGTCTTGAATACACCAAATAATTAACGAAATGATTAGTGTAGGCCTCGGCTCTCCGCCGCTCGTCTCCAGGGACCGGCGTGGTCTGGGACCTGGTCCTGAGGTGGTCATTCAAGAAAAGGCTGCAGCAGCACCTATTTATATACTCAGAACTCCTTTAAATATGGCGTGATATTATTATCGAAAACATACTTTTAATACTGAAATCCGTTTTACCAGATGGGTTGTATATTATTCACATGCTGTGTATTTTACATGGAAGCAGTAAAAAAAAAGGTTGATACGCCGATGTTTTCTTTTTATTGTGCTTTAAATACTGTAATAAGGAATGTAAAATATTGGTGTTTGACAATTTCTAAATATAAGCAAAAGTAAACGTTCTGTAATTTCAAATTGTGGCATTTGTTTTATATTACTGCAAAACCGCGGACGTCAAAACAATATTTGTATGCCTTGTACTAATAACAACATGCATATGGGTGGGGTTTTGCATCAGGTAGTCTTTATGTATGAATAAGCAGGACTTCCAAGGGGGTCATCATCAGTGCGGACTCCTGAAATGACTGTAGTCTTGTAGCTCCTCTGCTGGGCCTCACAGCCCCTCCCACCCCCAGCACACTGCAGGACTCTGCTTCAGAGTGTGGGTGCAGGGAGCGTTTAGTTCTGCTGCAGCCTGGGGTCTGTGTGCGATTATGGTGTGTGGTGATGATGGTGAATATTATGGCTGTGTGCAATTGCAGAGTGTGTTGCGTGCGTTTGAGTGCAGGGCAAGCAGTGCACAGGGTGAGTAATGAGAGCCCACTGGTTGAGGAGTAAGATTGTACGAGTGAATGGTGTGCTTATGTGAGCACAGAGTGAGTTGTGTGACTGTGTGAATGCACTGGATGAATGGTATGCCCTTGTGAGTGCAAGTTGAGCGGGATTCTTATATGAGTGTAGGATGAGTGAGGCAGTGTGTGCCTGTGATTGAAGGTGAGTAAAGCAATGTGTCTGTGTGGGTGCAGGCTGAGTGATGTGTCACTCTGCATGAGTTAGATTTTGTGAGTTTATTTGTACCTTTTTTTTCAACCACTCCCCACTGTTTGATGAAAGGTTGCTCACATGCACTTTATACTCAACTCAAACCTTTCTGCCTCACCACTTTCAAAAAGCACCAGCCGCCACTGCTAACTGTATATCGCGCACCCGCAATCCACTGCTGATGATGTCACATATTACATCATTCATGACATGGTCAGTGACATCAGTGATGACATCAGTGATGACAACTCAAATGACATCACTGACAACATCACAGATGACATCATTCATGTGTTAATACGATGAACCTCTACAGACTCTGATATAACCTTAGATACACTCAGTGAAAACAGACACTCACAGATTGTCACTCATCCATGGAGTTACTCATACACCTAGACAGTCATGCAAAGAATCAATCACACCTCCATTTCCTCAACTATACAGTTATACACACCTTACTTATTGAAACATATTCTAACACATATTTACTCTCTTATACAATCACTGATACACGTTTTCAATGATCCATGCAGCCACTCACACATTCACTGGCTCTTAAACACAGTAATTTATATATGTCTACTCTCACATGTACTGTGTTTTACATATGTACTTACTTTGACATGTAGCATTGACATATCCATTCACTCACCAATACACTCATGCACATAGTCAACCACGCATACAGCTGTTTCCACATGCAGTGTTGAACCCATACATCTAGTGAATCAACTGTTCACACATCTATGCACAGAGTCACACACCTCCCAGCCACCCCCACACACACACTCACTCTCCCATACAAATACTTGGGCAACCAATCAATAACCCATATAGTTACTCATATAGCTACTGATTTATTTATTTATTTATTTTGAAAGTTTTATATAGCGCGGACAAGATCCTTGCAGATATCAGAGCGCTTTACACAGAGAAGTACATGAGCATGGTTAAACAGATACATCAATAGGTCAAATATTACAAGTAGGTGGCAACTAAGCCCAATAGGTGGCTACAAGGCCACACATGTGTATAATAGAGCAGTTAATACATAATCAAAAGGGTCAAACAAGTAGTATAGATCGGTGCAGAGTACTAACAGATAGTAGTTCAGGTGTATTTAGCCATGAGGATAGCTCTTACTTCATTTTTAAAGAGTGTGGTGGAAGAGAGAAGTCTTGTTTCGGGCGGGAGAGAGTTCCAGATCCTGGGCGCCATTCCAGAGAAGGAGCGCTTATATGTTTTTTCCTTCCGGAATCTTCGAGGTTTCAACAAAAGATTTTTTGAGCCTCTGGTATTTCTGGCTCCTCCAGAGATTGTCAGTTTCTGAGCGAGGTATCTGGGTGAGTTTAGATGTACCGCCTTGTGTGTCAGGCAGGCGATTTTCAGATGTATTCTAGCTTCAAATGGCAGCCAGTTCAGGGATCTCAAGTCCGGGGTAATATGGGAGTGTTTTTTTGACCCAGTGATGAGTCTCGCTGCAGCGTTTAGAGAAGCTCTTAGGGGTGCGGTTGTAGTTAGGGGGAGTCCACAGAGGGCGATGCTGCCGTATTCAATTCGAGGGATGACTAGTGCTTGTACTGCGGTTTGGAAGTCTTTGGCTGGGAGGAAGGGTTTAAGTTTCCTCAGAGTGTTGATCTGGAAGTTTGCTCCCTTTGTTGCCTTGCTGATATGTTGCTGCATGCTCAGATTGGTGTCGAGTGTTATGCCTAGGGATTTTGCTGAATCCAGCATGGTGGGTTGGACATTGAGTGCAGTTAGGTCTTTAAGCCAAATTTGAGTGGTGGAGGCCTTTGCTGGAGGTGAGATCAGAAGGAATTCTGTTTTCAGGGCAATGAGTTTGAGATGATTATCGGCCAGCCAGGATTGGGTGCATCTGATCGTTGAGTTCAGGAGCAATATGTCCTTGGGGGACTGTAATTTGAGATAGAGTTGGGTGTCATCTGCGTACATGTGAAAGTGTACATTGGATGCTTGTAGCAAGGTGGTGAGAGGTTCCATGACTAGGTTGAATAGAGTTGGGGATAGCGAGGATCCTTGGGGGACACCTAGCGTTACGGGTATTGGCGAGGACATCCTGTTGTTGCTCTTGAATTTCTGCGACCTGTTGTGAAGAAAGGAGGTGAACCACTTGAGAACAGTTCCAGAAAAGCCCATTCTTGTGTTTAGGAGCTCTAGTAGATTCTCATGTTTAACAGTATCAAATGCTGAGGAGAGATCAAGGAGGATGAGGAGGCAGGTGTAATTCCGGTCTAGCATTTGAAGTGCGTCGTCAATTATGTGAGTCATAGCCGTTTCTGTACTGTGCCCTGCTCGGAAGCCTGATTGATGCGGGTTGAGAAGATCAAATTGATCAATGTGTTTGGCCAATTGTAGTTGTGCACATTTTTCCAGCAGTTTGGCGAGGGTGGGAATGTTGGTAATGGGACGGTAGTTGTTGAGATCAGAGGGGTCGGCTGTAGGTTTCTTTAGGAGAGGTGTGACCTGACCAACTTTTAGTGAGTCAGGTATGCTTCCCTGTTGGAGAGAGCTGTTGATAATTTTAGTCCAGAGAGGGATAAGCAAGGGGGTAAAGTCTTTTACTGCTGCAGCAGGAAGGGGGTCCGTGAGGTGATTGGATGGTTTCAGGGTGCTGAGCAGTTTGCCAATTTCTTCTTCTGAGTATGTGTCAAAGGTTGACCATGTGGCATTGTTTTTGGGTTCAGTGGCTGCTAGGCACTGTGGTTTGGAGTAGAGGCTAGCGTCAATAAGGAGGTCGCTCTTTATGTTGTCAGTTTTTTGGGCAAAGAAAGCAGCGAAGTCTTCACAGGAAGGCGCCTCACGCGCAGTGATGAGTGGTTGGGGTTGATCCTTGGATTGTGATCTGATTAGCTCAAACAGTTTTCTCGGACGGTTTTTTGCTTGGTCGAGCTGGAGGCTGAAGAAGTCTGATTTTGAGCGTTTTATTTTCCTGAAGTAGGCGTTTCTCTTTTCCTTTAGGTCTTTTAGGTGCATTGCCGATGGAGCTGATCTCCAGGTACGCTCTGCCATTCGCATGTCTCGTCTATCTTCATTGAGTCTCCCGTCGTACCATGGTTTGGAGATTTTAGTCGAGGTTCTTTTTAGTTGCAAAGGTGCAGCCTCATTAATTATGGAGGTCATAGCGTTGAGATACTGGTCCGTCAGTGTTTAAACGTTCGAATTGCCTGCCGGTGGCAGTAGGAGATTGCACCTGTTAGGGGGCAGAGAGTCTGGGTTGAGTTTTTTCATGTCTCTTTTCCAGACTTTTGGCTTGGATACTTGAGCCGGGTTAACTTTAACTTTTTCATTGATGAAGAATGTGACGGTATGATGATCTGACCAGTCACAGGGTTGGATGGAGTCGAGTTGGATGGATTCCTCTTTGGAGATGACCAGGTCGAGGATAGAACCTTTCTCGTGGGTCGGGCTGTTACATATTTGGGTGAGGTTGAGGGCATCGAGGAAGTTTTTAAGACTATTTACCACCGCGTCCTTGCCATCATTCCAGTGGAGGTTGAAGTCACCAAGGTATATTTGGGTGAGCTGCCGTCCAGAGTTGTTTGAGATCATGTCCATGATTTGTTGAGAAAAGGGGGAGTTGGAGTTGTCCCTGGGTGGGCGGTAGATGCTGTGAAGAGAACATATCGGTTTGCCCTCACTGATAATGTCAAGGCAGATGTATTCCCAGGTTGTTGGGGATGGTAGGGCAGTAGAATTGACTTTCTGAACAGAGAGGTTATTCCAGTAGATGCATGCGATTCCACCACCTAGTTTGCCTGTTCTGTCTAGCCTGATAATGTGGTAGTTGGGAGGGACCAGAATGTCCATTATAGGTGTCGAGGATTCAGTTAGCCATGTTTCGGTCAGGATGATTAGGTCAAGGTCCGTTAATAAGAGTAGATCAGCAATTGCGGCAGAGTGTTTCGCGGCCTATCTACAGTTGAGGAGGGTGCATTTGAGACGAGGTGTGATGCGGGTGGTAGATTGTTCTAGCGAGAGAGGGACTTTTCTGAGGTTATTGGGGATGGAGAATTTGCTGTTTAGTGTGGGGGGTCTAAGGGGATTTGAGTGTATCGTGGGAATGTTGAGGTGTGGGGTGGTTATGTAATTTTGGGGGGCTGGTTCGTAGGAGCGTAGAAGGGTGAGAGTGTCACGGTCAGAAGTAGAGTTGTGGGTGCGACGGGGGCGGTTGTCGCGATTGCTAGCTGGGAGTGAGTTCAGGTTGGGGGTGAGTTGAGTCAGAGAGTTAGTCCGAGAGGTGGGGGACCCGTTGGGCGGGGAGGTGTAGTTGTGTGTGGGGGGGTTGTAGGGGCGACGAGGGAGACGGGGGCAGTTGCTGCGCCTGTGGGCAGTAGTTGACGCCCGGTTTGGGGCGTGTTGAGTGGGGGAGTCAGCTGGTGGGTAAGGGGGCAAGTTGGGCGGGGAGGTGGGTGCTGGGTGCATGTGGTGGGTGGCGAGTAGTTCCTTGATGTTGTGTATGTCTTCTTTGATCTGAGTGAGGGTGGCCATGATGATGTCCATATTGGGGTAGGTGGTGGAGGTGGGGGCGGCAGTCGGAGGTGAATGGCTGACCAGGGAATTCGTGTGCAGGTGGGAGCGTGGGCTGGTGTACTTGGAGGTAAGCGTTGTGTTAGTGTACGGGAAGGTGTTAGGGAGGGGAGATGTTTTGGGCGGGAGGGGTGTGGATGAGGTAGGGAGGAGGTTGGTGGTAAGAGTGAGGGCATTAGTGGTAGGCGGAGGGGTCAGGGTGTATGCTGGGAGATTGAAAGTCGTGGTAGGGGAGCAGGAAGGGTAATGGGGGCTGAGAGTAGGAGGGGAAATGGGATAGGGGATGGTCCTGTTGTGTGGCGGGGGAGTTAAATTAAGAGAGGAGGTGTGTTCTGCGTGATTGGCTAGAGGGTCATGGGGACTGAGAATGGGGAGGGATGAAGGGGGGGATTCGACGCTGTGCGTGTTGTCCTGGTGCTGGACTAGGTTAGGAGTGTTGTGTGTGAGAGCTGTGCTGTTAGGGGTGAGCGGAGTAATGATGCCCGCTGTAGGTGGGAGAGGAGTGTTGATGGTATGTGTGGAGGTCTGGGGGTTGGTAAAAGGGGTGAGGGTGTGAGTGGAGTATGTGGGGGAGCGCTCTGTGTCTGTGTTGGAGGCGTGTGTTACAACTGCATGGTGCTGAACTGGGAGAGAGTGGTTGTGGGTGAGCGATGGGCGATCAGGGGTGGTAGGTGTGACCCTCATTGAGGAGTATGTGGCTGTGAGCTCATGGTCGGTGGGACTGGAGGGGATATGAGTGTTGGACCGCGGATGGGAGAGGTGCTCTTTGAAGGTGGGGAGCAGGTTGTCTAGCAGTTCCAGGTTCCTGTCTGTTGATTGAGCTAGGATAATCCCGTTATTGTAAATGGTGATGGTGGCTCTGCCTGGAAAGAGTTGAGATGATGTGATGGAGAGAGTTAGGCTGTGAGCGGATTTCCTGGTGGAGGAGACGGTGAGTAGGGTGAAGAACGCTTTTCTCCATTGCGCTCTGCGTGTGGTATGGAATAGGATATCAGTGTTCAGGGATCCATTGACCGGTGAAAAGTAGGTGTCAGCAAAGGGCGTTTCAGGGTGTGACCTCAGGAAGTTATGTTTAAAGCGTTTAGCGGCTTTTTTGGTGAGTGACGGTGGGTAGTTGATTTTATATGTGTGATTGCCGATAAGATCCATGTTGCGAAGATGGTTTAGGAGGGAATGGGGGAATGTAGTATAGTGGTACACATGTGCGGGAAAACAAGTGCATACATACAGTAGGTTACACAGTGCAAGAGTATTACTACTGATCAATCAGCATAGCCCACATGTAAGAGTGTGCCTAGGAACATATACATACAGTAAGTTATAGAGTGCAGGGGTGGCAATAGTGATCAATCAACATGACCAGGATATACGAGTGTGCAGCATAGCAAATACATACGATATTACACATTAGAGCAAATATATAGGCATTACAAAGTACCAAAGTGAGGTAAAATACTGGGAAAGGGTACAGATACACGTATCAAGTTACATGGCTCAAAAGTGACCCTAAGGGGCAGAAGTGACACTAGTGTTCCACCAGAGATGTATGGCTCAAGAGTGACCCTAGGGTGCAGAGGTGACACTCGCGTGCAACCAGAGATATATGGGATAGTAGTGGTGCCTTAGAGGGAAGAGTGAAAATTGATGCAGATTGAGTAGCTGTGCAATAGTGCAGGATACATTAGTAGTATATTAAGTATGAGGTAGCAGTCTGTGCAAACAGGAGGGAGAAAGTATGAATAGGAAGGTTATATAAGGTGAATATTAGGTATGAGGTAGCAATCTGTGCATAACAGGAGAGAGAGGTAGGAACGGGAGTAGGTTACGGAAATGTGCAGAGTAGTGCAGAATATAATCGCAAGTGGAATACTGATAGGATATAGAGATAGGATCCAGATATAACAATTAACCTGCATCAAAACTCGAGAATCTAAAGTGACATTGGTTGTCAAACCAAGATTATGAGGTAGCAATCTGTGCATTTACAAATGTTCAAACATACAGGTAATAGTGGCACTCGTGAGGAACCCAAATATATGAGGTAGTAAACTGTGCGTTACAAATGTTCAAAAAAACCAGTATAGGTATAATGCTGCAATGATATGCATACACTCTGTCATATATAAGGTAGCAATCAGTGCAATACAAAAGATCAGGATAAGGCTAAGAGTGTAATACTGCAATAATAGGCAGACATTCTTTCATATATGAGGTAGCAATCTGCACTAAGCAATGTTCAAACTATAGGTAGAAGTATAATACTATGGTCATAGGCCGGCATTCTTCCCACAAGTCTAAAACACTATAGTCCAATAGAGACTAGTCTAAAATGGCCGACAAATAGTTCAAATCGAGATAGTAGTCCTCTGTTTGTTGCAGTGCAGGCAGGGGAGATAGGGATATTAGTCCTCTGTTTGTTGCTATTACTTTGAGCACAGGGGAGGAGATTCCACTTTCTGTTTAAGTAAGCAGAGCTCAAGGATAGCTGGGACGAATTCTTATCTCTTATCTGATCAACACATGCAGCAGTTTACAGAACAACAGATATAATGATGCACAAATTAAGACAGTTTAATCACTAACCCATGCACTCAGTGAGACACATTTAATCAATCTCTCATACAATCAGTCATGCACCTACTAAATCCTTCATACAGACATTTATACATCCACTCATTCTTCAATATGTAAGACATATTTTAACTTTACAGAAATATACAGTCACTGGATGTTGTCATCAGTGATGTCATTTGAGTTGTCATCAGTGATGTCATCAGTGATGTCGCTGACCATGTCATGAATGATGTAATATGTGACATCATCAGCAGTCGATTGCGGGGCGCGATATATAGTTAGTGCAACTAACTATATATGCGAATTTCAATAGTTTTGTGTGAGTAAAATAAGGTTTTGTAAATGCTAATCCCTAACTATATATGGTCTATAACCTATGTTTTTTTAATTGAATATATATATATATATATATATATATATATATATATATATATATATATATATATATATATATATATATATATATATATATTTTTTTTTTGCTTCCTCTTTTCGCCAGGTCGCGCACTCTAGCACGGGTGCATTGTTGCGAGGGGCGAACCTCGCTCGTATTTCTGCTCCTTTTCCTCCGTAATTTCAAAGAAAACAAGCACTCACAGGAGGAGGATCAATCGGTTTTTATTTCTGACCCTCTGAGCACCAGACGCGTTTCGGCTACTGCCTTTGTCAGTGGTACACTGACGCGCCATTTTTTCTGTTTAAAATATCCCCCGTGTGATATTGACATGTAAAGATGGAAATGGGACTACTTGCCCTACTTTCTCCGCCATCTTGGAACTGTTATTTACATAGTAATGTATACACTTTCATTACGCCCTGAATGGGCTTACACTTTGTCCACAATTTTATGTAATGATTTTCAATTGCATTACGCTATTCGGCCCTGGATGGGCTATTCTGTAAATAACAGTTAGTTATAACAGTTTGTTCTTTCCATCTTTGATGAACTTTGTGCAAATCACATTTGTTAACACCCACACCCAAATTAAGAAAACAAGAGAGTTAGACATATACATAATAACATATAAAACCACTTATACATTCTCATAATCTGTTTCTTATCATGCTTCTCTTCGGGTCAACTGCAACTGTACACTACTGTCCAACACTTCCCTGGGAGTTCTAACCTAAGTTTACTGTCATTTCCTCATGACTGTTCAGTCCTCCCGGGTTCTTAGTCCCAATATCTATTATGTACCTGGATTCCAGCCTCCTAAGTTTTTGTAGCCTATCCCCGCCTCTCGGATTGTTTGGGACTTGATCCAATATAAAGTATTCCAGTAGTTCGCTATTACTTTTGTGATGTTGTTTGTAATGTCTGGCTACTGGGTATGATGGATCACAGTTTGTTATGGCTCTGAGGTGTTCCAGAATGCGCATTTTTGTGGGATTTACAGTGCTGCCTATATAGCGTAATCTGCAAGGACACACTAGGAAATACACTGTGTAAGGTGTTGTACAGGTCAAAAAGGATTTGATTTTTCGTACTTCTCCTCTTACTTGGTAAGTCATGACTTTTTTACTACGTTTGCACACCTTGCAACGACCACAGGGGTGGAAACCCATTATTCGTTTCCCAAATGGATCTTTCACAGGACGTGCAAGGTAACTGCTCATTAACGTATTTCTTAATGCCCTTGCTCTTCTGTAGGTCACCATTGGTTGCTTAGGTATGTCTGTGCCTATTACTGGATCTGTAGTTAACAGATTCCAGTTTCTCCTCAGTGCTGTTCTTAACTGCCCCGCTCCTTCTGAATACGTTGTAACCAGTCTGAATTTTCCATCTTTGTCATTGTCCTTCAGTTTTGGTTTCAACGTTTGAGCTCGTGAGATGTTATTCACTTTCTTTCGGGCCTCATTCAGACAACTCTCTCCATACCCTCGCTGTTTGAATCTTTCTATACTTTCTTGTGCATTCTTTTGGTAGTCCTCTTCTGTTGTACAGTTACGTTTAATCCGCAGTAGATCCCCGTACGGGATGCTGTGGATTAGTTTAGATGGATGGCTACTCATAGAATGCAAAATCGAGTTGCTCGCAGTGGGTTTCCTAAACAACTGCGTCGTGATTTTCCCTCGTGCTATTTGTATTTCCAAGTCAAGAAAATTTACATTACTGTCACTTATTTCACTTGTGAAACGCAAATTGTATGAATTTACATTTAGTCTCTCTATATATTCCTCAGCCTTCTTGTCTGGACCACGCCAGACAATCAACAGATCGTCTATATATCTGTACCACACCAATATGTGTTGGGTCCACTCTGCATGTTTTGGGTTCCACGCTTCATTTTCCTCCCACCACCCCACAAAAATATTAGCAAAGCTGGGAGAATAACTTGTGCCCATGGCCACCCCTACCAACTGTTTATAGTGTTCATCCTGGTACAGAAAGATGTTATGTTGTAGGCTAAAGTTTAGAAATTCCAAAAGCATTTCGTTGTGTTCTAAGAAGTTAGCCTCTCTTGTAGACAAAATGTCTTTCACAGCCTTCATCCCTTGTTCATGGTCTATGCTAGTGTATAAACTAGCTATGTCCATTACTATGAGTTGATCTCCTTCTCTTAGGGTGAGCTGTTCTAATTTATTTAGGAGGTCTTTAGTGTCTTTCAAATAACTCCTTAAGGTCTTTACATAGTCAATCAGGAAAAAGTCAATATAAATGGATAAATGTTCCAAGAGACTCCCTTGGGCACTTACTATTGGTCTTCCCGGTGGCTTTGCTTTGTCTTTGTGCACCTTCGGGAGATGGTAGAAGCATGGTGTTATAGGGTTTAGGCATCGAAGGTACAGATATTCTTCTGTCTCTATTATTCCCTTGCTGTGCCACTTTTTCAGTAACTCGTGACATCCAGTGATGCTATCTTGGTATTCCTTTCTCCCCACTTTTTGGTAGCACTTTTCATCCTCTAGTTGTCTCAGCGCCTCTTCATTGTAGGTTTCATATGTCTGCAGAACCACGTTCCCCCCTTTGTCCGAGGGCTTTATTATTAGTTTTTTGTCATTTTGTTAGGTTCTTATCGCCTCACGATGTTTCCTTGTTAGATTCCATTGTTTGTTAGTTGGACCTCTTGTCTCAATTTTCCTTAGTTCTTTGGAGACGGATTCTATGAAGAGATCTATGTTATCGTTGGGCATCTGGGGCACAAATGTTGATGCCGGTTTGAAGTTCGTATTTCCTCCTTCTTGTGCTATATAAACTTGTGATAAATTCTCCGGTTGACTGGCTCCTTCTGCTCTCAATTCCTGCATGGCTTCCAGAGCTGGGATGTCTTTTACCCGGATTTCTTGTCTCGGTGTTCTTTTTGTTGGACCTGTGGTTTTCTGTGGTCGCATTTTGTAGAATTTGTGGAGTTTTAACTTCCTCGCAAATTTATATAGATCTATTTTTGTTTGCGTATATTCCAGCGGTTTGGACGGGCAAAAGCAGAGACCCAATTTCAGAACATGTGCCTCCTCCTCTGTGAGGTTGTGTTGACTCAAATTAACGATAGTTAAGTTCTTATCTTGTGTTTGTTCTTCATTCCATCTTATCGCATTTTGTTGTATCTGGCGCTGCGAGTCATCGGTGGCGAGTAATTGCTTTTTTCTCCACTCGCCGCTCCTCCACGTGGGGCGTTTCTTTGTTGTCGTTCTGGGGGTTTCCCCCTGCCTCCTTGTTGTCGTGTTGTTCTGATTATTTGATATTCGTCGTGAAAAGGGAGTTGTGTATCTGCAGCTGGTACTGCTTCTCGGTCTCTCCGTGCCTCCTCATTTTCTGAGACCTCGGATTCAGTTGTGTCTCCCGATTCTTCTACTCTTGTAGTGGTCACCTTCTTACTCGCTCTTAATGAAGAAGAAGGTGACCACTACAAGAGGAGGAGAATCGGGAGACACAACTGAATCTGAGGTCTCAGAAAATGAGGAGGCACGGAGAGATCGAGAAGCAGTACCATCTGCAGATACACAACTCCCTTTTCACGCCGAATATCAAATAATCAGAACAACACGACAACAAGGAGGCAGGGGGAAACCCCCAGAACGACAACAAAGAAACGCCCCACGCGGAGGAGCGGCGAGTGGAGAAAAAAGCAATTACTCACCACCGATGACTCACAGCGCCAGATACAACAAAAGGCGATAAGATGGAATGAAGAACAAACACAAGATAAGAACTTAACAATCGTTAATTTGAGTCAACACAACCTCACAGAGGAGGAGGCACATGTTCTGAAATTGGGTCTCTGCTTTTGCCCGTCCAAACCGCTGGAATATACGCAAACAAAAATAGATCTATATAAATTTGCGAGGAAGTTAAAACTCCACAAATTCTACAAAATGCGACCACAGAAAACCACAGGTCCAACAAAAAGAACACCGAGACAAGAAATCCGGGTAAAAGACATCCCAGCTCTGGAAGCCATGCAGGAATTGAGAGCAGAAGGAGCCAGTCAACCGGAGAATTTATCACAAGTTTATATAGCACAAGAAGGAGGAAATACGAACTTCAAACCGGCATCAACATTTGTGCCCCAGATGCCCAACGATAACATAGATCTCTTCATAGAATCCGTCTCCAAAGAACTAAGGAAAATTGAGACAAGAGGTCCAACTAACAAACAATGGAATCTAACAAGGAAGCATCGTGAGGCGAGAAGAACCTTACAAAATGACAAAAAACTAATAATAAAGCCCTCGGACAAAGGGGGGAACGTGGTTCTGCAGACATATGAAGCCTACAACGAAGAGGCGCTGAGACAACTAGAGGATGAAAAGTGCTACCAAAAAGAGGGGAGAAAGGAATACCAAGATAGCATCACTGGATGTCACGAGTTACTGAAAAAGTGGCACAGCAAGGGAATAATAGAGACAGAAGAATATCTGTACCTTCGATGCCTAAACCCTATAACACCATGCTTCTACCATCTCCCGAAGGTGCACAAAGACAAAGCAAAGCCACCGGGAAGACCAATAGTAAGTGCCCAAGGGAGTCTCTTGGAACATTTATCCATTTATATTGACTTTTTCCTGATTGACTATGTAAAGACCTTAAGGAGTTATTTGAAAGACACTAAAGACCTCCTAAATAAATTAGAACAGCTCACCCTAAGAGAAGGAGATCAACTCATAGTAATGGGCATAGCTAGTTTATACACTAGCATAGACCATGAACAAGGGATGAAGGCTGTGAAAGACATTTTGTCTACAAGAGAGGCTAACTTCTTAGAACACAACGAAATGCTTTTGGAATTTCTAAACTTTAGCCTACAACATAACATCTTTCTGTACCAGGATGAACACTATAAACAGTTGGTAGGGGTGGCCATGGGCACAAGTTATTCTCCCAGCTTCGCTAATATTTTTGTGGGGTGGTGGGAGGAAAATGAAGCGTGGAACCCAAAACATGCAGAGTGGACCCAACACATATTGGTGTGGTACAGATATATAGACGATCTGTTGATTGTCTGGCGTGGTCCAGACAAGAAGGCTGAGGAATATATAGAGAGACTAAATGTAAATTCATACAATTTGCATTTCACAAGTGAAATAAGTGACAGTAATGTAAATTTTCTTGACTTGGAAATACAAATAGCACGAGGGAAAATCACGACGCAGTTGTTTAGGAAACCCACTGCGAGCAACTCGATTTTGCATTCTATGAGTAGCCATCCATCTAAACTAATCCACAGCATCCCGTACGGGGAACTACTGCGGATTAAACGTAACTGTACAACACAAGAGGACTACCAAAAGAATGCACAAGAAAGTATAGAAAGATTCAAACAGCGAGGGTATGGAGAGAGTTGTCTGAATGAGGCCCGAAAGAAAGTGAATAACATCTCACGAGCTCAAACGTTGAAACCAAAACTGAAGGACAATGACAAAGATGGAAAATTCAGACTGGTTACAACGTATTCAGAAGGAGCGGGGCAGTTAAGAACAGCACTGAGGAGAAACTGGAATCTGTTAACTACAGATCCAGTAATAGGCACAGACATACCTAAGCAACCAATGGTGACCTACAGAAGAGCAAGGGCATTAAGAAATACGTTAATGAGCAGTTACCTTGCACGTCCTGTGAAAGATCCATTTGGGAAACGAATAATGGGTTTCCACCCCTGTGGTCGTTGCAAGGTGTGCAAACGTAGTAAAAAAGTCATGACTTACCAAGTAAGAGGAGAAGTACGAAAAATCAAATCCTTTTTGACCTGTACAACACCTTACACAGTGTATTGCCTAGTGTGTCCTTGCAGATTACGCTATATAGGCAGCACTGTAAATCCCACAAAAATGCGCATTCTGGAACACCTCAGAGCCATAACAAACTGTGATCCATCATACCCAGTAGCCAGACATTACAAACAACATCACAAAAGTAATAGCTAACTACTGGAATACTTTATATTGGATCAAGTCCCAAACAATCCGAGAGGCGGGGATAGGCTACAAAAACTTAGGAGGCTGGAATCCAGGTACATAATAGATATTGGGACTAAGAACCCGGGAGGACTGAACAGTCATGAGGAAATGACAGTAAACTTAGGTTAGAACTCCCAGGGAAGTGTTGGACAGTAGTGTACAGTTGCAGTTGACCCGAAAAGAAGCATGATAAGAAACAGATTATGAGAATGTATAAGTGGTTTTATATGTTATTATGTATATGTCTAACTCTCTTGTTTTCTTAATTTGGGTGTGGGTGTTAACAAATATGATTTGCACAAAGTTCATCAAAGATGGAAAGAACAAACTGTTATAACAAACTGTTATTTAAAGAATAGCCCATCCAGGGCCGAATAGCGTAATGGAATTGAAAATCATTACATAAAATTGTGGACAAAGTGTAAGCCCATTCAGGGCGTAATGAAAGTGTATACATTACTATGTAAATAACAGTTCCAAGATGGCGGAGAAAGTAGGGCAAGTAGTCCCATTTCCATCTTTACATGTCAGTATCACATGGGGGATATTTAAAACAGAAAAAATGGCGCATCAGTGTACCACTGACAAAGGCAGTAGCCGAAACGCGTCTGGTGCTCAGAGGGTCAGAAATAAAAACCGATTGATCCTCCTCCTGAGAGTGCTTGTTTTCTTTGAAATTACGGAGGAAAAGGAGCAGAAATGTATATATATATATATATATATATATATATATATATATATATATATATATATATATATATATATATATATATATTACCTACTGACGATAGCCAGTAGGTATATATAGTTAGGACCTAGCTACCATAGGAAATCTGCAACATTCTATTGGGAATAACTTTGGCGCCGGTTGAGGAATTTGCGTGTAATTTTCCAAAATTTTGGCCAGCTCCGCTGTGCTCCTTTACTGAAGGTTTCGGGGGGATTTGTGAAGTGGGGGTTGAGAAAAAAGGGGGGGCCCTAAACGTGTTTTCCCCATGTTAATTTCCTTAGGACGTTCTGACAAGTCTACAGCCCGAACCGCTGAATGGAATTACACCAAACTTGGCAAAATTGTAGGGACTGGTACGCAGAAGTGCCTTTGCTATATTTGGTGAAAATTGCTGCAGTGTTTTTTATGAAAATTAACTTCAAAAACACATATATATCTGGACGGAGCCTAACCACACATCTCATCATGAGATCTGATTGGCTGTCACACTTCATCCAAGAAGTGTTGGCAGCCATCTTGGGACCAATATCCATGATAGCACCTCATTAAAAAGCTTTGTAGTTAATAGAGGGTTTTAGGACTTTAGTTACATTATAAATCATTTGTTGATGGTACCATACTCATTTTAGGAATTGTGGTGTGTTCTAACGTGATTTTACCATGTGAAAAAGCCTTCTGCTTGGATATCATGAATCATGTTTGAAAGAAAATTATTATCTCATGCTTTTCCCACAGTGGTTTGGAAGGGGATCTATTAGCTAAACTGAAAGCATATTTTCTGTAAATTCACATTATCTTTCTCAGTCATGTCAGAATGAAGTCTGACATTCTCAGTAAAACATGTACATCCAACAAGGACAGAGACTGTCAGTAGATTCCTTTATGTTCTACTGCAGCCTCCTAGTGTTCTAAAGAACAACTAGAGCTCTGACAGTCCTACTTATTACAAAGGTATGGCACACCTGAAGCCATCTTGATTGGAATAAAGTGGTAACTCTTAAAACATTTAATTTAAAAAGGAACAAAATGAGGGGGTATATTTTGCCATAGAAAGTATGATTAGTGCTGCAGAAAGAAAAATTAGGGCACATTTTGGGTGACTTTTCAAATCCTCTTCTATTTCATTAAAAAATTCTGACATGCAGTCTCCCAAGATGGCCACCAGAGACAAAAGAGCCCAAATGTAGCCCAAATATCACCCAGATGTAGCCCAAGTATAGCCCAATGACAGAATGTCCCAGAGTGTTCTAAAGAACAACTAGAGCGCTAACAGTCTTACTTATGACAGAAGTATGGCACACCAGAAGCCATCTTGATTGGAATGAAGTGGTAAGTCTGAAAACATTTAATTTAAAAAGGAACAAAATGAGGGGGTTCATTTTGCCATAGAAAGTATGATTAGTGCTTCA
The DNA here is from genome assembly GCF_964263255.1 of Lissotriton vulgaris. Taxonomy (NCBI): domain Eukaryota; kingdom Metazoa; phylum Chordata; class Amphibia; order Caudata; family Salamandridae; genus Lissotriton; species Lissotriton vulgaris. The sequence continues at coordinate 1,208,102,102 of NC_141685.1, forward strand.
GAAAGAAAAATTAGGGCACATTTTGAGTGACTTCTCAAATCCTCTTCTATTTCATGAAAAAAATTCTGACATGCAGACTGAAACATGCACTTTGAATACCAGCAGCATACTTTCCTGGTGAGCAGTAGCTTTACTACAGTGATCTAATGAGTGACTAGAGTGCTAACATTCAGAATGTATGGCAAATGTGTGACACATCTGAATGCCTTCTTGATGGAACCAAAGTAAACAAGCATTGAAAATGCAATAGATCTCGCCCTCGTTTAAGTTAAAGCCATTCTGTTTGTAATTAGATGGCTTTTTAGCTTTGCTTTTATTAGTGTTTTTAAAACTTTCATGTAAATAACATGCATATGTATGCATATATGTATATGTATGCATGCATTTATATTTGTATGTATATAGATATGCAGAATATATTTGTTTATATATGTATGCATATATACAAGAAAAATCGGAGGGATGCTTTAACAACTAAACAAGAAATAAAAAATACCACAGAAGAAATAAAACTGGAAAAAAGAAAAATAAGATTGATCCTAGATTACACCAGGGAATCCAAACAGATTGTAAATGTTCTAAGGAAAAATTGGAAATTGTTACACCTAGATCAAACAACTGGAAAAATAATGGGAAACCATCCCCTAGTCACATTCAGGAGAGCAAGGAATCTAAGAGACTATTACAGAGCCATCACCAAGACTATACAAAAAGGAAAAAAGGAATACAATGGCTAAACACCAAAGGATTTATAAAATGCCAACTTTGCAAGGTTTGCCAAATTGCAGTGAACAAAAAAGAAGTAATGCTACCGAATAAAAAGATGTGTCAGATTAAACAATTGTTTGACTGCATGAGTACACATGTGGTATTTGTAATTGAGTGCCCGTGATCGCTAAAATATATTGGTAGCACAAAAAATGAATTCAAAAAGCGCATCTTAGAACACATCAGAGCGACGACTAACAAAGATCGGAGTAATGCAGTAGCCAACCATATGGAGGTGGCACATAACAGCGATTGGAAACTTTTGAAAGTATACGCACTCGAATGTATATTGCCACATGAGAGGGGTGGAGATCAGGAACGGAAACTGAGGTGCAGAGAATCGAGACAAATCCTGAATTTCCGAACAATGACCCATGGGGATTAAACCAGACTGAAGAACTTTATGTACACTTGTAAATCTTCTGTGGAGGGTTTGATTGACATTATGTGGTCCCTTGAATGATAAAGAAAGAGAGACAATAGTAGGAATATAAAATAGTAAAAATGTAAAAATGTAGATATAGCAGAGAAAAACTGCTTTATGATGATATGTTGTACACAAGGTATACATGTGGGACAGGCAATTTGACTTTACACATAAGGCAATTCATATAGAAAGTAGCCCCAAGTGTGTGCAATTTGGTTAAGCTAAATCAAGTGGTCAAGATGTGCTAAAAATGCGAAACAGCCGCTATAAGATAACAGAGGATGTAGAGAGCAAGTCTGGTCTTGCAACAACTCGCTGGGATTTTATAGTATCCTATTATGCCCACCTGACGGCTTTATTGTGTAATGTTTCTTTAACCATAAAAGCCAAGTCTTGATAGAAATGCGGCTGATGATTAAATTTCCCACTAGAGGGCTAGATAGTTTTTACGCCAAATAGTAATGTGAGTCAAATGATGGATAAAGTACATGAGGACGTCGGATCACTGAATTAATAATGAGGGCTAAGGACACATGATGTAATATCGCTGAAATGTAATTGCCGCCTGCCATAATGATAATTTTGTGGTTAAAAACATAGAAATTGTTGATCTTTTGCAAAGAAACTACATTTCCCATCTAACTTCCTGTATGTAAACAGGAAGTGAGATCAGTAACAGAGGCGTTCTGGCGGGTCCTTCGAAATATAGGAGGAGTATAAACTTTACTGCATTGACTGTGAACAAGCAACAGTTGGTTGCGAAACGTGTTGGTTATTACTTTGCATTGCTGGAGTAATGATAACGAAATAAAAAGGATTGGGAAAGGAACTTTTTGTGAGTGCTGAGTTGTGAAATATGTATGTATATATATATATATATACACATACATATATATATAAATGCATATGCATATATATGCATATATATATGTGTATATGTGTGCATGTAGAGAGGTAGAGAGGTAGAGGTAGAGAGGTAGAGGTAGAGAGGTAGAGACTAGTAGAGAGAGAAGTAGAGAGAGGTAGAGAGTAGAGTGAGAGTAATTGAGAGTTGAGAGTGAGTAGTAGAGAGTAGTAGAGAGCAGTAGAGAGAGTATCAGAGAGTGAGTAGTAGAGAGTAGTAGAGTTAATAGTAGAGTGAGTAGTAGAGAGTAGTAGAGAGTGAGTATTAGAGAGTGAGTAGTAGAGAGTAGTAGAGAGTAAGTAGTAGAGTGAGTAGTAGAGAGCAGTAGAGAGTGAGTAGTAGAGAGTAGTAAAGAGTGAGTAGTAGAGAATAGTAGAGAGTGAGTAGTAGAGAGTGAGTAGTAGAGAGTATTAGAGAGTGAGTAGCAGGGAGAGAGAATAGTAGAGAGTAGTAGAGAGTGGGTAGTAGAGAGTAGTTGAGAGAGAGTAGTAGAGAGTGAGTAGTAGAGAGTAGTAGAGAGTGAGTAGTAAAGAGTGAGTATTAGAGAGAGAGTAGTAGAGAGTGAGTAGTAGAGAGTAGAGAGTAGTAGAGAGTGAGTAGTAGAGAGTAGTAGATAGTGAGTAGTAGGGAGTGAGTAATAGAGAGAGAGTCATAGAGTGGAGTAGAGTAGTAGAGAATGATTAGTAGAGAGTGAGTATTAGAGAGTAGTGTAGTAGTAGAGAGTAAGTAGTAGAGAGTAGTGGAGAATATTCCAAAGTTTGGCACAGCACCACTTGCACAACATGTCCAATCAAATCATATCACTTAGAGTCCTTATTGAAGCGCTGAATCTTGGTGTATATTCAAATGCTTTTATTTTCCTTAAGTTTATGTACCACAGCCAGCCGACGCGTTTCGTTCTGTTCAACAGAACTTCTTCAGGGCATTCTTATTTCCTTCAAGTTATGTCGGTATACTGTTGTCATATAACTAGATATTTCTTCCAAATGTTAGACGAGACAAAGTACATTCTTATTCAAAGTGAATAGGTATCAATTTTACCCACACAATTCGGGCAGACTTAAGTAATTTATAGCCTCCTCAAAGTCAGTCCTGCAAAAATTCCAAAGTATAGGACATGATAATCCAAATCCAAATGTTTCTCAAGAAAAGTCATTTTCAATCGTTTGGAATATTGGCGTTTGGGCCGATATGACCCAGGGACCCCCAGTATGCAAGGGGAATTAGTCCCCCTCTGCAAACGCGCCAGTGGCCTGCGTTGCAGAGGTGTAAAAAGGGGCATAGCCTCATTACACCTCTGTGCAATGCAGCCCCCTGGCGCATACTGGAGGTTCCAGGTGGGCTAGTTGGCCCCCAGGGACCCCTAGTATGCAAGGGGAATTAGTTTCCCCTCTTCAAACATGCACGGGGCTGCGTCGCAGAGAGGTGTAAATAAGGGTGTGGCCTCATTACACCTCTCTGCAATGCAGCCCCCAGGTGCATACTGGAGGCTCCTGGTGGGCTAGTTGGCCCCCAGGGACCACCAGTATGCAATGGGAATTAGTTCCCCCTCTGCAAACGCGCCAGGGGGCTGCGTTGCAGAGAGGTGGAACAAGGGGCATAGCCTCATTACACTTCTGCAATGTAGCCCCCTGGCGCATACTGGAGGTGCCAGGTGGGCTAGTTGGCCCCCAGGGGCCCCCAGTATGCAAGGCAAATTAGTTCCCCCTCTTCAAACATGCACGGGGGCTGCGTTGCAGAGAGGTGTAAAAAGGGGCATGGCTTCAATACACCCCTCTGCAATGCAGTCCCCTGACGCATACTGGAGATTCCAGGTGGGCTTTCAGGTCTTACATAGTTAGGAATTAGCATTAAAAAAAACTTTGAAATTCACTGAAAAAACAGGTTTCAGGCCTTATATAGTTAGGAATTAGCATTGAGTAGGATGACTTCATATGTGAATAGGATGTGTGCTGGTGTGTAATGTCGATTTAGGTGTATAAGTATTTTTGATAGTGTTCTATTGTTCATTGACAGCATGTATGAGTGAATCTACAGGTAAGTGATTAGATGGGTGTATACATCTATGAATCACTGAGTGGGTTTTTAGATACTTGTATTGCTGGAACAATGGATTCAAATATGATACTCTGTATTTTACAAAGAGTGATCAAAGATTTTACTAGTGTACGAAAAGGTGTATGTGATTGTCACGTGGATGATGTCATCAGTGATGTCATCAGTGATATCATTTGAGTTGCCATCAGTGATGTCACTGACCATGTCATGAATGACGTAATATGTGACATCATCAGCAGTGGATTGCGGGTGCGCAAAATATAGTTAGTACAACTAACTATATAGGAGCAATTTCAATGGTTTTGTATGAGTGAAATGTCCAGCTAACTCTAACACCCCTAAAACTTATAGTTTTTTGAGTGAATTTTAAAGGTTTTTTAAATGCTAATTCCTAACTATATAAGGCCTTAAACCTATGGTTTTTCAGTGAATTTATATATATATATATATATATATATATTCACTGAAAAAACCATAGGATATAGAACATATATAGTTAGGAATTAGCATTTACAAAACCTTGAAAATTCACTGAAAAAACCATAGGTTATAGACCATATATAGTTAGGGATTAGCATTTACAAAACCTTATTTTACTCGCACAAAACCATTGAAATTCCCATATATAGTTAGTTGCACTAACTATATATCGCGCACCCGCAATCCACTGCTGATGATGTCACATATTACATCATTCATGACATGGTCAGTGACATCACTGATGACATCTCAAAAGGCATCACTGATGACATCACTGAAGACATCTCAAATGACATCACTGATGACATCTCATTTGACATTACTTATCACATCACTGATGACATCATTCATGTGATAATACGTTGAACCTCTTCAGACTCTAATATAACCTTAGATACAATCAGTGTAAACAGACGCTCACAGACTGTCACTCATCCATGGAGTTACTCACACACCTAGTCAGTCATGCAAAGAATCAATCACACCTCCATTTCCTCAACTATACAGTTATACACACCTTACTTATTCAAACATATACTAAAACATATTTACTCTCTTATACAATCCTTGATACAAGTTCACAATGATCCATACAGCCACTCACACATTCACTGGCTCTTATGCACAGTTATTTATATATGTCAACTCTCACATGGACTGTGTTTTACATATGTACTTACTTTGACATGTAGCACTGAGATATCCATTCACTCACCAATACACTCATGCACACAGTCAACTGTCCATACAGCTGTTTCCACCTGCACTTTTGAACCCATACATCTAGTGAATCAACTGCTCACACATCTATGCACAGAGTCATACACCTCCCAGCCACCCACACACATACTCAGTCTCCCATACAAATACTTGGGCAACCATTCAATAACCCATATAGTTACTCATATAGCTACTGATTTAAACATGCAGCAGTTTACAGAACAACAGACATAATGATTCACAAATTAAGACAGTTTAGTCACTAACCCATGCACTCAGTGAGACACATTTAATCACTCACTCATACAGTCAATCATGCACCTACTAAATCCTTCATCCAGACACTTATACATCCACTCATTCTTCAATATGTAAGACATATTTTGACTTTTCAGAAACATACAGTCACTGGATGTTGTCATCAGTGATGTCATCAGTGATGTCATTTGAGATGTCATCAGTGATGTCATCAGTGATGTCACTGACCTTGTCATGAATGATGTAATATGTGACATCATCAGCAGTGGATTGCGGATGCGCGATATATAGTTAGTGCAACTAACTATATATGGGAATTTCAATAGTTTTGTGCGAGTAAAATAAGGTTTTGTAAATGCTAATCCCTAACTATATATGGTCTATAACCTATGGTTTTTTCAGTGAATTTTCAAGGTTTTGTAAATGCTAATTCCTAACTATATATGGTCTATAACCTATGTTTTTTTTCAGTGAATTTCAATGGTTTTTTAATAGCAAATATCAAAAGCTTTAAAATGTCAAGTACGTGGGAGGTAAAAACATTTTCGTGTTTATGTACGCTGATGTGCTTTGAACGCTGCCCCCCCTCCTCTTTTCTTTTAGGAGTATTCTCTCTTTGCAGATAGTGAAGGGTAGGTAACACAGGCCTTTGCCCCCATTGTAACCCGTCGTGCCTGCTTCCCTCTCCATTTGATTGATTGTTATCCTAGGATTTATTGTTTTGGAATTGGTTCTCTTTGGTTCATTCTCTATTTATAAACAAGCACAGAGTCGCAATACTCTGTTTAGTCTTTGCAGATAGTGAAAAATCGTTAAAAAAACAAAAGGAATCAAGCAAAATCAGTAGGCCACTAATGGGATCTCTTTTTGACCTCGCTAAAATAGAAACATTATGAACAACCCCTTTTGAGAAATACGAAACTAGTGAGAGGAACTGAACTCGACACCATGATGGCTGCAAGACAGCTCGGCTCCGCCGCCCACCCCACCCAAAATAACGACAAACCCTATGCAAATATTATAAATATATACAACACACCAGCAAAGTAACAGGGTAAAACGTTTTATTAAATAACTATTTACATGGCAGCCTGCTGCAACATCGATCCAAACAAGCCTTTGTATTTGGGGCTCAAAATCAACAAGTAACAGGGTAAAACGTTTTATTAAATAACTATTTACATGGCAGCCTGCTGCAACATCGATCCAAACAAGCCTTTGTATTTGGGGCTCAAAATCAACCATCAATAGTAAGATTTTCATAGGTGAGTGTAGGTTCATTGTTTTCCATCCACAGACTAAAAGCCTGGAGTGGGAGTGAAAGAACAATAACTAGGTAAGAAGGAAGGCAGAGGCTGTGGGAAGGACTCTGGATATGGTATGTTGCTTGGTCACTGAGATGCTTCGATGTCACTGCCTTGCACAAATGGCATAAGTCCTGGATGTTGGGTGCCATAGTTGAGGGTTCCGAGCAGCGCTTGTAACACTGTCTGAAGCTTATTTGCACCTGCTGCAGCTTCACTAATCTCAAAGTAAGTGGGGCTGTTTGTGGACCTGACTGCATTGGAAAACAATGTGATGCGGTGCCTCCCTGAACCGCTTGACGGAGGCCCCCGAGATAATTGCGCCTGCTCCACACCTTGTCCCACAATCCGTTTGACCTGAAGACACGTCCTGCGGTGCCCTGGTCCGACCATCACATATACCTGCGCCAGGAAACGGCGTGGGGTGCACTAGAAGGGAGAGGCGGCGCGAACGAGCCTCCCCCACCTCCCCAGGTGGAGGTTTCTCAGCTACACCCCAGCGCTTCACTCGACCAGCTGACTTGCGCCCGCTCTTGCGACACAGTGCCTCGCTCGGCCAGCTGAATTGTGCCTGCTCTTGCTATTACAACGTCTCACCCGCCATCCAACGGAATTGCACCCAATCTTGCGGTACAGCGACAGGCGGCTGCTACGGAGCTCACGAAATGGCGGTCGGCTCCACAGACTTGGGCCTGGCCTGCAAAGATGGCTCTGGGCAACCGTGGAACTCGGACGCTTGACTGCTAGGGCATGGGCCCCATTCCCAAAAGAGTCCCCTCAGCCTTGAAGATTCTACAACAGTCACCGGGACCCCCGACTCCCGCAGGCTTCCGGTGGGGAGCGGCTGCCATGATTGCTTGTGGAATGGCCACGACGGAGCCACGAGATGGTGGTGCTCTCATGCTGAAGCCAGCTTCAGTCTGAAACATCCAGAAACACTGTAGACTACCAATTCGATCAGTTCCGGTGGAACCCCAACGTGACCCGGTAGAGAAGAACTTGCCCTCCCCTCTTTGACTGATGGTTCTTATAGCCTGTCCCTTCTGTTGTCATTTAACAGAACTTTTTGGACTGCTGAAAGGGGTTGTGTTCCGACCGCTGGTTGGTGGAGACATTTTGACTATATTCTGGACCTGCGTTGTCGCGTAATGCGTCATATGACGCGCCGCGTTAGCGCACCCGGAAGTGCTCCGGTGCGCAAGGCGCAGCTTCCCGGAAGCGATCCAGGGCGCGGCACGCAGCGCGTAACGTAAGCATAACAGGTCATGTGGCTTGTTAATAAAACTTTTCATTGGTTCATTTTACTTTTGTTTTTCTAATGATGGAAGGCTTGGTCATATGACCTAAAAATAACACTTTTCATTGGTTTCGAACATTTTTTTTTCCCAAATGATGAAAGCCCCACCTTTTTTTTTCTCACTCTGACTTGTAAAGCAAAGGACTCAGATGCATTTACAGTTTATCACTAACAATGTTCCAGGCTAATGTATTTTCCCGGGAAATTTACAACTGTCCTGCAATCAAAATATTCCTATTTCGAGAAAAAGGGTGTTTCTTCGTCCCAAGAGGGAACAGTTGAACAAAAGAGGCTCGACCTGCTGTCTTAGTCGCTGATAGGCATGAATATCGGATTCTTATCGATCACTTTATGTTGCAGGAGTGGAAAACACAACAGCCCTTGACCATTTATCTTTACTGCTTTCCTGCGTATTATACCTTTTTAACCGTCATGTAATCGGGCTGCTTTATTTCACTTGCCTTTTACTGATTCGAAAACAGTGGCTATTATTCAAAACTTTACCAATCTAGGTATTACTACCTTTTTTTGTTTTAAAAACCTTTATTGTGAAAATGTCAGTATACAAATACGGGCCTATAACCACGTGGGCCGGCCACGGAGCAAACTGTAATCGTATATGATGAGGGGACATTTACACTATAGAAGAACGTAACGGGTGGGCCATTAGGTTGCAAGAACTAAGGTGTCTAACAGTTGCGGAATCGGTGGACGTACATTTTATAATTAAAGTACGACAGGGCCAGTTACAATGAAATTATCTAGATATACATTTGCGGGCGAGTACCATGGGTGACGTTTATTCGAACTTTCAATAGTACAGTAATCAATAACACATCAGAACTTAATATCAATAGGGATGTCCAATTGTTCAATCAGTACTCGTCCCCGCCCGCCATGTGCTTCAAAACTGCATACGTATCTCGTGATATCAAGGTTGGGCAACCAGTACACAACAAGGAGTTACGAGTCCCATTTATACCGGCGCCATTTTGGGCGAGGCCGGGCAGGTCCAGGATATAGTCAAAATGTCTCCACCAACCAGAGGTCGGACCAGAACCCCTTTCAGCAGTCCAAAAAGGTTCCGTTAAATGACAACAGAAGAGATAGGCAACAAGAACAATCAGTCAAAAGAGGGGACGCTTTCGGGAATGGAGCCCATGCCCTAGCAGCCAAGCGCCCGTGTTCCAAGGTGTCCCAGGGCCATTTTAGTGGACCAGCCCCAAATCCAAAGAGCCAGTCGCCATTTTGAGAGTCCTGTTGCAGCCGCCTATCTCTGCACCACAAGAGCGGGCGCAACTCAGCTGGATGGTGGGCGAGACGCTGTAGCCGCAAGAGCGGGCGGAACTCAGCTGGATGGCGGGTGAGACACTGCGCCGCAAGAGCGGGCGGAACTCAGCTGGACGGCGAGTGAAACGCTAAAAGGCGCCCCACTGCAGATGAGGTGCCTCCACCTGGGGAGGCGGGAGAGGCCCGTTTGTGCCACCTCACCCCCCCCCGGGCACCCCACGCCGTCTTTCGGCGCAGCATTGTAGGATGGCCACACCAGTGCAACTTGCTGGACACCACCTCAGTGTCATCCGGATCTCGGCGCGTTGTTCTGCCTTCGGCCTACTGTAGCAGCAAGTGCGGACGCAACTCAGCTGGACGGCGAGTGAAACGATAAGGGGCGCCCCACTGCAGATGAGGTGCCTCCACCTGGGGAGGCGGGAGAGGCCCGTTCACACCGCCTCCCCCCCCCGGGCACCCCACGCCGTCTTTCGGCGCAGCATTGTAGGATGGTCACACCAGTACAACAACTTGCTGGACACCACCTCAGTGCCTTCCGGATCTCGGCCTATTCGTACATCGGTCCGCTACTGACGCCGCCTCACAGGCCAACGGATTTTGTAGGCTTTTTATAGCCCAAAGCCGCATAACAGGTCATGTGACTTTTTTATAAAACTTTTCCTTGGTTCATTTTACTTTTGGTTTCCTAATGATGGAAGGCTTGGTCATATGACCTAAAAATAACACTTTTCATTGGATTGAAACATTTTTTTTCCCAAATGATGAAAGCCCCACCTTATTTTTTCTCACTCGGCAGTCCAAAAAGGTTCCGTTACATGACAACAGAGGGGACAGGCAACAAGAACCATCAGTCAAAAGAGGGGAGGGCAAGTTCTTCCCTACCGGGTCACGTTGGGGCTGCTCCGGAAGTCATCGAATTGGTAGTCTACAGTGTTTCTGGATGTTTCAGACTGAAGCTAGCGTCAGCATGAGAGCACCACCATCTCCTGGCTCCGTCGTGGCCATTCCGCAAGCAATCATGGCAGCCGCTCCCCACCGGAAGCCTGCGGCAGTCGGGGGCCCTATGACTTTAGTAGAATTTTCAAAGCTGAGGGGACGCTTTCGAGAATGGGGCCCAAGCCCTAGCAGGCAAATGTCTGAGTTCAAATGTGTCCCAGGGCCATTTTAGTGGACCAGGCCCAAATCCGAAGAGCCGGCCGTCATTTTAAGAATCCTGTGGCAGCCGCCTATCGCTGCACCGCAAGAGTGGGCGCAATTCAGCTGGATGGTGGGCGAGACGCTGTAGCCGCAAGAGCGGGCGCAACTCAGCTGAATGGTGACTGAAACGCTAAGGGGCGCCCCACTGCAGCAGAGGAGCCTCCACCTGGGGAGGCGGGGAAGGACCGTTCGTGCCGCCTCCCTCCCCCCTGGGGCGCCCCACGCCGTTTTTCGGCGCAGCATTGTAGGATGGCCAGACCAGTGCGGACACTTACTGGACAGCACCTGGATGCCGTCCGGATCTCGGCGCGTTGTGCTGCCTTCGGCCTATTCGCACAACGGCCCGGCACTGACGCCACCTCACTGGCCGACGGATTTTGCCGACTAAAAGACAGACCAAAGCAGCCCATTGTTGCTTTCAGATGGATGTTGCAGCAGGCTGCCATGTAAATAGTTGTTTAAAATGTTTTTTTTAACGTGTTTACTTTGCTGGAGCGTTGTATATATTTATAAGTTATTAAAGTGTTATAATCCTACTACTTTGTTGGAGTGCTATATATTTTTAATGTGACACATAATTGTGAAGACTTTGATGTACAAAAAGGCATCCCTGGTATCTTCTGCTTCAGGCTCGGTCCCACACACCCTTACAGTGAGAATCCCCTCTCCAATCACAATACAGGATCGTTATCAGATAGTAGGAACGCATGTGGTGTGACGGATCTCATGGGGTGGGGGCCTTGATCTACTGTAACTCCTTTGAAGAGAGGTGATTCTTTACAGTTGGGGCCATAAACTACATCCGCAGGGCTAGGTGATAGCCTGGGACCGGCCTGGACAATCAGACACAGAGGAAGAGGAGTGCCAGAGGGTGCGATAGTGAATAGGGTGAAAGGGAGGTGTCGGTCGGTCACAGGGTGTGATTCTTAGCGAAGAGCAGCGCAAATGGGAGGAGGTTTATGTCCCATGCATGAGAGAGAGAGCGGGGGTGACCAGTGCGTGGGGGAGATGCTTGCGAGGGTGGGGAGCCATGCTGAGGATCGGCGGCGTGCAGAGAGTGGGTCTGGTCCCCCCCGTTGTTTGCATTCAAAAGGGCACCAAGTTTGCGAGACACCCTTGTCCATACTAGACCTCGGACACATAATACTGACAGTTCGGCAACCTTATGGGGTCTTCCACCGGTCTCTGGCCACCATCCATGTGGCTCATGTAGTGTGTGCCCTCAAACAACCAAAACCAATACAGTTGATATAGGGACGGGTAGGACGTGGGTCCTCAAGAAACATACAAATTGCAACACCGACAACGTCATCTACGTGATTACCTGCCCCTGCTCTTTGAGATACATCGGCAACACTACTAGAAAAATTAAACTGAGAATTGGGGAACACAAAAGTACCATCAGATGTCGCAAACAAGCCACCAAACTCACGAATCATTTCTTGGATCTCAAACATTCAGCTGATGACATGAAATGGGTGATTTTGGAGCAGCCTTACATCCCTCCCCACATTAGCGATGTGTCGAAATTTTTATTTAGAAAGAACAGAAGTGGATTTTCCTTTTTAAAAGCCATATCCAGGGACTCAACGATGAAATACCCTGGACATCATTATGAATTACCAACATATCCATTGATGTCTAGCAACCTGATTAGATGATTTCAATGATGAAATACCCTGGACATCACTATGAATTACCAACATGTCCATCGATGTCTAGCAATCTCACTAGCTGATCCAGAGATTCTCATCTTATAGAGTGTGGTATCCCTCATACTCACTGCTTCTATTGAGACAAACATTCCCCCTTTCAGTGCCCATTGTACACTGCGCTGCACTTAATTATAATTTATATGTTACCCTGGTAATGCAAATATATAGGCCTTTTTTACTCTGAATACAGCGCGATGACGCCCTGGGAATATTCCCCCATTCATTGGTCATGATCGTATAATAAACGCCACACCTGTATTAGTGTAGGCACATTCAATACTCTTGCATCTATAGTGCCTCTTCATTATGTAATACACGCCTCATTGGACTGCCAATAACGTTACAGCATGAGGGCAGTTTCAATGCTTATGTGCAGCGTCCTACTGGTAACTCACATGACACAGGCGCGCTTCGCTAATATCAAATCGTAATAAGATCTGGCGGGTTCCGCACCTTTAACGCTACACACATACCGCGCATGTGCAGACGATGCGGTGCGTGTGTAGAGCAGTCAGGGATTAATATTCCTGGCGCAGGCGGAGTTCTGACAACACTAGCCCCGAAGTAATGAGCCTGCGCACACCGCATCTGCACGCGAAACCCGCAGCACGCATGCGCAGAAGATATAGTATTTCCAGGCGGCGCGAGCGTTTTTGAACACAGAACGCTTCATCTATATCGCGCATGCGCACAGTGTATAGCATTTTGAGGCGGCGCAAGCGTATTTTAACATTAAATGCCTCGCAGCAACTCTTCTCAACAGCTGCAGCTAATAAACCAATTTAGTTGGGTATAAAAGGTCATGTGCGCTTCTGGGCCATTTACCTCCACTCCCACTCGGATGTAGGTGTTGAGGTACCGACGGAGAGGTAGGATACCCCATACTTTTGCCCCTACTCTTTGACTGAGAGTCTGTAAATTGTTACTGACTGATTTGGCATCGTTTTGTCATCTTATTGCCATGCTCAAAAGCCAAACCTTCTATATAGTTTATTGAGTTCTGGCTTTCTCTTTTGACTTCCCTGCAGAGTTTATGTCATGTGTTCATTAGAGGTTGAGTCTCCTTCTTTTACAACTAGATTTTGTTAGTAGAGTATTGGAAATAGGGGACCATATGGACTCTAGTACCTTTGATATTCCTCTGAGGTGCTTATTTTATTTCCATTCTAACAGAGCGGGGCCTCCTTCTTCCCGAGTTGGTGCCGGGTGAGGTGAGGCTTACTCCCACAGAACGCTGGGTGAGTTTACATGTTTCTGAATGTTTGTGATTTATACACGATAAACAACAAAGGTACCAGAGGGTCTCAGGTAAATGTGCCCATAAACAAAGAAAACCAACCAAGAACTCACCCTTGCCCCCAGGTTATGTCACAGAGAGCTCTCCGTGGATAAGGAAAAATACCCATCAGTCACCATTCGGATCCGCCCTTCATCATTTGGGATTTTATCCGTACCACCCGTCAGAGATTATTGGTACTCTCCTAGGAGGTCAACCCGGTGGTAGGGGGAATCCTCACTAGAGTAAAGAGACGACAGTGTGGTATACCACTCGATGTTGGTGAGTGGTAGAAAAAATGGGACTGGGGTGTGCAGTGCAAAAGAAGGTGTGAGAGGAAAAAACCAAGAGAAGTGAGTTTAAAATTGGTTTAGAAAAAGCACCAGACAAAGATTTATTTCAGTTGTGTTTACCATACCAATGTTAAAAACAGTGCACCCGCTGACTATCTGTTTATGTAGACAGCCTCAGGTCAATATGGTCGACTAGTTTCAGCAATTAAAGGACTAATTTTGTCATGGCTTTCTTCAGGACCAGAATTAAAAATAAATGCTACTACACCAAGTGAAAAAAGTTACACCCTAGAAACACAAAACAAGTGCACACAGTCACCTGTATGCTCCGGGTGTCCTTACAGTCTGTGCAAATCACTGTGGAAAGAAAGTGAGGAGAAAAGGCTCTCAATAATAAATGGGCCATATAGTCCAACCATCAAATATGCTTTGGACTAGAACACATAAGGTGTTGTTTAGAAAAAGCACTACCTGAGTGCAGACATGATTTCAATACATATGGGTGAAAAATTTGTAATACCAAATGTTAGTAAGCTCTTACCTCAACATGTAAGGTCAGCTGGCCTCACCCCACCTGGCAGTGGCTCAGGGGAAAATGAAGCACCGCTCTAGAAAACATGTAGGACACACATTAACACATAAATTGCATGTGACAGAACAAAGCTCCTTGTACTACCATTAGCGGAAAATACATGGTCAAGTAGACCAGTCAGAGTAATTGAATGTTAAAAAGGAAGCTCAACGTGAGTAAATAACCCTGATGGAAATATGCTCGCAAAAGCGCCTGGGCGCGAGGGTTCGCCTTACCTAACCGTCGGTACTCCTGGCCGGCGTCCTGGCCATCTGGGGAGGTACCGACAGCTGGCGAGGGAGTGTAGATAAGCCCTGTCATCATAGGGTGGGAGGTCACGTGGGGCATCTTACTCGTGTCTAAGGATTGGCATGTATCCCCGTGTTATATTACAGCCACTCGCTGCCCTCCAAAGTTGGTTCGAACCGAGTCAACCTGTTCGACTGCAGGCTGGTGGAAGGCTGAATAAAACCAGCGCTGCTATTGGGAGCGCGGTGGCGTGACGCGTTCACAACGCGTGTTACGATTGGATAACCTGCATATTGGAGCTGCGCTCCTATTGGGTGCCGTGTTGGTGGCTCATGCTGGGTCTGCCTCTGTTGCCAAAGCGACGAGGGTAAACGAACTGGGTAAACACGGAGGGGGATTTGACACGTGCTGAGAGTGCACGGTATTTATAGCTAAAATCAGTAGAGTGAGTGACATATGTGGCGGGCGCTGGTGATCTTAAAGCGCTGTTTAGCTAAACGTATAGAATACTTTATACACTAAGAGGAGTCTAGTCAGAATACTATGACTACTGGGTAGAATGTGGATGTTACGCTAGAGACACAGCAGGGCCAATGAAGTTACACCTTCTGGCCTATTGGTTAGAAGCCAAGTAATATGTGGCCCATGATGGTGGTTCGCCCGCTCGGACAGGAGCCTTGGGGCATGATGTCATTCTCTCAGAGAGATTAGTGTACCTATCTCCCTCCTGCTATGAATCAGTCAAACAGTGACACAGTATTGAACAAAGCTGTAACAAGACGGTGGTACTATTATTACAGAGAAGACCATGGGATTTCGTCATTCAGACCCTCTTTGTGTGTCTTCAATTTGAGGACCCATCTTTGTTCTTTTATCATCAGATAACTGGCCACGTCTGTGGTGTGTGAGGGTATGAACGGCTGTTCGAGGACAGTCCATTGGAATTCTGTGGCTAGGTGTTTCGCTTCCAGGAAATGGGCAGTCAGTTTGGTGGCTTGTCTCGCACACCGGATCGTGCTCTTGTGCTCCGATATCCGTGAGCACGATCCGTCGGTACCTTTATTGTTTATCGTGTATAAATCACAAACATTCAGAAACATGTAAACTCACCCAGCGTTCTGTGGGAGTAAGCCTCACCTCACCCGGCACCAACTCGGGAAGAAGGAGGCCCCGCTCTGTTAGAATGGAAATAAAATAAGCACCTCAGAGGAATATCAAAGGTACTAGAGTCCATATGGTCCCCTATTTCCAATACTCTACTAACAAAATCTAGTTGTAAAAGAAGGAGACTCAACCTCTAATGAACACATGACATAAACTCTGCAGGGAAGTCAAAAGAGAAAGCCAGAACTAAAAAAACTATATAGAACGTTTGGCTTGTGAGCATGGCAATAAGATGACAAACGATGCCAAATCAGTCAGTATAAATTTACAGACTCTCAGTCAAAGACTAGGGGCAAAAGTATGGGGCAAGGGTGAGTTCTTGGTTGGTTTTCTTTGTTTATGGGCACATTTACCTGAGACCCTCTGGTACCTTTGTTGTTTATCGGTTCTGTCGGGGATAGTACCCAGAGCTCGGTCTTTAAACTTCCCCTAGGTCCCCCTCCACCGTATTGTTGTTGTGATTTATACACATCATACCAGGTAGTATTTTATGACTACTGCTTGACGAGGGGACTTTCTCCTCTGTTTTGTTTGTGTGCCTGTTTTTGTCTGTTGTATCCTTGATACCATTATACACTTCTGATAGAGTTGTACACTCTTTCTTGTGTTTTAGGAAAGACCGCACGATTGGATTGCCACTAGTATACATCTGGGCTCAGAGTAACTGGTAGGATTTATCCATTATAAGTGTACAAGTTAATCACTTTTGTAATTTGTTTACCATTTGCAGTCGCAGTATTCACTAGGTCCTGAAGAAAGCTAGGACCAATTGTCCATCTAGCTGAAACATGTCGACCCCACCACACCATGCCCTGACATAGTTATTATTTAAAACTATTGGGTTGTGTTGTCTTAATCTTGACCCTAGCACCATACCTAATAAACTTATTTTTGGTTCTTCGAGTCAATTTTACATTCACTTTCACTTTTCATTTTGCACTGCACTCCATTAGCATCACCAGTGAAGCACTGTGGTCTAAGATTACATCTACAGAATCCATCTTTGCATCAACATTGGATGCCTTAATCAAGATCTGGATTAATGATACATCTCCCACGTGACGATACTCCACCAAATGGGTGGGCTGATGGGAATTTTTTCTAGCCCAGTGCTATCACTTTAGTGTTATTAATGGATTCTAGGCTCTAGGCTCAACATGGCACACGAACATTGATTTGGGACCAGGCTACTTTCTTGTTGTTCTGCATCCTCAGCCACCCTCAGAAAACATAGGGGGTCAGGATACGTCTCCCGTACCCCCAGAGGGAGCGGTAGTGAATAGGGTGAAAGGGAGGTGTCGGGCGGGCACAGGGTGTGATTCTCAGGGAAGAGCAGCGCAGATGGGGGGAGGTTTATGGCCCATGCATGAGAGAGAGAACGGGGGTGGAGGAGATGCTTGCGAGGGTGGGGAGCCATGCTGAGGATCGGCGGCATGCAGAGAGTGGGTCGGGTCAAGGCATCTAAAATGGCTGCCGTGCACGACAAAAGTGTGGCATTGGAAAAAAGGCAAAATGGCGCAAACAATGTATATCAATACGGATTAATTTATAACAATTATTTTTAACAATATATTTACTCGCAGTGACAAAATGGCGGTCAACACTTCCTGATTTCCTTCGAATCGAACGTTAACAGACGTCACGCAGCAAAAAAATAAAAATCCGCTCACGCGCAGCCGCTGGAAGACATGTATCAACATATATGAGCATCCTCAGCCACCCTCAGAAAACATAGGGGGTCAGGATACGTCTCCTGTACCCCCTTATACCCATTTCTCACATTGTTTTTCCTCCATCTTGTAATTTAATTAAAACGAAACACAAAATGGCGAATTCCCGTTTTGCTACCGGTTCGCGAACCGGGAAGCGCTTCTACCGCGAAAAATCAATTTTTTTTATTTGCCCCACGGGACCCTTTAATAACTCCAACATCATTCCTAGGGGGTCAAGAGGGGTCTACCTTGCCCCCTTTCATTAAATTCCCCCTTCATTTTTCTCCTCCTCTTGTCTCTCGATCCTACCGAGAGACAAGATGGCGGCCGTTCCGGACTGTTTAGAATGTTGACAGACACAGGAGAGCCAATCAGCTTCGCTTCGCAAAGTTCCGTAACGCGAAAAGTACGCGAACCGGATTGCTACCCGGGACGCTGTCACAGATATATCTGTTTTTTAAAACGTTAATTTCTCAACATCCACTGGAGCACATATATTGAGACCCAGCAAAGGCACATCGGGCTAACAGTCCCTACAATTTTGCCAAGTTTCCTGCAAATCCAATTCAGCCGTTCGAGCTAAAAAAGAGGCCAAACGCCCTATGGAAAAATGAATGGGAAAAATGCGTTTTGGGACCCCCCTTTTTTCTCGGCCCCCCCTTGACGAACCCCCCCCCAAATTTTCAGGGGCTGCTCAGAAGCAAAAAATGCCATTTTCCTGAAAATTTCAGCCGATTCTGTCCACAAACGCCAAAGTTATTAGATATAGAATTTTCAAAAGTCCCATAGAGAAAAAATCCTAACTATATATACCTACAGTAATATATATATATATATATATATATATATATATATATATATATATATATATATATATATATATATATATATATATATATATATATATATATATATATATATATATATATATATTCACTGAAAAAACCATAGGTTATAGACCATATATAGTTAGGAATTAGCATTTACAAAACCTTTAAAATTCACTGAAAAAACCATGGGTTATAGACCATATATAGTTAGGAATTAGCATTAACAAAACCTTATTTTACTCACACAAAACCATTGAAATTTCATATACAGTTAGTTGCACTAACTATATATCGCGCACCCGTAATCCACTGCTGATCATTTCACATATTACATCATTCATGACATGATCAGTGACATCACTGATGACATCACTGATGACATCACTGATGACATCTCAAATGACATCACTGATGACAACATCCAGTGACTGTATGTTTCTGAAAATTCAAAATATGTCTTACATATTGAAGAATGAGTGGATGTATAAGTGTCTGGATGAAGTATTTAGTAGGTGCATGACTGACTGTATGAGTGAGTGATTAAATGTGTCTCACTGAGTGCATGGGTTAGTGACTAAACTGTCTTAATTTGTGCATCATTATATCTGTTGTTCTGTAAACTGCTGCATGCGTTGATCAGTAGCTTTATGATTAACTATATGGGTTATTGATTGGTTGCCCAAGTATTTGTATGGGAGAGTGAGTGTGTGTGTGGGTGGCTGCAAGGTGTGTGACTATGTGCATAGATGTGTGAGCAGTTGATTCACTAGATGTATGGGTTCAAAAGTGCATGTGGAAACAGCTGTATGGGCGGTTGAGTGAGTGAATGGATATCTCAGTGCTACATGTCAAAGTAAGTACATATGTAAAACACAGTACATGTGAGAGTTGACATATATAAATAACTGTGCATAAGAGCCAGTGAATGTGTGAGTGGCTGTATGGATCATTGTGAACTTGTATCAGGGATTGTATAACTGAGAAAAATATGTGTTAGTATATGTTTGAATAAGTAAGGTGTGTATAACTGTATAGTTGAGGAAATGGAAGTGTGATTGATTCTTTGCATGACTGACTAGGTGTATGAGTAACTCCATGGATGAGTGACAGTCTGTGAGTGTCTGTTTACTCTGAGTGTATCTAAGGGTATATTAGAGTCTGAAGAGGTTCACCGTATTATCACATGAATGATGTCATCAGTGATGTGATCAGTAATGTCAAATGAGATGTCATCAGTGATGCCATCAGTGATGTTATTTGAGATGTCATCAGTGATGTCATCAGTGATGTCATTTGAGATGTCATTAGTGATGTCATCAGTGATGTCATTTGAGATGTCATCAGTGATGTCATCAGTGATGTCACTGATCATGTCATGAATGATGTAATATGTGACATGATCAGCAGTGGATTGCGGGTGCGCGATATATAGTTAGTGCAACTAACTATATATGAAATTTCAATGGTTTTGTGTGAGTAAAATAAGGTTTTGTAAATGCTAATTCCTAACTATATATGGTATATAACCCATGTTTTTTTCAGTGAATATTCAAGGTTTTGTAAATGCTAATTCCTAACTATATATGGTCTATAACCTATGGTTTTTTCAGTGAATTTCAATGGTTTTTAATAGCAAATATCGAAAGCTTTAAAATGTCAAGTACGTGGTAGGTAAAACATTTTCGTGTTTATGCACGCTGATGTGCTTTGAACTCTGCCCCCCCTCTTCTTTTCTTTTAGGAGTATTCTCTCTTTGCAGATAGTGAAGGGTAGGTAACGCAGGCCTTTGCCTCCGTTGTAATCCATTGTGCCTGCTTCCCTCTCCATTTGATTGATTGTTATCCTAGCATTTATTGTTTTGGAATTGGTTCTCTTTGGTTCATTCTCTATTTACAAACAAGCACAGAGTCGCAATACTCTGTTTAGTCTTTGCAGATAGTGAAAAATCGTTAAAAAAACAAAAGAAATCAAGCAAAATCAGTAGGCCGCTAATGGGATCTCTTTTTGACCTCGCTAAAATAGAAACATTATGAACAACCCCCTCATGAGAAATACGAAACTAGTGAGAGGAACTGAGCTCGACACCATGATGGCTGCAAGACAGCTCGGCTCCGCCGCCCACCCCACCCAAAATAACGACAAACCCTATGCAAATATTATAAATATATACAACACACCAGCAAAGTAACAGGGTAAAAAGTTTTATTAAATAACTATTTACATGGCAGCCTGCTGCAACATCGATCCAAACAAGCCTTTGTATTTGGGGCCCAAAATCAACAAGTAACAGGGTAAAATGTTTTATTAAATAACTATTTACATGGCAGCCTGCTGCAACATCGATCCAAACAAGCCTTTGTATTTGGGGCCCAAAATCAACCATCAATAGTAAGATTTTCATAGGTGAGTGTAGGTTCATGGTTTTCCATCCACAGACTAAAAGCCTGGAGTGGGAGTAAAAGAACAATAACTAGGTAAGAAGGAAGGCAGAGGCTGTGGGAAGGACTCTGGATATGGTATGTTGCTTGGTCCCTGAGATGCTTCGATGTCACTGCCTTGCACAAATGGCATAAGTCCTGGATGTTGGGTGCCATAGTTGAGGGTTCCGAGCAGCGCTTGTAACACTGTCTGATGCTTATTTGCACCTGCTGCAGCTTCACTATTCTCAAAGTAAGTAGGGGCTGTTTGTGGACCTGACTGCATTGGAAAACAATGTGATGCGGTGCCTCCCTGAACCGCTTGACGGAGGCCCCCGAGGGGCGGTGTGATGGCGCGGACTCGGAGGGGGCGCTTGGCTCCTGCCCCTTCCCCAAGTCTTGTTGCCCTGGTGTGGCCTAAGATCGCCCCCGACATAGGCGGCCGGCTCCCGAGGTCAAGCGGAAGTTTTTGCCTTTTGGTGACTCTTCCTTCTGGACCTTGTCCCACAATCCGTTTGACCTGAAGACACGTCCTGCGGTACCGTGATCCGACCATCACATATACCTGCGGCAGGAGACGGCGTGGGGTGCACTAGAAGGGAGAGGCGGCGCGAACGAGCCTCCCCCACCTCCCCATGTGGAGGTTTCTCAGCTACACCCCAGCGCTTCACTCGACCAGCTGACTTGCGCCCGCTCTTGCGACACAGTGCCTCGCTCGGCCAGCTGAATTGCGCCTGCTCTTGCTATTACAGCGTCTCACCCGCCATCCAACGGAATTGCACCCAATCTTGCGGTACAGCGGCAGGCGGCTGCCACAGAGCTCACGAAATGGCGGAAGGCTCCACAGACTTGGGCCTGGCCTGCAAGGATGGCTCTGGGCAACGCTGGAACTCGGACGCTTGACTGCTAGGGCATGGGCCCCATTCCCAAAAGCGCCCCCTCAGCCTTGAAGATTCTACAAAAGTCACTGGGGCCCCCGACTCCCGCAGACTTCCGGTGGGGAGCGACTGCCATGATTGCTCGCGGAATGGCCATGACGTAGCCACGGGGTGCTCTCATGCTGACGCCAGCTTCAGTCTGAAACATCCAGAAACACTGTAGACTACCAATTCGATCAGTTCCGTTGGAGCCCCAACGTGACCCGGTAGAGAAGAACTTGCCCTTCCCTCTTTGACTGATGGTTCTTGTTGCCTGTCCCTTCTGTTGTCATTTAACAGAACTTTTTGGACTGCTGAAAGGGGTTGTGTTCCGACCGCTGGTTGGTGGAGACATTTTGACTATATTCTGGACCTACGTTGTCGCGTAATGCATCATATGACACGCTGAGTTAGCGCACCCGGAAATGCTCTGGTGCGCGAAGCGCAGCCTCCGGGAAGCGATCCGGGGCGCGGAGCGGAGCGCGTAACGTAAGCATTACAGGTCATGTGACTTGTTAATAAAACTTTTCATTGGTTCATTTCACTTTTGGGTTCCTAATTATGTAAGGCTAGGTCATGTGACCTAAAAATAACACTTTTCATTGGTTTAGAACTATTTCTTGTCCCAAATAATGAAAACCGCTCCTTGTTTCCTCACTCTGACTTTCATCTTTGTGAGAGGAAGACCTTTTTTCATCACTTAGCAATAGCAAGTGTTGTAGCTTCAGCTGGTGCATCCCCACCACCACCACCTCCTCCTAGGAAGAGAGGACCACCTCCTCAGATCATCCTACAACAAGAGGAGGAAGAAGAGGAAGAGGAGCAAGGGACAGGGAGGTTTTTACCTGAACAGTCAAGGAGGTCCCATGGCAAAGAAAGTGACTGGGAGGGGGCGCTTGGCTTCTGCCCCCTCCCCAAGTCTCGCTCGGCCAGCTGAGTTGCGCCCACTCTTGCGGCCTACAATATGGAGAGGCCAGGGCGTTGACTAGGCGGGGCCTCCGGCCGCAACCACAGCGCCAACGATTGCTGCTGACGGAGGGGATCCTTGCCGGTGAGAGCCACTGATCTGAAGAACCACTGCCTGCGGTGCCTCCCTGAAGAGCTTGACGGAGGCCCCCGAGGGGCGGTGTGGTGGCGCGGACTGGGAGGGGGCGCTTAGCTCCTGCCCCCTCCCCAAGTCTCGCTCAGACAGCTGAATTGCGCCCACTCTTGCGGCCTACGACATGGAGAGGCCGGGGCGTTGACTAGGTGGGGCCTCAGGCTGCAACCACAGCGCCAACGATTGCTGCTGACCGAAGGGAGCCTTGTCGGTGAGAGCCACTGATCTGAAGAACAACTGCCTGCGGTGCCTCCCTGAACCGCATGACGGAGGCCCCCGAGGCGCGGTGTGGTGGCGCGGACTGGGAGGGGGCGCTTGGCTCCTGCCCCCTCCCCAAGTCTCTCTCGGCCAGCTGAGTTGCGCCTGCTCTTGCTATTACATCGTCTCACCCGCCATCCGGCTAAATTTCACGCACTCTTGCGATACAGCGACTCTTCCATTCTGGACCTAGTCTCCCCAGAGGTACATCACCTTACACAGACATGCACTCTGATCTCCTTGGTCTCAGTCAAGCATCAATAGTAAGATTTTCATAGGTGAGTGTAAGTGGGGGCTGTTTGAGGACCTGACTGCATTGGAAAGCAATGTGATGCGGTGCCTCCCTGAACCGCTTGACGGAGGCCCCCGAGAGGCGGTGTGGTGGCGCAGACTGGGAGGGGGCGCTTGGCTCCTGCCCCCTCCCCAAGTCTTGTTGCCCTGGTGTGGCCTGAGATCGCCCCCGACATAGGTGGCCGGCTCCCGGGGTCCGGCGGAACTTTTTTCCTCTTCCTTTCTGCATCTTGTCCCACAATCCGTTTGACCTGAAGACACGACCAGGTCCCTGAATGTGTGCAGGGGGACGCTAATGATTGAATCAAGATGGCGGCTTCACACAAAGCTGACTCAAGTGTTGCTGCTGATGCTATGCAGACAAAAACTGGTTTTCAGTTTGTACATTCTTCAGGATTTTTCCATCCAAGGCTGGTTGTGAGTTTGTAGAACAATGGCTTCAGATTTTCAACATACTACTCTTCAACATTCTTCCTAAATGTAACAATGTGAGACTCACTAGGAGAACGGCCGTTTATCTTTCCTTTCAAAATGCTGGCAACAATATTTTCTGAATGGAAGACACCATCTTGTAGCATAAAGAGCTGCGTCAAGGGTGGTATTGCCCAGAATGTCTTGTTTTCTAGTGCTCGTAATGACGAAGCCAGAACTGCCGAAAGGGATTCTGGTCCTGGCGCTACTTATTGGAGACATTGAACTATACTCTGCACCTGCCTGGCCTCGACCAAAATGGCACCAGTATGGGAGCGACTTGCAACTCCTTATGACGTTCTAGTTACTTAGCCTTGACGTAATGGGGGATGTATGCGGTCTTTGTGCACATGGCGGGCCGGGAAGGGTACTAACTGGGAATAGGGACAACCCTATTGATGTTGATTTTTCATTATTGATTTTTGTATTAATAAAGCTTCGAAGTAATGTTACCCATGATACTCGCCCATGGTGTGCGTATGGACGATTTTATTGTAACTGATCCTGTTATACTTTCAATTATAAAATCAACCTTCACTGATCCTGCAACCGTTTGTCACATTTAGTTTTTTCAATTAAATGGCTCGCTTGTTACATACTCCTATAACCCTGGCTTTTGACCCTTTCCTACGCACTGTCTGTACTACCGCCCTCGGGCGATCTATGTAATGAACAGACTACCATTGCCGAAACACAAGTGTTATGTTGTACTTTTCCTTTAAGGCTCGTGTGTGTTAGTTGGAATGTAGGATGTTTGGAATGTATGTGTGTAGATCTTTGGTGATATGGCTAGGGCAGTTGGAGAGCTGTGGCGTAGATTGTGGATGCTCCCTGGTGCTCACCTGTTTTTGCTTATTGCTTAATTAAAGTACCTTTTCTACAACCTCGCCTGGACCTTCTTTACAGTAGAACAAAATATGAAATGCACCGCTCAAACAGTCTGTTTTACACCATGTGTCGGTGATATAGTCTATGAGCAAAACAAAATTGTTCCAAATGAGAGAACGCTGAGTCCGTAATTGCAAAAAAAAGTGTTCAGGATTGCTTTATTGTTCCAATTGAAAGACCAGCCAACGCGTTTCGTTCCGTCAAGCGGAACTTCTTCAGGGCGTAGTGGTAGTTGACAGATGTAGATATTCCTGAGCTGGGATCACGTATTGCGATAAGTATCTTAAACCTTTATCTGGATTATGACGACTGAAGTGGATCTCAAGATGGAAGTAACCAGTGTGATGGTCACCTTATCACTTCAGGGGAAAATACTCCTTTGGGAGTCCCTCCTAATTCTTCATCCAAGGTGGCGGTAAGTTGTTTGATTTAATATAGGTTTATTGACCTTAAAGTATACGGTGTGTAAATTATTCACTGTCGCTTTATAAGACTCGTGCGATCCTTGGATGAAGAATTAGGAGGGACTCCCAAAGGAGTATTTTCCCCTGAAGTGATAAGGTGACCATTGGGGGCGATTTGTGAAGCGGGGGCTGAGAAAAAAAGGGGGTCCCAAAACATGTTTTCCCCATGCAATTTTCATAGGGTTCTTTAAGTGAGGCTACAGCCCGAACTGCTGAACGGAATTACAACAAATTTGGCAAAAACGTAGAGTACGGTTTGCAGATTAAGCTTTTTATTAAATGGTGTTAATCCGTTTAGTAGTTCCTGAGAAAATCAAAAGTAAAATCATACATATATCTATAGACGAAATACCGTAGGCGTACGGTAAGCGTACCGTAAAGCATACCATTACAAGCACGAGCTGCATGGTCATTGGCTGTCAACTGTCTGTTAACACTCCAAACCAGGAAGTGTTGGAAGCCACCAGAAAGCAGTGAAAGAACTGCAAAAACACGCATAGGGGGTAGGGTAGAAACATCCTGACCCCCGGCATCCGGACCCCAAGGCCAAAAAAAAAATCTATATATTTTTTTGAAATCGCGGGATACGCGTAGGTGACGTAAAAGAAAAAATGCCCCGAAGTCTGCTTTATTGTTAATTAGCCCTCGGGGGCCAAATCCCGGGGGCAATGTTTTTACTGATAATGACCGCCATCCCCTGGCGCTTTAACTATATGTATGCGGGGGCAGCCCGGGGGACCCCCCCCCCCCCCCCCCGGGCTTCTTTTAAAAAAAAATTCCATAGAAAAACCTGTGTGGGGGGCTCAAGCCCCCCCACATGCCCTGGGGTCCGCCATCTCCCCAGGGCTCTAATATTGAAAATAGGGGAGCCCCCTACGGACCCCCAGCCCCGGGGACCACCATCCCGGGGCTTTTCAATCTTGGGTGAAGGGCCACGTGGCCCCCCTCCTGGAGCCTTGTGCTGGCCCTGGGGACCGCCGCCCCCAGGGCCGGCTCCTACAGTGGCCCGGGGTGCCTACACTGCTGTTTGCTATGGTAGGGCGGGAGCCTCGTGGCTCCTACCCTACCATAGCAAACTGCTTTCCTATTTGAAAGGGAGAGCAGGAAACCTTCTCTCTTCTTCAAGTAGTAAAGCAGATTGCTTTTCATCAGAGAAATCAGCATGTAAGCTGCTCTCTGTGACGAAAAGCAATGCCGGCTCCCGAAGATCCCCAACATTGTATTTCAGCCCCGGTGGATGGGGTCCGAGGGGGGTAAAAAAATGTGTGATTGAGGCTATTTTTTTTTACGTTAGATTTACCATGCGCGTACCATTCACATACGTATGATGTACGGTGCAAAGTCTGTAAATCGTCCTGTAAGCATACCTAAGCAAGACAAATTAAAATATTTTTCAGATATTTATGAAGTGTATGGGTTTACATGTTGGGTGGCTCTAAAAGGAGCCCTTTGTGCTTATTGGGAGATTTTAACACCTACACAAGTAAGTACAGATGCAGAGTCTAAAGTTCATGAGGAAGACTCTGTTCCCTACATCTGTAAAATGTACACCATCTCTCCTATAGATGTCTTGCATATTGAAACGCAGATTGTTGTTGTAAATAGACCCCATTCTATAGTCTCGGAGAAAAGCAGAAACAGATTTATTCACATGTTTCCTAGCTTTCTCAATTTGTGGACAAAATTGATTGGACCAGTTCCAATTCTGCCTCTGGCATATATTAGAATAGAAAAAGGTAGTTTGGGGGAAAAGTGACATCAGTTCAGAAAAGGTGTCCTTCATAAACATTTCCAGACCTACCCCAGTCAAAGTGCCTAGGTCATTGCCACCACAGTGCACAATTATGAGGTCAGGGTGTTGGAGATGCAAAAAGGATTTCACCAATGGCATACATTGGTGCCACTTTAACCCTCTCTGTCCAATCCATTTAATGTCTACATTTGGTAAACCTAGGTTTTTGTGAATTCCTTTCTGTTCTGCGTACCTTTGACTCCAGAAAATATAGCTGTGTCCCACAATCCACACTCGAAGCATCTTGAAGAGAGGTCTTGATGCACTCAGATGGTCTCTGAAAGGGCAGTTTGGATTTTTTTTTTCTAAAATGGTGGATAAGTGGCGTTTTGAAAAAGCAAAGAAGTGATTGGTTGTTTGAAAACTTTTTAGAAAGAAAACTAGGGTGCGATTTTCTGTTTTTTAAAAGCCTGTTATTCATTAGTTAAGAAAAAGTGATAGAAAAGAACATTACTTAAGATAAGCTGGTATATTGACAAGTCAAGCACACTTTCTGTTTTGATTTGCAACAATGTATGATGAACTTTTCATCTTTGTGCTCAGTTAGGTGCTCCCTGAAGTATTTCTATGGTAACTGGCAGAATGTGGAATGGTGGTAGGGTTGAAAGGTTTGTCCGTTGGAAAGGGTTCAAAAGTTCAAGTAATAGAAATGTGTGTTTAGTTTTGATTTAATGTGGAGATACATGTGATTTGTTATTTATTTGTATATGTGTGTAGATTGAATGTGTAGATTGTCAGGAAAAGTTTTCTATTTTCTGTAGGACTTCCTGACCCTCTAGGGCTGCTTAGGGGGTTTCGGAATGATCCCCAAAGTCAAATCTTTTTTAAATCACAGAATACGCGTATGGTATGTGTACGCTGTGAAAAAAAAAGAAAAACTGAAGCCCGCTTCATTGTTAATTAGCCCCCCGGGGTTCCAAATTCCCAGGGGCAATGTTTTTATTGATAATGGGGGGCCCTGAGGCTTTACCTATATGTATGTGGGGGGCTCTTGGCCCCCCTGCAGCCTCAGGGACCGAGTCCCCACGGGCTTCCTTTTAAAAAAATGTTTTTATAAAAAAACCTGTGTGGGGGGATCAAGCCCCCACACACGCCCCGGGGACCGCCACCTCCCCGGGGCTCTAATATTGAAAATAGGGGGGACAGTGACGGGCTTCCCTGCCCCAGGGACCACTACCCCTTTTCAATGTTGGGAGGGGGGCCACGCAGCCCCCCTCCTGGAACCTTTGATGGCCCTGGGGACCGCCACCCCCCAGGGGTGCCTACCCCTGGGACACTGCTGTTTGCTATGGTAGGGCAGGAGCCTCGTGGCTCCCACCCTACCATAGCAACTGCTTTCCTATTCGGAAGCGAGAGCAGGAAACCTGCTGTCTTTTTCAAGTAGGAAAGCAGATTGCTTTTCATCAGAGAGAGCAGCATGTAAGCTTCTCTCTGTGACGAAAAGCAATGCCGGCTCCCGAAGGACACTGGTAGCCGGCTGGGACCGTGGGAGCATTGGGGCTCCCACACGGTCCCCAACATTGTATTTCAGCCACGGGAGATGGGGTCCCCGGGGATTATAAAAATTTGTGATTGAGGCTATTTTATTTTATTGTAGATTTACTGTGCGCATACCATGCACGTACGTACAACGTACGGTGCAAAGTTTGTAAGTCGTCTCGTAAGCGTACCTAAGCAAGAAAAAATCAATTCAAAAAACATATTTTACAGATATCTATCCAGTTTATGTGTTTATATGTTGGTTGGTTTTAATGAGACCTTTTCTCTTTATTGGTACTTATAAATAAGTACCCATGCATAGTCTAAACTTGTTGAGGAGCAGTGTTTTATAGAGTGCTGAACTTTTGACCTCTGGGTGCCGTTGACTTTTGGATTATCTGTTGGGGGTAGGGTGCAAAGTTATGTCAGTTGGAAAGGGTAGAAATGTTGAACCAATAGAAATGTGTGTTTGGTTTTGAATTAATGTGTGAAGCAATTTGATTTGTTATTAACTTGTATATATATGAAAATTGAGAGGGAAAATATGCTATTCTTTGGTTTTGCTGCGGACACTGAAGTTGAGAGATTCTGTATAAGAATATCTGCTGTGTGACTGGCATTCTTCTTAATCTACAAATTAATTTGAGAGGTGAGTTGATAACTTGTAAGGGAATGTATGTGGTGCATTTTATTTTAAATAAGAGTAATGTGTTTATCCTTCTAAAGTTTGTAGAATCATATACTGAGTTTGTATGGATTTGGATAACTATTGTGATAAAATCATTTGGTAAGTTATTGTGTTTAGTGAGTCACCTTTGTGCAATAAAGTGCATTACTAAAAAATGTAGAATGTGTACAGTTACTTTTTTAGTTGTAGAGTAGTTAAGAGTGTTGCTTGCTGAGAATTAGACTTGTGTTCTAAATCTACAATTTTCGAGTCAGTATACATATACTGCTGCATACACTCTTGGGCAGATTTACAGGCTCCTTGCGCCTCTTTGTTGTTCTGTTGTGTCACTTTTTGGATGTAATGTTGGCAAAAATAATGCAGCAAATTGGAAATGTATTTGCAAAATGAGTCAGGGTTGTGCATTGGAATGTGGTAGTTATACATGGAATGTGTGCAGTCACTTAACCAATTTAAAGTAGTAAATGTGTTTTGGTAAAATGTATGGTCTCATATTTTTTGTCTAGAATCACACTGAGCGTCTGTGTACATTAAGTAATTATACTGGCCCCTTTTTTCATATTGTCCCCCTCTCTCCTCACAGTCTACCTCTCTCTGCTTATACTGTCCCCTCTCTTCTGATAATCCCTCTCTTTCCTTATTCTCACTTCTCTCTCCTCATAGTGCTCCTTGTCCTCATATTCCCCCTGTCCTCATATTCTCCTTCTGTCCTGTTACTCCTGCCTTTCTCCTCATATTCCCTCTTCTCCTCATATTCCCCACTGTACTCATAGTCCCCCTCTCTCTCCTCATACTCCGTCCTCTCTCCTTATATTCCTATTATCTCTTCATTCTCCCCTCTCTCCCCTTATTCTCCCCCCCTGTCTTTATACTCTCCCCTCTCTCCTCTTACTTTCCCCTCTCTCCTCATAATCCCTTTTGTCCTCATATTCCGGTCTGTCCTCATACTCTCATTTCTCTCTTTATACTTCTCCCTCTCTCCTCATACCTCCCTCTTAACAATTCCCCAGTCAGTATACATACACTGCTCTGTATACTCTTGGGCAGATTTAGATGTCCCTTGTGCCTTTTTGTTGTTCTATTGTTTCACTTTTTTGATGTAATGTTGACAAAAATAATGTAGCAAATTGCATATGTAGTTGCAAAATGAGTCAGGGTTGTGACCTGAAATGTAGTAGTTATATACATGGAATGTGTGCAGTCACTTAACTGTTTTAGAGTAATAAATGTGTTTTGGTAAAATGCATGGTCTCATTTTTTTTGTCTAGAATAACACTGAGTGTCTGTGTACATTAAGGAAATATACTCGCTCCTTTTTCCATATTCTCTTCCCTCTCTCCTCACAGTCTACCTCACTCTCCTAATACTGTCCCCTCATTCCCGATTCTCCCCGTCTTTCTTTATTCTCACGTTTCTTTCCTCATAGTGCTCCTTGTCCTCATGCTCCTCCCTGTCCTCATACTCTCCCCTTTGTCCTGTTACTCTTCCCTTTCTCCTCATATTCCCCCTTCTGTTCATATTCCCCACTGTCTTCATAGTCCCCCTCTCTGTGCTCATACTCCGTCCTCTGTCTTTTTATTCCTTCTGTTTCTTCATTCTCCCCTTTCTCCCCTTATACTCCCCCTGTCTTCACACTCTCCCCTCTTTCTTTCCCCTCTTTCCTCATAATCCCTTTTGTCCTCCTATTCCCCCTGTCCTCATACTCCTCCTCTCTGTGTTCATATTCTCCTGTTTCTCCTCATATTCCTACTCTTTCCTCATTGTCTCCTCTGTCTCCTAATACTTCCTCTTCTTGTTATACTCCCTCCTCTGTCCTCTTACTCCTCCCTTTCCCCTCATACCTTCCTGTTAACAATTCCCCAGTCAGTATACATATATTTCTGCAAACACTCTTGGGCAGATTTACAAGCCCTTTGCGCCTCTTTGTTGTTCTATTGTGTCTTTTTTTATGTAATGTTGGCAAAATTAATGCAGCAAATTGCATATGTATTTGCAAAATGAGTCAGGGTTGTAAACTGAAATGTAGTAGTTATATACATGGAATGTGTGCAGTCACTTAACAGTTTAAGTGTATTAAATGTGTTTTGGTAAAATGTATGGTCTCATATTTTTTGTTTAAAATCACACTGAGCGTCTATGTACATTAAGGAATTACAGTTTCCCCTTTTTCCATAATGTCCCCCCTCTCTCCTCACAGTCTACCTCTCTCTGCTTATACTGTCCCCTCTCTTCTGATATTCCCCATCTTTCATTATTCTCACTTTTCTCTCCTCATAGTGCTCCTTGTCCCCATACTCCCTCCTGTCTTCATATTCCCCTCTCTGTCCTGTTACTCCTCGCTTTCTCCTCATATTCCCCCCATCTCCTCATATTCCCCACTGTCCTCATAGTCCCCCTCTCCGACCTGATACTGCGTCCTCTCTCTTTGTTTTACTCCTATCTCTTCATTCTCCCCTCTATCTCCTTATACTCCCCCTGTCTTCATACCCTCCCCTCTCTTCTCTTACTTCCCTCTCCGTCCTCATAAACCCTTTTGTCCTCATGTTCCCCCCTGTCCTCATACTCCTCCTCTCTGTGTTCATATTCCCCTGTTTCTCCTCATATTCCTCTTCTTTCCTCATTGTTTCCCCTGTCTCCTAATACTCCCTCTTCTTTTTATACTCCCTCCTCTCTCCTCTTAGTCCTCCCTTTCTCCTCATAAATCCCTCTTAATAATTTTCCAGTCAGTATACATACATTGCTGTATACACTCTTGGGCAGATTAACAAGCCCCTTGTGCCTCTATGTTGTTCTATTATGTCACTTTTTTGAAGTAATGTTGGCAAAAATAATTTAGCAAATAGACTATGTATTTGCAAAATGAGTCAGAGTTGTCCAGTGAAATGTAGTAGTTATATACATGGAGTGTGTACACTCTCTTAACCGTTTTAGAGTAGTAAACGTGTTTTAGTGAAAATGTGTGGTCTCATATTTTTTGTCTAGAATCACACTGAGCGTCTGTGTACATTAAGGAATTATACTCGCCTCTTTTTCCATATTCTGCCCCCTCTCTCCTCACAGTCTCCCCCTCTCTGCTTATACTGTCCCCTCTCTCCTGATATTCCCGCTCTTTCCTCATTCTCACTTTTCTCTCCACATAGCGGTCCTTGTCATCATACTCCCTCCTGTCCTCATATTCCCCTCTCTGTCCTGTTACTCCTCGCTTTCTCCTCATATTCCCCCTTTTCCTCATATTCCCCACTGTCCTCATAGTCCCCCTCTCTGTCCTCATACTCCATCCTCTCTCCTTGTATTCCTTCTGTCTCTTCATTCTCCCCTCTCTCCCCTTTTACTTCCCCCTGTCTTCATACTCTCCCCTCTCTTCTCTTGCTTCCCCCTATGTCCTCATAATTCCCTTTGTCCTCATAATCCCCCCTGTCCTCCTACTCCTGCTGTCTGTGTTTATATTCCCCTGTTTCTTCTCATATTCCTCTTCTTTCCTCATGGTCCCCCCTGTCTCCTAATACTCCTTCTTTTTATACTCTCTCCTCTCTCCTCTTAGTCCTCCCTTTCTCCTCCTACTTCCGTTTTAATAATTTTCCAGTCAGTATACATACATTGCTGCATACACTCTTGGGCAGATTCACAAGCCCCTTGCGCCTCTTTGTTGTTCTATTCCGTCACTTTTTTGATGTAATGTTGGCAAAAATAATGCAGCAAATTGGAAATGTATTTGCAAAATGAGTCCGGGTTGTCCACTGAAATGTAGTAGTTATATACATGGAATGTGTGCAGTCACCTAAATGTTGTAGTGTAGTAAATTTGTTTTGGTAAAATGTATGGTCCCATATTTTTTGTCTATAATTACACTGAGCGTCTGTGTAAATTAAGGAATTTTACTTGCCCCTTTTTCCATAATCTCCCCCCTCTCTCCTCACATTCTACATCTCTCTGATTATACTGTCCCCTCTCTTCTGATATTCCCCCTCTTTCCTTATTCTCACTTCTCTCTCCTCATAGTGCTCGTTGTCCTCATAGTCCCCCGTCCTCATATTCCCCCTTTGTCTTCATTGTCTCTTGTGTCTCCTAATACTCCCCCTTCTTTTTATACTCCCTCCTCTGTCCTCTTACTCCTCCCTCTCGCCTTATAACTCCTTCTTAACAATTCTCCAGTCAGTATACATACACTGCTCCATACACTCTTGGGCAGATTTACAAGCCCCTTGCGCCTCTTTGTTGTTCTACTGTGTCACTTTTTTGATGTAATGTTGGCAAACATAATGTAGCAAATTGAATATGTATTTGGAAAATGAGTGAGAGTTGTCCAGTGAAATGTAGTAGTTATATATATCAAATGTGTACAGTCTTTTAACAGTTTTAGAGTAGTAAATGTGTTTTGGTAAAATTCATGGTCTCATTTTTTTGTCCAGAATCACACTGAGCATTTGTGTACAATAAAGAATTATATTCGCTCCTTTTTCCATATTCTTTCCCCTCCCTCCTCGCAGTCTCCCTCTCTCTCCTTATACTGTCTCCTCTCTCCTGATATTTCCCCTCTTTCCTTATTCTCACTTTTCTTTCCTGATAGTGCTCCTTGTCCTCATACTCTTCCTGTCCTCATATTCTCCCCTTTGTCCTGTTACTCCTCCCTTTCTCCTCATATTCCCCCTTCTCTTCATATACCCACTGTCCTCATAGTCCCCCTCTCTGTGCTCATACTCCGTCCTCTCTCCTTATATTCCTCCTCTCTCTTCATTCTTCCCTCTCTCCCCTTATACTCCTCCCTGTCTATATAATGTCCCCTCTCTCCTCTTACTTCCCCCGTCTCCTCATAATCCCTTTTGTCCCTATATTTCTCTTAGTCCTCATACGTCTCCTCTCTGCGTTCATACTCCCCTGTTTCACCTCTTATTCCTCCTCTTTCCTCATTGTCTCCCCTTTCTTCTAATACTCCCCCTTCTTTTTGTATTCCCTCCTCTCTCCTTTTACTCCTCCCTCTCTCTTTATACCTCCTTGTTAACAATTTCTCAGTCAGTATACATACATTACTGCATACACTGTTGTGCGAATTTACAAGCCCCTTGCGTCTATTTGTTGTTCTATTGTTTCGCTTTTTGGATGTAGGTGGGTACATTTTATTTATTGATTAATTAAAACCATTACAAAAAAGAAAAACAAATACAAGTCAAACACAGTTACTAATTGAGCATATAAGGATATAAGCATATAAGGAAACATTTTCCAGTCAGGGATTATCGTACTGCTAATATTTTCATACATTAGATGGTCTACCTTCTCAGAATTAAAATGCAATTTGCTCGCAAGTCAAAAGCAAAAGTGAAAAATGCTAGCAGTAATATTCGATGTCAATTAACCATAAAAAGATATATATATATATATATTACCTACTGGCGGTCTCCAGTAGGTATATATAGTTAGGATTTTTTCCCTATGGGATTTCTGAAAATTCTATGTCTAATAACTTTGGCGTTTGTGGACGGAATCGGCTGAAATTTTCAGGAAAATGGCACATTTTGTTTCTGAGCAGCTCCTGGAAATTTGGGGGGGGTTCGTCAAGGGGGGCCGAGAAAAAAGGGGGGTCCCAAAACGCGTTTTTCCCATGTTAATTTCCATAGGGCGGTTGGACTCACTTTTAGCCCGAACGGCTGAATGGATTTCCACGAAACTTGGCAAAATTGTAGGGACTGTTAGCCCGATGTGCCTTTGCTAGGTCTCAATATATGTGCTTCAGTGGATTTTGAGAAATTAACGTTTAAATCAAGAAATATATCTGTAACAGCGCTCCGGGCAGCGATCCGGTTAGCGAACTTTTCGCGTATCGGAACTTTGCGATGCGAAGCTGATTGGCCCTCCGGTGTCTGTCAACATTCTAAACAGTCCGGAGCGGCCGCCATCTTGTCTCTCGGTAGGATCGAGAGACAAGAGGAGGCCAAAACAAAGGGGGAAATTACCATAAGGGGGCATAGTAGATCCTCGTTGACCCCCTAGGTTTTATGTGGAGGTTTTAAAAGGGCCCAGGAGGGTAAAAAAAAAAAACATTTTTTTTTTTTTTTGCGTGGTAAGCGCCAAGTTCGCGAACCGGAAAGCGTTCTGGGCAGCGTACTATAAGGATAAAAGAATGATAGACTTTTCTAATACTGTATGTTAATTGATTGTTTTTGTTCGTTTTTTTATTTATTTATTTATTTTGATTAAAAAAAAATTATGGGTCAGAATTTTCATAGTTCATTAAAACTTCCAGCATTACATCATCTGGAATCTCCTCAAACATGCATGTTTCTATGTCTTGTAAGCTTTCAATAAATTGTTCATCAAAAGATTCATCCATAAAATCTTCATCCAAATTTTCTTCAGTTAAAATCTCTTCTGTTGTAATGTCGAAGGAAACATTGATTTTTTCGTGCTCCCCTTCCATTTTTTTGCTGTAAATTGCATTAAAAAATAATTATATTAGAAGAGTTAGGGCCCTCTAGGGTTTAAGTTCAGGCATGTAGTTCTGTTTTTTTAACAGTGAAGTTAAAGTAAGTAAATTCATAATTATAGCAGAGAAGTGTAAGTCAATCAATAAATATAACAGAGGAGCTTATCTGTATCTATAACTATAGCAGGGGGACAGTAAATAATTATCAAAAAACGTTTTTACAAATTAATTTAAAGTGCCACTTACAAATTATCAATTTACTTTACAGGGAGGTGAAAAGGCTCTTGAAATGTAGTTCAGGAAGTAGCAGTGAAAATGGCTGTGTTTCCTTCTCTTCCTTTATATATATTCAGGTATATAACCAATCAAATGTCAGGTAATAAAAATTGAAAATGAAAGTAAAATTTTCATTGGTTGTCAATTCCAATACTTTAGATGTGTTTTGTGAAGTAATTTACCTCAGGGTATTTAGATAGGTCGACAGGCTAAATGGCTAAATGAAATTTCAATCAAATTTGTGAGAATTAAAGGGATTGTTATGTAGTATGAGCTAATCTATATTTGGTGAGAGTGTCTCTAGTCGTTTTTCTGTAAATTACTTTCCCACCTTTTTTTAGGACCGCTTTCTGGAAAGCGGCCCGGTTAGCGAACCTTAAGCGTCACGGGAGTCCACCATTTTGTGTTTCGGTCGCTTTAAGATACAAGATGGAGGGCAAATAATGTTTAGAATGGGTAGAAGGGGTCATGGTAGACTTATCTTGACCCCCTAGGTTTTCTGAGGGTGGCTGAGGAGGCTTATATGTGCGGAAAAAAAACATTTTTTTAAAAAATTCTGCGAGGTTAGCTTTCGGTTAGCGAACCGGGTAGCGCCCCGGGGAGCGTATTTTGTGGAAAATTAGTGAAAAAAGTTAGAAAAAAAATAATAATTGTGAGTGATCAGATGAAGGGTAGCTCTGAGAAGAGCTTTTGGGTTTATGGTACATTTAGGTACTTATAAGTAGGTACCAATGCACAATCTTAAATTCAGAATGAAAATTCTGTTGCCCTCATCTGAGAAGTGAACTCCATCTCCTCTGTAGATATCTTGCATGTAGTAACGCAAGTTATTGTTGTACAGGGAGCCCATTCCATGGTCTCTCATGAAAGCTGAAACAGATTTGTTTACATGCTTCCTCGCTTTCTCAATTTGTGGAGAAAATTGGTTGGACCACCTCCATTTCTGTCTTTGGCATATATTGGAATATACCAAGGCAGTTTGAGGAAAAAGTGCCATTAATTGCTCAAAGGTGTCCTTTAAAAGCATTTCCAGACCTACCCCTGTCAAAGTGCCCAAATCATTACCTCCACAGTGCACTATTAACAGGTCAGGTTTTGGCAAATGCATAAAGGTTTTCACCAATGGTATCAATTGGTGACATTTTAATCCTCTTTGGCCCAACCACTTAATTTCCACATCTTGTAAATTGAGGTTGTGTAAATTTCTGTTCTCAGCATACCTTTGAGCCCAGTGGATGTAACTATGTCCAACAATCCAGACCTTAAACATGGTGGGAGAAGGTTGGGCTGCAGTCAGATGAAGTGTGGGAATGAAAGGGCAGTTGAAACAGTAGGAGTGTGTAAAGAAAAAAAACTGTGGATTTCCAATGCTAATGATTCATTAGCAGTGATTGGTGCATTTCCATTTCTGAAAACAGAAAGTTAGGGTGCATGGATGTGTTCTTTGAAAGATGTAATTTGAATGGTCAAGGAAGAAACTTTTAATGAAAGATTGCACTGGATACGCAGGTGCACTGAGAGTTCAGAGTTCAATTGAAACATTGTTGTGTGAATTTGCAAACATGAGAGGTCTTCCAGGAGGTCGTTGCTATGGAAAAAAGGCAGATAGGGCAGAGGGGGGAAGGGTTTTGATTTGAAAAAAGTGAGGGAAGAGTTATGATTGGCTAATATGAGAGACATGTGAAATGAATATCTGTATTTCTGTGCTTTCAATAGCTGCAGCCTCTGGAGTGCATCCTTTTTCTTCTGCTGAAGACAATTTGGTGTATTTCTGAGACTGTTTTCAAAACTCAAAAAGTATTTGCTAAGGTGAGAAAAGATGTATTTATTTTAGATAGAGAATGGTATGAATTAAGGAGAAAATGATGAAGAAAGCTGTGTTTTTAAACTGTGGCTTTGTCTGTAGTGATATAGAAATAGATTTTGTTACTTTGAGAAATTGTAATTGCATATTCGGTGTAGCATTCTGGAATGCAGTAACACAAGTTATTGTTGTATATGAAGCCCATTCCATGGTCTCTTATGTAAGCTGAAACAGATATGTTGTTTTTAAAAACCATTTTTGAAATCAATTACATTTCTGGATATGTACTGCTAGAGCTTCATAGGTTGTTTTGGGTCATATTTATAAGGCATTTGAGTGTCTTTGATGTTATTTTTTCCTTTTTAAATGGAAAGCATTCCTCATGGGGCAAGTGTCTTGTAAATACGCTCCCACCTGCGCTTGGCAAATTTAGATTTTGATTATGGGAGTTACATAGCCATGTTAATAATGTCCAAAAAATTGTGCTAGGGCATTCCAGAAAACGCTTTCATGTGTCTCAAGGACATTTTCAGTCATTTCCTCTTGAATGCAGGTATACAATTGATTTATATGTTGTGTTTAAAAACGATTCTTTTCTATGATGTTATTTTTTCCTTTTTAAATGGAAAGCGTTCCTCATGGGGCCCTGAGCAGTTCTTAGCCATGTTATCCAATGGGAGGTGGATAACATGGCTAAGAGCATTTTCTGGATAATGCATGAATATCGCTGACTTTTCAGCGATATTCATGCATTGCGGCCGTTTTTTTTCGCATTTACGAGCAGTTCTTAGCCATGTTATCCAATGGGAGGTGGATAACATGGCTAAGAGCATTTGCTGGATAATGCATGAATATCGCTGACTTTTCAGCGATATTCATGCATTGCGGCCGTTTTTTATTGCATTTGCGAGCAGTTCTTAGCCATGTTATCCAATGGGAGGTGGATAACATGGCTAAGAGCATTTGCTGGATAATGCATGAATATCGCTGACTTTTCAGCGATATTCATGCATTGCGGCCGTTTTTTATCGCATTTGCGAGCAGTTCTTAGCCATGTTATCCAATGGGAGGTGGATAACATGGCTAAGAGCATTTGCTGGATAATGCATGAATATCGCTGACTTTTCAGCGATATTCATGCATTGCGGCCGTTTTTTATCGCATTTGCGATAAACCTTGCTAATAGCAAGGTTTATCTGCGATAAAAATCGCCGATGTGCGGCGATAATTTTTGTCTCTAAACAAGTTATCGCTAGTTGTTGGTAATATGCCCCCGGGTTTTTGCTTGCAGGAATCAGGAGGCGGGAGAGTAGCACTGAAATCAGTAGTCTGACGCTTGAATCGGGAGGGTGGGCATGTCTGGATTCTCTACAGCTAGGGCCATAAACTACATCTGCAGGGCTAGGTGATAGCCTGGGACCGGCCTGGCATGTAAAATGGCTGCCGTGCACGACAAAATTGTGGCATTGTAAAAAAGGCAAGATGGCGCAGACAATGTTTATCAATAAGGATTCATTTATAACAAAATATTTTATCGCACTGACAAATTGGTGGTCAACACTTCCTGATTTCCTTCGAATCGAACGTTAACAGACGTCACGCAGCAAAAAAAAAAAAAAAGCTCACGCACAGCCGCTGGAACACATGTATCAACATATATGAGCCTCCTCAGCCATCTTCAGAAAATATAAGGGATTAGGATAGGTCTCCCGCACCCCCTTATACCTAGTAATTTAATTAAAACGAAGCACAAAATGGTCTCCCGCACCCCCTTATACCTAGTAATTTAATTAAAACGAAGCACAAAATGGCGAATTCCCGTTTCGCCAGCAGTTTGCGGCCCAGTTCGGTGTTCGGGAAGCGCTTCTACCGTGAAAAATATATTTTTTTTATTTTCCCCAAGGGACCCTTTAAAAACCCCAACAACATTCCTAGGGGGTCAAGAGGGGTATACCTTGCCCCCTTTCATTAAATTCCCCCTTCGTTTTTCACCTCTTCTTCTCTCTCGATCCTACCGAGAGATAAGATGGCGGCCGCTCCGGACTGTTTAGAATGTTGACAGACACCGGGGAGCCAATCAGCTTCGCATCGCAAAGTTCCGTTTCGCAGGTGGGAGCGTATTTACAAGAAACTTGCACCATGAAGAACGCTTTCCATTTAAAAAGGAAAAATAACATCATACACACTCATATGCCTTATAAATATGACCCAAAACAACCTATGAAGCTTTAGCAGTACATATCCAGAAATGTAATTGATTTCAAATAATGACTTACTTCATTGGTAGGCCTTCACATGTATTATCTCCTTTGTTTTCTTAAGTGAAAATCTTATCTGCAACCATGTGTTGGCCTCACCTCAAATAAACAAAACAGGCGATGGACTGAATGAGGATCAATGACACACATTCACCCCAGTCCAAAGATCTGGGCCTAAACAAACCTTTAGATAGGCCACACTTTATCGTCATCCTGAATTAATCATTTAAAATATTAGGGAGAGATTTATGATTGTTGTATGCCTGTTTTGTAGCACTGTGTGTCATTTTTGTGATGCAGTGCTGGTGCAAAAGATTTGCTATGTTAAATAATAAGTAGGGCATTAAGTTTTTGATGACTGTTATTCATTTACTGTTTGGTAATAGTGGTTATTAACATTTTTTATTATATTTTTCCACAGATTCAACTGCAGATTTTTTCATATTTTGAAAAATGCCTACGAAAAATAGAATTATAAAGGCTACAAAACGTCAAAGACAGCAGGAAGATCTTTTATTGCAGCAGTCCTCTTCCCCAAATACTTATCAAAACACCAAGAAAGCTCTGGGTAAGAGCACAAAATCATTCTTAAAAAATATTTTTAGTAAAAAAAGTATTTATCG
Organism: Lissotriton vulgaris; assembly: GCF_964263255.1. Classification (NCBI taxonomy): domain Eukaryota; kingdom Metazoa; phylum Chordata; class Amphibia; order Caudata; family Salamandridae; genus Lissotriton; species Lissotriton vulgaris. Next base: position 1,208,142,761 of record NC_141685.1, read on the forward strand.
CAAAAATGTTTCAGTTCAGAAAAAGAAGAGTAATTTAAATGGAAAGGAAAGACCCATCAAAAATGTTACTGGTAGAGGAAGAGATAACTCTGTGCATGATAGTAGAAGGAAAGAACAGTTTAGGGACATTCGAAAACGAATGTTCCGTAACAGGATAATAGTTAATTTATTAAAAAATATCAAGAAAGGCCAACAGAAAGTGGCATTTTATAAGAAGAAGAAAAATGTAGAGAAAATTATTGATCATGCTTTTGAAATTAAGCGAAAGTTGTTTATTTTGGTAATCAATAGAATTAGGAAACTAAGCAAGGTAATTTCTGATTTTAAAACAAACAGTAGATGGAAGAGAGTAGTAAATCGTAGTAACTTTTGTGAAGTTTTTTCCGGAGAATGGATGCATAGTTCAAGTTCTGAGGCATTTTTTAATGAGGAGAGTTATTTTCAGGATAATGATTTGGTGTTTGCAGTTGACACCAGTGGTCGAGCTTATGAAGTGAAGGATGGTTGTCCAGTTGAAAAAGAAAAACTTGTGACAACAGAGACAGAAGAGGCGCTAAGTGATGAGGTTTTAGGAAGACGTCCTAAGGGTCCTGTGTACATTTGGAAGTGTAGTTCTATTTGCAGTGTGCGACAGGTTTCCATCAATTTGCTTTGTGATTTTATACGGACATTTAATAAGAAAAGTTTGAAGCAGAAAATGAAGTTGTTGCAAGATTTAGATCCTTGCAGAGTGAGACAAATGACAGGTTTGCGTGGTCATTCACTGGCTTGTCATTCCAGGAGAGTATGCCAGAGTGTTTTTCATCATTTCAGGATGCTAGCAGTGCATCATAATAAAGTGAGAAAATTAGTGAGAATGTTGTATTATGCTAAGAGTCCAGCAATTATGCTTAAACAATTATGTGCTGCTCTTTTGCATGGTTCTGAAATAGATGTGAAGAATATTTGTGAAGAAATTGAGTTTTGTTACTTTAGTAGTAAAGATGAGAATGTTCAAATTGACCCTGAAGTAGAGGGTAATGTTGAAGATAATGTACAGGTTTCCAGTACAGATAATTTTCAGAAGGAAATTGCCACGTTTCAGATGAAATCAAGTGAGAGGCCTAATTTCACTTGTGTATGTTGTCGACGCACTTATTATAAGAATCAGACTAAGGTAGTGGATTTATATGCAAAAAGTGAAAGGGAAAATAATAGTGAATGGAAGGATTTTGCCACATACTTGATGGTAGAAAATTATTTTGATTTGGGATCGGATCAACGTGTGTGTACTTATTGTTGTAATAAATTAAACCAAAACCAGATGCCTGCTAGGGCAGTTCATAATAATCTGGAATTGGTTGAGATTCCTTCTGAATTGAAGGATTTAAATACTTATGAATCTATTTTGATTCAAAGTATCCATCCCTTTCAGGCTATTGTAAGAATAGAGCCAAAGACAGGGAAGTTGCCTCCAGAAGATTTACAGAGAGGATTAAAGGGAAGAGTTGTTTATTTGCCTCTAGATTTGAACAAAAACATTAACACAATTGGAATAGAAAAAGTGGAAGAGGAACCTCTGGTTATCTTGGTTAATGGGGTTCCGACAAAGAATAAGAAAATATGGCAAGATTTAGTGGATGTTAGGAAAGTCAAAAGGCAACAGTGTATTTGAAGAAAAATAATAAGTACTATAAGAATGTATATGTTGCAGAAGAGGAAGTAAGTGATGAAGAGGATAGCGATTTGTGTGCTGGCCAAATTGAGAAAGTAGAGGCCTCTAAAAGTGAAGAAATATATGAACATTATAGTGTTCATCCTTTGCATTCCAAGGAAGTCATGGGGAATGCTATTGAGTTGTTTCAAATGAAACAAGCCAAAGGGAGTCCCATTAGTGTTTGGGAGGAAAGTTTGGAAGCTCGGTGTTTCCCACAGCTATTTCCCACAGGTCGAGGAGGAAGATATGATGAGCGATCTCATCAAATTCCTGCGTCTGAATACCGGACTTTACGATTGTATGCAGAAGATCCTAGGTTTCGTCAATGCATTCCCTATTTGTTTCATCTCCTGTTTGAAAGCGATCTGTCTGGACTGTCATATGCAGTGAACCACATCTTAAAAAGTGGTATACAGATGCGAAATATCTCTGCAAGGGACTTTATGCATAAAGTCAATGTCCAAGACAGTATTTTGGATTCTCACTTAATTAATCTCATGGCGTGTCAGCGTGGTACTAATGAGTACTGGTACCGTCGTCATGGTGATTTAAAATGTATGCTGAGGAATTTAGGAACTCCGACATGGTTCCTTACTCTGAGCTGTGCCGAGTATGGCTGGGAAGACTTACTTGAATTTCTACGAGAGGCAAATGGAAATATTGAAAACATTGAATTCAAGACACCTGGAGAACTGTGTTCTTTGGATCCTGTGAATGTATGCAGGTACTTCAATCATAGATTTGAAGCTATGATGTCTTTCATCACAAATAAGAAGAATCTACCTCTTGGAGAGGTGTTGGATTTCTTCTGGAGAAAGGAGTACCAAGCAAGAGGTGCTCCTCATATACATATGTTGTTGTGGATCAAGGATGCACCTAAATTTGGAACAGATCCGGATGACTTAGTGATGAATTTCATAGAACAGTATTCTACGTGTGCTGTTCCAAACGCAACGGAGAAGAAAAGCCTAAGAGAACAAGTTCTACGTTTCCAAAGCCATCGTTGTGGAAAGTACTGTCGTCGTAAATTCAGAAACAAGGACAAGTTCTACACCAAATGTCGTTTCAACTTTCCACGACCGGTGATTTCTAAAGGAAGAGTGAACAGTTTGATGTCTTCACTGCGACATAATGTGACGAGGAAATCACCCAAAAATACATACAATTTGAAAAGGAACGAAGAGTCCAAGTACATCAACGACTACAACCCAGTGATTTTGTCCATGTGGAATGCTAACATGGATATACAGTTTGTGGGTGACAACTGTATGGCTGTGGCTCGGTATGTGACATCTTACATCACCAAAAAAGAAAAGACAGAACTGAAGGATATGTGGGAGGAAATTTCCAATGAAAAGAGCCTCAGCAAGAAGTTGTACAGTTTCAGTCTGAAGATGTTGTCGCATCGAGAAATCGGAGCTTACGAATGTTCAGATCGATTGTCTTCAGCAAGTCTCTATGCCAAATCCAGGAGTATTGTCTGGGCGAGTCTTGGTCTTGCTGCAACGCGAAATCGAGTTCTAAAACCTGTCCGGGAAATTGAATATTTGGCAGAAAAGGAACCAAACAGTACCGACATTTTGAAGACCAACATGTTGGATACATATTATCCAAATCGAAGCAGTCACCTTGAGAATGTTTGTCTATATGAGGTTCTACAAAATTATATATTCAAGAGGAACATCAAAGAAGATATTGAGAAAGGAGTGTATGCTGTAATTGGAAGTGAGGGATGCCTGGTCAAGCAAAGAAAATGCCAATTAGTAAACCATCGAAAATTGAGTGGCGAATTTCCAGAAAAAAAGGAGTTTTTCTATTTAGCACTTTTGCAACTTTTCAAGCCTTGGCGTGCAGAAGAGGAACTGCTTGGAGATTTCCTCTGTTACGAAGACTCTTTCACTGCTGCTAAGGAGACCATAGAATGTCCTGCTTTTCCCAAATATCAAGAAATGCTAACTTTGGAAATTGAGGACCTATTATCGAAAATGAAGCTGCCACTGCTATGAATGAAGTGGAAAGAGCCATGGCACATGCTCAGGAGGATTCAGTTAACTTAGAAGACTTGGAAAAACAACTCAACGTTGAGCAGAGGAAAATATATGATGAAGTTACCAAGCAAATTGAGCATGGATTAAGTCATGAGAAGAAAGAATGCTCATGTACATCGTTGAAGCCTGTCCGACTGTATGTGAGTGGAGAAGCGGGAACTGGAAAAAGTTTCCTCATTAAAGCAATTTCATGCTATCTGCAGGAAAGGACTGAGTCATCGCTGTCTTGTGTTGTCACCGCTCCTACTGGACTTGCAGCACATAACATTAAAGGTATTACTTTGCATCGTCTACTGATGCTGCCGGTGGAGCATGACAACAAATTACAATACCACAAGTTATCTGGGGATGCTTGCTGTGAAGTTTCAAGAGTCTTGAGGAAAATGAAACTACTTATCATTGACGAAGTAAGCATGGTTTCCAATGTCATGCTTGCCTTTGTGCATTTGAGAATGCAAGAAGTACTTAAAACTGAATATGATGTGTTATTTGGTGGCAAACACATCATTGTTTTCGGAGATCTTCTGCAGCTGACACCAGTAAAAGGACAACCTGTGTTCAAAATACTCACGCATGAAGATACCAGGAAGTGCCTAGGGAGCATTGGCAACGTCAATATATGGTTAAACTTCAATTATGCTGAACTGCATGAAAATATGCGTCAGGCAAAAGATGAAGATTACAAGAATATTCTACAAGATATTAGAATTGGAAAAGTGACCGAGCATGGAAAAGAAGCTTTAAATGCACGATTACTTTCAAATTTATATCCCGAACAAGAGATTGTGGCTGAGAATATTTTTCAAAAAATTACTGAGAAGAAATCCGGAATATGTTTGATGCCAACTCTTGCAGAATGTGCCATCTTCAACAACAAAATGTTGAATTTAGAAAAGCAAGAGATTGTGAAACTTGAAGCTATTGACAAAATAGAGCATATGGGATCAACAATTATTTTGTCAGAGAATTTGAAATCAAAATTGGATTCATTAGAGAAGACTATATCTAAAACAGCGGGTTTTGAAAAGACTTTGAATGTGTGTTTAAATTGCCGAATTATTTTGAGAAGGAATTTACATGTTGAAAGAGGTCTGGTAAATGGATCAATGGGTAATGTTGTTGATTTTGAGAAATACAGAAATAGAGATGGAATAGAATTTTTAAAAATTAAATTTGATGGCATTGAGGAAGTACAGCTAATTGGTTGTTGTTCTGCTAGGTTTTTGCTTGTTAAAGACTTATATGTTCGCCGTAAACAGTTTCCTGTTTGCTTGGCATATGCGGTGACAATCCATAAATCGCAAGGTTTAAGTGTAGACAGTGCATTGGTGAATATTGGCAGTTCTGTGTTCAAGGAGGGTATGGCATATGTGGCGTTGTCACGAGTTAGAACTTTATCGGGATTGTACTTGATTGACTGTGATGTCACAAACATTTGTGCGGATCTAGATTGTGTTAAGGAATACAATAGGTTAAGAAGAGAGTATGCGCCACATTTGCCTCAATATCCTTTGTTTGAGAAACGTGTGGTAGGCCGGAAACGTAGAAATATCAGTAATAGTAGGGAGGTTGTAGCAAAAAGACCAAAAGTCGATGAACCGAAAATTGTTAGCAGAAAGAAAGTGGATTCTGTTGAAGATGTTGTCGGTTTTCAATTTGAAAACAGTTCTGGTGTCAACTGCTATGCAAATGTAGTGGTTAATGTTCTCTTTTCACTAGAGAGTTTAAAAGAACAGATTCTGTTGAATTCAGAACAAATTTTATGCTGTTTATTGAATTCTGTTTTCGAGAAATGTAGCACTGATCGAACAAAAGTAGAAAGTGTGTCTGAAGTTCGTTATCTGTTAGATGAATGTTCAGGTCAAACAGACTTCTCTGAAAATAATCAGCAAGATTGTCAGGAGTTTTTAATGTATATGCTTGATGTATTGCAAGATGAGGGTGTAGATGTAGTTAAACAACAGGGGGTGGTGATGGACAGAGTTTCTGAATTAAGCAGAATACTCTCACCCAGTCAAGAGATCAGGGCTTGATCCAACACCGTTTTTTAGCTCACTGCACCATCCCAGCTCAGAACCTGGCTATATGCAAATTAGCCTGTCCCTGGCCCAGAGCATCATGGGAACAGGGCAGACCAAACTACCAAGCCAATTCTTTCACTGGGAAGGAAACAAACTTCCGGGGACCGGTTTCTGGCATTACAGCCGTCTTCGGCCCGGCTTGCTTGAATCCTGATGGTGCAATGAGCAAGGGACTCACGTCTGAGTATACCCTTCCACGCTTATGGTGGACAAAATAATTAAACAACAGGGGGTGGTGATGGACAGAGTTTCTGAATTAAGCAGAATACTCTCACCCAGTCAAGAGATCAGGGCTTGATCCAACACCGTTTTTTAGCTCACTGCACCATCCCAGCTCAGAACCTGGCTATATGCAAATTAGCCTGTCCCTGGCCCAGAGCATCATGGGAACAGGGCAGACCAAACTACCAAGCCAATTCTTTCACTGGGAAGGAAACAAACTTCCGGGGACCGGTTTCTGGCATTACAGCCGTCTTCGGCCCGGCTTGCTTGAATCCTGATGGTGCAATGAGCAAGGGACTCACGTCTGAGTATACCCTTCCACGCTTATGGTGGACAAAATAATTAAACAACAGGGGGTGGTGATGGACAGAGTTTCTGAATTAAGCAGAATACTCTCACCCAGTCAAGAGATCAGGGCTTGATCCAACACCGTTTTTTAGCTCACTGCACCATCCCAGCTCAGAACCTGGCTATATGCAAATTAGACTGTCCCTGGCCCAGAGCATCATAGGAACCGGGCAGACCAAACTACCAAGCCAATTCTTTCACTGGGAAGGAAACAAACTTCCGGGGACCGGTTTCTGGCATTACAGCCGTCTTCGGCCCGGCTTGCTTGAATCCTGATGGTGCAATGAGCAAGGGACTCACGTCTGAGTATACCCTTCCACGCTTATGGTGGACAAAATAATTAAACAACAGGGGGTGGTGATGGACAGAGTTTCTGAATTAAGGAGAATACTCTCACCCAGTCAAGAGATCAGGGCTTGATCCAACACCGTTTTTTAGCTCACTGCACCATCCCAGCTCAGAACCTGGCTATATGCAAATTAGCCTGTCCCTGGCCCAGAGCATCATGGGAACAGGGCAGACCAAACTACCAAGCCAATTCTTTCACTGGGAAGGAAACAAACTTCCGGGGACCGGTTTCTGGCATTACAGCCGTCTTCGGCCCGGCTTGCTTGAATCCTGATGGTGCAATGAGCAAGGGACTCACGTCTGAGTATACCCTTCCACGCTTATGGTGGACAAAATAATTAAACAACAGGGGGTGGTGATGGACAGAGTTTCTGAATTAAGTAGAATACTCTCACCCAGTCAAGAGATCAGGGCTTCATCCAACACCGTTTTTTAGCTCACTGCACCATCCCAGCTCAGAACCTGGCTATATGCAAATTAGCCTGTCCCTGGCCCAGAGCATCATGGGAACAGGGCAGACCAAACTACCAAGCCAATTCTTTCACTGGGAAGGAAACAAACTTCCGGGGACCGGTTTCTGGCATTACAGCCGTCTTCGGCCCGGCTTGCTTGAATCCTGATGGTGCAATGAGCAAGGGACTCACGTCTGAGTATACCCTTCCACGCTTATGGTGGACAAAATAATTAAACAACAGGGGGTGGTGATGGACAGAGTTTCTGAATTAAGCAGAATACTCTCACCCAGTCAAGAGATCTATTTTTGTCCACCCTGCACTGGGACAGGAACAGACTAATTTGCATACAGCCAGGTTCTGAAACTGGGATGGTGCAGTGAGCTAAAAAAACGGTGTTGGATCTAGCCCTGATCTCTTGACTGGGTGAGAGCTTTCTGCTTAATTCAGAGACTCTGTCCCTCACCACCCCTTGTTGTAAATATTTTTGTCCACCCTAAGCGTGGAAGGGTATTCTCAGATGTGAGACCCTTGCTCATTGCACCATCAGGATTCAAGCAAACCGGGCCGAAGACGGCTGTAATGCCAGAAACCGGTCCCCGGGAGCTTGTTTCCTTCCCAGTGTAAGAATTGGCTTTTGTAGTTTGGTTTGCCCTGTTCCCATCATGCACTGGGACAGGAACAGACTAATTTGCATACAGCCAGGTTCTGAAACTGGGATGGTGCAGTGAGCTAAAAAACGGTGTTGGATCTAGCCCTGATCTCTTGACTGGGTGAGAGCTTTCTGCTTAATTCAGAGACTCTGTCCCTCACCACCCCTTGTTGTAAATATTTTTGTCCACCCTAAGCGTGGAAGGGTATTCTCAGATGTGAGACCCTTGCTCATTGCACCATCAGGATTCAAGCAAACCGGGCCGAAGACGGCTGTAATGCCAGAAACCGGTCCCCGGGAGCTTGTTTCCTTCCCAGTGTAAGAATTGGCTTTTGTAGTTTGGTTTGCCCTGTTCCCATCATGCACTGGGACAGGAACAGACTAATTTGCATACAGCCAGGTTCTGAAACTGGGATGGTGCAGTGAGCTAAAAAACGGTGTTGGATCTAGCCCTGATCTCTTGACTGGGTGAGAGCTTTCTGCTTAATTCAGAGACTCTGTCCCTCACCACCCCTTGTTGTAAATATTTTTGTCCACCCTAAGCGTGGAAGGGTATTCTCAGATGTGAGACCCTTGCTCATTGCACCATCAGGATTCAAGCAAACCGGGCCGAAGACGGCTGTAATGCCAGAAACCGGTCCCCGGGAGCTTGTTTCCTTCCCAGTGTAAGAATTGGCTTTTGTAGTTTGGTTTGCCCTGTTCCCATCATGCACTGGGACAGGAACAGACTAATTTGCATACAGCCAGGTTCTGAAACTGGGATGGTGCAGTGAGCTAAAAAACGGTGTTGGATCTAGCCCTGATCTCTTGACTGGGTGAGAGCTTTCTGCATAATTCAGAGACTCTGTCCCTCACCACCCCTTGTTGTAAATATTTTTGTCCACCCTAAGCGTGGAAGGGTATTCTCAGATGTGAGACCCTTGCTCATTGCACCATCAGGATTCAAGCAAACCGGGCCGAAGACGGCTGTAATGCCAGAAACCGGTCCCCGGGAGCTTGTTTCCTTCCCAGTGTAAGAATTGGCTTTTGTAGTTTGGTTTGCCCTGTTCCCATCATGCACTGGGACAGGAACAGACTAATTTGCATACAGCCAGGTTCTGAAACTGGGATGGTGCAGTGAGCTAAAAAACGGTGTTGGATCTAGCCCTGATCTCTTGACTGGGTGAGAGCTTTCTGCTTAATTCAGAGACTCTGTCCCTCACCACCCCTTGTTGTAAATATTTTTGTCCACCCTAAGCGTGGAAGGGTATTCTCAGATGTGAGACCCTTGCTCATTGCACCATCAGGATTCAAGCAAACCGGGCCGAAGACGGCTGTAATGCCAGAAACCGGTCCCCGGGAGCTTGTTTCCTTCCCAGTGTAAGAATTGGCTTTTGTAGTTTGGTTTGCCCTGTTCCCATCATGCACTGGGACAGGAACAGACTAATTTGCATACAGCCAGGTTCTGAAACTGGGATGGTGCAGTGAGCTAAAAAACGGTGTTGGATCTAGCCCTGATCTCTTGACTAGGTGAGAGCTTTCTGCCTAATTCAGAGACTCTGTCCCTCACCACCCCTTGTTGTAAATATTTTTGTCCACCCTAAGCGTGGAAGGGTATTCTCAGATGTGAGACCCTTGCTCATTGCACCATCAGGATTCAAGCAAACCGGGCCGAAGACGGCTGTAATGCCAGAAACCGGTCCCCGGGAGCTTGTTTCCTTCCCAGTGTAAGAATTGGCTTTTGTAGTTTGGTTTGCCCTGTTCCCATCATGCACTGGGACAGGAACAGACTAATTTGCATACAGCCAGGTTCTGAAACTGGGATGGTGCAGTGAGCTAAAAATTGGTGTTGGATCTAGCCCTGATCTCTTGACTGGGTGAGAGCTTTCTGCTTAATTCAGAGACTCTGTCCCTCACCACCCCTTGTTGTAAATATTTTTGTCCACCCTAAGCGTGGAAGGGTATTCTCAGATGTGAGACCCTTGCTCATTGCACCATCAGGATTCAAGCAAACCGGGCCGAAGACGGCTGTAATGCCAGAAACCGGTCCCCGGGAGCTTGTTTCCTTCCCAGTGTAAGAATTGGCTTTTGTAGTTTGGTTTGCCCTGTTCCCATCATGCACTGGGACAGGAACAGACTAATTTGCATACAGCCAGGTTCTGAAACTGGGATGGTGCAGTGAGCTAAAAAACGGTGTTGGATCTAGCCCTGATCTCTTGACTGGGTGAGAGCTTTCTGCTTAATTCAGAGACTCTGTCCCTCACCACCCCTTGTTGTAAATATTTTTGTCCACCCTAAGCGTGGAAGGGTATTCTCAGATGTGAGACCCTTGCTCATTGCACCATCAGGATTCAAGCAAACCGGGCCGAAGACGGCTGTAATGCCAGAAACCGGTCCCCGGGAGCTTGTTTCCTTCCCAGTGTAAGAATTGGCTTTTGTAGTTTGGTTTGCCCTGTTCCCATCATGCACTGGGACAGGAACAGACTAATTTGCATACAGCCAGGTTCTGAAACTGGGATGGTGCAGTGAGCTAAAAAACGGTGTTGGATCTAGCCCTGATCTCTTGACTGGGTGAGAGCTTTCTGCTTAATTCAGAGACTCTGTCCCTCACCACCCCTTGTTGTAAATATTTTTGTCCACCCTAAGCGTGGAAGGGTATTCTCAGATGTGAGACCCTTGCTCATTGCACCATCAGGATTCAAGCAAACCGGGCCGAAGACGGCTGTAATGCCAGAAACCGGTCCCCGGGAGCTTGTTTCCTTCCCAGTGTAAGAATTGGCTTTTGTAGTTTGGTTTGCCCTGTTCCCATCATGCACTGGGACAGGAACAGACTAATTTGCATACAGCCAGGTTCTGAAACTGGGATGGTGCAGTGAGCTAAAAAACGGTGTTGGATCTAGCCCTGATCTCTTGACTAGGTGAGAGCTTTCTGCCTAATTCAGAGACTCTGTCCCTCACCACCCCTTGTTGTAAATATTTTTGTCCACCCTAAGCGTGGAAGGGTATTCTCAGATGTGAGACCCTTGCTCATTGCACCATCAGGATTCAAGCAAACCGGGCCGAAGACGGCTGTAATGCCAGAAACCGGTCCCCGGGAGCTTGTTTCCTTCCCAGTGTAAGAATTGGCTTTTGTAGTTTGGTTTGCCCTGTTCCCATCATGCACTGGGACAGGAACAGACTAATTTGCATACAGCCAGGTTCTGAAACTGGGATGGTGCAGTGAGCTAAAAATTGGTGTTGGATCTAGCCCTGATCTCTTGACTGGGTGAGAGCTTTCTGCTTAATTCAGAGACTCTGTCCCTCACCACCCCTTGTTATAAATATTTTTGTCCACCCTAAGCGTGGAAGGGTATTCTCAGATGTGAGACCCTTGCTCATTGCACCATCAGGATTCAAGCAAACCGGGCCGAAGACGGCTGTAATGCCAGAAACCGGTCCCCGGGAGCTTGTTTCCTTCCCAGTGTAAGAATTGGCTTTTGTAGTTTGGTTTGCCCTGTTCCCATCATGCACTGGGACAGGAACAGACTAATTTGCATACAGCCAGGTTCTGAAACTGGGATGGTGCAGTGAGCTAAAAAACGGTGTTGGATCTAGCCCTGATCTCTTGACTGGGTGAGAGCTTTCTGCTTAATTCAGAGACTCTGTCCCTCACCACCCCTTGTTGTAAATATTTTTGTCCACCCTAAGCGTGGAAGGGTATTCTCAGATGTGAGACCCTTGCTCATTGCACCATCAGGATTCAAGCAAACCGGGCCGAAGACGGCTGTAATGCCAGAAACCGGTCCCCGGGAGCTTGTTTCCTTCCCAGTGTAAGAATTGGCTTTTGTAGTTTGGTTTGCCCTGTTCCCATCATGCACTGGGACAGGAACAGACTAATTTGCATACAGCCAGGTTCTGAAACTGGGATGGTGCAGTGAGCTAAAAAACGGTGTTGGATCTAGCCCTGATCTCTTGACTGGGTGAGAGCTTTCTGCTTAATTCAGAGACTCTGTCCCTCACCACCCCTTGTTGTAAATATTTTTGTCCACCCTAAGCGTGGAAGGGTATTCTCAGATGTGAGACCCTTGCTCATTGCACCATCAGGATTCAAGCAAACCGGGCCGAAGACGGCTGTAATGCCAGAAACCGGTCCCCGGGAGCTTGTTTCCTTCCCAGTGTAAGAATTGGCTTTTGTAGTTTGGTTTGCCCTGTTCCCATCATGCACTGGGACAGGAACAGACTAATTTGCATACAGCCAGGTTCTGAAACTGGGATGGTGCAGTGAGCTAAAAAACGGTGTTGGATCTAGCCCTGATCTCTTGACTGGGTGAGAGCTTTCTGCATAATTCAGAGACTCTGTCCCTCACCACCCCTTGTTGTAAATATTTTTGTCCACCCTAAGCGTGGAAGGGTATTCTCAGATGTGAGACCCTTGCTCATTGCACCATCAGGATTCAAGCAAACCGGGCCGAAGACGGCTGTAATGCCAGAAACCGGTCCCCGGGAGCTTGTTTCCTTCCCAGTGTAAGAATTGGCTTTTGTAGTTTGGTTTGCCCTGTTCCCATCATGCACTGGGACAGGAACAGACTAATTTGCATACAGCCAGGTTCTGAAACTGGGATGGTGCAGTGAGCTAAAAAACGGTGTTGTATCTAGCCCTGATCTCTTGACTGGGTGAGAGCTTTCTGCTTAATTCAGAGACTCTGTCCCTCACCACCCCTTGTTGTAAATATTTTTGTCCACCCTAAGCGTGGAAGGGTATTCTCAGATGTGAGACCCTTGCTCATTGCACCATCAGGATTCAAGCAAACCGGGCCGAAGACGGCTGTAATGCCAGAAACCGGTCCCCGGGAGCTTGTTTCCTTCCCAGTGTAAGAATTGGCTTTTGTAGTTTGGTTTGCCCTGTTCCCATCATGCACTGGGACAGGAACAGACTAATTTGCATACAGCCAGGTTCTGAAACTGGGATGGTGCAGTGAGCTAAAAAACGGTGTTGGATCTAGCCCTGATCTCTTGACTAGGTGAGAGCTTTCTGCCTAATTCAGAGACTCTGTCCCTCACCACCCCTTGTTGTAAATATTTTTGTCCACCCTAAGCGTGGAAGGGTATTCTCAGATGTGAGACCCTTGCTCATTGCACCATCAGGATTCAAGCAAACCGGGCCGAAGACGGCTGTAATGCCAGAAACCGGTCCCCGGGAGCTTGTTTCCTTCCCAGTGTAAGAATTGGCTTTTGTAGTTTGGTTTGCCCTGTTCCCATCATGCACTGGGACAGGAACAGATTAATTTGCATACAGCCAGGTTCTGAAACTGGGATGGTGCAGTGAGCTAAAAATTGGTGTTGGATCTAGCCCTGATCTCTTGACTGGGTGAGAGCTTTCTGCTTAATTCAGAGACTCTGTCCCTCACCACCCCTTGTTGTAAATATTTTTGTCCACCCTAAGCGTGGAAGGGTATTCTCAGATGTGAGACCCTTGCTCATTGCACCATCAGGATTCAAGCAAACCGGGCCGAAGACGGCTGTAATGCCAGAAACCGGTCCCCGGGAGCTTGTTTCCTTCCCAGTGTAAGAATTGGCTTTTGTAGTTTGGTTTGCCCTGTTCCCATCATGCACTGGGACAGGAACAGACTAATTTGCATACAGCCAGGTTCTGAAACTGGGATGGTGCAGTGAGCTAAAAAACGGTGTTGGATCTAGCCCTGATCTCTTGACTGGGTGAGAGCTTTCTGCTTAATTCAGAGACTCTGTCCCTCACCACCCCTTGTTGTAAATATTTTTGTCCACCCTAAGCGTGGAAGGGTATTCTCAGATGTGAGACCCTTGCTCATTGCACCATCAGGATTCAAGCAAACCGGGCCGAAGACGGCTGTAATGCCAGAAACCGGTCCCCGGGAGCTTGTTTCCTTCCCAGTGTAAGAATTGGCTTTTGTAGTTTGGTTTGCCCTGTTCCCATCATGCACTGGGACAGGAACAGACTAATTTGCATACAGCCAGGTTCTGAAACTGGGATGGTGCAGTGAGCTAAAAAACGGTGTTGGATCTAGCCCTGGTCTCTTGACTGGGTGAGAGCTTTCTGCTTAATTCAGAGACTCTGTCCCTCACCACCCCTTGTTGTAAATATTTTTGTCCACCCTAAGCGTGGAAGGGTATTCTCAGATGTGAGACCCTTGCTCATTGCACCATCAGGATTCAAGCAAACCGGGCCGAAGACGGCTGTAATGCCAGAAACCGGTCCCCGGGAGCTTGTTTCCTTCCCAGTGTAAGAATTGGCTTTTGTAGTTTGGTTTGCCCTGTTCCCATCATGCACTGGGACAGGAACAGACTAATTTGCATACAGCCAGGTTCTGAAACTGGGATGGTGCAGTGAGCTAAAAATTGGTGTTGGATCTAGCCCTGATCTCTTGACTGGGTGAGAGCTTTCTGCTTAATTCAGAGACTCTGTCCCTCACCACCCCTTGTTGTAAATATTTTTGTCCACCCTAAGCGTGGAAGGGTATTCTCAGATGTGAGACCCTTCCTCATTTCACCATCAGGATTCAAGCAAACCGGGCCGAAGACGGCTGTAATGCCAGAAACCGGTCCCCGGGAGCCTGTTTCCTTCCCAGTGTAAGAATTGGCTTTTGTAGTTTGGTTTGCCCTGTTCCCATCATGCACTGGGACAGGAACAGACTAATTTGCATACAGCCAGGTTCTGAAACTGGGATGGTGCAGTGAGCTAAAAAACGGTGTTGGATCTAGCCCTGATCTCTTGACTGGGTGAGAGCTTTCTGCTTAATTCAGAGACTCTGTCCCTCACCACCCCTTGTTGTAAATATTTTTGTCCACCCTAAGCGTGGAAGGGTATTCTCAGATGTGAGACCCTTGCTCATTGCACCATCAGGATTCAAGCAAACCGGGCCGAAGACGGCTGTAATGCCAGAAACCGGTCCCCGGGAGCTTGTTTCCTTCCCAGTGTAAGAATTGGCTTTTGTAGTTTGGTTTGCCCTGTTCCCATCATGCACTGGGACAGGAACAGACTAATTTGCATACAGCCAGGTTCTGAAACTGGGATGGTGCAGTGAGCTAAAAAACGGTGTTGGATCTAGCCCTGATCTCTTGACTGGGTGAGAGCTTTCTGCTTAATTCAGAGACTCTGTCCCTCACCACCCCTTGTTGTAAATATTTTTGTCCACCCTAAGCGTGGAAGGGTATTCTCAGATGTGAGACCCTTGCTCATTGCACCATCAGGATTCAAGCAAACCGGGCCGAAGACAGCTGTAATGCCAGAAACCGGTCCCTGGGAGCTTGTTTCCTTCCCAGTGTAAGAATTGGCTTTTGTAGTTTGGTTTGCCCTGTTCCCATCATGCACTGGGACAGGAACAGACTAATTTGCATACAGCCAGGTTCTGAAACTGGGATGGTGCAGTGAGCTAAAAAACGGTGTTGGATCTAGCCCTGATCTCTTGACTGGGTGAGAGCTTTCTGCTTAATTCAGAGACTCTGTCCCTCACCACCCCTTGTTGTAAATATTTTTGTCCACCCTAAGCGTGGAAGGGTATTCTCAGATGTGAGGCCCTTGCTCATTGCACCATCAGGATTCAAGCAAACCGGGCCGAAGACGGCTGTAATGCCAGAAACCGGTCCCCGGGAGCTTGTTTCCTTCCCAGTGTAAGAATTGGCTTTTGTAGTTTGGTTTGCCCTGTTCCCATCATGCACTGGGACAGGAACAGACTAATTTGCATACAGCCAGGTTCTGAAACTGGGATGGTGCAGTGAGCTAAAAAACGGTGTTGGATCTAGCCCTGATCTCTTGACTGGGTGAGAGCTTTCTGCTTAATTCAGAGACTCTGTCCCTCACCACCCCTTGTTGTAAATATTTTTGTCCACCCTAAGCGTGGAAGGGTATTCTCAGATGTGAGACCCTTGCTCATTGCACCATCAGGATTCAAGCAAACCGGGCCGAAGACGGCTGTAATGCCAGAAACCGGTCCCTGGGAGCTTGTTTCCTTCCCAGTGTAAGAATTGGCTTTTGTAGTTTGGTTTGCCCTGTTCCCATCATGCACTGGGACAGGAACAGACTAATTTGCATACAGCCAGGTTCTGAAACTGGGATGGTGCAGTGAGCTAAAAAACGGTGTTGGATCTAGCCCTGATCTCTTGACTGGGTGAGAGCTTTCTGCTTAATTCAGAGACTCTGTCCCTCACCACCCCTTGTTGTAAATATTTTTGTCCACCCTAAGCGTGGAAGGGTATTCTCAGATGTGAGGCCCTTGCTCATTGCACCATCAGGATTCAAGCAAACCGGGCCGAAGACGGCTGTAATGCCAGAAACCGGTCCCCAGGAGCTTGTTTCCTTCCCAGTGTAAGAATTGGCTTTTGTAGTTTGGTTTGCCCTGTTCCCATCATGCACTGGGACAGGAACAGACTAATTTGCATACAGCCAGGTTCTGAAACTGGGATGGTGCAGTGAGCTAAAAAACGGTGTTGGATCTAGCCCTGATCTCTTGACTGGGTGAGAGCTTTCTGCTTAATTCAGAGACTCTGTCCCTCACCACCCCTTGTTGTAAATATAGGTGTAGATGTAGATCACCTGTTTGGGCTTTCTTTTTTTTTTGTCCTCATTAATCACTATTGATTCCAGATGTGGCCACCTACAAGAACACAACAGTCCGTCTCAGGTTAAAAACCAGGCAGGGTATAGATTGTAACAACACAAGGTTGAACACTACCCTCAGAAAGATATGCCTTCAGGGGCCACATAATGAGGAATCAAGATAGGAAGGGGTAAGTGCCACCACCACCATGCCCGGCTGATGGGGCTAATATAAACTAAGGACACCAAACAAGAGAGTCCGGGTATTCAGGTTCGGAAGCCCCAACAGTGAATAATCATTGGACCGCGGGAAAAAAAAAAAAAAAAAAAAAAAAACCCCGGGCTTCAGTTTACCCATACCAAACGGTGCCAAAAGGCTCTCTTAGCCTGGTTACCAGATCTTTCTAGATCTATTCTTGAAACATGTAAAACCGAGATCTGCCAATCTAAAAATGCAGGTGGTGTAACCTCTTTCCACTTTTTGCAGATCTCTCTCCGGGCAAGCAAAGCAGCATAGAACAAAATAATTTTTGCCTGTCCTTGGACCTCAGGCGAGAGCCCAAAGATAACCATAGCCAAATCAAAAGTAATTATAGTTCCAAGAGCATCTGAGAGAAAACGGCCAATATCTTCCCAAAAAGGTTTTAGAGAGGTGCATTCGAAGAACATATGGGCATCTGACGCCAACGGTGATCCACATTTTGGGCACATTACAGGGTTTCCGGGATTGAATTTCGAGAGCCTGAGTGGGGAGTAGTAGGCCCTATGCAATGTATATAGGTGGTTCCTACGTAACCAAGCTGGTTTTACAAACTCCCACAATGTTTTAAATGAAATGGACCACAACTCAGTCACCTTATGACCCGGTAGCGTAGAACCCCAAAGATGTTCTGGTAACAAAAAGTCGCCATCAAGTTCATCCAGCATCAAGTTGTACCACAAGGAAACTTCTTTCTTAGATGGTGGAGTTTCGACTAGCTGTGAGACCAGATAACTATAGCCTCCAATAGGAAACCTATTCAATAAAGATGGCCGTGCTAAGAAGGCTTGCGTCCAACCTGATATCTGAAGATATTTAAATCTTGAGAAGTTAGGACCCACTTTCTCTCTCAAGCACTCCCATGGGAGCAGGATGCCCTCAGAGAACAAGTCCCCCCAAACCAGCAACCCTGCATCTTTAATCGGAATCGCCAAGCTATCGCCCAGCCACTCCGGACTTTCCGGCAATCCCCATAAGGGAGTCTTATTGCAGTAATAACCTATTTTTAATGTGCCCATCAGTTTGGCCCATGTTTTGGATACACCCTGTAGGATTTTTAACTTAATTTTCTTAAAAAAGCGTTGATTTCCAAATTTAAATAATAAACCTGAATTACCTAAACCCTCCCCATCAATCAAGGCAGACAACAAGGCACCCACCCCCGAATCTAATGGCATCTTTAAAAGCATTCTAACATGCGATAATTGAAAAGCCCAGGCGTAGAGCTGGAGGTCCGAGCCACCAACCCCCCTTTCTCTCTACGCCTCCTAAGTTTTTTCCAGGATATCCGCGATTGTTTCCTGTTCCAGATAAAAGATGTAATGTCGGACTGTAACTTCGCAATCATGGCAGGTTCAAAGTATAATGGTATTGTATTAAATAAAAAAGAAATTTTAGGTAGGATGGTCATTTTAACTAAATTAACCCTTCCTAAAAGAGTTAATGGAAGCATTTCCCAAGAACGCATTAACTGGCGGCAATGCTTTGTTACAGCAGAAAAATTAGATGTAACTAGATTGTTTATATCCTTCGGGATATTTAAGCCCAGGTATCGCATTGAAGACCCTGGCAAGATGTTAGAATCGCCGATGTCATCATTCCAAACCAGGACTTCCGTTTTTGCAGCGTTCACCTCATAGCCCGCTATATCCCCAAACTCCTGAGCTATTAAAAGAGCTTCTGGGAGTGCGGATTGTGCATTAGATGTCAAAATAAGCACATCGTCCGCATAGAGTGCAACTTTACGCTCCCAGCCATGATATAAAAAAAGGCTTAATATTTAGGGCATCCCTCAAGCGTTGTGCTAGGGGCTCGATGTATAAATCAAAAAGTAAAGGGGAAAGGGGACAGCCCTGCCTTGTCCCTCTAGAGATATTAAACGGATCCGAAAGTACCCCATTAACCAGGACTCGAGCAAAGGGCCTTTTGTACAAAAGTTCAATAGTGCGCCGAAAACCCTCCCCGATGTTAAATTTCACCAAGGCCTCCGCAAGGTAGATCCAATTTACCATATCGAAGGCCTTGGTGGCATCCAATGTTATAGCTGCCAAGGGGAGGGACGCAGTCGTGGCCATATCAATGGCCCCAATAAGATCGTAGGTTAACTCGTACAGCTGTCGTCCTTTTACGAACCCCTTCTGGTCCTGATGTAACAACTCAGGAGCAACCCCTGCCAACCGCCTGGCCAATATTGTAGTAAATATCTTATAGTCTACATTAAGTATAGAAATTGGCCTATAGGACCCGCATGATGTGGCGGGCTTGCCCGATTTTAAAATTAGCGTAATGGAGGCACCATTCCATGACTCAGGGGGAGAATGACCCTCTATCAAGATGTAGTTAAATAGAGCAACCAACAGAGGTGTTATCTCTTGCTCCAGAAGTTTAAACATTTCAGCCGGGAGACCATCCGGTCCTGAAGCTCTGCCTTTTTTACTGCTCCGAATGGCAGTCCTGACCTCCTCCTCTGAAATGTTTCTATCTAGAAGCATACTTTTCTCGGCAGATAAGGCAGGAAGAGAGATTTTACTAAGCCACTGTTTGGCTAAAGCAGGGTTAATGGATTTATCTTCATGATATATCCAGTTAAAAAAATCTCTAAAGGCAGATCTAATACCTTCGTCTGAGGAGATTATAGAACCTCCAGAAGCTATTTTGGCAATGTTGTTCCGAGCCTGCTCTGTTTTGGCCTTCCATGCCAATAGCTTACCCGCGCCCTCCCCATACTCAAAATGCGCCAGCCTACTGGCCTCCCATCTCTGCTGAATTCTCCTACCAAGAACTGTCCCCAGAGAGGATTTTAAACTCAACAATTTCTCTCTAAGCGGCTTGTATACAGCCTCAGACGGGGTTGACAGTAAATCGATATCAGCTTGGATCCTAACTATCTCTGCCTCGATGGTAGCGACCTCCTCCCTGTATTGTTTAGCACGGAAAGACACTTTCCCTGTGATCAGACCTCTCAAACATGCTTTTAGGGAGTCCCAAACAACATCCAAGGCAGCTGAGCCAACATTAATGCTAATAAAGCTTTGGACCTCAGCTTTGAGCTAGGAGAC
The DNA here is from genome assembly GCF_964263255.1 of Lissotriton vulgaris. Classification (NCBI taxonomy): domain Eukaryota; kingdom Metazoa; phylum Chordata; class Amphibia; order Caudata; family Salamandridae; genus Lissotriton; species Lissotriton vulgaris. The sequence continues at coordinate 1,208,162,456 of NC_141685.1, forward strand.
ATCCTCAGAGTTCGTAAGGAGAGAGCGATCAAAGGACCAACATCTTGGAACTATTCTAGACGACCCTTTATACACCAAAAAAATCGCTGAGTGATCTGACAGGTGTAGGGGAAGGTAAATAATAGATTTTACAGCATCGGTCAAACTTTGGCTTATCAGTACAAAGTCGATCCTAGACTTGTGGTGGTACTTATAGTTCCTAAAAGAAAAACCCTGCTGCTTTCCTGATCTTAATCTCCAGATATCTGCATAGGCATATTGCCTCATAGATGCAAGAAGAAATAACCTGGATTTGGAAGGGAACCAAGGGGCGGCTGCTAGGAGATTTGTCCAAACAAGGATCCAAGACAACGTTAAAATCTCCTGCCCATATGATAGGATTTGGACATGACAAAAGATGGAACACAATAGTCTCCAAAAAGGAGGGATCATCTATATTAGGGCCATAATAGCCGACTAGAGTGTACTGGGCATCGGCAATACAGACCGTAACAATTGCCCATCTGCCACACGGGTCGACAATCTGCTTTATCATCCTCGCTTTAAGTTGTTTTTTAAAGATAATCAATACTCCTCTGATATTAAGATTTTGCGAAGTGGAGACTGCAAAGTCAATCCACCTCTTTTTATTAATCTCTGCCGTAGATTCAGCAATTGTCAAGTGGGTTTCCTGGAGTATTATTATCTGAGCCTCAGAGTCACGCAGATATTGCCAGATTTTATTAGCTCTTGGTTTAGAACGCAAACCATTAACGTTCCAGGAAATGATTTTAATATCTGTTTGGGCTTTCTTATCAATGGCAGCATGACTGCGAGAATTGTAGGGTATCAAGTACTACTAGTGTAGACTCAGAAAGATTTATATATTTAACTTTGCCAGATAGTAAATCAGTGTCCTTTAATAAGCTAGTAAATGCAGCGGATCACAACATGGAGTGTAGCCAATGTAAATCTGATATGATGTCAACATTATTTATACGTATATATGGCCAGTATGTCATTTTAATGATCCAACGATGTAGGCCTGATGGATCAAAATTGTCAAATTTAATAAAAAAATTTGTGGCTTCTCAGCTGTCAATATCAGGAAGGACTTTTGTAACTGTAGCAATTATCTATCACGATGGTCCTTCAACAACATCAGGACATTATACAGCTTATTTAAAGTCTCTAAACGGCTGGTCATTCTGCAATGATTCCGTTGTAACTTTCAAAAAAAAATTGCCGTTTGACCTTAAAAATTCTTACCTGGTGTTTTTAAAACCAAAATTTTAAAGAAAGAATCTCGGGATTTCCTGTGAGGAATTTCAAAAGGTTCATCAAGTAGAGGGAATGTAAGTCTGCAATGCTGTCTAGATTATTGGTCCAAAACTTTTAATTATAATGTCAATTTAAAAATCCAACTATATAAACCTGATGCAAGTAAGTCTGCTTCATAGTAAGCAGTATCAGTGTCATAGGAAAAGGAGAACATGAGTGACAAAGAAGGGTAAGATATTAGTAGTCCAGGATTGTGAAAATAATCTTAAATGTATTCTTTTTGAAAGTTGCGAAAATAGAAAATGTCGGGATTTGATTGGAAGAATTACAAGACTTGCGAATCGCGGCAACATGATTTGGCCTAGTGGAAACATGTGATAGAATGAGAGAAGTCTTTTCTTGTATGTAACATATTTTTCGAATCGATGGAGGTTTTCTTTCAGAAAGTGGCGGGCTGAAAATATTTATAGCACAACAGAGTGGACGCTGTTCATAGGAGATCCTTCGACGTTATTGAAAGTAAGTTAATTTTAAGGAGTTTTGAATTCAGATTTCTTAGGTTGTATGGGTTTTTTAAACACAATCATTTTGATTGTGTTTTTTTTTCCCCGCTGTTACATGATGAATACCTTCAAGTCACTGATTTAAGTGAAATTTGATACATTCTGAGAACAGCAAAAATAAACCATTTAACATGTATAATTAATGTTCTGCTTTTTGTACTTATGATATACATTTAGAAATGTGAGGTAGATATGGAGAAACTGAGTCTTCTGTAAGTGTCAATTTTTATGCTTACAGTGCTGTACTTCTGGTTACTGTTTTTTTTAAAAAAAGGAATAGGCCTCACCTCAAAGAAAGCTCTTGAAAGCACACATCTTATTTGCATCCTGAAACAATCATTTAAAATATTAGACACAATTTTATGATGGCTTTACATCTTTTTTGCGCTGCTATTGCATCCCTATTGTGAGACATCAGCAGTGCAAAAGAAGTACCATGTTCCAAAATAGGTCTCAGTTCATCAGCATGAAGATACTGTTTGTTTAAAATATATATCTTTAGGATTGTGTAGGGGACGTAGAGAAGCAGAGGCTTCTGTAAATGTCAAAGTTGTTGAAAAACTGTTTCTTCTTGAACCTTTTCCCTTTTCTTTTCTAATTTTTAAATACATGTTGTAATATTTTTGGAAATGTTTGTTCTCTCTTTTACAGATTGAAAGTATGAAAAAATATTTAAAAAAGGTAACAAGAATTATAAGGTAAATGTTTTCTACTCTTTTTACCCGCAATGCACTGCTGATGATGTCACTGACCATGTCATGAATGATGTAATAAGAGGACATGATTTACTTCATTGGTAGGCCTTCACATGCTTTATCTGCTCTGTATTCTTCAACAAGTGTCAAATTGATCTTTAACCCTGAGTAGGTCTCACCTTAAACAAACCTCAGGAGACATCACACCTTATCGTCATCCTGAATTAATAAATAGATCTATTAAACAGTATCTCTGGTTTACTCCCTATAGCTGTCTTTCTTTTTACATTACTCTCTGTTTACTTCCCTTATACTAACTCTTCTTTTTTTTTTTTTAAATATTTTTTTGGTTCGCTTCAAGTTCGCGAACCGGGCAGCGAACTGGAAAGCGAACCAAAAGAAATAGAGCTTGCCAGAGTGCTAAACATTCTAGCAATTTTTTTTGAAAGGGGAGGTAGTTCTGAAAAGAACTTTTTTTTAATGTTTTTGTTGTTTTATTTATTTATTTTTTTTTCTGAACATTTTTTGTTTTTTTTGTATTTTTAGAACAGTTTTATGTTTTTTTTTGTGTTTTTCATGGAGGGGAAACAACAAAAAAACAGGCATTGAAAAGGGCTCAACAGGAGCAAAAAAAAAATTACTGCTTGGGTGGGTTAGGGCAGTTATGGTTTTCAAACACCAAGTTGATTAAGTTCACGCTCATGTTGCCACATGAGAGCATAGCACCACAATGTATGCACGTAAACTTCATGTGCTTGAAGTTTGGCTGTATGTTTGGCACAGTTTCCTGTGCCTCTCTTGCAGTCAAAGATATATTTGATGTTGATCTGGCCACAGGAGTTGTCGGGGGATTATCTTGAAGGTCCCTTAACTCTGCCCGGCTGTAATTTAATGGATGCCACCTGACCATATGGCGATGCATAGTATAGTTGCCCATACTATACTTTTTGTCTGTGCCTCGAGATAATCTTTTTTTGCAAATTAGGCAGGTGGCATATTTGGCATTAACCTTCTTCTCCCCTCGATGAATTGAGAAAAACTGCCATATAAAACGTGTTTTCCTTCGGGAAACACGGGGCAACTCCTGAATAAATTCAGGTTCATCAGTGTCCTCTTCTTCTAAGTCCTCCCCTTCCTCCTCTCTGTTGGAAATGAATTGTGATGGTGGTCCTCTCTTGTCATGAGGAGGTTGAGGTGGTGGTGGGGGTCCACCAGCTGAAGCAAGGATAGAAGCCATTGCAATCAAATTGGAAAATGGTCTTTCTCTCACCAAGATGAAAGTCAGAGTGAGGAAAGAAGGAGGGGTTTACATGATTTGGGAAAAGCAAAAGTTCTGAACCAATGAAAAGTGTTATTTTTAGGTCACATGACCTAGTCATACATCATTTGGAAACCAAAAGTGAAATGAACCAATGAAAAGTTTGATAAACAAGTCACATGACCTGTTCCGCTTACGTTACGCGGTGCGCGCCGCGTCCCGCATCGCTTCCGGTTCGCGGTCCGGAGCACTTTCGGGAGCGCTAACGCGGCGCGTCATAAGACGCATTACGCGACAACGTGATACGTCGCGCTTCCACGACGCGTCACAGTTCCGCTAACGAAACGTTTACCGGTTCGCGTACTACATCGCGGCATCAAGATGAGCTAACGGAAAGCTTCCCGGTTCGCTTACCGGAAGCGAAGAAAAAAAATATTTTTAAAAAAATTATCAATAAACATCTAAAATATATTTTGGGTTTTAAAGAAGAATACATTTTACAGCTACAGATGTTAGCTTTTAAAAAACCAATGAAATTCACAGAAAAAACCATAGGTTATAGTCCATATATAGTTAGGAATTTGCATTTACAAAACCTTGAAAATTCAATGAAAAAACCATTGGTTATAGAACATATATAGTTAGGAATTTGCATTTACAAAACCTTATTTTACTCGCATAAAACCATTGAAATTCCATATATAGTTAGATGCGCTAACTATATATCGCGCACCCGCAATCCACTGCTGATGATGTCACATATTACATCATTCATGACATGGTTAGTGACATCACTGATGACATTAACATTTGCTTTCCGTCTCGACCTTACATAATTTCTTTTCCACTCTAAAAATGAATTGTACAAATTAATGTATAACGTGAACGTTGACACCACGTAAACAAAGTATTAGTGCCGATCTACAGGTTCTAACTCCCATTTCTTTTAAAATAGGTTTTAAAAAAATTTCCGCTACTGCAACATTTTTGGGCATAATGTTACAATATGCAAAATGGTTTTATCATGCAGGCCGCATAGCCTACAATTATTTGTTGCCCATTTGGACTCCCATTTTGGGGTTCCTTCTTTGGTTGGTTATATTTCAAGCCTTAAAAACATAAATTTCTTTTTAATTAAGGGTTTTTGATGAAAAAGTAAGTATGGTTGGGCCATTAATTTATCAAAAGTATTGGCAATAGTCTAGAAGTGAGTTTTCCTCCTCATCTCATCCTTATCCCAAACTTCTGATAACAAAGCCACAGTTGAATTAATACATTTTTCATAAGTCATTTTACTCATTGTTTCATCTTCCAATTTTGGGCATTCAAAAGTTAGGCGACACCCTACTAAATATTCCTGCCAACTTCTGGAATAATCGCCTTTCGAAATCTCGCACCAGCACATGTTGGCCAACGAGCCCTCATCGGCTCGGGAAAATGCCAATAATGTTTTTTAAAATTTTGCTCGGCGAACAAGTATCTGATTCCTTACGCCCAATTCCAATATTATATTGGCATGTGTGATGTGTCTAGGAATCCTAAAAACTGATTTATATGTCCTTGCAACTATGTCCTCCAACACTTTCACATCTCTACCCTTAAAAATAATGGACCCATAGTCCAGGGAGGGAATAAGTTTTGCTTTCATGACTTTAAGCAGGTGGTCATAATTGGGACATAGTAACTTGTCTCTCATTTTTCGAAAAGCGAAAGCAAGTGAGGTACCTTTAGCCTCTAGGTTATCAAAATGCTGTCTAAATGAAAGTTTCTTATCAAATGTAATTCCCAAATATTTATAGGCTTTTACACAGTCAATAGACAACCCATTGATATTCAAATACTTTACCCCTAGTTTGCCTTTCCCTATTAACATTATTTTTGTTTTTTTTGTATTAATTGTTAAGCCATTTTGAGTCACATATAAATTAAATGAATGTATTAGTCTTTTTATTCCTATCAGGGTTTGGCTAAGTAAAGTAGTATCGTCAGCATACTGTAGGTATTTTATTTCTTTACCCATTACGGCAGGGGAATGTGAATTTACATCCTTAAAGTGGGAAGGGAGATCAGACATAAATAAGTTAAAAAGACAGGGAGCGAGAACACAGCCTTGTTTTAAGCCAACATTTGTTTCAAGGGGGCGGGTAGTGTGTCTTCCGTCTCCAATTTTGATCTGTACCCAGGTATTGGAGTGCAATAATTTAATCATTTTTAAAAGAGTTTCCGATATACCCCAATTTATTAACTTATCCAAAGCATATTTCTGGGTACGGAATCAAATGAGGCTTGTAAGTACAACTTTTGTTTCCTACATTGTGCTCTTTCTCCTAGTAATGACAATAAAATCAAATTAGTAAGAGTCGATTCTCCCTTCCTAAAACCTGTTTGGAAAATTTGGATCAGTTCTTCTCTTTCCGCCCATATCTCCAACTCCTCTAACAGACAACTTGCAAATATTTTCGCATCTATGTCTGTGAGGGCTATTAGTCTGTAATTTGCAGGGTTATCTTGAGGCCCATTTTTGTAATTCGGCTGAATAATACTACCCTTCCATGACTCCGGGATACAACCTGACTTCAGTATGTCATTAAAAAGGGACGTCAATAACTCTGGCCAATGCTTGATTTTAGCTTTAAAAATGGCATTAGGAGTCCCGTCAGGGCCAGGTGCTCCATTTGATCTAATTTTAAATAAAACTTTTTTAACTTTCTCCACCGACCATAATTTAGTATCAATAGAGTCTGATAAACAGCCGTTACTAAATGGGACATACCCCTCTACTGGGTCCCTAATACTTTTGTGGTTAAAACCTTCAACCTCCTCGGTCGGATTGCTTAAGGGAGTTATTTTCATATAAAAAAAAATTATCCAACCTAATTCATCTATATTGGCACTTGTGTTTCTAAAATTTCCATTTTCTAAGTTGTTAATAATGTCCCCAAACAGACGCAGATCCTTAGATTTACATGCATAATGAAGTTTGGCCCAGGTCTCTTCATAATAGAATTGTTTAGCCCTCCAAATTTCATTTTTACAACCCCGCTTTAAGTCTCTGATTTTAGTTGACATTAAAAAGCAGGATGACCCTTTTGCTTTTCTATACCAAGCTCCTATAGTTTTATTAAGGGAGCGCTTCAAGTATAGTAAGCGGTGGGAATACCAACCTGGGTTCTTAGGATTCAAAATTTCCCCCCCAGATGGTTTCCTATTTGGGAATTTATTCAATAAAGAGTCACATAGGGTGGGCCAAAGAGCAACCATTGCTGTTCCTTCAGAGTAGGGTGCCCTTGCATCAAGAATTAGAAGCAAGAGAAAATCAATATTATCCTTCACTGTTTTCTCACTCCATATTACCCTCTTTAGGTTAAATGCAGCCGGGGCTGTTCTTAATATTCTAGTTTCTACTAGATACTCGAAGGGTAGACTAATCATCATAGCTTGTGGATTATGGTCACTCTCAATCCTTTGAACAATCTCATAACTTTGGACTGATTCTGAGAGCTTATCTGACCATATTGTGTCGTCAATTATAGATGGACAGTCTGTTTTATAAAAATGTTGGTAAGTGCTCTCTATCATACAAAATTGTTAAGTTGTAAGTGTAAGAATTGGCTTTTGTAGTTTGGTTTGCCCTGTTCCCATCATGCACTGGGACAGGAACAGACTAATTTGCATACAGCCAGGTTCTGAAACTGGGATGGTGCAGTGAGCTAAAAAACGGTGTTGGATCTAGCCCTGGTCTCTTGACTGGGTGAGAGCTTTCTGCTTAATTCAGAGACTCTGTCCCTCACCACCCCTTGTTGTAAATATTTTTGTCCACCCTAAGCGTGGAAGGGTATTCTCAGATGTGAGACCCTTGCTCATTGCACCATCAGGATTCAAGCAAACCGGGCCGAAGACGGCTGTAATGCCAGAAACCGGTCCCCGGGAGCTTGTTTCCTTCCCAGTGTAAGAATTGGCTTTTGTAGTTTGGTTTGCCCTGTTCCCATCATGCACTGGGACAGGAACAGACTAATTTGCATACAGCCAGGTTCTGAAACTGGGATGGTGCAGTGAGCTAAAAATTGGTGTTGGATCTAGCCCTGATCTCTTGACTGGGTGAGAGCTTTCTGCTTAATTCAGAGACTCTGTCCCTCACCACCCCTTGTTGTAAATATTTTTGTCCACCCTAAGCGTGGAAGGGTATTCTCAGATGTGAGACCCTTCCTCATTTCACCATCAGGATTCAAGCAAACCGGGCCGAAGACGGCTGTAATGCCAGAAACCGGTCCCCGGGAGCCTGTTTCCTTCCCAGTGTAAGAATTGGCTTTTGTAGTTTGGTTTGCCCTGTTCCCATCATGCACTGGGACAGGAACAGACTAATTTGCATACAGCCAGGTTCTGAAACTGGGATGGTGCAGTGAGCTAAAAAACGGTGTTGGATCTAGCCCTGATCTCTTGACTGGGTGAGAGCTTTCTGCTTAATTCAGAGACTCTGTCCCTCACCACCCCTTGTTGTAAATATTTTTGTCCACCCTAAGCGTGGAAGGGTATTCTCAGATGTGAGACCCTTGCTCATTGCACCATCAGGATTCAAGCAAACCGGGCCGAAGACGGCTGTAATGCCAGAAACCGGTCCCCGGGAGCTTGTTTCCTTCCCAGTGTAAGAATTGGCTTTTGTAGTTTGGTTTGCCCTGTTCCCATCATGCACTGGGACAGGAACAGACTAATTTGCATACAGCCAGGTTCTGAAACTGGGATGGTGCAGTGAGCTAAAAAACGGTGTTGGATCTAGCCCTGATCTCTTGACTGGGTGAGAGCTTTCTGCTTAATTCAGAGACTCTGTCCCTCACCACCCCTTGTTGTAAATATTTTTGTCCACCCTAAGCGTGGAAGGGTATTCTCAGATGTGAGACCCTTGCTCATTGCACCATCAGGATTCAAGCAAACCGGGCCGAAGACGGCTGTAATGCCAGAAACCGGTCCCTGGGAGCTTGTTTCCTTCCCAGTGTAAGAATTGGCTTTTGTAGTTTGGTTTGCCCTGTTCCCATCATGCACTGGGACAGGAACAGACTAATTTGCATACAGCCAGGTTCTGAAACTGGGATGGTGCAGTGAGCTAAAAAACGGTGTTGGATCTAGCCCTGATCTCTTGACTGGGTGAGAGCTTTCTGCTTAATTCAGAGACTCTGTCCCTCACCACCCCTTGTTGTAAATATTTTTGTCCACCCTAAGCGTGGAAGGGTATTCTCAGATGTGAGGCCCTTGCTCATTGCACCATCAGGATTCAAGCAAACCGGGCCGAAGACGGCTGTAATGCCAGAAACCGGTCCCCGGGAGCTTGTTTCCTTCCCAGTGTAAGAATTGGCTTTTGTAGTTTGGTTTGCCCTGTTCCCATCATGCACTGGGACAGGAACAGACTAATTTGCATACAGCCAGGTTCTGAAACTGGGATGGTGCAGTGAGCTAAAAAACGGTGTTGGATCTAGCCCTGATCTCTTGACTGGGTGAGAGCTTTCTGCTTAATTCAGAGACTCTGTCCCTCACCACCCCTTGTTGTAAATATAGGTGTAGATGTAGATCACCTGTTTGGGCTTTCTTTTTTTTTTGTCCTCATTAATCACTATTGATTCCAGATGTGGCCACCTACAAGAACACAACAGTCCGTCTCAGGTTAAAAACCAGGCAGGGTATAGATTGTAACAACACAAGGTTGAACACTACCCTCAGAAAGATATGCCTTCAGGGGCCACATAATGAGGAATCAAGATAGGAAGGGGTAAGTGCCACCACCACCATGCCCGGCTGATGGGGCTAATATAAACTAAGGACACCAAACAAGAGAGTCCGGGTATTCAGGTTCGGAAGCCCCAACAGTGAATAATCATTGGACCGGGGGAAAAAAAAAAAAAAAAAAAAAAACCCCGGGCTTCAGTTTACCCATACCAAACGGTGCCAAAAGGCTCTCTTAGCCTGGTTACCAGATCTTTCTAGATCTATTCTTGAAACATGTAAAACCGAGATCTGCCAATCTAAAAATGCAGGTGGTGTAACCTCTTTCCACTTTTTGCAGATCTCTCTCCGGGCAAGCAAAGCAGCATAGAACAAAATAATTTTTGCCTGTCCTTGGACCTCAGGCGAGAGCCCAAAGATAACCATAGCCAAATCAAAAGTAATTATAGTTCCAAGAGCATCTGAGAGAAAACGGCCAATATCTTCCCAAAAAGGTTTTAGAGAGGGGCATTCGAAGAACATATGGGCATCTGACGCCAACGGTGATCCACATTTTGGGCACATTACAGGGTTTCCGGGATTGAATTTCGAGAGCCTGAGTGGGGAGTAGTAGGCCCTATGCAATGTATATAGGTGGTTCCTACGTAACCAAGCTGGTTTTACAAACTCCCACAATGTTTTAAATGAAATGGACCACAACTCAGTCACCTTATGACCCGGTAGCGTAGAACCCCAAAGATGTTCTGGTAACAAAAAGTCGCCATCAAGTTCATCCAGCATCAAGTTGTACCACAAGGAAACTTCTTTCTTAGACGGTGGAGTTTCGACTAGCTGTGAGACCAGATAACTATAGCCTCCAATAGGAAACCTATTCAATAAAGATGGCCGTGCTAAGAAGGCTTGCGTCCAACCTGATATCTGAAGATATTTAAATCTTGAGAAGTTAGGACCCACTTTCTCTCTCAAGCACTCCCATGGGAGCAGGATGCCCTCAGAGAACAAGTCCCCCCAAACCAGCAACCCTGCATCTTTAATCGGAATCGCCAAGCTATCGCCCAGCCACTCCGGACTTTCCGGCAATCCCCATAAGGGAGTCTTATTGCAGTAATAACCTATTTTTAATGTGCCCATCAGTTTGGCCCATGTTTTGGATACACCCTGTAGGATTTTTAACTTAATTTTCTTAAAAAAGCGTTGATTTCCAAATTTAAATAATAAACCTGAATTACCTAAACCCTCTCCATCAATCAAGGCAGACAACAAGGCACCCACCCCCGAATCTAATGGCATCTTTAAAAGCATTCTAACATGCGATAATTAAAAAGCCGAGGCGTAGAGCTGGAGGTCCGAGCCACCAACCCCCCTTTCTCTCTACGCCTCCTAAGTTTTTTCCAGGATATCCGCGATTGTTTCCTGTTCCAGATAAAAGATGTAATGTCGGACTGTAACTTCGCAATCATGGCAGGTTCAAAGTATAATGGTATTGTATTAAATAAAAAAGAAATTTTAGGTAGGATGGTCATTTTAACTAAATTAACCCTTCCTAAAAGAGTTAATGGAAGCATTTCCCAAGAACGCATTAACTGGCGGCAATGCTTTGCTACAGCAGAAAAATTAGATGTAACTAGATTGTTTATATCCTTCGGGATATTTAAGCCCAGGTATCGCATTGAAGACCCTGGCAAGATGTTAGAATCGCCGATGTCATCATTCCAAACCAGGACTTCCGTTTTTGCAGCGTTCACCTCATAGCCCGCTATATCCCCAAACTCCTGAGCTATTAAAAGAGCTTCTGGGAGTGCGGATTGTGCATTAGATGTCAAAATAAGCACATCGTCCGCATAGAGTGCAACTTTACGCTCCCAGCCATGATATAAAAAAAGGCTTAATATTTAGGGCATCCCTCAAGCGTTGTGCTAGGGGCTCGATGTATAAATCAAAAAGTAAAGGGGAAAGGGGACAGCCCTGCCTTGTCCCTCTAGAGATATTAAACGGATCCGAAAGTACCCCATTAACCAGGACTCGAGCAAAGGGCCTTTTGTACAAAAGTTCAATAGTGCGCCGAAAACCCTCCCCGATGTTAAATTTCACCAAGGCCTCCGCAAGGTAGATCCAATTTACCATATCGAAGGCCTTGGTGGCATCCAATGTTATAGCTGCCAAGGGGAGGGACGCAGTCGTGGCCATATCAATGGCCCCAATAAGATCGTAGGTTAACTCGTACAGCTGTCGTCCTTTTACGAACCCCTTCTGGTCCTGATGTAACAACTCAGGAGCAACCCCTGCCAACCGCCTGGCCAATATTGTAGTAAATATCTTATAGTCTACATTAAGTATAGAAATTGGCCTATAGGACCCGCATGATGTGGCGGGCTTGCCCGATTTTAAAATTAGCGTAATGGAGGCACCATTCCATGACTCAGGGGGAGAATGACCCTCTATCAAGATGTAGTTAAATAGAGCAACCAACAGAGGTGTTATCTCTTGCTCCAGAAGTTTAAACATTTCAGCCGGGAGACCATCCGGTCCTGAAGCTCTGCCTTTTTTACTGCTCCGAATGGCAGTCCTGACCTCCTCCTCTGAAATGTTTCTATCTAGAAGCATACTTTTCTCGGCAGATAAGGCAGGAAGAGAGATTTTACTAAGCCACTGTTTGGCTAAAGCAGGGTTAATGGATTTATCTTCATGATATATCCAGTTAAAAAAATCTCTAAAGGCAGATCTAATACCTTCGTCTGAGGAGATTATAGAACCTCCAGAAGCTATTTTGGCAATGTTGTTCCGAGCCTGCTCTGTTTTGGCCTTCCATGCCAATAGCTTACCCGCGCCCTCCCCATACTCAAAATGCGCCAGCCTACTGGCCTCCCATCTCTGCTGAATTCTCCTACCAAGAACTGTCCCCAGAGAGGATTTTAAACTCAACAATTTCTCTCTAAGCGGCTTGTATACAGCCTCAGACGGGGTTGACAGTAAATCGATATCAGCTTGGATCCTAACTATCTCTGCCTCGATGGTAGCGACCTCCTCCCTGTATTGTTTAGCACGGAAAGACACTTTCCCTGTGATCAGACCTCTCAAACATGCTTTTAGGGAGTCCCAAACAACATCCAAGGCAGCTGAGCCAACATTAATGCTAATAAAGCTTTGGACCTCAGCTTTGATCTAGGAGACATCCTCAGAGTTCGTAAGGAGAGAGCGATCAAAGGACCAACATCTTGGAACTATTCTAGACGACCCTTTATACACCAAAAAAATCGCTGAGTGATCTGACAGGTGTAGGGGAAGGTAAATAATAGATTTTACAGCATCGGTCAAACTTTGGCTTATCAGTACAAAGTCGATCCTAGACTTGTGGTGGTACTTATAGTTCCTAAAAGAAACACCCTGCTGCTTTCCTGATCTTAATCTCCAGATATCTGCATAGGCATATTGCCTCATAGATGCAAGAAGAAATAACCTGGATTTGGAAGGAACCAAGGGGCGGCTGCTAGGAGATTTGTCCAAACAAGGATCCAAGACAACGTTAAAATCTCCTGCCCATATGATAGGATTTGGACATGACAAAAGATGGAACACAATAGTCTCCAAAAAGGAGGGATCATCTATATTAGGGCCATAATAGCCGACTAGAGTGTACTGGGCATCGGCAATACAGACCGTAACAATTGCCCATCTGCCACACGGGTCGACAATCTGCTTTATCATCCTCGCTTTAAGTTGTTTTTTAAAGATAATCAATACTCCTCTGATATTAAGATTTTGCGAAGTGGAGACTGCAAAGTCAATCCACCTCTTTTTATTAATCTCTGCCGTAGATTCAGCAATTGTCAAGTGGGTTTCCTGGAGTATTATTATCTGAGCCTCAGAGTCACGCAGATATTGCCAGATTTTATTAGCTCTTGGTTTAGAACGCAAACCATTAACGTTCCAGGAAATGATTTTAATATCTGTTTGGGCTTTCTTATCAATGGCAGCATGACTGCGAGAATTGTAGGGTATCAAGTACTACTAGTGTAGACTCAGAAAGATTTATATATTTAACTTTGCCAGATAGTAAATCAGTGTCCTTTAATAAGCTAGTAAATGCAGCGGATCACAACATGGAGTGTAGCCAATGTAAATCTGATATGATGTCAACATTATTTATACGTAGATATGGCCAGTATGTCATTTTAATGATCCAACGATGTAGGCCTGATGGATCAAAATTGTCAAATTTAATAAAAAAATTTGTGGCTTCTCAGCTGTCAATATCAGGAAGGACTTTTGTAACTGTAGCAATTATCTATCACGATGGTCCTTCAACAACATCAGGACATTATACAGCTTATTTAAAGTCTCGAAACGGCTGGTCATTCTGCAATGATTCCGTTGTAACTTTCAAAAAAAAATTGCCGTTTGACCTTAAAAATTCTTACCTGGTGTTTTTAAAACCAACATTTTAAAGAAAGAATCTCGGGATTTCCTGTGAGGAATTGCAAAAGGTTCATCAAGTAGAGGGAATGTAAGTCTGCAATGCTGTCTAGATTATTGGTCCAAAACTTTTAATTATAATGTCAATTTAAAAATCCAACTATATAAACCTGATGCAAGTAAGTCTGCTTCATAGTAAGCAGTATCAGTGTCATAGGAAAAGGAGAACATGAGTGACAAAGAAGGGTAAGATATTAGTAGTCCAGGATTGTGAAAATAATCTTAAATGTATTCTTTTTGAAAGTTGCGAAAATAGAAAATGTCGGGATTTGATTGGAAGAATTACAAGACTTGCGAATCGCGGCAACATGATTTGGCCTAGTGGAAACATGTGATAGAATGAGAGAAGTCTTTTCTTGTATGTAACATATTTTTCGAATCGATGGAGGTTTTCTTTCAGAAAGTGGCGGGCTGAAAATATTTATAGCACAACAGAGTGGACGCTGTTCATAGGAGATCCTTCGACGTTATTGAAAGTAAGTTAATTTTAAGGAGTTTTGAATTCAGATTTCTTAGGTTGTATGGGTTTTTTAAACACAATCATTTTGATTGTGTTTTTTTTTCCCCGCTGTTACATGATGAATACCTTCAAGTCACTGATTTAAGTGAAATTTGATACATTCTGAGAACAGCAAAAATAAACCATTTAACATGTATAATTAATGTTCTGCTTTTTGTACTTATGATATACATTTAGAAATGTGAGGTAGATATGGAGAAACTGAGTCTTCTGTAAGTGTCAATTTTTATGCTTACAGTGCTGTACTTCTGGTTACTGTTTTTTTTAAAAAAAGGAATAGGCCTCACCTCAAAGAAAGCTCTTGAAAGCACACATCTTATTTGCATCCTGAAACAATCATTTAAAATATTAGACACAATTTTATGATGGCTTTACATCTTTTTTGCGCTGCTATTGCATCACTATTGTGAGACATCAGCAGTGCAAAAGAAGTACCATGTTCCAAAATAGGTCTCAGTTCATCAGCATGAAGATACTGTTTGTTTAAAATATATATCTTTAGGATTGTGTAGGGGACGTAGAGAAGCAGAGGCTTCTGTAAATGTCAAAGTTGTTGAAAAACTGTTTCTTCTTGAACCTTTTCCCTTTTCTTTTCTAATTTTTAAATACATGTTGTAATATTTTTGGAAATGTTTGTTCTCTCTTTTACAGATTGAAAGTATGAAAAAATATTTAAAAAAGGTAACAAGAATTATAAGGTAAATGTTTTCTACTCTTTTTACCCGCAATGCACTGCTGATGATGTCACTGACCATGTCATGAATGATGTAATAAGAGGACATGATTTACTTCATTGGTAGGCCTTCACATGCTTTATCTGCTCTGTATTCTTCAACAAGTGTAAAATTGATCTTTAACCCTGAGTAGGTCTCACCTTAAACAAACCTCAGGAGACATCACACCTTATCGTCATCCTGAATTAATAAATAGATCTATTAAACAGTATCTCTGGTTTACTCCCTATAGCTGTCTTTCTTTTTACATTACTCTCTGTTTACTTCCCTTATACTAACTCTTCTTTTTTTTTTTTTAAATATTTTTTTGGTTCGCTTCAAGTTCGCGAACCGGGCAGCGAACTGTAAAGCGAACCAAAAGAAATAGAGCTTGCCAGAGTGCTAAACATTCTAGCAATTTTTTTTGAAAGGGGAGGTAGTTCTGAAAAGAACTTTTTTTAAATGTTTTTGTTGTTTTATTTATTTATTTTTTTTTCTGAACATTTTTTGTTTTTTTTGTATTTTTAGAACAGTTTTATGTTTTTTTTTGTGTTTTTCATGGAGGGGAAACAACAAAAAAACAGGCATTGAAAAGGGCTCAACAGGAGCAAAAAAAAAATTACTGCTTGGGTGGGTTAGGGCAGTTATGGTTTTCAAACACCAAGTTGATTAAGTTCACGCTCATGTTGCCACATGAGAGCATAGCACCACAATGTATGCACGTAAACTTCATGTGCTTGAAGTTTGGCTGTATGTTTGGCACAGTTTCCTGTGCCTCTCTTGCAGTCAAAGATATATTTGATGTTGATCTGGCCACAGGAGTTGTCGGGGGATTATCTTGAAGGTCCCTTAACTCTGCCCGGCTGTAATTTAATGGATGCCACCTGACCATATGGCGATGCATAGTATAGTTGCCCATACTATACTTTTTGTCTGTGCCTCGAGATAATCTTTTTTTGCGAATTAGGCAGGTGGCATATTTGGCATTAACCTTCTTCTCCCCTCGAGGAATTGAGAAAAACTGCCATATAAAACGTGTTTTCCTTCGGGAAACACGGGGCAACTCCTGAATAAATTCAGGTTCATCAGTGTCCTCTTCTTCTAAGTCCTCCCCTTCCTCCTCTCTGTTGGAAATGAATTGTGATGGTGGTCCTCTCTTGTCATGAGGAGGTTGAGGTGGTGGTGGGGGTCCACCAGCTGAAGCAAGGATAGAAGCCATTGCAATCAAATTGGAAAATGGTCTTTCTCTCACCAAGATGAAAGTCAGAGTGAGGAAAGAAGGAGGGGTTTACATGATTTGGGAAAAGCAAAAGTTCTGAACCAATGAAAAGTGTTATTTTTAGGTCACATGACCTAGTCATACATCATTTGGAAACCAAAAGTGAAATGAACCAATGAAAAGTTTGATAAACAAGTCACATGACCTGTTCCGCTTACGTTACGCGGTGCGCGCCGCGTCCCGCATCGCTTCCGGTTCGCGGTCCGGAGCACTTTCGGGAGCGCTAACGCGGCGCGTCATAAGACGCATTACGCGACAACGTGATACGTCGCGCTTCCACGACGCGTCACAGTTCCGCTAACAAAACGTTTACCGGTTCGCGTACTACATCGCGGCATCAAGATGAGCTAACGGAAAGCTTCCCGGTTCGCTTACCGGAAGCGAAGAAAAAAAATATTTTAAAAAAAATTATCAATAAACATCTAAAATATATTTTGGGTTTTAAAGAAGAATACATTTTACAGCTACAGATGTTAGCTTTTAAAAAACCAATGAAATTCACAGAAAAAACCATAGGTTATAGTCCATATATAGTTAGGAATTTGCATTTACAAAACCTTGAAAATTCAATGAAAAAACCATTGGTTATAGAACATATATAGTTAGGAATTTGCATTTACAAAACCTTATTTTACTCGCATAAAACCATTGAAATTCCATATATAGTTAGATGCGCTAACTATATATCGCGCACCCGCAATCCACTGCTGATGATGTCACATATTACATCATTCATGACATGGTTAGTGACATCACTGATGACATCACTGATGACATCTCAAATGACATCACTGATGATGTCACTTGATAAAATCACTGATAACATCTCATTTGACATGACTGATCACATCACTGATGATATCATTCATGTGATAATACCATGAACCTCTTCAGACTCTAATATAACCTTAGATACAATCAGTGTAAACAGACAGTCACAGACTGTCACTCATCCATGGAGTTACTCACACACCTAGTCAGTTATGCCAAAAATCAATCACTTCTCCATTTTCTCAACTATACAGTTATACACACCTTACTTATTCAAACATATACTAACACATATTTACTTTACTCTCTTATACAATCCCTGATACATGTTCACAATGATCCATACAGCCACTCACACATTCACTGGCTCTTATGCACAGTTATTTATAGATGTCAACTCTCACATGTACTGTGTTTTACATATGTGCTTACTTTGACATGTAGCACTGAGATATCCATTCACTCACTAATACACTCATGCACAGTCAACCGCCCATACAGCTGTTTCCACATGCACTTTTGAACCCATACATATAGTGAATCAACTACTCACACATCTATGTACAGAGTCACACACCTCCCAGCCACCCATACACACACACTCAGTTTCCCATACAAATACTTGGACAACCAATGAATAACCCATACAGTTACTCATATAGCTACTGATCAACATATGCAGCACTTTGTAGAACAACAGATATAATGATGCACAAATTAAATCAGTTTAGTCACTAACCCATGCACTCAGTGAGACACATTTAACCACTCACTCATACAGTCAGTCATGCACCTACTAAATCCTTCATCCAGACACTTATACATCCACTCATTCTTCAATATGTAAGACATATTTTAACTTTACAGAAACATACAGTCACTGGATGTTGTCATCAGTGATGTCATCAGTGATGTCATTTGAGATGTCATCAGTGATGTCATCAGTGATGTCACTAACCATGTCATGAATGATGTAATATGTGACATCATCAGCAGTGGATTGCGGGTGCGCGATATATAGTTAGCGCATCTAACTATATATGGAATTTCAATGGTTTTATGCGAGTAAAATAAGGTTTTGTAAATGCAAATTCCTAACTATATATGTTCTATAACCAATGGTTTTTTCATTGAATATATATATATATATATATATATATATATATATATATATATATATATATATATATACACAGAAGAACCTTATTAAAAAAAATTCTATAACAAACGTATTGCATAATCAGTGCTAAAGTGACCTGTGCCATCATCATCAAAGTGACCAGTGCTTTAAGTGCAATTGAGCTAGCAACAGATATTCAATGGCAATAAACAGCCTAGTTAAAGAACAATATCACTAAAAATGCAATATGTTTACAAAGTAAAAACTAAAGAGCAATGTCTTTAACTATTATGTTAAAAGGTCTTATGATGGTTCATGCTAAATACAAAGCAATAACCAAAGTGCAAGGTGCTAGCAGCAAATGATCAATTACATATCACGATGGCAATAAAGCCACAGTAAAACTATTTACATACTGTCTGTAACTATCGTGTTAAAAAAACAAAAAAATGCTACGATTGCTCATGCCAACAACAAAGAATGTAATTATGTATTTGAAGTAAGCGACATAAAAGTGTACTGTTTCTCAATTGTCAAAACAGAAACTAAAGTGCAATGTGCTAGCTGCTTATTCAATTTTTTAAAACCATCTATAGTGGGTGCCAATCTTTCTGGGATAAAGAGCATCTACACCCTTCGTCAAAAATAATAAGGAAAGTAAGCGGGACATTATTAAGAAAATACTCTACAAGCAACATATATAAAGGTTTAAAAAGTGCCCTTAGAATAATCGGTCAACTCCCTAAATACAGCGACATCATCCTTTCCCAGCCGGATCAATATTAACATTTGCTTTCCGTCTCGACCTTACATAATTTCTTTTCCACTCTAAAAATGAATTGTACAAATTAATGTATAACGTGAACGTTGACACCACGTAAACAAAGTATTAGTGCCGATCTACAGGTTCTAACTCCCATTTCTTTTAAAATAGGTTTTAAAAAAAATTCCGCTACTGCAACATTTTTGGGCATAATGTTACAATATGCAAAATGGTTTTATCATGCAGGCCGCATAGCCTACAATTATTTGTTGCCCATTTGGACTCCCATTTTGGGGTTCCTTCTTTGGTTGGTTATATTTCAAGCCTTAAAAACATAAATTTCTTTTTAATTAAGGGTTTTTGATGAAAAAGTAAGTATGGTTGGGCCATTAATTTATCAAAAGTATTGGCAATAGTCTAGAAGTGAGTTTTCCTCCTCATCTCATCCTTATCCCAAACTTCTGATAACAAAGCCACAGTTGAATTAATAAATTTTTCATAAGTCATTTTACTCATTGTTTCATCTTCCAATTTTGGGCATTCAAAAGTTAGGCGACACCCTACTAAATATTCCTGCCAACTTCTGGAATAATCGCCTTTCGAAATCTCGCACCAGCACATGTTGGCCAACGAGCCCTCATCGGCTCGGGAAAATGCCAATAATGTTTTTTAAAATTTTGCTCGGCGAACAAGTATCTGATTCCTTACGCCCAATTCCAATATTATATTGGCATGTGTGATGTGTCTAGGAATCCTAAAAACTGATTTATATGTCCTTGCAACTATGTCCTCCAACACTTTCACATCTCTACCCTTAAAAATAATGGACCCATAGTCCAGGGAGGGAATAAGTTTTGCTTTCATGACTTTAAGCAGGTGGTCATAATTGGGACATAGTAACTTGTCTCTCATTTTTCGAAAAGCGAAAGCAAGTGAGGTACCTTTAGCCTCTAGGTTATCAAAATGCTGTCTAAATGAAAGTTTCTTATCAAATGTAATTCCCAAATATTTATAGGCTTTTACACAGTCAATAGACAACCCATTGATATTCAAATACTTTACCCCTAGTTTGCCTTTCCCTATTAACATTATTTTTGTTTTTTTTGTATTAATTGTTAAGCCATTTTGAGTCACATATAAATTAAATGAATGTATTAGTCTTTTTAATCCTATCAGGGTTTGGCTAAGTAAAGTAGTATCGTCAGCATACTGTAGGTATTTTATTTCTTTACCCATTACGGCAGGGGAATGTGAATTTACATCCTTAAAGTGGGAAGGGAGATCAGACATAAATAAGTTAAAAAGACAGGGAGCGAGAACACAGCCTTGTTTTAAGCCAGCATTTGTTTCAAGGGGGCGGGTAGTGTGTCTTCCGTCTCCAATTTTGATCTGTACCCAGGTATTGGAGTGCAATAATTTAATCATTTTTAAAAGAGTTTCCGATATACCCCAATTTAATAACTTATCCAAAGCATATTTCTGGGTACGGAATCAAATGAGGCTTGTAAGTACAACTTTTGTTTCCTACATTGTGCTCTTTCTCCTAGTAATGACAATAAAATCAAATTAGTAAGAGTCGATTCTCCCTTCCTAAAACCTGTTTGGAAAATTTGGATCAGTTCTTCTCTTTCCGCCCATATCTCCAACTCCTCTAACAGACAACTTGCAAATATTTTCGCATCTATGTCTGTGAGGGCTATTAGTCTGTAATTTGCAGGGTTATCTTGATGCCCATTTTTGTAATTCGGCTGAATAATACTACCCTTCCATGACTCCGGGATACAACCTGACTTCAGTATGTCATTAAAAAGGGACGTCAATAACTCTGGCCAATGCTTGATTTTAGCTTTAAAAATGGCATTAGGAGTCCCGTCAGGGCCAGGTGCTCCATTTGATCTAATTTTAAATAAAACTTTTTTAACTTTCTCCACCGACCATAATTTAGTATCAATAGAGTCTGATAAACAGCCGTTACTAAATGGGACATACCCCTCTACTGGGTCCCTATTACTTTTGTGGTTAAAACCTTCAACCTCCTCGGTCGGATTGCTTAAGGGAGTTATTTTCATATAAAAAAAAATTATCCAACCTAATTCATCTATATTGGCACTTGTGTTTCTAAAATTTCCATTTTCTAAGTTGTTAATAATGTCCCCAAACAGACGCAGATCCTTAGATTTACATGCATAATGAAGTTTGGCCCAGGTCTCTTCATAATAGAATTGTTTAGCCCTCCAAATTTCATTTTTACAACCCCGCTTTAAGTCTCTGATTTTAGTTGACATTAAAAAGCAGGATGACCCTTTTGCTTTTCTATACCAAGCTCCTATAGTTTTATTAAGGGAGCGCTTCAAGTATAGTAAGCGGTGGGAATACCAACCTGGGTTCTTAGGATTCAAAATTTCCCCCCCAGATGGTTTCCTATTTGGGAATTTATTCAATAAAGAGTCACATAGGGTGGGCCAAAGAGCAACCATTGCTGTTCCTTCAGAGTAGGGTGCCCTTGCATCAAGAATTAGAAGCAAGAGAAAATCAATATTATCCTTCACTGTTTTCTCACTCCATATTACCCTCTTTAGGTTAAATGCAGCCGGGGCTGTTCTTAATATTCTAGTTTCTACTAGATACTCGAAGGGTAGACTAATCATCATAGCTTGTGGATTATGGTCACTCTCAATCCTTTGAACAATCTCATAACTTTGGACTGATTCTGAGAGCTTATCTGACCATATTGTGTCGTCAATTATAGATGGACAGTCTGTTTTATAAAAATGTTGGTAAGTGCTCTCTATCATACAAAATTGTTAAGTTGTATTTGATAAATTCACAATTGGACCATTGAGCTAACAAATCTGAATAAGGTTCCCACTTTTTATATGATAAAAGATGAGTGTTAAAATCATCAGAAATTATCATCTGTGCATCCCTATGATCATAATATAGCACTTTCACCATTTCCCATAACTGGATAAATTGAGTTGCTCGAACCTTTATTTTCGAACTTAAATAAACATTTAAAATAATCAATGATAGACCAGCTACTAATTTAATGCACTGGATCCATTTTACTTGAAGATCTATCTCGTAATGTTCAACCTTAAGACTTAAAGAAACATATATTGAAAGTACACCACTTGATCGGCCAAATGCTGCATCCTTACTTGCCGCATTCAAATATTTGTAATAACTGATCAGTGGCGTACTAGCCAAATTCCATGTTTCTTGCAAAATTAATATGTCGAACAATTTTAATAAACCTACAACATTTGCATCTTCTATAAGTGTATAAAGGCCATTTGTATTCCAGGAGCAGAATTTAAGCATTGCTAATGGGTTATGTAATGAACCCCAACATCAATCAGACTTTACTAAAAATGTTCTTGATAAACTAGATGGAAGCCAGCTCCAATCATCAGCCTCCTTGGGAACCCCTTTTAATTCTTCACATACCCGTAATCCCGGCTGACAACTTTTAATTTTAATGCCACCTAACCTGCCTAAGGCTGATGATGGACCTGAGGCACCCTTCAATACTCTGAATTGATTAACCTCCATCAGTTTTGGACCCTCCTCCTTCACTATAGGTATTTAGGGGGTCAGATATAGCTGACCTTGTAATACCCATACTTTATTCCCCCAACTTTCAAAATTCTTAGAATTCTCTAATACTTTCATTACAATGTCATCTTTTAGCCACATCGTAATGGTAATCTCCCTATTCTCACCATCTATTTTGAACTCTACAGAATCCAGGTCGTCAGTTACTATATCCTTAAGATTCTGCGTTGCTTTTAGAAGTTTCAAAATATTCCCCCTATTCAAAATATCATGTGGACCACGAGTACACTATTGGGGGCAAAAGACCACTTTACGGTTTTCAACCGGCTTATTGATAGATACCATATTACTCTTTGGCCCTGACTCGAAGGAGGCCCTATTCTTAGCGTTCACTAACAGGGAAATGTCTGTCAGATTTTGTTGTTTAATCTGTTCTGGCTTTAATTGAGCCCGAGTGCAGGGACACTCAACCTGTTTATTCTTTTTAGGTTGTAATAAAATGGGACTTACTAAATTTCCATTTGGCGGAATCTGATCTAGTACAGAGGACAGTACTTCCTGGCTAGTTTGATTATTATGTGCTTCGGAGGAGTTTGCAATTATATAAATTGGCGTATATTGAATTCCTTTTAAGACTACGCCATCGTCTCTAGCCCAAACTGACCCCTTTTCCTTCGGATTGCTTTGTATGTTAACTTTAGGCCCAGCTACTTCTTGGGTTAAAGTAATCTCATTCAGATTAATAGAATTTTCAATACCCTGAACGGGGTATCCATCTTGAACAAACTTAGGTTGTCCTCCTAGATTCTCACAGATTGATATTGTATGGATATTGGTCCCCACGTTTAATTTAGCCTCTACTTTTGACCCTTCGCTTCCAATTTTAATAGGTTGTTTAACCTTTTTAGTTCCTTGTGGGATAATCAAGGGTCTGAAAATTGGAAAAAAGGTCACAGGATCGGCGTTCGTGGTTAATGAGCTGCCCTTACTTACTACCCCAGTAGGTATTTTTTATCTTGGGCTAACTTATTATGAGCCTTTCTTAACCTTTTCCTAGCCCTTTTTGATAAAACTTCAGCAACTGTCGTAACTCCTGAAACCGCACTTACTGTTGAACTACTCTTATTTAACTTCTTTGTTTTTGTTATGGTTGGGGGCATTGGAAGACTCTAAAGGTAAACCAGTGTTACCTACTACTGTTATGGACACCATATTTTTATTACTGGCAATCCTTGGTGGAGAAAATGTTATGTCTGGTTTTTTTTTTACTACGGTTCCAGTGATTGTTAAATTATCGCTATCCCCAATTTTCCTACTTGATAATAGTTTTACTTTGTGGACCATAGAACTGACTATTGATGGCAGATCAGAAATGTTATCAATCAGTTCTGCACAGGTGCAAGATATTAACTGATTCTCTTTATCCACTTGGACTTTGGAGATCAGCTTAGTTAGCTGAAAGAGCTTTATGTCGATAGCTACAACATGTGTTGCTAAAGTATTTACAATGTTCACCTGAATATCTAATTTGTCTGAGTGGAAGTTAAGGGCATTTGTTATAGAATCCATAGTATTAAGCAAACAGTCCCAAACTTTGCGCTCACGGTTGCTCACATTATTTTCCAAGGTGTCTGTTTTTGCCTGGAGGTTTCCGTCAAATTTTGTTAACAATGATAAATCTGCAGAGTTAAAAGATTTACAATGCTCATCAATATTAGCCTTAAGGTTATTACACCTACTAGCTATACCTAGGATTAGGATTGACTTATTAATACAGAAACTATTCTCCAAGAATATACTAGATTGATCCATATTACTAGGACGTTCGTCCTCGATTGGAGAGGGATGGTCCACTGGACTTATAACTAATTCATCCTCACCATCATTATTGATGGATTTAACCGTATTACATTCGGACATTATAGCTACATCACTCACGTTATGATTTGAACCTGAAGAAATATCAATTACTGAACCTACGGCATTTACTCTATCCAATGATTTTTTATCCGACTCTTCAATTACAGAGCTTTGTAAGTCATCCTCCAAAAATAGCCCAATCGGCTGTTCCATCCTATTTTGCCTGTGGATTTGTATCATCTGCAGACTTCCAGGATGCACCAATAATTTTTCAGACGGGTTAAAAGCTGACTCCTGAGTGTTTTTAACCAACTTTAAAGACTTCACTTTTTCCTTTTTCTTTGTGCTGATCACATCATACACCTCCAATTGATCCGGGATAGATTTGGGATCTTTCAGTGCAGGAGAGTGACCAATTGTTATAATCTTATCTAAGGAATCTGTCCCATCACAGGAGGTTGCTGCTGCCGAGTCCAATTTAAACTCTGCATTTTCACAAGGATGAGCACTATTCAAACACGAAGATGTCGTTGGAGAAGAAAATTATGATGTTCTACAGCCCACACTAGAATTGCCCTGTTTAGTTAAAGTACTATTTTGGCGTTGAGTATGACTAAAGAATAAAGAAGAAGCTCTTTATCGACGGTTGAGCGTCCATATTAAAAATCTTCAGCGTCTTCCCGGGGGTTATAGGGGGCAAAGGATGTAAAGGAGGCGGCCCCAACTCAGCTGACTCAGTTAAGCGATCTCTTGATAAGGTGGCCCCCTCATTTTTTCATTTGACTTTACGTCAGACCTCTGGCATTTTTTTAATTTCTGCACTGCTCCACTTTGACGGCCAGATCTCATCATCAGCTTGCTCCTATATTAGGCAGCTAAAATATACTCGAACAATAGGGCCTTAGATTGACGTGGGGTCGGTTGGCTATTCCTACTTCTCTCCTGATCCTTCCCCACCTTAAAAATCATACCTCCTACAATGCTCGCGGGTATTTTGAGACGAAGCTCTGGATACTATTTTCAGCAGCTCCTTCTCGTCAGGTACTCCCAACTGATTCAGTCGTATTTTTTCATTTGTCACCGAAACGGACTAGGCTTACTTTTACCTTATTTTTGTGCAAAAGAAAAGATTACTTCAGTGTCGCTACAGCAAGCCTGGTCAAGTCAGTAAGTCAATATGGCAATGTGACAATGAGTAAACTGCTCCATCCGGATTACCCCAGTTACACCACACGCTTTCACCACTGGGCCCCCGCCCCGCTTTCCCCGCTTGCACCTGGGGGTGCGGATGGACCTATAACAAATGCGGCTCCTCACTTCAATTCGCTCGCTCAGGTGCCTTTCCTTGCCTTTAACTGAAGCTTCACAACAGCTTCACAGCAACTTCACAACAGTCTACAACAGTCTGTTACCTCCACCGCCGCCACCCTGCTGCCTTGTGATTACCTTCCCTTCTGCCTCTGCCCTCTGACCTCTACGGCCCAACCTCAGGCACGGTTTTCAACACGGGTACCGGCTCAGGCTCCGGTTCAAGCCCGGCGGGGTCCCCAACCTCGGGCACGGTTTTCTGCGCGGGTTCAGGCACAGACTCCGGCTCCAGAATTTCAGACCCCCACCAAAGACTCTACCTCGCCCGCGGCAGTGGCACTGGCTCCGATTTTCCGGCTCTATTCTTAGAGCGCAGTTTTGGTGTGCCTTAGCTTGTGCTCCGTTTAGTTGGAAGAAAAACAGGTGAAATATGGGCTGGGATGTGGCTGCTTGCAGGCTCCTCACACACTACACAGCACCGCGCCGCCTCCCTCGACCACGACCGTCACTCCGCTCCTCTCCTCTCGCAGCTCGTAACAAAACTCTTCCTCCTTCAGTTATGTGTCTCCATGGGACCTCGGGTGGATTTTCAATGGGATCTTGTCCCTACTCCGCTAGGGTCAAGGGGCTTGGGTTTACTGACTGCTACCTTCTGTTGCCCCCAGATCACTGGTAATTGCTCTGTCAGATGGTCCCTCTGTTGATCCCTCTGCTGTTCAGTAATATCCAGGCTCCAGGCTCCACACTGGTCCCAACGGCTCCTGACGCCTCTGGGGTGGCCCTGGGTGCTACTGTTGCCTCTGCGTGGTCGCCCGAAGGCTCTCGCCAGATTGCTCCTGCTGTAGTTTCGGCCATTACCGGGATGTTCCTGGGCTGCTGAGTGTTCCCGCAGCTCCTTGAATGCTCCTGCTGCTGTAGGGAACCTCGCTGCTGTTCCCACCGCCTCCGGGCTGCTCCCGAGCTGTCTGAGTGCTCACGCGGCTCCTGCCTGCTGCCTACCGCTGAAGAGAGCCTCGCAGCGGCTCCCGCCGCTACCGGGCCTCTCCCACTTTTATCTGCCGCCGCTGCTGGGGTGACTGCAAGATCTGCGCAACTTCTGGCGACCCACGCGCCGCACTGCACGGGGGGGCAGGGAATGGGCAAATCACCAGCTAGAAAGCCGCTCGCCCCAGGGGAGAGGGGGAGGAGCCGAAGACGGTCAAATCTGTGGCAAGCTCAAACTGCCTCCCAGCGCGTCCTCTCACTCTCACTCGCGTCCCTCAGATCCTTGGATGTAATGTTGGTAAAAATAATGCAGCAAATTGGAAATGTATTTGCAAAATGAGTCAGGGTTGTACACTATAATGTAGTAGTTATATACAATTAATGTGTGTAGTCATTTAACCATTTTGCAGTATTAAATATGTTTTGGTAAAATGCATGGTGTCATATTTTTTTGTCTAATATCACACTGTGCGTCTGTGTACATTAAGGAATTATATTTGCCCCTTTTTCCATATTCTCCCCCCTTTCTTGTCATACTCCCCCCTCTCTCCTCATAGCACCGCTTTCTCATTATAGTTCCCCTCTCTCTTCACACTCCTTCTTTCTCTCCTCATACTCTTTCTTCTCTCCTCATACTCCCCCTCTTTCCTGTTACTCCACCCTCTCTCCTCATTTGTCCCCTTTCCTTAAACTCCATCCTCGCATCATTCTCCCCTATTTATTGATATTCCTCCATCTTCTTTAAACACATCCCTGTTTACATATACACATCTGTGTGTTTTAAATCTTCTCTCTATTTCTTCATTCGCACTCCTCTCTTTTCATATTCTTTCCTGTTTCCTCATACTGCTTGTCTGTCCTCATACGCTGAAGCACTTATAAATTCAGTCTGGGACTCTCCTTACAGAAGTGTAATCTTTTAGTCAGTACTCAAGTATTGATGCAGTGAAGTAGGCCTTAGCAGATGAACTGCTTAATTTTTTATAATAATGTTATATATATTTATTTATAACAGGGTCTATTTATCAACACTAAAAGAAATTCATCATGCCTTCAAAAAGTGAAAAAAGGAAACAACATAATAAAGCTTATTATTTAAAGAGAAGTCATCCACAAGATTGACCTCAACAATAATGTGTGAACAAAAAGAAAAAAAATCCTGGTAAGAGAACGAAGATTTTTTTGAAGAACTTATCAAACACTAGGAGTAGTGTGCACAATGTCAACAATATAAATTGTGTATCTGCAACTAAAAAGAAAAGCAAGAGAAAAGAGAACAACCATGGGAATTCATCTTGTAAAAAAACAGTGTATAGTAAAAGGAGGAAGAATCAATTTCAGGAAATTAGAAAAAGAATGTTTTATAATAGAGTTTTGTCGAATTTGATCAAGGAAGTGAAGAAATGTAAAATAAATCAGCATTTTATAAGAAGAAGAAACGCATAGAAAATATAATTGAGAAAGCTTTCGAATTGAAAAATGTTTTTGTTTATTTTAGTAATCAATAGAAATCGATCACTAGATAAGCCAATCCATTTAATGAAGGCCAAAAGTAAGTGAAGAGTAATTAACAGAAATAATTTTTCTGAGCTTTTTTGGGTGAATGGAAACATAGTTCAAGTTCTGAGCCTTTTTTTAATGAAGAGAGTTATTTTTAGAGTAATGAATTGCTGCATGCAGTTGACACTTGTGGCCGTGCTTATGAGGTTAGAAATGGTTGTCCTATTGAGAAAGAGAAAATTGTTCCTAGAAATGCAGAAGAGGTGTTAGCTGATGAAGTTTTAGGGAGACGTCCTAAAGCTCCAGTGTACACTTGGAATTGCAGTAGTATTTGTAGGGTACGGCAGGAATCCATTGATTTTTTATGCAATTTCTTTCGTAACTATACTAAGAAAAGTGTTAAACAAAAGATTAAGATGTTGCAAGGACTAGACCCTTGCAGAGTGAGAAAAAATACTGGTTTGCAAGGTCATTTTCTGTCTTGTCTTTCTGAAAAGGTATGTCGAAGTGTTTTTCACCATTTCAGGATGTTAGCAGTACATCATATTCAAATGAGGAAATTAGTCAGAAGATTGTATTATGCAAAAAGTCTAGCACTAATGTTAAAAAAGTTGAACAGTGCTCTTTTGCGTGGATCTGTATCAGATGTAATGAACGTTTGTGATGAAATTCAGGTTAGATACTTTGGTCCTGAGGAAGGCAGTGCAGATATTGATACATTAATAGAAGGAAATGTGGAAGAGAATATACAACATTGTAGTACAGACATTTTTGAGCAAGAAATTACAAAGTTTAAGGTGATTTCAGGTGAAATTCCAAATTATTCTTGTATTTGTTGTCGACGAACTAATTATAAAAATCAGACCAGGACTGTTGTTCTGTATTTAAAAAGTGAAAAGGAAAATAATAATGAGTGGATGGCATTTGCAACTTATTTGTTGGTAGAGAATTGTTTTGATTTGAGTTCTGATCAGCATATTTATAGATATTGTCATAACAAGTTAGATGATAACAAAATGCCTGCTAGAGCTGTGCATAATAATCTTCACTTGGTAAATATTCCTTCTGAACTGATGGATTTAAATACCTATGAGTCTATTCTTATTCAATGTTTGCATCCATTTCAGGCTGTTGTTCGTATGGAGCCTAAAACAGGAACATTGCCTCCTTCAGATTTACAGAGAGGATTAAAGGGAAAAGTTGTATATTTGCCTCTAGATTTAAAGAAAAATATTGAAACAATTAGTGTAGAAAATGTAGAAGATGAACCTTTAGTTATTCTTGTTAATGGCATTCCTACTAAGAGTAAGAAAATCTGGCAAGAATTAGTGGATGTTAGGAAAGTGAAAAAGGCAACGTTGTATCTGGTAAAAAAATAATCAATACTATAAAAATGTGTATGTGGGAGAAGATGAAATAACTGTAGAAGAAGATATTGACTTGCCATCTGGACAAATTGAAAAAGTGGATGTGTCCAGAACTGAAGAAATATACAAACATTACAGTGTTAATCCACTTCATTCTAAAGAAGTGATGGGGAATACTATAGAGGT
The DNA here is from genome assembly GCF_964263255.1 of Lissotriton vulgaris. Taxonomy (NCBI): domain Eukaryota; kingdom Metazoa; phylum Chordata; class Amphibia; order Caudata; family Salamandridae; genus Lissotriton; species Lissotriton vulgaris. The sequence continues at coordinate 1,208,192,346 of NC_141685.1, forward strand.
ATTCCAAATGAAAGAAGCAAAAGGGAAGTCCCATTAGTGTTTTGGAAAAAAGCTTGGAAGCTCATTGTTTCCCTCAGTTGTTTCCAACAGAAAAAGGAGGATGACAATATGATGACCGACCTGTGCAGTTGCTGCATCTGAATACCGGACATCAAGATTGTATGCAGAAGATCCAAGATTTCGACAATGTATTCCGTATTTGTTTCATCTTTTGTTTAAGAGTGATTTGTCTGGACTTTCTTATGCAGTGAACCATATATTGAAAACAGGTGTACATCTGCAAAATGTTTCGGCAAAGGAATTCATGGATAAAGTGATGTGTTTTATCTAGGAACCCGATCAGTATTGTGACCTTATGCCCTTATACGGCTATAATCAATGAATACCCCTATGATGGCATAATAATCAGAGCCATATTTCAGTAACTCGCCTCTGCAGTTCATGACACAGCAGAAGCTACTTCCTTAGATTCCTAGAGAGCACACTGAGTTCTTTCGACACACCAAACCCCCAGCAACCTGGGAAAGCCCCGCTTGCTTTGTTTTGATTTGTCATAGAAATCCTGCGAGCACTGTAAGAATGACCAGTACTTAGTGACATCTTTATTGACGTCTTATGTCCAAAACGTACGTCAAACTCTGCACCTTTCAGGTATAAATATATCCACGTTGCCTTAAGCAAACACACGGTGGTGGTGAATTCTGGAGCAGAACAGCTGTCCCCTTACAGAGAGCCCAGCAGATGCGAGAAGCCCACGGACGCTGCCCCTCCTCTTTTGACGCGCTGAGAAAGATGCTGGTTTTTCTCCTGCTGAGAAAATCCAGCTCCGGCGTTTCCAGCCTACCCTTGCGGGTGACTGGGATATCGGGTCCTGAGAGGGAGATAGCAGACCTGCTACATTCTATTCCAGAGGTACGGTGCTGATTAAACCCTTAGAGAGAATTTTTGAATCAGACTCTTGGCAAAACCTACTTAACTTAAACAGCTACTTACTTACTCCCTCCCACGTATTAGGCTTAGGTCAGGTACACCGGGGTAGGCGTAGTTAGAAGCACCAGTTGAGCAAGTTAGCCTATGTATATATGTATATATCTTTTATCCATTTTAAAGTGTCTTATGGCTAAGAAACCATATCAATGCTTTTCCTTTTATTATTTTATAACACTCCTTTTACTGTACGTAATTTACTTTATATTAAGTATTGCAATTGTGGCAATCCATTTCTCTTGCATGAGAAGGAAGACTGTTCAATAAATCATACCTTTTATTGAAAACGCCCGTCTCTCTCTTCTCTGCACTCTGGTGAAACTAAGAACGCACGTCTGACTGAGTGAAATATTTGTCTATTGTTTTCACACGACTCTAGAGATTGACTCTTATTCTGGGGAGCAAAGTTGTCATGTTTATGCGGTTGTCGGAAGCTGAATCCCTTCTGGTCTGACCAAGGGAAGCTGATCACTTCCTATTCAGTCAAGAAAGGTTCCAGTGACCTCTGAGCTAGCTGGCGCAAACCTAAATTAAGTCTAACATAGTCAGTAGAGACCTAGAAGACCTCAGTCCTACGTCTACACTGCTGTTTATGGTATTCCAATGCGCAGGGCCTATAGGGAAAATAGGAACTACACTACATGGCGCCCAACGTTTGGTAAGGCGATAAAACTAATGCAAGACGTTAGAGTAACTCAGTCGTGCTTTTTCACAAAGACCCTTTCTCCCATAAATACTCCAATAGACGTCTGGAGTGGGTGAAAGGTTAAAATCCGCCGGAACTTAGTAGGAAGAGATTCCTATGTAGAGTTTCTGGTTTAGTCAACGTTGAAGGATACAGTGTTCCAATATATTGTGCACCTAATCTTTTGCTTTCTTGAAACCTGATCTGCAACAAAAACCTTTCTGACAGTAAAATACCAGACAGTGATGAGGAAAGGGATGCTGCTATATTAGCAAATCAACTCCTAGAGGATGACAGAAGTGTCCTACAGAATGACCGGGATGCTATCCTCATTCCGGTCAATATAAGAAAAACTATAACTTTAAAACTTATAGAAAATGGACTGACAGCACGAGGCGGTAGTAATTTTCGTGATAGAGGCACACGAATATCGTCAGACAGAGGTATTCTATTCATGGATAAACTTTCCAGTGGCAAACGCTACAACACATGAGTTCCACTATTACAAGGTAGAGGAACCCCCGGGAGAATATACTCCTTTCGAGGAGATTGAAATCCCATTAAAATACCAAGAGCACCTGCTCTCGTATAAAGGCGCACTAAAACATAATGATCACATCACCAGGCTAGGTCCACTAGTTAGACCAGGAGCAACACGTGGCAGGTTCTAGCCAGCTACATACCACATCCAGACATTGATAAAATGTCTCGCGAAGAACTTTTAGCACAGCTAAAATTACTAATTAAAATTCACAGACAGTTTGTCCAATATGTAATGCGGACTGCAACAGTCCAAACAGCTGTTAATATTCCACAGCTAACCCCTTATCAGGGGAACACAAATAAAATCACACCACAGAACATACAATCATGTCTTGGAAAAACACCCGCAAAACGGGAACAAATTCCTTTCTGGTAAGCACAGAAAATAACTCAAATAGAGGCAGTATTCCCGAATACTACCCCTATTGAGAAACACAGAATTCTGACTATCTGCCTTCCAATGGGGGTCGCACCACATGTGGAGGACTGTGACACTTGGGGTACAGTCTTTGCTTCCATTTATACAAAAACACACAGTGTTCCGTCTATGGCGGTAATACCAGATGTGCTAAAACTAATTCAGAATGAATACGGTCCAGAACCTGCTTTAACTCTTGGTATGACATTACTGAAAGGCTTCAAGCAGGTCTCGGCTATATTATTAGCCAACATAAAAGGAGAAGCAGCATCTGTGGCGATCCGCCAGAAATTGAAAGAAACAGATATAACAGATCAACCAATTGAACTTGCCAGAATCATAGAAAAATGCTATGAAGAATTAGGTAGAGATAGTTTGGGTGGAAAACCAGTAAAACCCCAACTACTTGAAAATCCTGAAAAAATATTTGTTAAAAATAATATAAACACTCCTAAAAAGAACTGGGATGGAAATAAACAATCCATTCCCAAAGGAAACATTTTCCAGTCCAGAGGAAGGTCTGCTCGGCGGAAGGAAAGAACTCCGAATCGAGAACACCAGTCTCCCCAGAGGGAGCCCTCTGAGAAAAGTTATAACCTCAGAAATAGGGATAACTTGAAAAAACCTGAAAGATATCAAAGTGTTGATACACGTCCCTCTCGATCTTTTTCGCAGAAATCGGAAAGAAGAGGACGGTCAGAACCAAGGGAAGAGCACGCCAAGTCCAAAGACAAGGAACCTGCTCAAAGTAAAAAATTACAATTTCCAAGAAAGAATGTAGCCAGTATTAGAGTAATTGAACATGCCGAGAATACTGAGGACACAACTGAAAAACGGAGAGTGGGCACGGACAATGCTAGACAGCGCAGCGGAAATCAGCATCGCTCGGAAGATCCTGATGTGTCATCTGGAGTCAGTGGACACCAATGAATACATTCAAGTGGAAACTGCAGATACCAGAGTTAGCGAACCTCATAAGATATACGAAATAACACTGCATATACAGGGAGATAAGACTAGGAAAATAAGGGGTCTATTTTGGGATAACCTCTCAAAAGGCTATGATATCCTGTTAGCAGAGAAAGATTGGCCCCCAGAGTTTGTCAGGGAGTGCCCTCATGGCGAAGAAATGATTATGCCTGCCTTCTCAAATCATATTCCAATTCATACTAAATACATATATGCAAGGAAATGGGCAGTAGCTCAAGCACCTGCACTATATAAGAATCATGTAGGATGGGATGAGGACTCTCCTCCTCCCGAAATCCAGTTGAAATGTCAACCTACTGCACAAAGGCAGTATCCGATTAAGCAAGAAGCTAAAAAACAGGTCAGGGAGATTTTAGATCAACTTGAATACCAAGGGGTGATTGAAACATGCACCTCTCAAATGAACAATCCTTTGTTTTCTGTCTCCAAACCAGACGATTCATATAGTCTAATCTTGGACTACAGACACCTTAACTCATGTTGCAAAACATTTGCGGTACAAAATTCGCACAGTGCGGCACTAATGAAACACATAGTTCGCCAAAAATACAAAACAACATTAGACATATCTAATGGGTTCTTTTGTCAAAATATTGCACCAGAAAGCCGGTACTTGACTGCTTTCTCAATAATGGGGTCACAGAAAAATTTCTATAGGCTCCCACAGGGATTCAAGAACAGTCCAGGATTATTCTCAGCCAGAGTAACAGAGTTACTACAAATGTATGATGATGAGGCATTATCTTATGTCGATGACATCTATCTCACAGACGACGACTTGGATACTCACTTGAAAAGAGTGAACACCATAATACTAGGGTTCACAGCAGAGGGTTACAAATTCAACTTTAAAAAGTCACGAATTGCCCATCCAACTGTCTTATTTGTAGGATACGATTTATCAAGTGAAGGCAAAAGCCTAGCGGACAACATCTTAGAGAAGTGCGCTGTACTCCAAGCACCAAAAACGCTGATGAACTTACAATCGATTCTAGGCTTTCTGAATTTCGGAAGAACTTACATCCTAAACTATGCAGAGAGGATTAAACCTCTCTACGAACTGATAAAACCTGATTTTAAACCAATCAACTGGACTCAAAAACACACAGAAATTTTGAGATCACTGCAAACAGACATGTTAGCTAAAACAAAATTAGAAACACGTGACAATACACGCAACCTTGTAATCCGGGTAATCCCAGGAAGATGCGGATTCACATATCTGACCTCTAACGAGGGAGAAACGGTACCAATAGCTTACAAATCACATTTGTATACAAAAGCTGAAATAAAATTCAGTTCAACAGAAAAAATTCTGACTGCGGTTCAGACTGCCGTAGCAAAAGAAAGAGCCCTAGCACAAGGTAAACGAATAATAATCGTTACACCTATACCTGCTTTAGAAGCGGTAACTAAAGCGAGAATTCTAAATGCTAAAGCTCGGCATCCAAGATGGATCCAATGGGTTAATTCTCTTGCTGCAACAGACGTAGTATATGAATTTGATCCTAACCTAAAGACTAAGGAATTTTTTCAATATGAATATGAATGTCCTCTGCCAATTGAAATCCTGCCTCTAGAACAATACGGAAGTATCATATATACAGACGGATCAGCACAGCCCGCAGGGGTAAACAAGCTTACAGTGCTGCATGCACGATTGTTAAAGGTCGTTGGCACAAAGGAAAATTTAGACCACTGGTCACCAAAACGCAATCTCTAGGAGATTGTACAGCTCAGCGAGCTGAACTACTAGCATTCAAGATGGCGCTTGGAAATACCGATCGCGAATTCCCCACACTTATAGTGTGAGATTCAAATTATTGCGTTCAATCTTATAATGAATACTTGCAGAATTGGGTTGAAAACGGGTTCAAAGATGCAAAAGGTGGCACAATCAAGCATAAAATGCTTTGGGAACAAGTAGTTCTTTTACAGAAGGAACTACAAAAGACTCACGTGATACACACTCTGAGTCATCAACGTGATGGCGTTCACGTTGCAGGGAATTAATTGGCTGATGAAGCCGCGAAGGCAGCTGTGCAAACGGCTTCCGTAGCTACTATCACCCGGTCAAAAACTAAAATTGACAGCGATATACTACAAGCTGTCAGTGCGTCAGTAAAAGATGATAAAGAAACACTCCCAAAAGGCTTTCCAGAAAAGTACTCATATTTAATAGATACAAATAATGTTCCTTTTGCTCGAATCCCTGGAGTGGGGAATAGAGTAATTCCAAACATGGAACACAGGTTGGCACTAATTACAGCGGCACACGAAGGGCTTGCTTCTGCACACGTTGGCGTTTCCGCCACAATATCATTATTAAAACAGAGATATTGGTGGTCGCGCATGAGATTACAAACTAAGAAATACGTGCTAGAATGCGAAATATGCCAAAGAATGAAAGTATCAACAGTGAAACGACCAGCGCAGACACCCCTTCTCATCTCAGATAAACCATTAGCATGTGTTTACCTGGACCACTGTGGTGCCTTACAAAGGGACGGCAACTATAAATATATCATGGTCGTAGTGGACTCCTGTATTAGATTCATATGGATGTGGCCCCAGCGCTCGGCTGATGCCAGAACTGTTATAAAAGATTTGCGAGTCTTTATCGGCACATACGCAATAGCCATGCTTCATTCTGACCAGGGTCCCGCTTTTAGCTCTCGAGCTTATAAGGAGGCCATGACCAGCATGGGCATTGGGTTGCGGTTCTCTTGTCCCTTCCATCCTGAGGGAAACGGGGTAGTGGAAAGAAAAAAACGAGACATAAAGCAATCAATAACGGCAAAGGTATTAGGTTCGGGTGATGGGTGGGTCCAGCATTTAACAAGTGTCCAACGTAGTCTTAATAACTTGCCAAGAAATTCTCTAAAAGGTTTCAGCCCGTACGAACTATTGTTCGGAACTAGAATGTATGTTCAGGACTTAGATAGTCAGTCTTCAGTGGTAGAAAATAAGGAGAAATGCTTTGACATCAAAGATCGTTTGGCTGTTTTACAGGACTAAAATTAAACAAGAAAAGCCCTGAGCAACATAAAGTTAAAACAACAGTCAACAACCACTGAAGACAAACCACCTGTCCCAGCAAGACCTTTCTCGATTCCGAAGTTTGGGGATCTGGTCATAGCGAAAATAGCGGTGAAGAAGGAATTTGGGCCTTCTTACAGAAAATCAGTACCTGTCTTAGCAATCAACGGAACAAGATCAGTTGTACTACCGCCCCTTGCTGGTAAAAAGGAGAACCGAGTTGTATCAATCGACCTGGTAAAACCGCAATCATGTGGCCAATCATAAGTAGTAGGCCCAGTGGACTCCCAAGAAATAGCAGAATTCCTAAATTTGCTAGTATCCAAGAGGTTCAGACTGAAAGACTAATCACATTTGATAAACCTGCAGTAAATAAAAAAGGAGTATGCAACAATGCCATGGAACTTGTACCTCTTGAAACCCAAATTGAAACAGTTTGCCATGAAACACCAGTCTACAATGATGTAGCATCAGAATGTGCTAATGAAAGGCAAATTTAGAAAACAATTCCAACAATTGACAGAACTGCATCTGGCTACTTCATCAATTTCGATAACTTTTCTGAAGATCAAAACGGCACTGAAGTGACGCCAGCAACAAAGACTTTTAAAGAAAAAGCAACAAAACTTGTTTATCAACTCAAAGAAGCATATCTAAATGCACCATTTATTGAACATTAGATTGTATCTGGGGTACTTATACTCCTACTATGCCTAATTTTAGTTTTAATTTTAGGAAAATGTATTACAGTACAATGGACACAGCAAGTCAGAACATCAACTTAGTTCTGAAGCCACACAAATCATCTCACATCGAGAAAAGCGAACTATCATCAATGAATGTGACAGCCATTCCAATACCCGGCGGGGTAGTTTGGGACAAAACAGATTACGAAATCTATGGCCCGGTGGAAATCCTGAAATATCCTAACCAATTTAAGATTTCTTTAAGTGACTTTGTGAAACCAAGTACTTTCTCTGATGATTGGGACTTTGAAAGTATAAATAATATGATGTCGGATTTAGTTTTGTCAGCAAAATTTACAGAACATGATTATTTGCAAGGTTCATCGAATTATGATCAAATGTACTGTTTTACTCATTATGCAGACCACTATTTGCATAAATCTGCTCAACCTAGAAATGTTTTTAAATATAACCAATGGGAACGTTGTGCTAATCCACCTAAAAGCAGTTCAAAAACATTCTATGAGAAATTCCAATACTTCTCAGGGTTTAACACAAGTGATGCAGAAAATTTTTATTATAAATTGTTAGATAAAACAGGGACAAAAACAATGCTGACAAATACTAAATTGACATTTTCAGAAACATTTTATGAAAAAATGATTACATTTGGTTTTGATTTCTGGAAGAACAACTTTGAAACAAAAACCATCTGGGGTACAAAAGATTGGCAACTACAAGGCCTAGAAGCATTACTTCGAGCCTGCATGATCCCAGAACAAATAATCTTCTTGAATGACACAATTCAACAGACCACTTGTCTTGGCCTAGCTAAGATAAAAGAACTGAACAAACCGTCTATTTCAAAGCCAATACCTGATAGTAACAGCACTGCAGATGTTGAAATAGACATATCCAACATTTTAAATGAAAACAGAACACATCCTGATTGGAAAAAGTGGTTAATCTGGTCTACAGACACAAATAACTGTCAAGACAGATTCCTGAACAAAATACAGGGGTTAAAAATGACAGGACGAGACCCTAGATACTCCCAGAGACAACATCCAGGGATAGTAACAACATACAGTGTAGGGAAACTATGCCTTGAATGGTTACAAACATCCACACTGGCACAAATTAAGCAACACTTGTCTTTACTTAAAGATGGAACTGACTTGCGCGATTACATAATGGGACCACGCAAGCAGCGTCAAAAACGTTTCATAGCGGCCAGTATATATGCTGCTTACAACGAGGCATGGAAAGTGACTCTAATTGAAGCAGCAGAGAAAATACGAGAAATTGATCGTATTAATTTGGAAAAATCACTTTCTGTTGTGGACAATGGGTTAAAGACTCTGTCCACCAGAATATATTCACTGGACAGTATTGTATCATCTGCTATTGATATAATAGACCAGGACCTGCTAATGTTACAACATGGCCAGTCCCAATTACGTTCTATTGTACAGCTAGGTTGGACGTTGCAAAACCTGCGTTCAGGCTATGTGCCATAGCGTTTAATCAACACAACGTCATTGTTTTGTATCTTTAACCTTACTGATAAACAAATCAGCTTGGCACAGAAAGGAGCAGACTATACAATCCTGAGCATTGAAAAACGTGAGAGATTACCATTGACAATGTCAGAAAGACCTGTAATTGAATGGATAATACACGGAATAATCACAATCCCGATAACAACTTTCCAATTTAAAAATTGCCTTGAGTATATACCAGCAGGCCAGTATGAAAGGTTGGGTAAAGGATACATTAAGTCATCATGGAAATTACCTTATACACACACATGTTATAGTGACAATAACAAAAATGTATTTCTTAGTGGTAATGAGCGAAAACAATCACTAAGCGGTATACTTTTGTGCCAAGGTATTAACTTGCATGAGGCCTGTGAGGGGACTTCAAATAACCTTTCATGCCACCAGCATAGTACACCTGTAACACAGATAGAGCCATTCTTTAGACAACTTTCTAACGGGAGTTACGTTCTAATAACGGATCACAGCTGTTGTGGCTTGGTGCCAGGGAAAGCATATCTCTTAAGAGTTAGTTCCATGGCCACTTGCTGTATGCAAGCATTGTATCCAAACTGACTCAGTGGCTCCGAATTAGCCTCTGTTGAATATCTCTTCTATATGAATTGATACTTTAAGCAGAATGAAGTCTGTGCTTTTACAGACAACAGTGCCCATCACGTCATCAAAAGAGATGTGTGATCTCCAAGTTGCAAGGACAACCGCAGAGATACATACACTTTTATCAACAAATTGCCCTGTACATTTCGTAGAAATCTTTAGCCAAATCCTAAATATGTTGAATGCCAGTGGTATCTCGAATGTATTTAAGACAATTTTTTCGGGACTGTTAACACCCTTCGAAGCAGTCCTGGGCTTCTTTCCCAATTTTCTCCATTCGGTCTTTGGTGGCCTACCACTACTTTTGGGACTCGTAGCAGGTATATTATTTTTGACCCTCCTGCTCCGATATGGCAAGCCAAAACACAGACATGGCTCCAGCGAAAATGGAAGAAACGATCCTAGCAATACGCTACCGGGACCGCATAACTAAAGTCCTTGGACTAGACCGGCTGAGATATCTGAATATGACCTGGTTTCTTTCATTCAGACCTATATGGCAGAACTGCATCTTACCTGTGCTTCGATGTATGCTATGCAGAGAAAAATGCGTGTTAGACACCTGTCTTGCACTACAATCAGCAGTACCAATGGATATCGATACTTTGCTAGGTCCAGTAACGGCTCATGCATCGTGTTGTCCCCAGCGGTTACCAATCCTGATGACAGCATTTGTTGAGACTCCTGCGCTACGATTAGGTGGTGGCAGTGAAGCAAAAAATGAAAGCAACATCACCCAGGTACGACATTCTGTGAGCATTGCTGATCCCGACATCGATGATAGCAATCATTCTCACGACTGCCTGGTTACAGTGTTATCAAACTTGGTCGAACTGTCACCTGAATATATTGACCAATTTTTTGCGAGTCTGTCTGAAATGATGTTCTCCCCTGAACAGACTATATGTCAAAATAGATTCCCTTTGGGTTGTTTTTATGAAGAAAACACCAATTCCTACAGACCACTAAACAAATAACATTCAGTTGGAGCAATGCAAAATACAAAAGAAACAATTCTATAAAAACAAAATGGATTCAATGTGACAATTTATTCATGTAAAAATCAAGTTAAGAACAAATATTAAAAAAAAAATATTTTTCAAAAGAATTAGAGTTTGGGATAACAGACAGTAAAGAACGGAACACATCAAATACACAATCTAAAACTAAAACTAAAACAGTTCCTAAAAGTAATAGTAATAGGGGAGGTGCAAAATCAAGGTAAAAGTTCTACAACAATTAAAATGATCCTTGTTTATTGTATATCACACTTCTCCCCTTAGCTCAACGCGTTTCAACGGACATTAAAATACAGCCGCATTCATCAGGAGTATATTGGCTGTCTTCCCAAAGTTAATTTCTGAAAGTTAAATAAATAATGTTTTAGAATACAATTGCATAAAAAATATAATATAAACAATACAATATATCACAGGTGAATCCATCGTCAAAACAGAAGTGACAAAGTCAGAAAGAACAGTGCTCCAGCGTATGTCCTTGTACATTCTAACAAATTGAGAAAACACTTACCTAGAAACACATCCAAAATATAACAGTGTAACAGTATCAGAGAATAGTATCCTATTTTAAGAAACCGAAAAAAATATATATATAATACATTGTAAATCACACATACATAAAAAAAGACATAACCTATTACTTGGACAGTGAAAAACTATACGCACGTACAACACAGGACATTCCTTCTTTATGAGATAATTTTAAACAATTCATTATAAGGAACAACTCATTATAGGGAACAACATTCTCCTATACCTTTAAAACGTTGATTAACGTTTCATTTTGTTTCACACTAGTGATGTTATACCCATGCAAACCTGTACATATATATATCTCACACAACATTACTTCTTCATGCAATGGATTTTCAGACCATTTATAATATATATAATGGTTCGCACTGGTGAGTCGTGTTATACCCATAAAGCAAAACTTACTTGGTAAAGAAAGGTAGACGCAAACCCCTCATAGACAAGGTAGACGCAAACCCCTCATAGACAAGGTATTCACATTACCAAATACTATGCGGCTAACATAAAAAAACTGCTGAAAAAAACGATAGATAGGCAAAAAAGTGGGAGTATACCTTATTCAAACACTCACAAATTTTTCTATGACGATTGTCATCCACACAGGAGTGATCGGCTAATACTTGAGGTCTAAAGTTACAAAAAACAGAGGCGACATCAGTATTGGAGCTTATCACATCACTCCCTTGGAGTATACTACTTACAATCTCGTAATTCTTTATAAGTCATTTGTCACGATCATCATCCTTGTAGTAAAAAGCTTACACCATAGGTGAATCAGCTGTAGACAAAAACGTGTCAATCTAGGATCACAATAAAAGCGGCAGTGCGTGGTCTATCCACCACAGTTATATTCCTCTAATTACTCACAAAGATAGTACTTACATAAAAACATCCCTTGCTAAATTGCAATGTGGAGTCAGTAGTTTGGAGATTGTCTATCCCAGAATTAAGGGTCGGAAATATAAACTGTAATTCAATGTGTATATCCAATTAGTGAATGCACAAATAGGAGTGCATAGTACATATGAAACAAAGAGTTTAAATACTCACTTATATAAAGACAACAGAGAGTTGCTGCACGCGGTACCGGAGCCTCTCTTGAATCACTGAATAGCACAAACAAAGCGATAGCGATTTATTAAAGATTATTAGTGTTTCAATAGACATAGCTAAAGTTCTGAATGGGTGATAAGGAAACTCACATTTGGAGAGCTTCAGTAAATCGACACTAGATCCACAGTCCGCTTTATGAAAGAGATTTATACTCAGCTTCTAAGAAAAATAAGATATAAAAAAATTTCAATATAAAGAGTGCTAACATTTATTTTAAATCAAAGGGGCCGTACGTGAGCGCGACTCAGAAAAAGAAATACCTTTCAATAAATGGCTTGAGGAGTCCCGCGTGCACTCCAAGCAGATTTCACCAAAAGGAAAACGAAGCACGATACAATGTAGCCGCGTGTTTAAATATACAGCGGAAGAGTGTTCCCGCCAGGCTAAATCGCAGCAACACAAACAAAGGACAGAGAAATCCAAGTGTCCAATAGAAGTGAAAATAGTGCTCACAAAGATTCCTCATAGCGTAATACTAATAATTCCATTGTTAGTGGAGCGGAAGTATATAAAAACCACATGAAAAAAATGTGCGTGTTTAAATGTAATTAACGTACACTAGCGTCCGTATTAAAAAAGACCAAGCTCTGTGTTCTTCGGCGTATTTAATAGATAGAGACGAAATACTACCGATGCTTCCCACATTAGCCAGTAATGGGCAGACATATCGGAATGGTTGTAAGAAGATATATATATATATATATTTTTATGTATGATATCAACCCTGGGGCCCAAGAAAATTTTCTTGAGAAATTTCAACAGGGGTTGCCGATTGTACTCGAAAGGGACACACAGTAACTCACAAGAGGTCATTCTGTAAGTATCTATTGCCCACTCAGGCATGATTAAATGAAAATTCTAATGGGTATATTATTTAGAAACCCCATAGCATCAAGGCGTATTAAGCAAAGTTGTCTCTAATATTAACCCTGACGAAAGAAATTTCAAATATAAGCGGGAAGGCAGTGGACAGATATTATAATCTTCTAGATACATTCATAAATGGTACCAATTCTTAAGTCCAAGAAAAATGGAAGAAGAATATTATGTACATATATAATATGCAGGGTGTAAATACAAAATGAAGTGCTAGGGCAGATCTATTTGCCACTCACTATTCTCTCCCACTCTTCACGTGAGTTGAGTCCATTCCTCACAGTATCTAAATACGAAATATACCACTGTTCCCTTTGTTTGCGGACATTAACAATGTTACCACCCCTCTTTCCGATCTTAACTCTCTCCAGTATGAACCATTTGAAATCATGTTCACCATGTTTCAATTCTAAAAAATGTGGTACAATTGGCGCTGTTATCTTTTTAGTTTTAATAGCTGATCTATGTTCTTGCAGTCTGATTCGCACTTCCCTTCCTGTTTCGCCTACATAGTATAGCCCACACGGGCATTCTAAGAGATAAATAATATTTTTACTCCTGCAATTATTATGGGTCTTGCATTTGATCAGTTTTTTATTGCAAGTTATTTCAGTGGCCACTATGCATTGGTCGCAGATATTACACATCCCACATTTAGTGGTTCCATATGTGGATCACTTTTTGAGGCCTCTGGTGTGTGGCCTTAAGTCATATGTCAGAGACTCTGCCCACATCATTTCACTGGTTGAGGGATTGCCCTTTTGTGAGGAGACTCAGTGTCTAGTTACTCTAGACATTGAGTCTCTTTATACGAACATCCCCCAGGCAGACACAGTCAAGGTCATTGATGACCTTCTTTCCAACCAAGACCTTGGAGGTGCTAACAAGGATTTTATTGTGGACTGTGTGCGCCTGATCCTTACAAACAATATATTTTTGTTTAAAAATCATTACTTTAAACAACTTAAGGGGACCAGCATGGGGGCCACATGTGCCCCCAGTTTGGCCTGTCTGTATGTAGGGAATTTTGAGGCTAAACATATTGACAATGAGTTGGCCCCTTTCTTCGAAAATGTAGCGGGCTGGTACCGCTACATCGACGATATTTTCTTTATCTGGGAAGGGACCATTGAAGCACTGGAACAATTCCTTAGTTGGATAAATTTAGGAGATCCAAATTTGAAGTTCACTTCATCCTATAGTAGAACTAAAGAGGACTTTCTAGATATTTCGATCAAAAGTTCGGAGGGGGTGTTGCTGGTCGAACTCTTTACTAAACCTATGGGCAAGAACAGCCTTCTCCACTTTTCAAGCTTCCACCCTAAGTCACAAAAAGAAAGCATCCATTTTAGCCAGTTCCTCAGACTCAGGAGGAACTGTGCTGATATTAATGACTATTATAAACATGCAGATACTCTGAAGAAAAAGTTCCAAGACAGAGGCTACCCTAGAAAACTATTAAATCATTCTCTAAAAAGGGCCAGATTTTATGATCGTGATGCCCTAGTTCAGAAAACAAAGAAAGTGAAAGAACCACTTAATAAAGTGGTGTTTGTCAGTAAATTTTCTCACATCAGTAACCAAATTAAGAATGTGGTTAATAAACACTGGCATATTTTGAACCACGATGAAGAGACTGCCCTGGAGAAACCTCTTTTTGCTTTCAAGAAGAATAAGAATCTTCGTGACCTCTTGGTACACACATACAAAGATGAGACAGTTGATAACCAGAGAACTTTAGACAACACTAGAGTGGTTGGAACCACTAAATGTGGGATGTGTAATATCTGCGACCAATGCATAGTGGCCACTGAAATAACTTGCAATAAAAAACTGATCAAATGCAAGACCCATAATAATTGCAGGAGTAAAAATATTATTTATCTCTTAGAATGCCTGTGTGGGTTATACTATGTAGGCGAAACAGGAAGGGAAGTGCGAATCAGACTGCAAGAACATAGATCAGCTATTAAAACTAAAAAGATAACAGCGCCAATTGTACCACATTTTTTAGAATTGAAACATGGTGAACATGATTTCAAATGGTTCATACCGGAGAGAGTTAAGATCGGAAAGAGGGGTGGTAACATTGTTAATGTCCGCAAACAAAGGGAACAGTGGTATATTTCGTATTTAGATACTGTGAGGAATGGACTCAACTCACTTGAAGAGTGAGAGAGAATAGTGAGTGGCAAATAGATCTGCCCTAGCACTTCATTTTGTATTTATACCCTGCATATTATATATGTACATAATATTCTTCTTCCATTTTTCTTGGACATAAGAATTGGTACCATTTATTAATGTATCTAGAAGATTATGATATCTGTCCAGTGCCTTCCCGCTTATATTTGAAATTTCTTTCGTCAGGGTTAATATGAGAGACAACTTTGCTTAATACGCCTTGACGCTATGGGGTTTCTAAATAATATACCCATTAGAATTTTCATTTAATCATGCCTGAGTGGGCAATAGATACTTACAGAATGACCTCTTGGGAGTTACTGTGTGTCCCTTTTGAGTACAATCGGCAATCCCTGTTGAAATTTCTCAAGAAAATGTTCTTGGGACCCAGGGTTGATATCATACATAAATATATATATATATATATATATATCTTCTTACAACCATCCGATATGTCTGCCCATTACTGGCTAATGTGGGAAGCATCAGTAGTATTTTGTCTCTATCTATTAAATACGCCGAAGAACACAGAGCTTGGTCTTTTTTAATACGGACGCTAGTGTATGTTAATTACATTTAAATACGCGCATTTTTTTCATGTGGTTTTATATACGTCCGCTCCACTAACAATGGAATTATTAGTATTACGCTATGAGGAATCTTTGTGAGCACTATTTTCACTTCTATTGGACACTTGGATTTCTTTGTCCTTTGTTTGTGTTGCTGCGATTTAGCCGGGCGGGAACAATCTTCCGCTGTATATTCAAACGTGCGGCTACATTGTAGTGCGCTTCGTTTTCATTTTGGTGAAATCTGCTTGGAGTGCACGCGGGACGCCTCAAGCCATTTATTGAAAGGTATTTCTTTTTCCGAGTCGCGCTCACGTACGGCCCCTTTGATTTAAAAGAAATGTTAGCACTCTTTATATTGACATTTTTTTATATCTTATTTTTCTTAGAAGCTGAGTATAAATCTCTTTCATAAAGCGGACTGTGGATCTAGTGTCGATTTACTGAAGCTCTCGAAATGTGAGTTTCCTTATCATCCATTCAGAACTTTAGATATGTCTATTGAAACACTAATAATCTTTATTAAATCGCTATCGCTTTGTTTGTGCTATTCAGTGATTCAAGAGAGGCTCCGGTACCGCGTGCAGCAACTCTCTGTTGTCTTTATATTAGTGAGTATTTAAACTCTTTGTTTCATATGTACTATGCACTCCTATTTGTGCATTTACTAATTGGATATACACATTGAACTACAGATTATATTTCCGACCCTCAATTCTGGGATAGACAATCTACAAACTACTGACTCCACATTGCTATTTAGCAAGAGATGTTTTTATGTAAGTACTATCTTTGTGAGTAATTAGAGGAATATAACTGTGGTGGATAGACCACTCACTGCCGCTTTTATTGTGATCCTAGATTGACACGTTTTCGTCTACGGCTGATTCACCTATGGTGTAAGCTTTTTACTACAAGGATGATGATCGTGACAAATGACTTATAAAGAATTACGAGATTGTAAGTAGTATACTCCAAGGGAGTGATGTGATAAGCTCCAATACTGATAGAGTGCATACTGATGTCGCCTCTGTTTTTTGTAACTTTAGACCTCAAGTATTAGCCGATCACTCCTGTGTGGATGACAATCGTCATAGAAAAACTCGTGAGTGTTTGAATAAGGTATACTCCCACTTTTTTGCCTATCTATCGTTTTTTTCAGCAGTTTTTTGATGTTAGCGGCATAATATTTGGTAATGTGAATACCTTGTCTATGAGGGGTTTGCGTCTACCTTGTCTATGAGGGGTTTGCGTCTACCTTTCTTTACCAAGTAAGTTTTGCTTTATGGGTATAACACGACTCACCAGTGCGAACCATTATGAAACATCAATTAAAGCCTCAAAGGTATAGGAGAATGTTGTTCCCTATTATAAATGGTCTGAAAATCCATTGCATGAAGAAGTAATGTTGTGTGAGATATATATATGTACAGGTTTGCATGGGTATAACATCACTAGTGTGAAACAAAATGAAACGTTAATCAACGTTTTAAAGGTATAGGAGAATGTTGTTCCCTATAATGAGTTGTTCCTTATAATGAATTGTTTAAAATTATCTCATAAAGAAGGAATGTTCTGTGATGTACGTGCGTATAGTTTTTCACTGTCCAAGTAATAGGTTATGTCTTTTTTTATGTATGTATGATTTACATATTTTATATATTTTTTTCGGTTTCTCAAAATAGGATACTATTCTCTGATACTGTTACACTGTTATATTTTGGATGTGTTTCTAGGTAACTGTTTTCTCAATTTGTTAGAATGTACAAGGACATACGCTGGAGCACTGTTCTTTCTGACTTTGTCACTTCTGTTTTTACGATGGATTCACCTGTGATATATTGTATTGTTTATATTATAATTTTTATGCAATTGTATTCTAAAACATTATTTATTTAACTTTCAGAAATTAACTTTGGGAAGATAGCCAATATACTCCTGATGAAGGCGGCTGTATTTTAATGTCCGTTGAAACGTGTTGAGCTAAGGGGAGAAGTGCAATATACAATAAACAAGGATCATTCTAATTGTTGTAGAACTTTTACCTTGATTTTGCACCTCCCCTATTACTATTACTTTTAGGAACTGTTTTAGTTTTAGTTTTAGATTGTGTATTTGATGTGTTCCGTTCTTTACTGTCTGTTTTCCCAAACTCTAATTCTTTTGAAAAATATTTTTTTTTTAATATTTGTTCTTAACTTGATTTTTACATGAATAACTTGGCACATTGAATCCATTTTGTTTTTATGGAATTGTTTCTGTTGTATTTTGCATTGCTCCAACTGAAAGGTCCTAAAGAGTGAATGTTATTTGTTTAGTGGTCTGTAAGAAATTGTGTTTTCTTCCTAAAAACAACCCAAAGGGAATCTATTTTGACATATAGTCAGTTGGTACCCTATCCCTTCTGGCACCCTATCCCTTTGGTGTGGGGTCCCTCTCTCTTTTATTAGAGGACTCCCCTGAACAGAAACAATAACTTTTTGAAAAACAATCCGGCACACAGTGTTCCCATGAACTCTGAATTCGGCCTTCGGCTTTGATAAACAAAAGCTACTAAAAAACATTTGGAACTATTTTTTCCCCTGAAGATGAAATTATTTTTTCCAAATTCCAAAATATTTACCTTTTTTCTGGCACTTGTACTTTGCTTAAAGTAGAACTATTCATAAAGAACAGAGCTTCTATTTTTAGTAAATCTAGAGACAAAATATTACATCAGCCTCTAGCACACTTCACAGCAACTGTATTTATATGTGATGAAATAGTCTTGCCCTTCTTTTCTGTATTGAGAGACATTTTATGTGTAATTTTTCGCAAATCGTTTAACTGAATATATATGCAACACCTTTATGAATGATTACGCTGCTTAAAACGTACAGTACCTATTATCATTTTCATGTATTTTGTATACACCATTTCAAATGCAAAATGTATTTTGGGGTGGGTTGGAATACACAGGCATCTTTTTATTGCTTATGTTTTTAGAAATTGATGGACATAAAACACTGGAATGGGTGATGTGTTTTATCTAGTAACCCGATCAATATTGTGACCTTATGCCCCTATACGGCTATAATCAATGAATACCCCTATAATGGCATAATAATCAGAGCCATATTTCAGTAACTCACCTAGGCAGTTCATGACACAGCAGAAGCTGCTTCCTTAGATTCCTAGAGAGCACACCGAGTTCTTTCGACACACCAAACCCCCAGCAACCTGGGAAAGCCCCACTTGCTTTGTTTTGATTTGTCATAGAACTCCTGTGAGCACTGTAAGAACGACCAGTTCTTAGTGACATCTTTATTGACGTCTCATGTCCAAAACTTATGTCAAACTCGGCACCTTTCAGGTATAAATATATCCACGTTGCCTTAAGCAAACACACGGTGGTGGTGAATTCTGGAGCAGAACAGCTGTCCCCTTGCAGAGAGCCCAGCAGATGCGAGAAGCCCAAGGACGCTGCCCTTCCTCTTTTGACGCGCTGAGAAAGACGCTGTCTTATCTCCTGCCGAGAAAATCCAGCTCCGGCGTTTCCAGCCTACCCTTGTGTGTGACTGGGATATCAGGTCCTGAGAGGGAGATACCAGACCTCCTACATTCGATTCCAGAGGTACGGTGCTGATTGAACCCTTAGAGAGAATTCATGAATCAGACTCTTGGCAAAACCTACTTAACTTAAACTGCTACTTACTTACTCCCTCCCACGTATTAGGCTTAGGTCAGGTACACCGGGGTAGGGGTAGTTAAAAGCACCAGTTGAGCAAGTTAGCCTATGTATATATGTATATATCTTTTATCCATTTTAAAGTGTCTTATGGCTAAGAAACCATATCAATGCTTTTACAGTATTATTTTATAATACTTCTTTTACTGTACGTACTTTAATTTATATTAAGTATTGCAATTGTGGCAATCCATTTCTCTGTTCAATAAATCATACCTTTTATTGAAAACTGGTGAAACTAAGAATGCACGTCTGACTGAGTGAAATAATTGTCTATTGTTTTTCACATGACTCTAGAGATTGACCCTTATTCTGGGGAGCAGAGTTGTCGTGTTTATGTGGTTGTCGGAAGCTGAATCCCTTCTTGTCTGAACCAGGGAAGCTGATCACTTCCTATTCAGTCAAGAAAGTTTCCAGTGACCTCTGAGCTAGGTGGCGCAAACCTAAATTAAGTCTAACATAGTCAGTAGAGACCTAGAAGACCTCAGTCCTAGGTCTACACTGCTGTTTATGTTATTCCAATGTGCAGGGCCTATAGGGAAAATAGGAACTACACTACAAAAGTACAGCAGAAAGATAATGTTTTGGAATCACAGCTAATTAATCTCATGGCATGTCAGCATGGTGCTAATGAGTACTGGTACCGTCGTCATGGAGAACTTAAATGTATGCTAAGGAACTTAGGAACTCCTACATGGTTCCTTACTATATATAAGCTGTGCTGAATATGCTTGGGATGATTTACTTAAATTTCTTTTTTAGAGGCAAATCCAAGTATACTAAATATTGAATACAAGACACCTGGAGAATTGTGCTCTTTGGATCCAGTTAATGTATGCAGGTATTTCAATCATAGATTTGAAGCTATGATGTCTTTTATCATCAATAAAAAAAATTCTCCTCTTGGAGAGGTTCTAGATTTCTTTTGGAGAAAGGAGTATCAAGCGAGAGGTGCTCCTCACATACATATGCTAATATGGATCAAAGATGCTCCCAAATTTGGAACAGACTCAGATGATACTGTGTTGTCTTTTATTGAAGAATATGCTACATGTGATATACCCAAAAGTACAGAAGATAAGGTCTTAAGACAACAAGTCTTACGATTCCAAAACTATCGTTGTGGGAAATACTGTTGTCAAAAGTACAAATCTAAGGACAAATTCTACACCAAATGTCGTTTTGGATTTCCACGTCCTGTAATATTGAAAGGAAGAGTGAACCGTTTTATGTCATCTTTGCGACATACTATCACAAGAAAGTCTCCAAAAAATACCTACAATTAAGAAGAAATGAAGACTCAAAATACATAAATGACTACAACCCAGTCATTTTGTCCATGTGGAATGCTAACATGGATATTCAATGCGTTGCAGGCAATTCCATTGCTGTTGCTCGATATGTAACATCCTACATAACAAAATCAGAAAAGACAGAATTGAAGGAAATGTGGGAAGAGATTTCCCAAGAGAAGAGTCTAAGTAAGAAATGATATACTTACAGTTTGAAGATGTTATCTCATGGAGAGATTGGAGCATATGAATGCTCGGATCACTTATCATCTGCAAGTCTATACTCCAAATCTAGAAGAATCATTTGGATGAGTCTGAGTCTTGCTGCAACACGAAATCGAATACTTAAATCTGTACAAGAAATTGAATATTTATCTGAAAAAGAGCCAGAAAGTACAGATATTGTGAAAACTAATATGTTGAATACAAATTATCCAAATAGAAGTCTTCATCTTGAGAACATTTGTCTCTAAGAAGTGCTGCAAAAATATATTTTTAAACGGAATATTACAGAAAATATCAAAAATGGTATATATGCCGTGATTGGTTCTGAAGGATGTTTGGTAAAACATAGAAAAGGACATTTGATTAATCACTGTAAACTGAGTTGCAAAACTCCTGACAAAAGGGAATTTTACTATTTAGTTCTTTTTGCAACTTTTCAAGCTGTGGCGTTCAGAATTGGAATTAATTGGAGATTTTGAGAGCTATGAATATTCCTTCAATGCAAGTAAAGATACTATAGAATGTCCTGTTTTTGCTAATTATGCTAAAATGTTGAACGACAAAATTGAGCAAGAAGCTACAATTGCAGCTGAGATTGCTAGAGACAGTTCTCAAGACAGTCACACTTCTGCTCGGTTGAGTCAGGACCCACTAGGAGAACCAATTGTTCAAAATGAAGCAGCAACTGCTATGGAAGAGGTGGAAACATCAATGTATCAAGCTCAAGAAGATGTAACAAACTTAGGAAACTTGGAAGAACAACTAAATGTTGAGCAGAAACAAATATATGAGCAAATGAGAGAACAGATTGACCATGAATTACTTCATGAAAAGAAAGAGTGCTCTTGCTTATCATTTCAACCTATCCAAATGTTCGGGAGTGGACAAGCTGGAACAGGAAAAAGTTTTTTTATTTAATGTAATTACAACTTATCTACAGAAAAGAACTGAGTCGCATTTCTCTTGTCTTGTCACTGCTCCAACTGGGTTGGCAGCACACAATCTTAAAGGAATTACTTTACATTGTGTATTAATGCTACCAGTAGAGCATGAAAACAAATTGCAATACCACAAGATATCTGGAGAAGCTTGTTGTGAAGTTTCAAGAGTGTTGAAGAAAATGAAACTTCTCATTATTGATGAGGTAAACAGGGTATCAAACTTAATGCTTGCCTTTGTGCATTTAAGAATGCAGTAAATTCTTAAAATAGAGTATGACGTATTATTTGGAGGAAAGCACGTCATAGTTTTTGGAGATCTACTACAACTTACTCCTGTAAAAGGACAACCAGTGTTAAAAACACTGGCGCATGAAGATTACAGAAAGTCTTTGGGGAGCATTGGAAATGTTAACATTTGGTAATTTTTTTAATATAAGGAACTGATTACAAATATGCGACAGGCAAATGATGCTGATTATGGAAGTATTCTTCAAGATATAAGATTTGGAAAAGTGACTGAACATGGCAAACAAGCTTTACAGAGACAATTACTTTCCGATTTGTTTCCAAATGAAAATATTGTTCCTGAGAAAATATATATGAGAATTGCAGAAAACAAATATGTAATCTGCTTAATGCCAACACTGCGTGAATGTTCTATATTCAATGAAGAAATTTTAAAGTTGGAAAATGAAGAAATTATTAAAGTGGAAGCTATTGATAAAATAGAACATGAAGGAATCACTATTATTTTGACCGAAAAGTTGAAGAGGAAATTGGATTCTTTAGAGAAATCGATAAGTACAACTGCTGGTTTAAAAAAGAATTTATATGCATGTGCAAACTGTAGGGTAATTTTACGAAATAATTTGAATGTGGAAAAAGGTTTAGTAAATGGAGCAATGGGTAAAATTGTTGATTTCGTTAATTATATAAATAGAGATGGTATTGAATGTTTGAAAATTGAAATTTGATGAAATTGAAGAAGTACAACAATTTAGTCGTTGTTCAGCTCGGTTTTTGCTTGTAAAAGATTTAAATGTTCGCAGAAAACAGTTTCCTATTTCTTTGGCGTATGCGGTGACCATTCATAAATCTCAAGGTTTTAGTGTAGATAGTGCTTTAGTGAATACTGGAAGTACTGTGTTTAAATAAGGTATGGCATATGCTTCTTTGTCTCGAGTGAGAACTTTATCTGGATCGTACTTGATTGATTTTGATGAGACACAAATTAGTGCAGATGCGAATTGTGTGAAAGAGTATAATAGGTTAAGAAGAGAATATGCACGCAATTTAGGTCAATATCCAGTATTTGAAACGCGTGTGTTAGGTAGAAAAAGAAGATTTGAGAATATCTGTAGTGAAGCAGTAGAGAAAGAAAAAACAAGATGAAGTTGTGATTGCAAGCAAAAAGAAAAAGGAATGTGTTGAAGAGAATGTTGGTTATCAGTTTGAAAATAGTTCTGGTGTCAACTGCTATACTAATGTAGCTGTTAATGTTATTTTTGTTCTTGAAAGTTTGCAACAGCAAATTGTTGAAAATCGGGAAGAAAGATTCTGTTCATTGTTGTATTCTGTTTATGACAAATGTAGTAGTGATAAAAGTAAAATACATTGTGTTTCTGATATTCGAAATGTTTTGGACATATGGCCGGGATGCCCGCCACCCCCTCCCAACACCAATTCCCAATGGGAGAAGACAGACACAGGTTTGAACTTTTGGAAGGCGGGGGGGAGTTACCCCCCCGGCCGTATTTATTAAAATATGAAACAAAATTTAAAACATTAAATAAAAAGTTTCATGAATTATGTACAATTTTACTTTTATTACATTTTGATGAAGACATGTTCTTTGGCTAACCTTAACAGATCTCTAATACAAAGGTTTCCTAGCCGAGTCTAGCATCCTGAAAATGCATACATTCTAAATTAAAATTGTACATCCTTAAGGGCCAACGGCAAGGTCTTAACCAGTGTCAGATCCCTACTACCAAAATCCCACCCTCACGGTGTGAGTGGCGCATGCGCAGAGGACTTTACCCTCATTGCCAACTGTAACTTCCCTTGTCGTGGGGGCCCCCTTTCACTCGACGCCATCTTAAAGGTCGTCCGAGTTCCCGTGTGAGGTATCTGTAGGAAGGACAGCGTGGACTCCCCCCCATCCCCACACTCTCTTCCGCCGGAGCGGATATCCGGCCCCCGGGAAATTCGTAGGAGGGGCATCTAGCTGCCTCCCCCTAGGCGACCCATCCTTAGTGGGTGCCGCCTCCCCGTGGAAGGGGCCAATGGCCGCCTCCCCCCGGGCGCTCCCATCCATTCTGGGTGGCGCCCCCCTCTAGGGACCTTGAAATTACTGCTCACCGATCATGACCTTACCGCCACAGGCCGGATAGTTGACCGACTATCCGGACCCCCCACTCCTCCTAAAGGTCATGCTTACTCAAACCCCTTAACCATGCTATGAAGTCTCCTATGAGTAAATCATTCCCCTCCCTGGACAGGTGAACCCCATCATTCAGATACATGTGATCACCCCGAATACACCCGTGAGGAATGCTATGCAACTGCGCGGAGCGAAACAATTTCCCAATTTTATTGTTGACCCTCTTCACTGACACTGAAAGACCCCCCCGCCAAATCTTCCTGGGGATCATGGGGGACCAGGCAATCGTGCACCCCGGGAGTTTCTTAGCCAACCAGCTAACTGCCGACAGGATGTGTTCTAATAACACTCGTCTTCCCAGCTTCACTAAGTCATTGCCCCCCAGGTGTACTATGACTACAGATGGCGGTGACCTTTGCCGCCCTAAAAGACCCTCCAAAAACGATTGAAATTGGTCAAAACAGAGGCCGCCCTTCCCATGGAAGGTCACTCTGTACCCGTATTCCCCAGATGCGTGAATCGCGTCACCTGCCTTGAATACGTCCCCGGCGCGCCTCACATATGAGTGGCCCACGACTCATACCACTCTCTCCAGTCGGTGATCCTCGACCGCTGGTCTCCTGATGTTGGGTCGACTTCCAATTCCGCCCCGCATGACAGGCTTGCGAAACTGTAATTCAAACAAAAGACAAGAAGCGTGAGTGCATGCCAATTGACTTTCACAACATGTGCAATCGCACATACCTTTTGAAGCAATTCGAGGACCAACGGCCTAGCTGTTTCACTTCCTCCGCACTCTGACCCCGGGCCGTAGCCTCAGTAGCAGCCCCTATCCTAAATGAGTGGGTCCCAAAATCGCACGGGTCCATGCCCGCGGCAGCGATTGTCAGTGCTAGCAACCTCTGAAACTGAATTCTCGTCAGTGGGGTGCCATCATTGTGCCTAAGCAGGCTCCCCCCCATGTAGCCGTCCTCTGTGCCAAGTATTCCTCTAAACACTTTATCGGACAAGTGGGGGACCCTCGTGCGCGCTGCACGACAACACTATATCCCATAGCTTCCTGGTCTGTCTTGGACCTGGCTATCCAGATTACCATCGAATCACCCCTTATTTGTACGTGATCCCTGCACAAGCCTCCCTCCATATCCTTCTTGTTCCTTGTCACAAGTTCGCTTACCCGCATAGCCCCATGGAATGCCAAGGCGAAAGCTGGCCGGAACAGAACTGCTTCGAAAGGGGAGGAGCACGTCTCATCCAGCTTTGCTAAAAGCAGAGACAATCTGTCTTAGCCAATCGGGCGCCTCGTATCCTGCTTGCGACCCTCGAGGCGTTGCCAGCCGCGGAGTGCCTTCCTAACCAAAAAGGAACCCGTCGGGTCACTTATTGCTGTGCAGCTGTGCCATGAACGAAATGGCCGCCCTATGTCTATTGGCCGTTGCCGCTGATCAGCCTTCTCTATGGAGCGCTACCAGGAACCCCAGGAAGGATTCCTCCTGACCCCAGCTCTGTCTCCCTGTCGTACCCAAAAATGTGCAGTAGGAACGAAACGCTCCTTCGTAAGCCTTCCTTGTCCTGGGAGCTAAGCTGGCTGCCACGAGGTCTTGTAATCCGGGGCACTGATTAGCCATAGCGCTTCGGGGAACGGTGCCGCCACTAGGTCCGCTGTGGGTAGATAGCCCCTGAAAGCCTGCATGTGTGAACGAGAGAGTGCATCATCTGCATTATTCAGTACACCTGGCACATGTTTTGCCCTGAACTGTACATTCAATTTCATGCAACGTAAAACAATTTGTTTTAACAATCTCAGGATCCACTTGCAGCGGGCTGCCTGCTGGTTAATGCACTCAACCACAGTCATATTGTCAGACCAAAACCCCACCGAGCGGTCCCTAAAGTCGTCTGGCCATGCCATCAGAGCAACCCAAATGGGAAATAGCTCCAAGAACCCAATTTTACCTGTCAAACCGCTGGAGTGCCACCACATCGGCCATACTTGCGCCGACCATCGGTTACCAAAGATGGCGCCAAATCCCACGCTCCCAGCTGAATCGGTCCACAAACCTAGTTCATCTGATGATGCTGGTAGTTTGTTCCACACAACTCGACCGTTGAAGTCCGCCAGAAATGCCAACCAAATGCGCATATCCTGGCGAACCTCTGCCGACAGTCTTGTACGGTGGTGTCCCTCCTTGAGGCCAACCATAGCTTGTGCAATAGAGCGTGAGAAGGGGCGGGCCATTGGTATCACCCTTAAGGCAAAGTTAAGCTGACCCACTCTTTGCTGTAACTGGTGCAGGGTCACTTTCTCCTTGCCCAGGCATTGCGTCAAGGAAGCCCTAAACTTGGCCACCTTTTCCATTGGTAAACGGAAACATCCTTCCACAGAATCAAGCTCAATTCCCAGAAACTCCAGTGAAGTAGATGGTCCAACCGTCTTACCTGGTGCCAATGGGACTCCGAACTCCCGCATGAGGAGGCAGAAGTCTGCTTGTTCCGTCGAGGGCTCACGAGCAACGAGTGGTGCAGCCTTCAGAGCACAGGAACAAGAGGACGCTTCTTCGGATTCCCGCTCTATTTATCCGTCTGCGGGAGGGCGGGGACCCTCCTCAGGTACGCCTACTGGGCGCGGTCTTCCATGCGGGTGTCTAAGACAACCCCTCCTGGGCGGGAAAGGGCGCGCCCTGGCTACGCCACTTTGGGCATACCAGCCGAGCCACGCCTCCCGCCCAAAATGGTTTCCCGGGGGGATCGGGGCACCCATCCATACGTTCGGGGGACCGAGTGGTTGCCCCTCTCCATATGTTCTGGTTGTACTCAATTTATGCAGAATATTCAGCAAGATTGTCAGGAATTTCTAATGTATAATCTTGTTGTATTAGAAGATGAAGGTAGGGGACATTGATGATCAGTCAGGCGGAAGTGTTTTGGACTCGTTTTAGTCGTTGTAGGTGTTTGTCAGAGTTGAGATTTAGAGAGTTGATCCTTATGCAGTTGGTGATGTCTTTCGGTGGTATGTGGCTCCTTGGTGAGGGAGAAGATGAGTTGGGTGTCGTTGTCTTAGCAGATAATGTTCAGGTTGTGATGGCGGGCCACTTGTGTGAGGGTGCCATGTAGATGTTGAATAGCGTCAAGTTGAGGGATGAGCCGTGGGCGACATTGCAAATGATGTTGGTGGTTTTGGATCAGAAAGGTGGGACACAGATGCTGAGGATTACTATTGAAGAACTTCTGAACTAAGAATTTGAGATATACTATTTGGCCATGAGGAAAAGTATCTAAAACCATTAAGGACTATTTGTTGTCAGCATATATTTGTAAGTAACTTTATGTTCAGTGTATGAAAATTAATTATAGTGTTTTGTTATTTTAAGATTGTTTGAGATATCTCATAGTTACATAAGAAATTGCTGTTAGAAAAAAATGTAACACATGTTTTATTTCTATTTTTTGGATTGTTATTGATAATGTTGAATGTTTTTTTTTAGGATAATCTTATTGATTGTCTTTTTTTTGCCCGCTGTTATGTAATGAGTATTATTGAACTCACTGTTTCTAGTGAAATTTAATATATTCTGAAATCAGCAAAAAAGGCAAATGAAATGCTTTACAAATTATTTTGTGTTGTAAAAGATATATTGTAACTGTTTTTTTGTCTTCCACAGATGCTAATTTTATAATATATATTTTTTTATTATTTAATATGTTTAAGGTAAGTATAAGTAACTGTTAAAAATGGTCGATGGGGTGTGCTTCTACAGAGTTGAAGTGACAAAACATGGATGGAGTACATAAGTGTGCAGAGATGGTTTGTATCTTTTAAAGACATTTGAAAAACTTTATATATATTTACTGAGTGTACCAGTATTCTTTGCATTTTGCTACAACATATCTACTAATTTGTAACAGGTAAGGTGAATAGACATATTGTACTATTTTTAGTATTGCATTTTATTATAACATCCTGAGTTTTTTCCTATAGTGATAAGGAGTGACTGGTTTGAAAATTGAAGAAAATTAAAAAACTGAACATTTATATAAATAATTATATTTATATAATCTTATAAAGTAGTTGAGAAAGGTATTTGTATAATATTTTTTAGGTTTAAAGTATTTTATTCAACATAACACATTGGGACAAGACATATCTTCAAAAGAGCAATACAGTAGGGCGGAAAGGACCCACAAAGTGCAAATGCATTTTCAGCCAAGATTATCCTAACGGGTCGTGCCCCGAATGAATTATACATCATGTTCTGCCACAATATGAAATGACTTTCCCCACACAACCCCACCCCAAACCCCAACTACCCAATTACCTCCCCCCAACTTCCTTCCCCCCCTCCCACCCCTCGTCCAGTGCACCATCCTAAAGCAAAAGGAAAATACAGCAGGCTATGCCTCACGTGGAAAAGGGGACCAGTAGCAGAGCGTTAGGTAGGCTCCATTGGGCCCGGAAGCCGCAGAAGACGGAGGTACCTAGGGCAGGTGAGTTCTCTAAATTCCGTGAGCAATAGGGAATGAAATGGTTGCCAGAGCTCCCTGAATTGGTTCACATCCCCTGCTACCGTGAGTGACATCCTCTCCATCCCTAACACATGCCACAGCCTATGAAGCCAACCTGTGATAGACGGAATCGTAGCCGTGTGCCAGTGTATTAGAATGTTCTGGACTGCAGAGCCTAGGGCTATTGCAATCTGTCTGCCTTTACTGGATCTGAGGGGGTACATCAAGCCGTTCGGAAGCCCCAACAAGGTGTAAGCAGGAAATCGTGGCAATTCAATGTCAAAGTGTGTGTCAATACTATCCAACACCTCTTTCCAGTAAGGCTCCAGCAGCGGACATTCCCATAAAATGTGCGTGAGAGTCCCCCGGTGCCCACACCCCCTCCAACATGTGTCATCTTTATTATGATCAAATTCGTGGGCTCGTTCAGGTGTGTAATACCAGTAGGTGGAGACCTTAGTTAGAGTGTCAGTGAGCCCCATGTGGTATGCCGAGTGCCGTGCTCTGTAGGATATGTGTTCCCATTCCTTAGGGCTTAGGGTCTTCCCCAGTTCCCTTTCCCGGCGCTCCCTCCCGGGGTGATAACTGTGTGTTGCAGGTGGTTGCAGTAGCTTATAAAGGTCCGTGATCAATTTGGCATCCGATGTGCGGGATAAAAGCCATTTTTCGTAGGGAAGGAAAAGCCTATCAACCGACTCCCTTACTTGCGGCTGGAGGGCCCAGTGGCGGGCCTGCATATAGTGGTATCGGTCGCTCTCTGGTAACGAGAACTCCTGACGGAATTGAGAGAAGGGGACCACCCCCTCCGGACCGTACAAATGGCATAGTGCTCGACACCCCGCCTGTCTCCAATGCGTGAACGCCCCTCTTTCTAGCCCTGGTGTGAAATCTGGATTGTCTACTAGCGGCGTGAGCGGGGACGGGAACGTTGTGAGACCTTAGAAGATGTTAGTAGCGTCCCAAACCCGTATGGGAACTCTCGTAATAAAAGAAGCGTAGAGATTTTTAGGCCTATGAGGACGGCGCAAGAAAGGAATCTCTTGCAGGGGTCTCCCCGCCACCGCTTGGTCCTGGAAGAGCCAATGTTTATCGGACTCCCACCTAATCCACTCCACTAGATAACGAAGCTGCGCAGCTTGAAAATATTTGCGGAAATCTGGTATCCCCAGACCGCCTGCCTCGGGGGCCAGCAGCGAAAGGGCTCTGTGCATTCCAGGCTTCTTGCTTTGCCAAACAAAGCGTGAAACATCCACCTGTAGTTGCGGTATCCACCCAACCGGCGGCTCTAGCGGCAGGGCCCTGAAAAGATAAAGTACTTGTGGCAAAATAGTCATTTTGACAGCAGCTATCCTGCCAAGCCAGGAGAGCGTCCCGCGATTCCACCGCCCTAATTCGTCCCTAATCTTTGCTCCTAATGCCTGGTAGTTGGCCGAAACCATGGCTGGCAGAGTGGGCGCAATCTGAATCCCCAGATAAGGTACCACCCCCGAGGACCAAAGCATAGGAAACCTAAGTTGTAAGGAGGCTCTGGTAGCCGGCCTGAGGGAGATATCTAAGGCCACCGACTTGCCCATACTCATTTTAAACCCCGCTACCGCTCCGAAGGAGTCCAATTCCGCTATACATGCCGGCAGAGCCGTCCGGGGATTATCAATGGACAGGATGACGTCATCCGCGTAGAGGCTAATAGCGTGTGTGAAGCCCCACATCCGGATTCCGGTCACCGCAGGATTATCACGTTCCCGTTGAGCGAAGGGCTCCATATAGAGAGCAAAGAGTAAAGGCGAGAGCGGGCAGCCCTGCCGAGTACCGCGTCCAATATCAAAGGTCGCAGACGCAAACCCATTGACCCAAACTACCGCTGAAGGTCGCTGGTAACAGTTAAGAATCATGGATCTGAACTTGCCCCCTATCCCGGCTTTCATCAAAATTTGCTCTAGGAAGGGCCAGTGGACTCAATCAAAAGCCTTCTCGGCGTCCACCGCTAACATCATTCATTCTCCCGGGATCCGGGAAGCTTTCTCCAAAAGGTTGACAATCCGTTTCGTATTGTCCACTGTCTGTCTCCCAGGGACAAACCCCGCCTGGTCGGGGTCAATGAGACCGGGCAAGTGAAGAGCAAGGCGCGCGGCCAAAATCCCCGTGTATAGTTTCAAATCGATATTCAAAAGAGAAATCGGTCGGTAGGACCTACAATATTTCGGATCTTTTCCGGGCTTAGGGATGACTGTGACTGAAGCCTAGAGTAAATCAGGTGGAATAGCTCCGGGGTCAGCAAAGGAGTTGAACAGGTGTGTGAGCACCGGGGCCAGAGATGTGCAGAAGGTTTTATAATAAAGGGCCGTGAAGCCATCCGGGCCAGGCGCCTTGCCATGTTTAAGTCTGGCAATAGCAGAGATCACCTCTTCTATCCGGATGTCTCTATCCAAATACTCCGCCTGCGAGGGAGCCAGGGAAGGCAGCGTAACCGAATCTAGATAAGCAGTCATAGCCGCCTCATCTGGGGGGTCTCCAGTGTAAAGATCCCTATAAAAATCTCGGAAAACGGCTGCAATCCGAGCGTCCTCCGTCTCCACGTTCCCCGCTGGGTCCGAGATTTCTTTGACTAGCTGATTCTGGCGTGTCACCCGAAGCTTATGGGCCAGCAACTTGCCACAGCGGTCACCTCCAGTATAGAAGGTGTGACGTAACCTAAGTGCCGCATTCTCCGCCCGATCAAGATCCAAGGCCGCTAGAAGCTTCCTCGCTTCCTTGAGTTGCCTCCAGATCCGGGGAGCCCCAGTCCTACGATGCATCTGTTCCAATTCTCTAACCCGACCTGTAAGTTCATCCCTCTTAACCTGCCGTTCTTTGTTATCAGCCGCAGAAATTGCCAAGAATTCCCCTCGAATCCCCGCCTTCATTGCCGCCCATTGCGTAGCCCGGCTAGTATCGGCGTTGTCATTATGGGACTGATATTCTCGGATCGCCTCCTCAACACGGGCCACCACCTCCTTCCTGTGTAACAGCGTATCGCGTAGACGCCACGTTCTGGGCCGAAAAGGGGCCGGCGGCAAACACAGCGTAGCCTCCACAGGGGCATGGTCCGAGAGGGAGATCACACCCATCTCCGACCCCGACGTCAGCGCCAGTACTGGGGAGGTGACCAAAAGATGGTCCAGCCTCGCGTATCTCTTGTGCGCATGGGAATAATATGAGTAGTCCCTACTCGTAGGGTGCATGTGTCGCCACAAATCCAGGAGGTCAAACTCATCTAGCTGGGCCTTACGGTCCACAGAGAGTTCCCCTACCTGAGGGGAGCGTCGCGCCGATCTATCTATAGCAGAGTTAAAGACCATGTTAAAATCACCTCCCAGTATGATGTGACGGTCCTGGGAGGAGGTGATGTCCTCGATCGCGGTCTGCAAAAAGCGGTCCTGTCTTTCATTAGGGCTATATAAGGAGCCAATCGTAAACAGGAGGCCCCCTATCCTGAACCGGTACGCAAGGAGCCTGCCTTTCTGTTCAGTAAACTTGTGGAGGACCTCCTCCCGGAAGTGCCTGGCCACTAGTATCGCCACCCCGCAGTTTTAGTGGTGCAAGAGGAGAAAAACTGTGAAGGGAACTTATGTGAACGGAGTCTGTGCGTGTCTTGTGAGAGGAGGTGCGTCTCCTGAAGGAGACAGATGTCCGCCTGGGTGTTTTCCAAAAGGGAGAGCACAGCCCGCCTCTTGACTGGGTTATTCAGCCCCCGAACATTCAGAGTCACCACTTTGCACGTGTCAGGAGGCATGTAAAGGGGAATAGGAAAGATCTGTGAGGCCCCAAAGTACCGGGACAGTAGGGGCAGAAGCGCTGACAAGTGGAAAAGGGTGACACAATAGGGAACAGAGCACCATCACTTGTGGGGCAGAAATGATCCAGCAGAACCAGAGGCCCAGCCAATGTCCGGATAGCCATAGTCAACAACAAGCACTGGATAGCCCGCCCCCTCTCCTTCCCCCCCTGCAGCAATGCAAACAGAAAATCAAAGCTGTAAGTGAGGCATGCAGATCTAAGCAAACTAAGAAGCATACACATTATCTGAATGATAAGGAACCCCGTTGTGCACTGGATGACCCTTCCCCCTTCATGCCAACACCCAGATCCCTCCCCGGAGTGAACCCCCCAAGAACTGCTTCCCCCCTCCTTCCCCCAAACGAACTCCAGTCCCCACCCACAACTGGAACTGTCCCAACAACCCCAACTCCACCCCCGGAATCCTCCAACACCCCATCAGAAACCAGTGTCCAAGTCCGGTCCATGACGGACAGGCCTATGGAAAGTCAAAAAAAGTGGACGTCCAGCCACTACGCACTCCCCCATCCCCCCGCCCCCCCGAGCCCCCAAACCTGCGTTATGGACATAGCGATGTCAATCTCCCCCCGGAGTTCATTCAGGCAGTTAACGCAACATCAGTTGGCGCAGCGTCGGTAACCGCAGCTCGAGGTGCGTCGTCTTGGTCCGCAGCTGCAGCAGGCGAGCCCGGCTGCGTTGAAGAGGCCGGCGACCTCCGGCCCGGGATCGTCTGCCAGCCATCCCTGGTGATACGGCGCTGGCGAGGAGTGAATGTTCCATCGTCCGTAGCAGTGATACCCAGTACCTCACACGTATCTTGAAGGGACCGCAGCTGGTGTAGGGTCCCATTCCATCGAAAGATGAGACGGAAAGGGTGCCCCCAGGAGTACTGAGTGCCGTGTTCCCTAAGGAAATCCGTCGCTATTTTAAAGGCCTTGCGTTTTTGCAGAGTGGATGCTGCAAGGTCCTGGAAAAGCGCCACACCATGACCCCTAAAGTCTGTAGATGACCGCTTCCGCGCTTCACGGAGTATCCTTTCCTTCAAGGGATAGTCCGGTAGGAAGGCCAAGATGTACGGGGGCGCCGAGGCCCTGCGCTGTAAGCCGACTCTGTGCGCTCTATCAATACGGATAGGGAAATCATCTGATTCCCCCAGCACTTCTCTAAATAGGTCCCGCAGATATGCTGCGACATCTTCCCCCTCTTCACGGGATGGAACGCCTCTGACTCTGATGTTATTCCGCCGGGAGTGGTTTTCAAGGTCCTCGGTATGGGACTGAAGATCGAGATTCTGGTCACGAAGCCGTATGACCTCTTGCTGCAATTGTGTAATCTCCTCGTCCCTGGCATAGCCAGCGCCCTCCACCGTGGCCACTCTCTCCCCCAGGCCTTCCACCTCACGCCGAATCTCCCGGACCTCACCCGCCACCTCCTGTTTAAGGGTCTGGAAGTCGTCCCGCAGGGTGCCAAAAAGGGACTCAAGGAAAGATCTCGTGACTGGGGGCTCCCCTCCACTCGCTCCCTGGGAGCCGCCCGGAAGACTCGGAGACGGTTGCCCCCTATCCTGCCTCGCGGCGTTCCGGCCCAGCATGTCCGGCAGAGTGCGGTCTCCTTTCTTGGACCCCTTGTTGTTCGCCATCGAGGCTACTGGGGTGTCTTTTGGAATGTTCAGTGCAGAGCCACTAATGGCGCCTCCGGTAGGCGCAACAGCCACGTGCTCACTGCCAATCTCCGTGTAGGCCTCAGTCCGCCCCTCCTGCAGGCCGCATCAAGCAATGGGGCGACCACGATCCGGTCCACCCGGGGACCGGCGTCTCACCCGGGTCCCCCTGCTCACCACCGCCTATACCACCGGCAGAGTCACAGATTCCTTCGCAGACGGGCGCTACAAACGGGCCGAGAAAGTCCCCTCAAACAGTACTGCTCGGGGCGTAGTTCAAATGCGTCACCGCAGTACCTCCAAGTTTGCACTGGGAATGATACACCCAACACCTTCTACCCCAGTCCCTCAAAGGTGATGAAGCGGTGGCAGCCGATGAGGTTGTCGGGGGGGGTGTACAGAAATCCGGTCACCGCCAAATCTCCCCAGCAGTGTACCTCCGGGAAACTCGGAGAGGTAGGCCGCAATTTTTGGCGCCACGTGTAGGATCCTCCTGGGTCACAGCATCAAGACTCCAGTCTTCCTTACAGTAATCGCAGGCGTGGCAATGCAGCTCCGCACCCAGAGGGTACCTCCACTGGGCCGCCAGGCAAATGTAACACCTCTCGGTTCCCGGCACCTCCGTCGTCCGGGGGACTAGGCCAAAGCCACGGCCTTGCGTAACACCAAGCCCCGCGGCGTCTCCGTTCGACGCTCCGCCTCCGGACACCAAGCTGCTCTGTTCCTCGGAGTTCGCCGCAGAGTAGGATGCCGCAACGAGGTTCAGGGTCCGACGAGAGGCAGCGGCGGTTCCTCCCCAAGCACCAATCCGGGCGGGCACTCAGACTAGCCCGCGGTTCCACCTCCGCTCCGAACCAAAGGCCCTCTCGGCACCCAGCCGGGGCTCCGGGACCGTTCCGTGTCCGACGCCGGCAATTTCCACCTTCACAGCCTTCACACCGATATCCAGCGCCTTTATCTCGCCAGATGCACAGGTCCGGGGGGGGAGACCAGTGCTAGAGTAGGAGGTTAAGGGCTCGGGTCCGGTGGAGCTCACAGCGAGTGCGACCGCTCAGCCCGCCATCTTGGCCACGCCCCGTATAATATTTTTTAAAGGGCAAGATAGTTGATAAAGCTAGTTTTGTATTATGTATTAGGAAAAATGATAAAATGAAGTGTTTATGTTGTTGTACAAGGACCTACAACATAAGAAATTCATTATGGAAAAACAACGGAACAATATGGAAGGCTTTTGGGGGCAAGATGGCCGCTGAGGAGCTGTGCTGAGCAGTCGCACTATTTACCCTCTCCTGCTTGTGCCAGTTATGGAATGACTAGAGGCGCTGTGGATCCCAGATGGTCGGTGAACACTGGTGGCAGCAAGGATTAAAGGAGTATATACGGTTTATCAATCAAGTCCCCAGGTTCGGACTATGCTGGGACTGGCTGAGGAAAAAACTTGAAAGGTGGGCAGGCGTGGTAGACAGCGAAAAGAATCAATATTTGGCCTATAAGATGCCGCCCCGACCTCCTAAGCAAGACACACCGAAAGAGATGTCGGATCTATCGGCAACAAAGACAAAAACGGTAGTAACGGCGCTTACTCCGAGCATCGATGCGGGTCTTGGAAAGGCTGGGAAGGCTACGGGGCGTTTCGCAAAGTCCCGGCCCCCCGGCAAAAAAAAAGACAGAGCTTCGCGGAAAGATAGTGGAGACTGTGGGAAATGCTCCAGTTAGCATTACAGAAGGCCGGAATCTGAAAACAGACAAAGCGGTCAAAGTAGATAAAATAATGAAAGGAACGGACACCTCAAAAATCAAAGACTCAGGGATGCGGAAGCCTACCCTCACAGAAGTTTTCTCCATGAGGGTCCCCGACCAGTCAGATGGTGTTCAGGAGCAGCTATAGGCTGGCAAAAGTGTCCTCGAGGAGGCTACGGAAGCAGCAGTGAACGCAGAGAATCTGGCTGCCAGGCAACACTTGGATCCCGTACGAGGCTCAGTAGCGGCGCAGACATCCAGGCAACAGGCTGCTCATGGACATGGCTCTCTGACGGAGGAGGCACCAGGGGCCCGCACGGCAGGACTAACATCTAATTCAGTGCAAACAATGGTAGGAGGAACCCACGAGGCTCTTGGAGGCACTGACCTGGGGAATTCAGATATGCTCGGGGCTCTGTTGTTAATAGAGGAGGAAATGAACTCTCAAAAGCAATCAGACAATACCTGGGGCAGCAGGGATAGTTTGATTGATAAAGGCAACAAGGGGAGGACCAGGATTAGGCAGGCAACAGAAAAGGGTGATGGTGGCTCAATAGAGGGGGAGTGCTTTTTTTCATTGAATGAGGACACAGAATCTGAATCAATAATGTCAGGAAGTTCAGAGGAGGAGGAGGGTACAGATTCAGGTTCTGATATTTCTGGAAAAGACTCCACGCAACGGAAAAAAATCCCCAGATCAAGGAGGCGTGCTTCAGGGTCTCCTTTCCTCCCTGAAAGACGTTTAGTATGGGATTATTCGGCTATATCACGGGTCTACCAGGATAATGGTGGAGCCGGGGGTCCCCCTTCTGACGCCCCCCCCAGAAGTGACTCCTTTGAAATTTTATTCACCACCCTTAAACAGATGCAAACAGAAGCAAGATCGGATAGCCGCAGAGCAAGGCAGGCCACAAAGAAAATTCAAGGGTCTCTTAGGAAAGTAAATAAGCTGTATAATGAAGTGGTGGGCAGAGTAACAGAGGTCGAGGAACGAACAGGGAAACTGGAGTACGATGTTGGAAGCTGGCAATCATTTAAAACAGAACATGAGAAAATGGCAGAGGATCTGCGCTGGAAGATGGAAGATTTTGAGAACAGACAGAGACTGAATAATGTGAGAATTCTGGGCATGGCAGAAGGGACAGAAGGGCAGGATGTAAGGCAATTTTTTGTAGACCTGTTAAAGGGGGCTTTTCCAGAATCCCAGTGGCAGTGGGAAAGAGAGGTGCAGAGGGTGCATCGGTTCCCCTTTGTATTAAAGAAGGGGCAGGCTTCAGGAGGGCAGGGTGCACTACCTAGGGCAATCCTGGTCAACATAGGGAATTTCTTACTAAGGCAAGAGATCATAGACAAAGCAAGGCCAGACAGCAGGCGATCATTTCAGGGCATTACGTTTTTCACTAGGCCCGGCTTTTGCCACACCACTGTTGAGCGCAGATGGAAACTTAGGCAAATGATAGCACCCTTTCTGGCCCTCGGGGCAGAAGCATACCTCCTGTATCCTTCGAGGCTTAAGGTAGTGGTAAAAGGGAAAGTCTGCAAGTTTTTTTCAGAGATCAAAGCCCAGCAGTTTTTAGACGAGATTTAGAAACAGAAAACTGGGTATGGGGCAGGGCCTACAAACCCTTGATGCTAGTTGTAGGGTTTAAGTACATTGATTACGGTAAACTTTGAAATGGAGCAATACAACACAGCATCGGTTAGAATGAAGCAGTGGGGGAAGCGACTCGCACAATTTGAAGCAGCCACACATAGGTCTCACAACCTATTTGCCTGTAAGGGGGTGGGGGAGCTAGAAGGGTGGGAAGGGCTGGGGAGGGCAGAGGGGGGGAGGAAAGGGCACACGAAGTTATGGTGATTTTTGGTTGGCACAGCACACTTGGGTAGGAAATACGGTAGGAGATGTACAAGATATACAGGGTACAAAAGGAAATGTAGGGTATCAACAGCCGCATTCTCTTCTTAGCAGATTAGCAGTATTGTTTGTTGGATACAAAATCTATCTAGATGGCATGTAGAATAGCTTCAATAAATGTATGAGGGCTGAATGAAATAAATAAAAGACATAGAGTGGCTGCACTTCTGAATACTTTGCGGTTGGATCTGGTTTGTCTACAAGAGACTCACATAGAGGGTAATAAAGAATATCTCCTGGAACAGCTGGAGTTTGCAGTTTTAGCAAAAACTAATCAAGGGACCAAAACTAGAGGGATGGTAGTGCTGGGTAGAAATAGAGATACGATAGTGAAAAGGAAAAAAGAAGATCAATGGGGGAGGTGGGTGCTGTTAGAAATAGTTTTTAAATGGGAAATTATCATGTTGGTTTCAGTTTACGGGTCCACGGAGGATGACCCGGATGTCTTTCAGTATTTGGATGTGGAATTGGCACAATGGCCTGAACCAATCATATGCTGTGGCGATTTTAATTTGCATGATCCGGTTAGTTCATTCTTGCAACCCGGGAGCCAATATTTAGGTAGAAAGAAGAAAACCTATAGAGCATTGACAGATATGGTGTTAAATAATGCTTTAGAGGATCCATGGGTAAAGTGGAACCCGAATTTAGATCCAAGAGTGAATAATTTTTCTACAAAGTATACACAGCTGTATTAGGGATGGAGGCGGAAAATTGTTTTTTAAATTGCATAGACTTTGGATACTTCAAAAGAATGAGGTTTAAGACACTTCTGGCTGCTGTTAAGGTCTGGAATGTTTTTTTTTAAAAGTCTAAGCTGGGGAGATACAATCGGTATGTTAGATTGTATAAGAACAAGTCATTCCTATGGAAATATTTGGTGATCAAACAATGGCAGAGTGGACGGAAAGGCGGAATGTACAAATTGGTGATGTATTGAATTCTGAAGTTTGCAGATCTTAGAAATAAATATGGCATGAGCAACAGAGGCTTTTTTAAGTATCTTCAGATCAATAGCTTTTTAGCTAGTAAACAAGAAGGACCAGCAGGATTTAATAAAAATGAAATTCTGGAGAAAATAAGAACAGCAGGGGATCGCACGATTCGTTCTTTTTATGCAAGCCTGGTAAAAGAGAAAACGGATGATCTAGAAAAATACGGCAATAGATGGGTGGAGAAACTATCTGGGGAAACTGGGTGGTTCCAGGAGTCACTAGATTTTGGTCGAACGATATTGTGTGCATCCCCCCTTCAGTCTCAGCATTACAAAACTATATATTCACTTTATTTTACTCCAGCTAGGATCGCAAAACAGAGGGGTACCACGGGTATTACCTGTCCTAGGTGTAATGCCGTTGAAGCTGATAGCATACATATATTTGCTACCTGTCCGCAACTTCATACATTGGTTAGAGATATTGAGGGGTTCCTGGGTAGATCATTAGGGATGCAAACTAAGCTTACTCCATCTTGGATTTTGCTAGAAGTTGGCCTGGATAAGGATGGGGTACAGCGGGATTTCATGTTTGTAGCAATGGCGGTATACAGATTAACAATAGCCAGGGCATGGCTGGAAAAAAGCCCACCGGTAATGCAGAGTTGGCTGGCTAACCTATTATTGGCATATAATATGGAGAAGAATATATATGTGCGAAAAGGAAGGAAAGGGAAAACCCTAGGCTTGAGAATATGGGAACCCATATTTAGATGGAAGGAGGGACTAGGCTGCAATTGAAATTGTTAGGTGCAAGGCGTTTTTCTAATATAAATATAATTAGGATAATGAAATGTATTGTATACTGTATATCTATAATTGACATGAATTGATGGCAATTTAATCAATGATGTAAAATGTACAATGTTTAAAGTGTGCGTAATTGGAAAAATAAAAACATATATAAAAAAAAATAGAACAATATGGAAGACGGTTTCGAAATTAGCAACAGTCTCATAGAAGAGCTAAACATACGTTTAACAGGCAGCGAGAAAGAAGAGGAAGAAATTTGTGCTGCAGATATCAGCTGTGATTTCCTAGACGAAAGCTTGGATGCTGATTTTGTGGAAGCATCAGATGATATCGAGTTTGATCATATAACTTCCGAAATTAATAACCAGGAAAATGAAATACCTGATGAAATTATTTTAGAAGCTCTAATACATTATTAGATGTTACAAGAATAAATGTATTATTATATAATAATAATGGTTTGAGTAACATGTATTAAAACATTCACTGTAATAAAAGTGTAGCACTTATAGATTCTCTTTTACATTTTTTTAATTCTTTGCCCAGTCTGCATCCTCTACACTTCCTTCAAACACTCTGTTACTGTTGTTTTTGTATTATAGTGGGCCGTTCAGCAGAATTTCCTTATCTAAGCACTGTGCTAAAAATGAAGCTCTTTAAAATTCAGTCAGACACTCTCCTTGCAGAACTGTAATTATCCAGTCAGTACCCAAGTAATCATGGAGCAAAGTAGGTCTTAGGCCATGGACTGCTTTAAACCCCTATAGACTATGCTTGCAGTCTTCTATGCACCTGCAAACTTGCCTTTTATACCTTCAATTCCCCAGTCTGTATCCTTACACTTGCAGCAAATACTCTGTCACTGCTGATTCAGTATTGTACTGAGCCATTCAGCAGAATGTCCTTATCTATGCACTGTTCTAAAAATAAAGCTCTTACAAAATTCAGTTAGGCACTTTCCATGCAGAACTGTAATCATCCAGTCAGTACCCAAGTAATTATGGAGCAAAGTATGCCTTAGACAATGGACTGCTTTACACCCCAATAGACTATGCTTGCAGTCTTCTACGTACCTGCAAACTTGTTATTTATACCTTCAATTCCCCAGTCTCTATCTTTAGACTTTCACCAAACACTCTCACACTACTGTTTCAATATTGTAATGAGCCATTCAGTAGTATTTGCTTATCTATGTACTGTGGTAAAACTGAAGTTGTTATAAATTCAGTCAGGCACTTTCCTTGCAGATCTGTAATCATCCACTCAGTACCTAAGTACTCATGCATTAAAATAGTCCTTAGGCCATAGAGTGCTTGAAACTCCTATAGCCTATGCATGCAATCTTTCATGCACCTGCAAACTTGTCTTTTATACCTTCAATTCCCCAGTCTGTATACTTACACTCTCACCAATTACTCTATCTTTGCTGATTCACTATTGTACTGAGCTATTCAGCAGAAATTCCGTATCTATGCACTGTGCTAAAAATGAAGCTCTTATAAATTCAGTTAGTCACTCTCCTTGTAGAATTGTAATTATCCAGTCAGTACCCAAGTAATTATGGAGCAAAGTAGACCTCAGGCCATGGACTGCTTAAAACCCTTATAAACTATGGTTGCAGTCTTCTATGTACATGCAAACTTGCTTTTTATACCTTCAATTCCCCAGTCTGTATCCTTATAATTTCACCAAACACTCTCACACTACTGCTTCAATATTGTAGTGAGTCATTCAGCAGTATTTGCTTATCTATTTCCTCGTGCGCATTGAAATAAAAAAAGCAAAACAAATTTCGTTTTTCACACGCAGGTCCCTATCAATGAAATCAGACCCCAGCACGGCAGCACACACAACTGCCCGGTAGCTAGTCCGGCCCTGGCACCATGTGGTTTTTGTGCTATTTTACCATTAAAAATGTTGCATTTAATGTGTATTTCGCTTGCCAAAGATTGGTTCTTTAGTTATAAATAGTGGCTAGTGGAAATAAAAATAGTGTTTTACATCATAACCCCCTGAAAAATATTACGGGCCCGATTCACAGAACTAATCTGAGACAAAATCCTAAACATACTTCTTTTGGTATTCACAGAATGCACTTACTACTTTTGGTTAAACTTACTACTTTGGGTAAACTTACTACTTTTGGAATTCATAGAAGGCATTTAGTAGTAGTAAAGTTAGTTTACTAATACTAAATGTCTTCTGTGAATACCAAAAGTAGTAAGTTTAACCAAAACTAGTAAGTTTAACCAAAAGTAGTAAGTGCATTCTGTGAATACCCAAGTAGTAAATTTAGGATTGTGTCTCAGATTAGTTTTGTGAATCAGGCCTCTATTGACTTGCCAATAAGTACTTAACCCGTGGTGGGAAGTGCCAAGGTTTTTTTCAAGCCGTAACAATTCATTCATGGTTTAGGTGGAGTAAACCAGAAAAAAAGGAACGCCTGAGTGTGTATTTTACATATTTTCCATATTCTAATTAAAAAGAGTTTTGAGCCAAAGAACTCCCTGTGAACAGTGGAATCCTTTTAGAAATGGGGTTCTCTAGTTGGCAAGGGTTTGCACCGTTGTCCAAGTAGGGACCCTTCCTTCTAGTCAGGATAAGGGAGTTACCCCTCCCTACCCCCTTGGTGGCTTGGCATGAGCAGTTAGGCTTATCTTAGAGGCAGTGTGTAAAGCATTTGCACATAATGAACAATAACACAGCAAAAGCACTACAGAAGAACACCAAACCAGTTTAGAAAAATATCCAATATTTTTATATCCTCAAACAAGACCAAAGCTGATATAAAATCCACATTACAGTACTTCGAAATCTTTGGTTATCAAAATAGACTTGAAATATAGTTCCTTGAAGTCGATAGCTCCGGCATCGCGAACGCCAAATCCAAACAGTTCTGGCTGACTGCAGCACTGCGGGCCAGCTCTGGTGTCGGGAAGACCCACAAAACAGTACCTTTAGAAATGTAGGGAATCAGCAACCTCTTGATGAGTCCCGTAGGGCCGGTGTCCGCAGTCGTCAGTTCCGGAGGTTGCTGAAGGAGTGGTCAGGCCCTTTCAGACACACGTGTTGCAGAGCAATTTCCTCGCGGTTGAAGTCGGGGGCTGCAGTGCGAAGTGCAGCGGTGCGGCAACCTCAGGTCACAGAACAGGCAGCAGCTCGGTGATGGTTATCCAGCAGCATCGGTGACACCACGGCTGCTGTGCGAAGTGATGCGGTGCTTGTCGTGGTGCTGGCAGGTCGGGTGCAAGCAGCAGCGTCATTGTTGCTGAAGCGCTGTCGTCGGCTGACCAACTGGAGTCGATGGTGCCGGCGTCGATAGGCCAAAGCTGTGGTGCAGGATGAGGACAGTACGTTGTTTAACTTATGAGCGGTGCCTTTGAATCACTGGGCAAGCAGCGGCATTGAAGACGGTGTGAAGCGGCGTCATTGGGAATTCTAAGGCAACGGTGCGAAGCAAGGTGGTGCAGAGTGCGGCGCCCACAGGTCGCAGTGCAAGCAGAGCCTCAGTGGCAGCGTCAGGTGGTGTCGTCAGTAAGACCAGAGTTGCAGTGCGGTGGTGCCCTATGCGGTGTCGTCAGGACACGGAGTAGGTAGCGGCATCGTGGACGGTGTCGGGTTCCGGGTCTTCTGTTGACGCACAAAACACACAGCCCCCAGTGATGATGGCATAACAACTTGAAGTCTTGCTGTTCCTGAGACCTCTGAACAGGGGGCAAGCTCTACCTCAAGCCCTTGGAGAAACTCACAAAAAGAAATTGCAGAAAGTTCAGTCCAGTCCTTTCACTGCCCAAGACAGAAGCAGCCACTGCAGGCTAACACAGCAAAGCACACAGAAAAGTGGTAGTCCCTCCTCACAGCTTCTCCAGCTCTTTTTCTTAGCAGTCTTCTTTGTTCCAAAAGGTTTCTAATGTTCCGGGTTCTGGGATCCAATATTTATACCCCAAATTCCGTTGTCCTCTAAAAGAGAGAATGTCTGTGCTTAGTCTAAACCAGTTCTGTCCTCCCTGGCCCAGCTTCCTGGCAGGGGG
Organism: Lissotriton vulgaris; assembly: GCF_964263255.1. Lineage (NCBI taxonomy): Eukaryota > Metazoa > Chordata > Amphibia > Caudata > Salamandridae > Lissotriton > Lissotriton vulgaris. The sequence continues at coordinate 1,208,236,128 of NC_141685.1, forward strand.
TGGAGACAGCATTGTGGAAGGCAGACCAGGGCCATTCAGGGACAAGGAAATCTCCTCTCCCCACTCTAAATGCAGCCCAGGACTATTCAGCCCAGCCCTGATCCATCAGAATCTCTGGGGCCACTGAACATTCCAATCTCCTGTCACTCAAAAGCCAGACAGTCAATCCACATCCTAGCAGAGGCACACAGGATGACTAAGCAAGAAAATACCTACTTCCTAAAAGTGGTATTTTTAAACACAAAATGTGAAACTCACCTTTACTAAAAGATGCATTTTTAGATTCTGAGCTCAGGCATGCTAAACTTTATTTTCCTATATGGTCCCAATGGGAAGTTATATATATATAAGATGTTATAAATCTACTACCATACTTTCCTATGGGCCAGATAGCCTTTCAATAGTCAAAAACTAAATTGGCAGTATTTCACTATCAGGAATGCTACACACATCAGGGCACGTCCTACATTTCGCATACACTGCACCCAGCCCACAGGAGTATCCTGGGCCTACCTTAGGGGTGACTGATATCTAAGAAAAGGGAAGGGTAGGGCCTGCAAGTGGGTGCACTTGCCAAGTCGACATGGGAGTTACAAACTGTGCGCGACCCTGCAGTAGCAGGTCTGAGTTACCTTTGAAGGCCTGCTTGTGTGGGTGCCACAACCAGTGCTGCAAGCCCACTTGCAGCATTAGATTTACCAGGCCTGGGCACACACAGTGCACTGTACTAGGGACTGGCTAGTAAATCAAAATGACCAGTCATGGGATCACAAATCCATAACACCAATTTATAACAGGAGCACTTGCACTTTAACAGTAAACATCAGTGAGAAAGTGTGCAGAGGCACTAAACAAGCAAAAACAGAGTCAAAACCGGGAGGTCAGAAAGCAAAAAGACAGGGGAAACATGCCTAAAGATACCAAGTCTAACAAATCCCCTTAACCCGTAAAGCATTCTGGCCCATGTGCGCCTTTATGATGTCAAGATGGTGGGACATGTTCTTTCAAATTATTTAATGCAGCCCAAAAATCCCCATTAATAGCCTCTGTGGGCCGACCTGCGGAGACACCTCTGGGGCATCGTCAAGACCGGGGGGGCCCGAGCGGACAGCTGATGTGGCGTAGTGGCCCCACCAGAGAAGTGGACTGCTGTCTGGTGCCTGTGCTGAAACAGGATGCTGGTGAGAGCCGGGACTGTTGACGGCCTTACTAAGAGCAGATGAGGACTAAACCAGCCGCCCAGAGAACAAAACCTCAAAGCTAAGCCTATGTGAGACCGCATTCTTACCAAGGGCCGTGGGAAGAGAGAGACTCAAAGTGAGTAACCCTGCCATGGCAGTGAGATAATGAATGGCTGAGCTTGATGGTAAAAAGCTCGCTGTTGTTCTATAATGAGCAAGGGGGGAAATTATGTGTGAAGCGCTCATACTCTCTCCCACTAGCAAGCTCCAGGGCTGGGAAACCTGACATTTTAAACAAATTTTTTTTTGGGGCATAATGGTCGTTTTGGTTCAGCAGATGGGCAGGGAAAGGTCACCATTTTAGGCTTATTCTTAAACCTCACCAGGGCCTTTTCTGCAAAATGGGCAAACAACTTAGAGATAGGACTACCCCCTCATCAATTAAGTTGGGAAAGAGACAAGAGACTACAAATAAAAGCATCTCTGCGAGGTGAGAATAGAAAGAGACAGAGGACTAAGCAACTGGGTAGATTGGTACAGGGAAAGAGGTATAGGACCACTCCCTAGATTGGAGCTTCATCGTGGCCATCTTGGATGGGGCAACGTTTTTCATGCACCTATATATATGGTTATATATACACCAAAACTAGTAATCTAAATAACCATAGAAGAAAATTAGAGCAAAGACTCATATCTCCAGGCCACCATCCTACTACAAGATTGACACAACAACAGAAGTTTCTAATAGTGCCTGGGACACCATTGCCACTAGTCTCTCCTGCCACACGACCTGTGACACGCAATACCACCATTTGGGTGCCTCGCACACCGGAACGCTCAGTAAGGTTTTGCTTGTTTCCTTCCTCTGCCAGTATATTTAACTGAAGGACGCCTTACCATAAATATCAGGACCATGTTTCAGTGCTGTATTCTGGGGTGTCACCTCAGGGGAGAGGTGGAGGAGCCTCTGTTCCGCTGGAGCCCCGCTTTCATCAACTAAGTGAGGCACTTAATTCCCCACCTAAACAACTGTTTCAACCATCTCCGGACATCGGATGATCTGGAGCATCTGACTCTGTAGCCACCACTCCAACTGGTCGTAGCAACACAAGGATACTGGTGAAAACCTCTCCCGGCGTTTTAACCTCAAGATGGCGCCTGAGAAGGAACGGACCAGCTTTTTGAATGATTGCGAAGCAGAGCCATGGGAACTTTTACCAAACTACCTACCTCCTACCCCTCCCAGGTACACTCCTCCCCACTTTCCTGCTACTGACCTCTGCCCTCACCTGTCCTGACCCTTAGTCCCACCCTATTAATCTGTGAATTTTCCCTCGTCATTTGAGATCTAGCTATTTTGTCTGATACCCGATGGAGCTACCTGGTTTATCCATAGGGGAGACAGGTTGGTGATTCCCTTCTTGAACGTCACCTACCCAGTCGGTCTTTAGCCAGACTGCCTTCTATCTCTCCTGTCGTCTCTTCCCACATCCTCCCTCTGTTTATGTCTCTCCTTCTCTCCACTCTCAATGTATTGAGACTGAACTATTTTGTCTGATGCCCGATGGAGCTACCTGGGTTATCTATAGGGGAGATGGGCCGTGGACTCCCTCCTTGGTCATCGCCTACCCAGTCGGCCTTTAGACAGACTTCATTTCATCTCTCCTTGTTGTCTCTTTCCCTATCCTCCCTCTCTCACCTTCCCTGCCCCCTTCCCTCTACGATTTATTTATTTTGCCCTCCATTTTCTTTAAATGTTTTTCCCATTGAGACCTAGCTATTTGGCTAATGCCCGGTGCAGCTACCTGATAACTATAGAGGAGATGGGTTTTGGGACTTCTCCCTCGACAATCACCTGCCCAGCCGGACTTTGGGCAGACTTTCCTTTGTCTTTCTGCCGTATCTCCCTCCTACCTCTTTACGGTTACCCCCTTCCCCTCTACTCTTCAGTTATCTCATCTTCTATGCTCTTGTAATTGTTTGTCTAGCAACTGATGTAAATTGGAACTGATGTAATCTTGTAATTTTGAGGAACCTCATGTAAAGCGCTCTGATACCTCTGGGTCTAGCCAGCGCTATATAAAACTCTTAAAATAAAATAAAATAAAAAATAAAAATAAAATATATTTATTGTTGAGTGGGACCGAACAAAGGTTTTTACTTGTTTTAAATGTAAGCTGAGCTCATTTGCTACCAGTCTTTTCCTCTTTTAGCAGTCACATACTGAGATAAACTTTAGATAATGGAGTTATTCACTTGATGCCAAAAACAATTTATGACAAATAAGCTGTCAGAGTTCATAAAATGACAAATTTACAAAAAGCACTCACGAGACGATTTTTAAAACGATTCCCTCAAACATACTAAGACAAGCACCTAAATTTGCCTCACTAGCATCGAACATTTGCCTACTTGATGTTGACATGAAAGAGGTTACCATCCAGTTTCTAGTCTATTTTCAACTGCATGGTATTCAGGGTGACTATCTGGATTTTGGCCAGGAAGGAAGTAAAAGACTATCTTTAACATGAATTTAGCTAGGTGCCTGACCTGGCAATGGATTATGACTAGAAAATGTTCATGGACACTTTCAGGGCTGCATCACAGCAGTGCTTATATCACTTAAAACCATCAGCTCACTTGGCCAAAGCCAGAGCGGACGGCTGTTCAGAGAGGAACTTCAGCTGTTAATTCAATGATACATGAGGGCAAGACTGAAATATTATTATGTTCTTCATTTTTAAGGTGTAAGATGGTGGAAGTCTGGCCTGCAGAGGGAATTATATGCAATATGGGGTGCATTATGCCTAGTTATTACTGATCAAATAAGGAAATGTAGAAATTACTAATAATTTATGAGGAAAAATTATAATTTTATTAAAGTCACCGAGGCAAAGATTATGCTTCTCTAAGCTTGTATTTATTTCAATAACAACAGTCAGAAGAATATAGAAACTACAAACCCCATGGGGCTATAAGACAATTAGACAATGGGAAACAAAACGTAGTACCAATAACAACACATAAGGTGACAGTATTTTCTATAATACCTATATTGACTGTGAACATTCCTCTTTTCAAAAGCGAAAAATCCTCCAAGTTTCCAGCTCTCCCTTTCAAACCCAGCTTTAGAGACTTTTTTCAAGAACTATATATGTTTACTTTATCTGTTTCTATTGTACTTTCTATTTTTCCTTTATTTAGTAATTATTCTTAATTTCTCGCTCATGAAAAAGAACTGTGTACAGTCAAGATAGGTATTAAAGGAAATGTTGCCACCTTATTGGTTTTTATTGGCACTACATTTTGTTTCCCATTATCTAGTCGTCTCACAGCCTCATGGGATTTGTTGTTTCTATATGCTCTGGACTGCTGTTATTGAATTAAATGCAGGTCTAGAGAAGCATAATAAGAGCCTCTGGTCTTGGAATAAAACTAAAAACACATATGCACATTGAAAGAATTCTATTCGTTGCCCTGACCTCTTTCTCCTAAGACATTTCCACTGAAACTTAAATGAAAGCTAAAAAAAGCGTGTATCTTGGACTTTTCACAGAGGCTTGCACATCACTTCTGTAAAAATGTTCTTTCTAGAACAACCTTGGGGAGTACTAGCTTTATGTATGCTGTCCCGGCAAATGGAAATTCCATAGAAAAAAGTACAGACTTATGATTTTCCTTCTATTTCAGAAAACGGCTTCACCTTAAAAGAATAAGCATATTTATTGCACACTTACCTTTTAGGTAAACAATGTTGTCGTAAAGAGACGTTGCTCTTCTTCCACAGTGCTGCACTCCTAATCGCTCTTAATTACCCAATTTATGCGTGGTGTTGTGCTCATTAAATTACACATCATCAAATCCCTTTCACATAAAGCACCTCACTGCCCTCAGCACCTCACCAGTCTAGTCGAGTTAAATGATGCTTTTTGTTTCTGTTGTTTCCAGAAAGTCAGAAAGCAAAAAGACAGGGGAAACATGCCTAAAGATGCCAAGTCTAACAAATCCCCTTAACCCGTGAAGCATTCTGGCCCATGTGCGCCTTTATGATGTCAAGATGGTGGGACATGTTCTTTCAAATTATTTAATGCAGCCCAAAAATCCCCAGTTAATAGCCTCTGTGGGCCGACCTGCGGAGACACCTCTGGGGCATCGTCAAGACCGGGGGGGCCCGAGCGGACAGCTGATGTGGCGTAGTGGCCCCACCAGAGAAGTGGACTGCTGTCTGGTGCCTGTGCCGAAACAGGATGCTGGTGAGAGCCGGGACTGTTGACGGCCTCACTAAGAACAGATGAGGACTAAACCAGCCGCCCAGAGAACAAAACCTCAAAGCTGAGCCTATGTGAGACCGTATTCTTACCAAGGGCCGTGGGAAGAGAGAGACTCAAAGTGAGTAACCCTGCCATGGCAGTGAGATAATGAATGGCTGAGCTCGATGGTAAAAAGCTCGCTGTTGTTCTATAATGAGCAAGGGGGAAAATTATGTGCGAAGCGCTCATACTCTCTCCCACTAGCAAGCTCCAGGGCTGGCAAACTTTATGTATGCTGTCCCGGCAAATGGACATTCCATAGAATAATGTACAGACTTATGATTATCCTTCTATTTCAGAAAATGGCTTCACCTTAAAAGAATAAGCATATTTATTGCACACTTACCTTTTAGGTAAACAATGTTGTCGTAAAGAGACGTAGCTCTTCTTCCACAGTGCTGCACTCCTAATCGCTCTTAATTACCCAATGTATGCGTGGTGTTGTGCTCATTAAATTACACATCATCAAATCCCTTTCACATAAAGCACCTCACTGCCCTCAGCACCTCACCAGTCTAGTCGAGTTAAATTATGCTTTTTGTTTCTGTTGTTTCCAGCTGGCGGGCTCCCAGGGTTGGTTTGATGTGCTGTTTGTTGTACAGCTGCTTCCTGTACAATAGGTGCGCCATTTGCTGCGGTTCTTACTGCTGCAGCCGCCACAATTTCACTTAACTTAATGTGTGTATCATCTTTGTTTCCGATCACAGGGCCATCGTCTTGCTAATACTCGCGGCTACAGTTAGCCATGCAGTGTGTGAACAAAAGGCAAAAATCGTCTACAGCAATGGGAGGGTCAGACTAGATCCCCAAATCAGTCCTGGAAGAAATATGTAAACCTCCCCAGCTAACAGAGGGCCACAACAAAAGTGGGGACACGGGCGCTCATAGTTGGGTGATGGCAGCTGATGCTGCTCTAAAACCAGTCCCACAAACCCACTCCGAAAATGCCTGATTGACAAAATGGCCAGTCCAGCCCTGATTGTTGCTTGGGATTCTCTTGATGTACTTGCTTCTTTGATAAGCAAATAAGGGCCAGATGTAGGTCGGCAAATACTGGTCAGTAACGGCCGATTTCGGCCGTTACCGACCAGTATTTACAAATGGAGATGTAGGGGCCTTAAAATGTACAGAATCGGTATATTTACCGAATCGGTAAAGTTACCGATTCGGTAAAATACCGATTCTGTAAATTTACCGAATCGGTAAATCAATATGTAGGTGGCACAGAAAACAGTGCCACAGGCCCTTACCGATTCTTTATTTACCATGTAATTCAATTGCATGGTAAGTAACGAATACCTGTGTACATGCACATCTGTGCATGTACACCTGTGCCATGTGGCACACAGACATGCCCTAAGGGCATGTATGTGTGTCACATGGCACACAAGTCAAAATCAGGGGTGCAACAGGGTGTCAAAGTGACACCCTGTCACCCTTGCAAAATCGGTAATTTTACCGAATCGGTATTTACCAATTCGGTATTTGACATTGATTCCTATGGGCCTACAGGCCCATAGGAATCAATGGCAATTACCGAATCGGTAAATACTGATTCGGTAATTACCTAATCAAACAGATTCGGTAAAAATTACCAAATTTTTACCTACATCTGCTTTACCAAATCTAGAATACCGAATCGGTAAAATTCGTTATTCTAGAGTCGGTAAATCAGATTTACCTACATCTGGGCCTAGGTGATTGTGGTCAAAGATGCCTATGAAATCTGGTACCAACCTAGCCAGATTTCAATGCTTCATTGTGTTTTTTGTTTAATTAAAACCGCTCTCTGTGGAGAATTTAGCAACAAAACACTTGTATAACTTTTAGGTGTTGCCTAGGCAGCACATGCGCTGTTTCTCCGAGACACCAAGTAATCTGTATAAGTGTTAAAACTCCGCCTACTCCACCTCTTGGCTTTTAATTGGTTTCTTAGCTTGTCTGCTTCAATTTGTTTGTTTTCACAGGCTAAAGTGCTTTTTAGTTCATCCACTTTTTCTTTGGGAACGCCTATGCAGCACCGACTAACTACAGTCTACATGCTGCTAGTGTAATGAAGTGTTTGTCTTAGAACTCATTTTTTTCATGGTTTGCTTAATCTTCTGCATTGCAGACTTTGATGCACAACTGCTGTGCCCCACGGTCATCACCCCTACTGTTTCCCATTTTTGTTGTCCCCCACCGCTACCCGCCCCTTTTCATTGTTAATTGATGCTTCCTGCCTTGACCATTGCGATATTTAGCATTAGAGTGTTGCCAGTGCCGTGTTATTGTTATTTTTTGTAATTTATTATCAGACTCAAGAGCATTTTTGTTATGCGCATGGTGTTGAGTGTTTCATAACACACTGGAGATCATTTCTGCGATACGCAATGCTTTAAATGGGCCGGTACTCACCGGTACTGAGTACCGGCACTGCTAGATTTTAGGCCCTTGAGTACCGGAACTTTTTCTTGTAAAAAGAGAGTACCGGTACTCACGGGGCATCAAGCCAAGCTCAGTGAAATTCAGCATATACGAAAAAGAAGCACAACACAGCTGACGAGTTGGTCATTTTCCTGAAGCACTCTGATCGAGTACTAATCTCCCCTCCTGCTGTCATAGCAGAATAGGGCAGCATTTGTTTGGAGTGCTTCAGGAAAACAACCAACTCGTCAGCTGTGTTGCGTTTCTTTTTTGTTTGTATAGGGTAAATTGCACTCAATTTGGGAAAGCAAAACCTTTGGTAGGCGCATAGTTGAGATGAATATCTATTGAATAGTTCTTAAACTCTGATGGAGACACGTCATAGACAGCACTGATGTGCGAGCGGCCCCCAGTCTAGAATGCAGATTTCTGTCACCCCTTCTGCCAGCTACACTCTGACTCTAAACAGGATTTCCTGCTCACCTAGCACGTCGGGATCGTATCAACCACAAAGAGTTTATGATGAGATATTTCCAAAATGCAAGCCCCCGGATAGTCGTGGCACATTTGAAACATTGTCCTATGTCATGCCCGTTGGATGTAAAGGGTGCAGGGGGCATTACAACCAGAAGCAACATTTTTCTTTTCAGTTATAAATACTCCGAGCAGAAATTAAAATGTTCTCATAGAGAGTGAAGTTTGCTTTGTGGGGAAATAGGTTGTGTTCAGAAGGGATGTATGACGTAACAACGCATACTTTAACAACGCACACCATTACAACGCAAATTTTACAATGCAGGATCCTTTACAACGAATGCCTTTACAACGCAAGACATTACATAACAGATACTATTACAACGCATGCCATTACAACGTAAGTCTAGGTAAGTATATTACTTTTTAAAAAAATGTAATTTATAAATATTTACTTAATTTTAATTATTAAATTAATTTTTTATTAATATGTTTGTAAATATATATATATATATATATATATATATATATATATATATATATATATATATATATATATTTAAAATAGTGTAGGTGTTTTAAATAATATTCTAAATCCAGTTAGTGTAAAAATAGTGTATGTGTAATATTCTAACTCCAGGGGGAGTTACCTGTACCCCATAACCCAAACTAGCCCTGAACCCTAAAAATACCCCTTAACCCCAAAACCCAAACCTAACCCTGAAACCTAAAAATACCCCTGTACCCCAAAACCAAAACCTAGCCCTGAACCCTAAAAATACCCCTGTACCCCATAACCCAAACCTAGCCCTGAACCCTAAAAATACCCCTATACCCCAAAACCCAAACCTAGCCCTGAACCCTAAAAATACCCCTGTACCCAAAACCCAAACCTAGCCCTGAACCCTAAAAATACCCCTGTACCCCAAAACCCAAACCTAGCCCTGAACCCTAAAAATACCCCTGTACCCCATAACCCAAACCTAGCCCTGAACCCTCAAAATACCCCTATACCCCATAACCCAAACCTAGCCCTGAACCCTAAAAATACCCCTGTACCTAAAACCCAAACCTAGCCCTGAACCCTAAAAATACCCCTGTACCCCAAAACCCAAACCTAGCCCTGAACCCTAAAAATACCCCTGTACCCCATAACCCAAAGCTAGCCCTGAACCCTAAAAATACTCCTGTACCCCATAACCCAAACCTAGCCCAAAATTATTTAAATTAATGTATTTATTTTATTTTAAATATTTATTAAATTAATTAAATAATTTTTTTGAATTAAATAAATGTTTTAATAAAATGATATACTTACCTATACTTATGATGTAATGGCATGCGTTGTAATAGCATCTGCTATGTAATGTCATGCGTTGTAAAGGCATTCGTTGTAAAGGATCCTGCATTGTAGTAGTTGCGTTGTAAAAGTAGTCCGTTGTAAAAGTTGCGTTGAAACGGTTGTATACCGTTCAGAAGTACAGCAATAATTCTGTGTGAGTGAACCAGCAAATAAGTTTCCTTCATTTGTGTATCAAATGTGTTGCTTAAAGCAAATGTTTCGTTATTTGTAGGGTAATTGATCGTAAGGACTAATGCTCTAGTTAAAGAGAAACTAACCACTTTACCTCAATAATGATCGAACCATACTACAGAGCACTTTGTGAATTGTTTTTCTCTGACCAGGGAATATATCATAAGTTCTCTAAGACCATGAGTTGGCAGTCGGTACCTTAAAGCTCTTGAACTCACAAGGCCACCTGATCTAGGAAAGAACCTAGAATTTTAAACCAAAGTCCATTGGATTTTCTAAACTAGTATTTTATTGGCCTAAATTCTTTACTTCGTTTTTGTGAACTTTTTCAGTACAAGAAGCTTCCTTGATATTTTAACCAAGCTGGTGCTTCTCTTTTGTCCCCGAAATTCCCCTATGACTTGCACGGAGATGATGAAAACCCAGTGCTGTAGTCCAACAGTATTATTTTTGGCACCCATTCTTTCTTCTGAGAAGTCAGAGACACTGCAGCCTACGGGGCGTCCCTGTTATAGGACATTTACTCTGATGTAATTTGCTTTCCTCCCTTTTTGCTGGGTTTTGTGAGTAGACTTAGCGGCTGTGAAGATTGTTAACCTATTTTGTGAAGCGTAATCAAATTGTTCTCAGGCTGGATTAGAAGCAAATTTGCAATGAGTGGCTCAGGTGAATGTATGTTTTTCATCTCAGTATCATTCTGCATATCTGCACATCAATTGAATCTCAGTCAAATTAAATGTGTGCCTCCGGCCGGGTCCCTTAGCATTGCCAGTAGCCCCGCCCCCATAGCCCCGCCCAAAACCCCACCCCCCTAGTCCACATCTGAATTTGATGAGTACCTACACCTATTTTTTTCCATTTAAAGCACTGGCGATACGTATGGTGTTGAGTGTTTCATAACACACTTGTGAGCATTTCTGCGATGTGCATGGTGTTGAGTGTTTCATTGTATTGTCTCCCGCCTTTCCTCAGATTCACTCGGGCTGTAAAGCCGAGGGTTCCTTTGAAAGCTTCACGGGGTGTGAGCTGAAGACCCCCACCAGAAGTGCAGCAGCTGTAGAAAGAGTCACTGGGAGCTTTTTATGTGAGGTATGGCAGGGAAGGGACCCTGATGTTGGTGGCAAGGGTAAAGAGGTGTTGCATGCTGTAAGTACGTGCTTTTGTTCTTATGCATGCATCATAATAAGCCCGGAGGAGCTGTACAGGCCACCCCAAAAACAGAATTTTAATTTGACACATGTCATTTCTAGTCTCGGGAGGATGAGGAACTCAGTTGTCCATGCACTATTTCACATCTCTGCTGTGTTTAGCCAACTCAATAAGCTATCTCTCTCTGTATTTATTTGCCAGTGCTGTGTAAAATGTGGTTTCTCTGTGCTTCCTCTAAATGTGAACAATTTGTACCAAAAGTGGCTTTGGGTTTACCTTTTTTAGCTCCATTTCAAAGCCCGGAGGATCTGTACAGGTCACGCCAGAAATACAATTTTATTTTGGCACATGTTATATTTAGTATGCGGCTGACAAACCACTATTTCCTTCTCGTCTCGGAAGGATGAGGAACTGAGTTTTCCCTGCACTATTTCACATCTCTGCAGTGTTTAGCCAACCTACCGAGCTTTATATGTCTGTGGCTATTTGCCTGTGCTGCATTAAATGTGGTTTCTCTGTGCTTTTTCTAACGGGGGTGCGATTTGTAAGAAAAGTGGTGCCAGGAGTTACCTTTTTTAACTTTATTACAAAGGTCGGAGGACCTGTATAGATCACGCCACAAATACAATTGTGTTTTGGCACATGTTATATTTAGTATGCGGCTGACAAACCACTATTTCTTTCTCGTCTCAGGAGGATGAGGAACTGAGATGTCACTGCAGATATAGGTGTGAGATCTCTATCAATGTAGATATTGATGTGAAGTCATTATTACTGCAGATATAGGTGTGAGATCAATATCACTGCAGATATTGGTGTGAGATCACTATTACTGCAGATATAGGTTTGAGATCACCATCACTGCACTACAAAAACAAATTCCATCGAAATATTGCTCGGACCCACAGGAGGTCAAATCTACGTCTAGTAGGCATTCCAGAGAGACTGGAAGATAAGGATGTAGTCAAGTAGTCAGAGTCCCTCTTGAAAAAAGCCATACCCGAGCTCCAAGGGGATTTAACAATTACAAGAGCACACAGAGTCCCGGCATATAAACCCAACAATATGAAATATCCACGCACAATCTTGCTCAATTTTTCTGATTTCAGGGTGAAGGAGAAAATCTTAAACACTGCATATGCTAAGAAATCATTCAACGTGAAAGGTGTAAATAACTTTCGAATCTTTTCAGATATGTCGGCAGCTTCTGCTCATAGATGTAGAGACTTTGTTAAGATGATTGACTCTTTTAAAAGTAAGGGAGCCCAAGCTACGATTGTGCAGCAGTCAAAACTTAAAGTACTGGCCAAAGGGAAGTTTTTTATCTTTACAATTGTACACGAAGCCCAGACTTTTCTAGATGGCCTAGGAGTATAGCTTATAGCTGATTTCCATTCTGTTTCACACTTTTTAGTATATTTAGGAGTATAGTCTATAGCTGATCCCTGTTTTGACTTGCAAGGCGGGGTTAAGGTGATGACAGGAAGCGCACAAGGATGCAATGAAATGGCATCCAAAAAGAAGAAACTAAAAAGAAGGACGGATGTGGAACACGGGGAGGTTCCGTACACTCTAGGGGGGGGGGGGGTTGTGGGAGTTGGGGTGGTGAAGGGATGTGCTGCAGGGGAAGAAAGGAGAGTTCATATATTGAAGAATTGTTGGTTCTATTATCAAGATTAGCTCAGATACGGCATAGACAAGATCATCTGATCTTAACATGGCTTTAATATATAATATATATACTGTTTATCTGCTTATTTTGCACAGAGAAAAGGCCTGCTGCCATTATATATTTGCACTGTTTATTTGCCTATTTTGCACAAAGTAAGGGTCTGCTGCTACTTATACTTGCTGCTATTGTATCTGTACTAAGTATTTATTTATTGATGTACAAAGAACTTTTTTCATATTTGCCTATTTGCACAAAAGAGAGTTTCTTTGATGTTTATTATATTTTTGTACTGTACTGATTACTTGCCTATTTTGCACAAAGTAAGGGCCTGCAGCTACCTATATTTTCTGTTACTATATTCACACTGAGTACTCACCTATTGACGTACAAAGAGTTCTTGACTATCTGCCTGTTTGCAAAAAGAGAGGGTCTCTTGATGTTTACTATATTATTGTACTGTTAAATAATCCTTTTAGCATACGTACTCACTATATCTATTCTCTAGCATGTTTTTTAATCATGGCCTTTTTAAAAAAAAACAAGTAGCATGCTGAAGTTTATCTCTTTTAATGCAAACAGTCTGAACAATGTTCGGAAAAAAAATGCTATTGAATGCTGGTTAAAAAACTTAAACCCTGATATTATTTATTTACAAGAGACCCATCATAGAAACAAGGCTGATGCAGATAAACTATTTAAGAACTGGGCTGGCCATACGATATCCTCTTCAGCTGGATTGACACCGAGAGGAGTATGTATACTGATAGGAAAGCATCTAGGTTTTATTCTGGCAGGCACAGCCACAGACCCCAGAGGTAGATGGGCAGTTGCCCATGGCAAATTATACAACGTAAATATAATCCTTGCTACAATATATGCTCCCATCTTAGGCGATGCTCAGCCAATCCTACAGTTAAAAACGCTATAACCGGCCTTCCCGGGTCAATAGTATGGGGAGGTGATTTTAATCTTTTGCAAAATGCTGTATTGGGCTCGTCTAAAAAAGATCGCTGTCAGAATAAACCCCAATCTGTCTTGGCAATTCAAAGTTGCAAATTAGACCTTGATATCATGGATTATTGGTGAGTTAATAATCCACTCAAAAGAATATTCATGTTTCTGGGCAAAGTATTATTCCGCCTCAAGATTAGATTTTTTCTTAACCTCTCATGAGTTAAAACTATGTAATTGTGTTTATCTACCAAACGTTTTTTAAGATCATGCGGCAGTCTCCATGGAAGTAAATCTGGGACCTCAAGATATAAGCACTATAAAACGATGGTTTTTTAACGAATCTAACCTTCTAGATCCTCAATGGTGCACAGAAATTGAAGAATTTATTGAGAAGTTCTTTTCACGCAATAGAGGTACAGCCCCATTAAACACGACTTGGGATGCATTTAAGGCCACTTTACGGGGGTTTATCACATCTAAAGATATACCAAAACATAAAGCAAGAAAAGAGGAGAAGAACAGATTACAAACAGATCTTATAGAGGCAACCCAAGTACACTACAGGGCCAAAACAACACATTCTAGCCAAAAACTCCCTGAGGCTAAGAGTAGGATGAGGGACTTCCATCATGCCCTGGTCGAAACCCACTTTCATTGCTACGCCCAGAGGATGTATGAGGATAGCGAGTATACAGGGAAGGTCCTGGCTTGGCAAACTAAAGAAAAATAGACTTGCAACAGAATTGACCAACTAACTGACCCAATCACTAAAATACAAGCTAAGACCACAGCCTCAATTGGTGAGTGGTTCCGGAAACATTATAAGGGAATCTATAAAACAACAGAAGAGGCCTCAACTGATTCAATAGGGGAGTTTTTATCTCAATTTACAATCCCAAATTAGATGATGAAGAGAAGGAATGTCTCATCGAGACCTTCTCAGAGTCTGAGTTAGACGAGGTAATCGGCTCCCTCCCTAATGGAAAGGCCAACGGTGACAATGGTCTTCCAATTGAATTCTTTAAAAAATTTGAAGGAACTCTTCGTAAAGAAATTTTAATTTTAGTAAATGATTTACTTCAAGGAGGATCCCCCCTGGACTCTTTCCGCTCAGCCGTGGTAGTTAGTATTTTAAAAAAGGGAAAGGATAGTGAGAACATAAACTCGTACCGACCTATAAGTCTACTAAATACAGACTATAACATTTTTACTAAGCTTTTAGCAAATTGATTGAATAAAATAGTGGGAAGTCTGGTAGCCAACGATCAGTGCGGTTTTATTGCAGGTAGGCAGCTCCATACAAATACAAAGTTTGTATTAGAGGCACTAGACTTTTTTCAAACTAATAAAGTGAAGGCCCAAATCTGTTTTTTAGATGCTAAGAAAGCCTTTGATCTAGTGTTCTGGGACTGCCTATTTGCTATTTTACACAGTTTTAATTTCCTGAATGTTTTTATCTCTCTTTTAAAACAACTATTTTTGAACTCCAGGGCACAGATTATCATCAATAATTCTAACATCGGTACATGTAAGGTCACTAGAGGCACCCGTCAAGGATGTCCCCTATCTCCAATATCATTCACATTATTTATTGAACCTCTAGCGATTGTGATCAGAAATATATGAACTAATACAATCCCGGTAGCTGGAATGACTAATATAAAATTATACGCCGATGACATTACCCTGTTCTTAGATTCCAACCCCCTAAGTCAAGCGAAAACTTTAAAAATATTTTCCGATTTCAAAAACTAGGGGGCTATAAAATTAATGTTAACAAGACGGAAATTATTTTATTAAACTGCACTGTAGACACTTTAATACCAGAATTTAGGCAAATTTATAACCCTACGCCGAAGAGATATTTGGGAATATTTATTTCGAACAACTTAGACGAGTTGTTCTCACTTAATTATTCACTGTTGCTAAAAAAGGTCGAGTCCCTTTTAGAACGCAGGAATCTATTACCCCTGTCCATATTGAGCCGAGCAGCACTGATACGCATGTTGACCCTACCTCTTTTTAATTTCTTATTTAATGCATCACCCTGCGTTATTCAGGTCTCCGTTTTTAAAAAGATAGATTCCCTAATATCTTCATTTCTTTTGGCCAAAAAGTCTCCTAGACTCGCACTTAGCACTTTATATTTTCCATTTGCACAAGGAGGGTTATCCCTCCCAAACATAAGGGAATACTATTTTGCGTCTTTTGCACACCATAGTTTTAGATTTTTCTTTTTAGACACAAATGAGGCAGACCATTTTTTTATGAAGAAGATGTTGCCAGAGGTAAAGATAATTGATTGGATTAGAGTTACTAAAGATCCAAAGAAAATCCGCTACAAGTCCCTCCAATGGATTTTTAGACAGAAAACCCAGTTTTTTAACCACATGGCTGCTGCGGGGATTTTTCCCCTGTGCTGCAAATTGCTCTTTTGCTGCAGTTATGACGAGCTCAGCTCGTCATCAGCACACGACACCCATGGGTGATGACGAGCTGAGCTCGTCATCAGCAGCGAAAGGGTTAAATCCCATTCTATTCCTAGGATAAGTAACACAACTGATTTAAACAACTTTAACCTAGACGAAGAGGGTTGTATGGATAGGAAAATAATAAATCTTTGGAAAGAAAATGGTTTTGATAAAATAGATGACTTCCTGGCCGGTAACAGTTGGAAGACATGGGATCAAATTGCCAGCCAGGTGAGCCATTCTCATTCCGTTCTGAAATGGTCCTTTTTTATGTTGAATCCAATACTCAGAGAGCTGGATATGGGAAATCTTTACTTTAAGGAAAATATCTCTACAGCACTGAATAATAGAACTAAAAAAAGATGAGCATTTGGGATTAAAATACTAAAAGAGGACAAGAAGCAGGAATCCTCGAACAAGATTATCGAGAGGTGGAAAAAAGGGAGGATATTGAAATCAATCAACAAATTTGGGACAAAATAAACAAATGTAATAAAACAATTTTCTGCGGCGCTAATTTTAAACGCATGCAATTTTATAATAAATGGTTGATTTACAGAACTCCCTCTTATCTCCACAATATCTTTCCTATAGTTGACGATAAATGTTTCCGATGTGAGGAAAAAGGGACCTGGAAACACATTGTCTGGGAATGTCCTAAAATCCAACCACTATGGAGGGAAATTGAAAAATACCTCTGAGCTTAAAACTCCTATAATATTCGATAATATCCTGTTCTAGGCTCAACACCAAATATGACGAATTTCTTTTCATAGCTTCTCTAATAGTTAAATCACTCATACTGCAGCTCTGGAAAACCAACCAAGTACCGTCCTTTCAGGTATGGAAGGCTAAATTAATACGAACACAGGGCAGGGAAAGAAAATATGCGCTTAGATCAGGGGCGCTCAAAAAATATGAAAAGTTCTGGAGTGTTTTTGAACTGTAAAAGATACCTTCATAATCACTAGTCTGCCTATATGCACTTTTAAGCACTTCCGCACTTTACAATTATTTATTGCACTTTATATTTATGTCATGGATACTTGATCGCTGAATATTTATGTATAACCATATGCCATGTATTGTACTAAAGCTTTTTACCAACTTATTCTGTAATGTTGATCTTGTTTTTATGAGCTCTCAATAAAAATAATTTAAAAAAAAACATCACTGCAGATATAGGTGTGAGATCACTATCGCTGTAGATATAGGTGTGAGATCAATATCACTGCAGATATATGTGTGGGATCACTACTACTGCAGATATAGGTGTGAAATGACTATCACTGCAGATATAGATGTGAGTTCACCATCACTGCAGATGTTGGTGTAAGATCACTATCACTGCAAATGTAGTTATGAGATCATTATCACTGCAGATATAGGTGTGAGATCACTGTAGATATTGGTGTGAGATCGCTATCACTGCAGATATAGGTGTGGGATCACCATTACTTCAGATACAGGTGTGAGGTCACTATCACTGCAGACATATGTCTGAGATCAACATCACTGCAGATATAGGTGTGAGATCACTATCACTGCACATACAAGTGTGAGATCACCATCACTGTAGATATTGGTGTAAGATCCTTTTCACTGCAGATATAGGTGTGAGATCAGTACCATTGCCTACATAAGTGTGAGATCACTATCACTGCAGATATAGGTGTGAGATCACTATCGATGCACATACTGGTGTGAGATCACTATTACTGCAGATATAGGTGTGAGATCACCGTAACTGCAAATAGAGGTGTGAAATCACTTTCACTGTAGATATAGGTGTGAGATCAATATCACAGCAGATATAATTCTGCGATCACTATTACTGCAGATATATGTGTGACATGACTATCACTGCAGATATAGATATGAGATCACCATCACTGCAGCTATTGGTGTGAGATCACTATAACTGCAGATATAGGTGTGAGATCACTATCAGTGCAGATATACGTGTGGGATACAATCATTGCAGCTATAGGTGTGAGATCACTATTACCTCAGATGTAGGTGTGAGATCACTATCACTGCAGATATTACTTCAGATATAGGTGTAACATCACTATCACTGCAAATATAGGTGAGATCACCATCACTGCAGATATAGGTGTGAAATCACTATCACTGCAAATATAGGTGTGAGATCACTATCAATGCCGATATAGTTGTCAGATCACTATCAACACAGATATAGGTGTGAGATCTCTATCAATGTAGATATAGGTGTGAGATCACTATCACTGCGGATATTGGTGTGAGATCACTATCACTGCAGATATTGGTGTGAGATCACCAATACTGCAGCTATAGGTGGGAGATCACTATCACTGTAGATATAGGTGTGAGATCACTATCAATGCAGATATTGGAGTGAGATCACTATCACTGCAGATATTGGTGTGAGATCACCTTTACTGCATATAGGGGTGATATCACTATCTCTGCACATATAGGTATGAGATCACAATTACTACAGATATAAGTGTGAGATCACCATCACTGCAGATATAAGTGTAACATCACTATCACTGTAGATATAAGTGAGAGATCATTATCACTGCAGGAATTGGTGTGAGATCACTATCACTGCAGAAAAAGGTGTGAGATCATTATCACTGGAGATATAGGTGTGAGATCACTGTAACTGCAGATATAGGTGTGTGATCATTATTACAGCGGATATAGGTGTAAGATTACCATCACTGCAGATATAGGTGTGCAATCACCATAACTGTAGATATATGTGTGAGATCACTATCACTGCAGATATTGGTGTGAGATCCCTATCACTGTAGATATTGGTGTAAGATCACTATCACTGCAGATATAGGTGTGAGATCACTAACACTGCAGATATAGGTGTGAGATCACCATTACTTCTGATGTAAGTGTGGCATTAGTATCACTGCACATATAAGTATGAGATCACTATCACTGCAGATATCGTTTTGAAATCAGCATCACTGCAGCTATAGGTGGGAGATCACTAACACTGCAGATATATAGGTGTGAGATCACTATTAATTCAGACATAGGTGTGAGAATACTACCACTGCAGATATAGGTGAGAAATCACTATCACTGCAGATATAGGTGTGATATCACCATCACTGCAGATATAGGCATGCTATTGGCATTGTAAATAACAATGCCTTTTATTTATGTTTTAAAAACAAAACAAAAAATAAAAGGCATTGTCATTTACAATGTCAATAGCTCAAAAGGGTGTAAATGCAAGATCTATTGCATTACAAATGTTTGTTGGTTTTAGTTTCCTGTTCTGAGACCTTCTTCCTGTGTATCACAATGTTTGTTGGTTTATCTTGCTCGACAATCTCGTACACATGTAGGTGTCTTGCTTTTTGTAATTCCTGTGTATCATATGGCAAATCCAGCTCCAGCAGCAATTTAGTCAAAAAACAAAATGCCACCAATAGCAATACTAAGAGAGGTATATCCAGTTGTAATAATTGCAATGCTGTAATGACAGCACACACGTCCACGTATGGAAATTTGCATGAATTAAGCTAGAAGACAGACCCACCTGTGAAACTGAAAATCATCCACATGCATTGACATGTCCCTGCAAGGTCATATTTGGGAAAAAATTCTGAGAAAACTCAAGAAAGACTTGAATGAGTAACATACGAAACGATAAAATGAAACCTTCAGTGGCCATTCATTTCTTAGAAGCTCTTCCTAAAATTAGTCAATGAAGGTTCATGTTCTGGAAATATATGATCAGGAACGAGCAGGGTCGAGACAACAGAAAATGTATTTTACACAGGGAAGCCATTTGGATTAAAAAACGTTTAATGTTTACAGACCTTGGGACTCAACGACATAAGAGTTGGCGTTCTTTCTCTAAACTATCATTGCGGTTTAGTTGAATTATTCAAAGATGTTTTAAAAATCGTCAAGTTTCTCTCATCTTAAAGTACATAGGGGGTAATTAGGATGCGCCATTGTTTCGGATTTGGGATCGGCTGCCTATGAGGCGACCTCCCCACAATCTGAATTACAATGAGACCGCCACCAAGGCGGCCGCATCACCTATACTGTGCATTGTATTAGGGAGGTGATTAGCAGCCCCGCCCCAATGCATAACAAGCATTGGCATAGCCAATTGGTCTCGCCTTTGGGACTTTATACGTTTTTAGTTATGCTTTACATTATCGTGTGTGGAAGTTTTAACATATTTATTAAGCATATTATAGAACTGTATTGAGAAGTACTTATGTAAAGTGTTATTTTGTACAACTAAACCATAGGGTATAATACTAATAATAAAGAAGCACATTAAAGTGGAAGAGATTTGAACAGCTCATAGCTCTTTAGTTGCGGTTGAAACTTCCTGCCTGGCCCATATCGAATACACCTTTAATGCTTCCGAAAATCTAGATTAGCAAGTACCATCTAATCAGTTGTTCCGTCAAGCTATTGAACTTACATCTCGTTTCTAAGATCCTTAGTGAAGTTACACACATGTAGTCCCTGTGGCTGTCTGTCTGCTCCCTGGAAACAATGCGTGCCCCTGACCAATAGGCTCAGAGGCTTGCTGTAAAAATGCCTCTCTGACATTTAAATCCTCCTCGTTACTGTCCTGCACCTAAGCAGGCACGTGCTCGAAACTTTCTTGGCAGTACGTGCCACTGAAAACATCAATCTCCCTCTTCTCATCACTTTCTGCATCTCTGTGCACGCCTTGCATGTTTGCAACGCCTGTGCAAACCAGAGATGTCTGGTGACTGTATTTAAACACCATGCCATATTATCCTATGTAACTCCAGTAACATTTTAGTTAAACCGCCGATCCTTTTAAATTGAACCTGGTAATTATCTACAATTTAAAGGTGTTGTTGAATGGACAATTTATTTGACAAGGATTCTAGAGATTTTAAATGTTTTGGAAGGTAAAAACGTAGGAAAATCTGCAGCAGGTGGAAAGTACACACTGCAAAGTCTTTGTCATGAGTTTCCCAAACAAACATGACACCCTTGGGGTTAACATTTTCATTGAGCCAGTCTCACTTTCAAGAAAATAATTACTGCCCAAAGCATAACAGGACGTGTATTATTTGTAAAGTGCAGGCCCACCGTGAAGGATATCTTGATGCTTTATGTTACCCAACCAGAAGGTACTTATTTTATCGAGCTCAGAAGGAGGACAAGCTGAGTGGTAACCAGCCTAGATTTGATCCAATGACAATGAGGACTAAAACAGGTCCCTAGAGTGGACGCATTAATCCAATAAGCCACCAGACCCGACTGAACACTTGTTGAAACGTCCCCGGTGAGTGAACAGTTCGTATCATATGCACAGTAAAGCGCTCTTCCCCTGTTTGTGTGCTCTTGGTTTGAATCCTTGAGGTTGGGGGTGGAGGGGTGCAACAGGATGGGGATTTAGATTACCGGACATCACCTGCAGTGTCCTCACCCATAAAATATGGGCTGGCTTAGCTGTTCATAGGGAGGTGAGGGGTATTCAAAGGAAAGAATGTTGGAGTGACGTCAGAGATACCTTAGGTACAGGTGGAAGGGCGACACTCTTGTCAAAGGCAAACAACAATCACCAAAGTTAAAAGAAAAGCGCAGCCGCAAAAGTGAACGCAACCGCCATGTTTCCAATTATTGCTACCGCGAGTTAAAAGAAACGCTTAGCCGCAAAAGTGAACACAACCGCCATCTATCTATGCACATTGTTTTAAATTAATCCTGTCTTCTCTGTGCCATTGCTACCAGTGATTGAGATCAGATTTAACATTTTGAAACCTTTAGTGGCCATAAAAAGTATAGTGACATTATAACTTGTGGTGGACTACCTCCACTCCAGCTAATAATCCACTTTCTCAAATAGAGGTATTTCTCAATTCTGCTAAATACCTCCCCTGGGATAATGGTACTTATCGAGCGTGGTAAAATAGCATGCCCTATTCCAACAAGCTTGTAATGAGGACCTATGTGTTTCTGCATTGAACTTTTTTCTTTAACCCCATAAGTGCTGCTGACGGCCAATGGTCGTCAGCAGCGCTACCTCCCCAGTGCTGCGCACGACCATTGGACGTCCATTCAGCACTGGTTCCAATGGACAGCGCAGCACTGGGGAGGGATGTTTACACGCAGCTAAGGTGTTAAGCCGTTCATATTTGATAACATTGCTAGTGTTCATGCACAACCATTTCAAAGATTGAGATAAGTGGCTCAAGTCAAAATGCAGTAGCACAGGCATGTGATATGATATGACTCCTTCCAGTATACCACATTCTAAAATGTCAGTATGTAGGGAACTGGATATTAGGAAATAATAAGTGCTTGTGTTCGTCCCATATGAAGAGAAAGACAATATTTAGTGTTTGCCCTGTGTATAGGTCAGTCTACACAGATAAACCAAAGACTGGTCTACCATTGAATCTTAAAGTAGTCCCTTACCATCACCATTGGCAATGTCATACATTCTTGAATTCTCAGAAACAGGATGAATTATCAAGCCAAAATCATTTTCTTTTAGTTGGTGAGAGAAGTGAATCTTTGCACATAGATGGAACCAACAACTTGTGTTGTGTCTTCAGAAACAATTTTCATGAGAAACTAGTTGTAAGAAATTGTCTTACTGGATTGTGGGGTGGTGACACCCCAATTGAGCAAAAGCCACAATCTTTGACAGGTTGAGGCACAAGCATACCCCACATTTATTTGTGCTCAACCCTCTGGTAGCTATGAACAGAGCAGTCAGGCTTAACTTAGAGGCAATGTGTAAAGTGTTTATGCAGCACTTCAAATAATGTGGTCTAACGGCTAGGGCGTTCAACCTCAAATCTAGGGAACAAGGTTTGAGTCGCAGCAATGATGCTCAACATTCTGTGATTCTGGGGAAATCACTTTATCTCCCCGTACCTAACAAAAAAATGAATGTGTCCTTATGTAACACAACTGGTGCTCATGTAAAGTGCTCTGATGCCTGATATCTTCGGGGCAAGTTTGCGCTCTATAAAACTCTGGAAAAAAAAGAACAGTAATATAGTGAAAACCCAACTTACGTTAGAAAAATAGAGTAAAGTGTTAGAAATAAATCAAGACGAACATGGCAATAATTAAATCAATGGAACCAGAGATATAAAATACTATATTTTTAAAGAATTAAATGAAAATTGCATCAAAAAGCAATAATCGCCAACTGTGGATGTCTGGTCGTGCTGGACCGGACACATTTCAAAGGTTCAGGCTGACCCGATGGAGCATGTGTCAGCTGCAGGGGCTCAGTTGGGCCTGCTGAACAAGAGCACCTTAAATCCTGGTTATGTAGCATTACGGAGTCCTGCATCAAGGACGCATTGAAGAGCCGCAATTTCTAGGACCTGTGAAGCTGCAGTGCGAGGTCCTGCATCTTTGCGGGGGATCCCAATGACGAGGGGCTTGCAATGTGAAGTCCTCCATTGAGATGTTCTGTGCACTGGCTGGTTCCAAGGAAGTTTTGGGGCTTGTGATGCGAAGTCCTGCATCGTCTTCAAGAATGCCATTGATGAGGAGCTTGCTATCGTTCCTCGAAGGCTGTGGGTGGCAATGTGAAGTGCTTGTGCTAGAAAAGTTCACACAGCAGAGGTGATGTGTTGGTTCCACTCAGGGTTGCTATGCACAGCAGAAGAGATACATCCATTCTCCTGGATCCACAAAGGGGCTGACAGGGCAACTTTAGGCTCACTTTCAAGGGTCTAATTCTAAGACTAGGGTAGCACAACTTGGCAGGGTAAGACTCACAGATGGCAAGGTCCAGGTGCTGGGTTTAAGATTGTTGGAGCCTTGTGTCCATGAGCCCCTAGTCAGGAGGCTAGCCAATTAGCACTTGGAGTCAATTGGATTTGAATATCTTTATTCTGCACTATAATATTAGGCCATAAAAAAAGCAGATAATATAAAATACAGTACATCAATAAAGTTAAAAACAATAATGCTAATACCGTGTAAAAATGCATACAGAAATATGTACCACAATTAGATAGCAATACTTTTTCGGGTTGCTCCCCAAATAGAAGAAGTAATACGCAAAAATCGAAGAGCAACATTATAATCCCTAATATTGTGCGCAATAAAGATCCGTTTCAGAATTGTTTCCATAGACCATCATAAAAGCAGCAAGATAACATAAAGTGCTTGGTGCGCTGTTTTGAAATGCCAAAACAAAGGCACTGAGCCATAGCCGTGTGCCACTGTCTCATAATTTGAAAGGTGATCAGATGCTGTACTATGCCCAACCGTAGTCTTGTTAAAACAAAGCAATGTTGGGGATTTTGTCACCAGGGAGAGGACATTTGAAAGTCCTAGTTTTTCTGTCATCAACAAGGGCTCTTTTTTCAGACCTAACACCTAAAAATAAGGCTTTGATTTCAGTTTTTGGAAAAGCTAAAATTTTCAAGGAATTTCAAATCTCAAAGCAGCCAATCATTATTTGGAAAATTTTGTTAAAATAGCAGAGCCACAGAATGTTAAAAGTATTATCTAGCTCTAAACAATCCAAAATAATGGCTTTTTTAAAAGAACGGTCTCAGTTTTAATCCAGATTGAGTGCCAAGAGTAAAATAGGTTTGAGCGAGAGCATGTCTTACATGTGAGTTAGCACCACTTCCTCATGGACAATTGAGGTTGGTTTTGAAGCTTGCGTACACAAGAGGCACCTTTAAAAGGTGTTCACTTCAACAGGAGAAGGGACTCAAAGTTTATGACCCCTCAGTCCCCCACCGTCCATGACAGCTGACAATGCTCTAAGGCTTTAGATGTTTAATCATTTCCCATTGTTTGTACTTTTATGATATGTAAATATCGAATAAAGTAGTACAACAACAACAATTTCCCAAATGGTTCGACCAACCAAGTTTACGGGAAAAGCTGAACACTCCCTCGCACACTCTACTCATTTTAGACCGAGTATTTTGTATATGTTAAGACAATGAACCAATACTTGGAAAAACAATACCCAGTCCTTGCAATCACTCTGTTCTTCTGGGTTCAATAGATGCAGGTTGAGCCCTTCTCCTCCAGGCAAGAGGGCAGCAGGCAACAGGTCACAACAGCAGGGCAGCAGTCCTTCAGAGCTGTAGTCCAGTAGAGTGGCAGTCTTTCAGCAGCACAACAGTCCTTCATCTTGGCAAAGCCCACAGGTTTAGACGTGCAGGGAAGAGTTGTGTCCAAGCGTCCAATACTTATACCTAGTACCTAATTGCAGTAGAGGATACTTCTAGAGGGCTCCAGCCTGTTGCACGGTACATTTTTTCTCAGTACAACTGTGTGTTGTCGGACAACATAAACGTCAAAACTGTGCGAGATTGAGTCCATGCACACCATCATGATATGTTGGCCTTAGAACTAGCTAGCTTACAGTGCATAATCTGTACTCCTAACCCGGCAAGGTAGCAGGTGGCTAGTGTAACCCCAGAACATGACAACACTGACTACCCAAGGACATTTTGTTAAACAGATATATACCCTTTCGTGTAGTAGCCCATCCATACCCAAAGGGAGACTCAAAAAATGCTCAAATTTGCATTTAAAAAATAAATGTATTGAAGCAATAAGATTCTTGTGTAAAATACATGTGCTGCAATGATTAATAGATGGTAGCAAAACCGAGTAATCTGCATCACAAGAATGATAAATAAAATAAATAGTGCTGTTACATGGAATAAATGCTTACATATAAGTAAAGTTATAGTTATACTCCTATCAAGTGCTCCCTATCTTAGTGTGCCCAGGTTTGATGAATCTCCCAGAATCCCTCTGGGTGATCTAACCTTCCAGTTACCTGGGGGTATGTTTCATCTGGGTGTCCCTCTTGGTATTGAGCTGGGTGCAATCCTTCTCAGGACATAAACAGGATTCAGCTGGGCTGGAATTCTAGCATGGAGCGACGTCAGCAGTGTCAGCAAAATGTCTAAACAAAGGAGTGATGTTGTTTATATAATAAACGTCACCTTTTTTACTATGCTGAACGTTCAAGATAGATTTCAACTTTAAACCCAAGCATGTAAAATGGTGGTGTTCCTACCCGGGGCCTAATGTGACAACATAACAACCCCCCCACCCACACACACACACATGTCAGGTATTTTTATTTCTCCCTGTCCTGGCTTCAGATCGTCTAGTTTCACAATAGACAAGTCTTTAACCCTTTGTGAGAGTCCTCAGGCAAATACTTTGCAATGTGCAAGTGTGGCAGGTGACAGCTCCTTCCCCTCATGAACTTAGAGTGGCTCATCCTGCCAACACCTATTTTCCCTTTGTCTCACTGCCTGAGAGCAATATGAAATGACTAATGGCTAGCTACCCCTAGTCATGTGACCCAGGAACAGGCTGCAGGCACCAAATGGTTAGGACAAGAAAAGGCCCTTTCTAAAAGTTGCATTTTCAGAATTGTGATTAAAAATACAAATATACCATTAACAAAGGTTATTAGTAACAATTATTTAGACACTAATATGGATCTGTTTACCTGCTCCCAAATAGAAGTTACAGCTTATTAAATGTAATAAGGTAACTCCAATGTTTTCCTATGCAAGAGGTAGGCCTTGCAGCAGTGAAAAATGGCTTCAGGACATTGAAAACCTTAAAAGAACATGTTCTACTTTTAAAATACATTGCACCCTGTACTGAGCTGTTTAGGGTCTACCCTAGGGGTGACATATATATGAAAAATAAAGGTTTAGGTCTGGTGAAAGGTTTATTTTGCCAGACCGAAATGCCAGTTTCAAACTGCACACACAAGCTGCAATGGCAGGTCCAAGATATGTGTACAGGGCTACCTAATGCGTGCCACAATCAGTGCTGCAGGCCCACTAAAAGCATTTATTTATCAGTGTCTGGGTATCGGCAGGTCCACTTTACTAAGGACTTACATATAAGTTAAATGCACCAACTGTGTATAATGCAATTCTACCATGGTTTAAGGAGGGAACACAAGCACTTTAGCCATGGTCTGCAGTGATAAAGTGATCAGAGTCCTAAATCCAGCAAAAATGAAGTCAGCAAAACAGGAGGATTGAAAACAAAAAGTTTGGGGAGAACCACACCAAGGATGCCAAGTCTAACAATACTGACTCAAAAGGACTGTCTAGGTTTCGAAGATGCACAGTGAGCAAATCATGAAAAACCCTGGTCACGTCATCTTTCTTGTAAAGTGAAGAATATGGTAACACTGAGTTTGACATACTGGAGTCAAAAGGGTATGGAACTATGCCAATTGAGTCACTGATGGATTTAGTAGCCAGGTAGGTGAGCAACTACTCATCTTACCGTATTGTGAGAAACAGCTAACATTTAAGGAAAGAATATTGATGAGATTTGGCATTTATCATCAGTGGTGCTGGAAACAATTTTCAGAGTGAGTGTGCTGTCATCAAATATTACATCACTGAAGACATAGGTACTGTGAAATATCCAAGTATCATACAAATAACAAGTATAGCAGATGAGCCATGCCCAATCAGAAGGCGAGTAGTAAGGGTGTCCATGTAGTTGGTGGTGCCTTTTTGAGCACACTTTTGGAAATTTATTACTAAAGCATGGTGTGGTAGCACACCATTATTTACAGACACAAAATTAGACCTGCCATGCAGTTTTAGTGATATGATTATATATCAGCGCACAACCGATAATGTGTGGAAATCAGAGTTAAGCAAATATTTATCATTTGCTCATCACCAAGTAAAGTGTTGTGATTTTTTTATCCTACTAAACCTTTGTAGTGCCACAAAAAACAGACATCCTACAGTCTTTCTTTTCACATTACCTGTACCCCAGCAAGACTGTCAGACAGCTCACCTTACAAAATAATCAAAGTTTGTAGTCAAACTCAGAAAAAGAAAAGTAAACACCACTCTACATGTCAAAAGAACAAGCAGCAATTTGCCAGGAGACATAGCCTCACATTTTACCTTCGAGTTTTAACACATAGCCACTGTGAGAAGATAAACAACATTTAGAGGTATCTTTATTGCTCACTCACCTTCTGAACTCCAGCTTGTTTATTTTGGGGGTGCAACACTCCTCCACCCTTACTTCCAGCACCTATTTTTATCATTAGAGTCTACAAGATGTGTGTGTTTAGCCCGAACAATATCAACAACACAACCAGGGGTTTATGGGCTGGTCGTGAGTAGTTGGGGAAGTACAAAACGCAGTGGAGCTACGTCCATTGAAAGTCAGTAACTGACCGACGTACTCTTGCATGCATCACAGATATTTGAACAGGCAAGCTATATATCTATCTGCTACACTAATTCTCTCATAGAAGAGGTAATGCAGCAAAATGTAAGGAAGCACAAGGAAATGCTTCTATAAATAAAACAGTGGATGCCAGGGCATGGGGGAGTGCATGAGGGCTCCAAATTAGGTTATTAGAGCCCTAAGTCTATGTATAGTGGTGGAACGAAGTTTGCCTATATAATGTAGATATGAGGTGAAGGACATCTGGATGTTGGTCCCACAATGAGGGAGTCAAAGCCCCATCTGCAATGAATGATCTACATACAGGTAGCCACCACGAATCACTGACAGAATTTCGATTTCACAAAAATCGACCTACAATAACATCGAGTCTCAAACATCGATATCACTAATATCGACTCCCTATACTTTACATGAAAATTACAAAAATATCGATCAAACAATATCGATGCACACAAATATTGACTACACAAATATCGTTAACATTATTTTCGACTACCATAATATCGACACTCAATACTACATATAGCACGCTACAAAAATATTGAATACTAAAATATCGATAACACTAATTTCGTCTATCTAAAAATATCGATAGCTTACAAATACTCTTTTTTTGATATATAACCCCAAAACATCTACACTCTTAGTAATACACACATTTTTAAACACTTCACTAATTTATCTTACTATTATTAAATAACATTTTCATGTACTTACATTTTTTTTGTTTCTTACTAACGATATTTTTTTATACACTCATTGTAAACACACATTATTTTATAGATTGTACTAATTATAAAAATACTATATTTATTACAACGGTTTTTTTATACATACATACTTCTTTTCTCTTCCTCTATACAAACAATTAAGTCACATATAAGTTAAATTTTGAACTTAAAAAAATTCAAACTAACCAATAGTAACTCTTCTTTACATATGTGACCAATCAGATTGCAAACCTAATTACACATACCCTATATAAACCAGTCACCAACATCCATACAACCTGCAGGGAAGATTCTACGTGACCACATACTGCCAGTTTTGGGAGCAACATCTATATTCTTCTGTGCAAGAAAATACTACCAAATACTACAAGTAAGTAATCATATAGCTTTGTTAATAATTTCTAATGTTTTGTTAACTATTACTTATATACCAAGATTTTTACACTCAAATGTTGTTTCTCTATGTACTTTTTCTTAAAACAGACTCTACAAAAAAATTAATTTCTACCTTTACTTCAAGATATTCGACACTTTGACTATAAAAAAGGTATCTACATAATTTAATTATTTTCTTAAATTAATTAGACAAGTAGTGTACTAAACTCATGTTCTCTAATGTGTTTCTTCTGCTTTAACTCATAATACATATTGTGATCCCAGGTTTTTTGCAACCAAATAAGTAACAATGCTTTATGAAAAAATGGCTATTCATGTTCTCTAATATGTTTCTTCTTCTTTAACTCATAATACATGTGTGATCCCAGGTTCTTTTCACCAAATAAGTAACAATGCTTTATAAAAAGTGTCTATTCTTTTTCCAACATATAAACACATTGGTAATTTTCTGAAACTTTCTCTCTAAACAGACCTCAAAAGATCTGAAAACAAATAATTTGCATCCAAGAACAAACATTCTGCAACTACTCAAAATCTCTTGGTAAGTACAAAAGTGAAACATAACAAGTCATTATAAACTCTATAGAATATTCAATAACAATAGTTGACTTTTTTAATACTTCAGTTAGTATTGTCTTGCAAATGTCTCTTTTGAAATCCCAATAAAGTAACTTATTTATTTGTCACGTTAGAGACTAGCAAATGTGTAACAAAAATATACATTTAAACATATCCTATACCAGACTTCACTTTTTTTCAACAGACCTAGCAATAGGACAACAACATCTGACTGAAACTACACCTACTTTCTAAACATACAACTTTACTGTTGGTAAGTAAAAACTAGAAATAGTACATGCTTAATTTAAAATGTTTTATAAATTATACATTTTCATAATATTTTTATAATAACTTTTCTAGATAACAGAACTCAAGAATGACTGAAGATGCAAGATTTATTACATCTCAGAAAGGAAAATTTTTATTATGCTATATGGGCTACACTTATACTCAGGAGAAACAAAAAGGACCTTAAAGTTAACTGGAAATGTACTAAATATTATTCGAATAAATGCTATGGGCGTGCTACAACTAGGGAAACAAGTGTTATTAATACTACTGAACATAACCATCCACCAAACATCTCGGAAATCGAAGTTAGATCCACTCTCGAGAATATCAAAGAATTAAGTAGCACATCTGACCTACCAAGCAGCGTAATTCTGAAAGAATTACTACCTAAAGTACCCAGAGAAGCAAGAGGTCAGTTACCATCAATTGCTTCAATTAAAAGAACAATAGCAAGGACAAAAAAAGCAAGTAGACCCAATATACCAATTCCTAGAACTTTTGAGGAAGTCATTATTCCACCTGACCTTGTAATCACTCATAATGACGAACCATTTATCTTTTATGATAATCATAGCAAAGACAAAAGAATAATCATGTTTGCGACAAATAACAACATTAAAAAATTAAAAGAAAGTGCTACTTGGATGATGGATGGAACTTTTTCAATATGCCCAAAACCTTTCTACCAATTGTACACAATTCATGGGCAATATCATAATACCTGTATCCCATTCATATACTGTTTGTTACCGAACAAACAAGCCACAACTTATACAGAAATTTTGCAAAAAAGAAAAGAACAAACATCTGACTACTTCCCATTGAAAATAATCATAGACTTCGAGCAAGCTATGATTAATTCTATTTTGAAAACTTACCCACACACATCCATTCACGGATGTTATTTTCATTTCAATCAATGTCTCTGGAGACATTTACAAAAATCTGCCCTTAGTGTTGAGTATGCAACAAATATAACTTTTGCATACCAAATTTAACATCTCATTGTTCTGGCATATGTACCAATAACTGACGTGGCCGAACATTACAATCTATTAATTGAAAGTCCTTTCTACACCCAAAATGAGCAAAGACTTGCCCCACTTTTAGATTACTTTGAGGACCACTGGGTAGGGAGACTACATAGGTCAGGCCACAGACGCCAGCCTAAATTTTTAATTCCCTGGTGGAATGTATATCTACCAACGCTGAACCAAGAGGCTAAAACAAACAATGCTGTTGAAGGTTGGCACAATGCCTTCCTCTCTTCTACTGGACGTACAACACCCACATTACACAAACTACTCACAGCTATCCAAAAAGAGCAAAGCTTTCAGGAACTACGAATGGAGCAATCTGTCATACAACTAAAACCAAAACTCTCTAGACAAACTGCTCAAATGTATCTATATCTTCAACAGCAAGTCCAACTCTATCCTACAACAAGAGGACTCGAATATCTAAAAATGATAGCCAAAACATTAAACTAATTGTAATAAGTAAATAAATGGGTCAACATCCGGCAATATCCTTAATATGATACCACACATATTATAATATAACAATTCATTATTTATTTAGTCTAATTTATTTCTAATCACAATTATAAATAGACTAAATAAGTATATCATTATATCAAATATATTTGATTTAAATACTGTTCCCATCCAAATAAAATAATATAAATTAATAACTTACCTTTAAATACAGCATCATAAATATTAATCCTTTACCAACAATATAGTGTGTAAATCTCAAAGACCTAATTAAACAAAGCATTAAATATTTTGCAAATAACTGTGCTAAATGTATACATCATCCAAATAAAACGACTCTTGAAATCCCATTGAAAATGACTACTATAATCTTAAAAATGTGAGAAAGGTTTCAGGGAACTCAAAAAATAAAGGGAGTATGTTATACATCTCAGTTCTAACAACTGAAACACACTTCCTTTGCTAAAAAAATCAGTAATCGTAAATGGAAATAGCTTTTTCAAAATACGAAAAAAAAATCATTAAACAATCCCACCGACATAACACTAACGAATATAGCATATTATATAAACATAACATCCCAACTTTTTTAATTAAAAATTAAATCATACAACAGACTCACTAACTCCAACTACTTGAAATACCACAAAGCCTCGATAAAGGAAATACGTATTGAGTGCACTCCATAATATCTAAATAGTCATACTTTAATCACCAACCCCTAAATAACAAAGGACTACCTTTAATTTTTACTTAAAAGACTTTAAAAATATAAAAGTAGAATCTTACCTACTCAGACGTGAACCTGCTTCCAACCGCGACTTTCCCTTTCCCGAAATAACGCAAAAAGACTAAGAGCGGTTACAAAATAAAAGACCCGAATTATATCTAACTGTGAAAAGTAATACTATAAATGTCCATTAATTTTATATATATTTTTATAAATTATGTATAATGTACAAAAAATTGTATGCTACATTGTGAGATATATATGTTATTTTTCAAAATATTATTGTATATTTTACATACTTTTAATATTTATTACATTAAGTATTAACATATTTTAATATTTAATGTAATATTTATTAAAATGAGTGTATTGCAAAATGTGTAATGTAGTATTTGTTTGTGATGTATTATTTTTTTCAATATGACTAATATGTGTAAATTATTATTTTTAAAACTTATTTATTAATAATAATAATTATACATAAAAATAGTGTATACTTAAAAAAAATACCTGATTATGATCTAAATGTTCTGATCAAGATTCTTAATATTTCATTAGAACTTTAAAGATGTTCATTTGTTTATATCATCATCTGTAGAGCACTATATTTTATTTAAATATGTGAATAATTTTTTTCATAACACATATTTAATGTTTTATTAAGAAATGATAATTTTAATATGTATGTATAGTATCATACATTGCATAATGTTAACTAACCTTTTTTTCTCTGTACATTAAAAGTACTTTTCGAAACAAGTACTCAAAAATGTGATTTTTCAAAGTACAATTTCCTTATATTTTGTATTAATTATACTAAACATTGCTTTATAAAAATTATATCTTGTCGTTATTTTCAAATGTTAAAAAAATAAAAAATAAATTAAAAAATTGTGTCATTATTTTCCTATGGCTATAGCAAAATCATTTCTACTTCTTTTTCAAAAGCTTTATAAATGTAATGTTCTATCTATTTCTATATACCACATGTAATTAGAGTACATACTAAACACTGAACCTATATAAGTTATTATTCATACACCCATCTACATATAATGTAAATAGGTGAAGTACACAAAATTATTTAATTTACTATTCCTACTCCAATCTCCATTTAATTTAGGTAAGTGCTGGACACAGAACCTATTTAATTTACTATTCCAACTCCAATCACCATTTAATTAGAGTAAGTTCTGGACACTAAACCTTAATAATTTACTATTCCAACTCCAATCACCATTTAATTAGGGTAAGTGCTGGACACAGAACCAATTTAATTTACTATTCCAACTCCAATCACCATTTAATTATGGTAAGTGGTGGACACAGAACCTATTTAATTTACTATTCCAACTCGAATCACCATTTAATTTGGGTGAGTGCTGGACACTAAACCTTAATAATTTACTATTCCAACTCCAATCACCATTTAATTAGGGTAAGTGCTGGACACAGATCCTATTTAATTTACTATTCCAACTCCAATCACCATTTAATTAGGATAAGTGCTGGACACTAAACCTTCATAATTTACTATTCCAACTCCAATCACCATTTCATTAGAGTTAATGCTGGACACTAAACCTTAATAATTTACTATTCCAACTCCAATCACCATTTAATTAGGGTAAGTGCTGGACACAGAACCTATTTAATTTACTATTCTAACTCCAATCACCATTTAATTAGGGTAAGTGCTGGACACAGAACCTATTTAATTTACTATTCCAACTCCAATCACCATTTAATTAGGGTAAGTGCTGGACACTAAACCTTAATAATTTACTATTCCAACTACAATCACCATTTAATTAGGGTAAGTGCTGGACACAGAACCTATTTAATTTACTATTCCAACTCCAATCACCATTTAATTAGGGTAAGTGCTGGACACTAAACCTTAATAATTTACTATTCCAACTCCAATCACCATTTAATTATGGTAAGTGCTGGACACAGAACCTATTTAATTTACTATTCCAACTCCAATCACCATTTAATTAGGGTAAGTGCTGGACACTAAACCTTCATAATTTACTATTCCAACTCCAATCACCATTTCATTAGAGTTAATGCTGGACACTAAACCTTAATAATTTACTATTCCAACTCCAATCACCATTTAATTAGGGTAAGTGCTGGACACAGAACCTATTTAATTTACTATTCCAACTCCAATCACCATTTAATTAGGGTAAGTGCTGGACACAGAACCTATTTAATTTACTATTCCAACTCCAAACACCATTTAATTAGGGTAAGTGCTGGACACTAAACCTTAATAATTTACTATTCCAACTCCAATCACCATTTAATTAGGGTAAGTGCTGGACACAGAACCTATTTAATTTACTATTCCAACTCAAATCACCATTTAATTAGGGTAAGTGCTGGACACTAAACCTTAATAATTTACTATTCCAACTCCAATCACCATTTAATTATGGTAAGTGCTGGACACAGAACCTATTTAATTTACTATTCCAACTCCAATCACCATTTAATTTGGGTAAGTGCTGGACACTAAACCTTCATAATTTACTATTCCAACTCCAATCACCATTTCATTAGAGTTAATGCTGGACACTAAACCTTAATAATTTACTATTCCAACTCCAATCACCATTTAATTAGGGTAAGTGCTGGACACAGAACCTATTTAATTTACTATTCCAACTCCAATCACCATTTAATTAGGGTAAGTGCTGGACACAGAACCTATTTAATTTACTATTCCAACTCCAAACACCATTTAATTAGGGTAAGTGCTGGACACTAAACCTTAATAATTTACTATTCCAACTCAAATCACCATTTAATTAGGGTAAGTGCTGGACACTAAACCTTAATAATTTACTATTCCAACTCCAATCACCATTTAATTAGGGTAAGTGCTGGACACAGAACCGATTTAATTTACTATTCCAACTCCAATCAGCATTTAATTAGGGTAAGTGCTGGACACAAAATCTATTTAATTTACTATTCCAACTCCAATCACCATTTAATTAGGGTAAGTGCTGGACACAGAACCTATTAAATTTACTATTCCTACTCCAATCACCATTTAATTAGGGTAAGTGCTGGACACTAAACCTTAATAATTTACTATTCCAACTCCATTCACCATTTAATTTGGGTAAGTGCTGGACACAGAACCTATTGATTTTACTATTCCAACTCCAATCACCATTTAATTAGGGTAAGTGCTGGACACAGAACCTATTTAATTTACTATTCCAACTCCAATCAACATTTAATTAGGGTAAGTGCTGGACACAGAACCTATTTAATTTACTATTCCAACTCCAATCACCATTTAATTAGGGTAAGTGCTGGACACAGAACCTATTTACATTACTATTCCAACTCCAATCACCATTTAATTACGGTAAGTGCTGGACACAGAAACTATTTAATTTACTATTCCAACTCCAATCACCATTTAATTAGGGTAAATGCTGGACACATAACCTTAATAATTTACTATTCCAACTCCAATCACCATTTAATTAGGGTAAGTGCTGGACACAGAATCTATTTAATTTACTATTCCAACTCCAATCACCATTTAATTAGGGTAAGTGCTGGACACAGAACCTATTTAATTTACTTTTCCAACTCCAATCACCATTTAATTAGGGTAAGTGCTGGACACAGAACCTATTTAATTTACTATTCCAACTCCAATCACCATTTAATTAGGGTAAGTGCTGGACACAGAACCTATTTAATTTACTATTCCAACTCCAATCACCATTTAATTAGGGTAAGTGCTGGACACAGAACCTATTTAATTTACTATTCCAACTCCAATCACCATTTAATTAGGGTAGGTGCTGGACACTAAACCTTAATAATTTACTATTCCAACTCCAATCACCATTTAATTAGGGTAAGTGCTGGACACAGAACCTATTTAATTTACTATTCCAACTCCAATCAGCATTTAATTAGGGTAAGTGCTGGACACAGAACCTATTTAATTTACTATTCCAACTCCAATAACCATTTAATTCGAGTAATTGCATCCAATTAACACTTAATGCAGTTAAGTGCTACACACTTTCCATAATTCATATACTTTTAATATGCTGTATGAACTAACATACTATTTAAAACAATATCCGTTGTTATCCACTATATACCCAGTTACACAATGTAAATATTTATTAAAGACATAATTATTTAAAATTTCAAAATTTATAATACAAATTTCTATTTTTAAATTATTTGAATTGAACAATAAATATTTCCTTTTTACCTTATAAACACAATATTACTTTCATAAATATACCCGCTATATACCCAATGACACACTATTAAACTTTATACAGAAATCATTATTGTTTTTTCCAATTTCGCACAATGTGAAATATTTTTTGAAATTTTCTAATTTTGTTAAATATTTTATAAATGCGAAATTTGTTAAAAAAAATGTGTACACTCTAAATGTTTAATAAACTACCCACCCTTATCCCCTATTAACTCTACAGGACACTCCTAAAAAATTACATAATTAATATATCCATAAATTAATTCAGAAATTATATATCTAATCCATTTTTGAACATAACAAATAATACTGTACCAAACATTCAACAAACAAAATTTATTTTAAAAACAACTAGGCGAAATTCGAAATTAATTATAACGTTTTTTTTTTTTTACATTTATATGAAATGTAATTTTTAAATTTCTATTTTTACACTACTATTTTTTAAAACACTACCCACCCATATCCCCTATAAACTCTACATCCCGCTCCTAAAATTATACTTAATTTATTTATTAAAAATGTAATACTAAATTAATATTTACAATACTTTTTACTAAATACCCTAAAATACTATACCAAACATTAAACAATAATACTAAATTTCTATACAATTTCGCAATTTTCGATTATTTTTTATAAATTTCTAATTTTAAATTTTTTTTAAAAATTCGAAATTTATTATTCTATAATTATACTACAGTTTTTTAAAACACTACCCACCCTTATCCCCTATAAACTCTACATCCCGCTCCTAAAATTTTACCTAATTTATTTATTAAATATTTAATACTAAATTTATATTTACAATACTTTTCACTAAATACACAAAAATACTATACCAAACATTAAACACTAATCAATAAATTTCTATACAATTTTGCAAATTACGATTAATTTTTATAATTTTCAAAATTTTTAAATTTTGAATAAAATTCGAAATTTAATATTCTATAATTACACTATACTTTTTTAAAACACTACCCACCCCTATCCCCTATAAACTCTACATCCCGCTCCTAAACTTTTTACTAAAATTAATTAAATTATAATTATAAATTAAATTATATATAGACAACATTTTACAATATCATTACTTAACATACTTTAAAACATCACTTTTAATTATCGATATTTTTGCCTATCGATATTTTGAGCTTTGATATTTCCTATTTCGAAATTAATGTCTTCGATATTATTAACACACACATAAATCGATATTTTCAACGTCGAAATTTTGGTTGTCGATATTTCTTACCTTCGACTTTTAGGACTCGATATTATGGCATTTCGATATCAACTCGATATTTTGACTGTGTACCAGCCACCACAAAATCATATACTGTAACAGAAGTGAAATTAATCAGAGTTACAGCCTTTCACAGAGATCTTTCTGCATCATGCTACATGGTCGCTGTCAATGAGTAGCTCCAGTACTCGAGCAGTGATGGAAATTAAAAACTTGTAGCCCCATACCTTTTAAAATGACAGCATTTGAGACTGACCACACAAGCGTGATTAGAGGTATCACAAACAATGAAGGTTTATGTTTAGTATAATGCCAAACGTATCAAATTACTCAGCTATAGTGCCTTGAGACCCTTATGGGTGAGTAGCGTGCTATA
The DNA here is from genome assembly GCF_964263255.1 of Lissotriton vulgaris. Classification (NCBI taxonomy): domain Eukaryota; kingdom Metazoa; phylum Chordata; class Amphibia; order Caudata; family Salamandridae; genus Lissotriton; species Lissotriton vulgaris. The sequence continues at coordinate 1,208,274,610 of NC_141685.1, forward strand.
TAAATCCCTGATTGATTGATTGATTGATTGATATAGGTCAAGGCTAGGGGAGAAAATGTACAATAGGTAGAAGTTAGGCCAATCCACCATGGTCCTTCTGAGGGGATATGGGTTTGTTTCTAACCTAAAGCTTGGCTCCATCAGAGGCCCTATCCCTAGCAGCCTAGCCAGATGCATCTCTGTTCTTTGTGTTGTTGTGGCAGCCATACACAGCTGGACAACCCTTATGGCCATCACCATGGCCAGGGACTCTGGAGTTGTCCTTGTCCATAGCTTCATGTGAGTCAAACAAAAATTGAAGATAACAAATATCACTGAAGTCTTTGGTCTTAACTTCTACAGTCTCTATAATTGTCAATAGTGCAAGCAGGCCAAAGACAATATTCCACTTCCTAAGCAGTAGACACATTGTATGTTCCTTATATTGATACAGACGATGCTTGTTGGCGGCTTAGATGATTTACTTAGTTTATTGATGGCATAGAAGCCAAGCAATTATAAGGCACAGTGAGTACTTCTTTGTTGGATGTCAGGAACATGACCTGTATGCTCTCTGGAACAAACGTGTTGGGGAGAATTAGTGTTCAGGATTTCAGGCAACACACCTGCAAGAATCACATGTTATAGCTCCCACGTTTTCTTTTAAATCGTTGGCCTTCCATTGAGGAGTCCACATTTCTTGTCCAAAGAGTCATTAAATTGTTCCTTCACAGCACCAACCCACCTTTCTATACAATCCAATCTGTTTTTTAACTGCAGAGATGTCTACACAAATGGAGTTATTTTCTATGGAAATTTCTGAGATATTATCCTTATTAGGTTTGATTAAGGGCTTCATTGATGGAAACTCCCTCAATAGAAAATCAAAACTTATTGCTGCCATAGTAGCAGAGGTTGGTGTCAGAAATGTCTGCTTCCTTGTGATAGCTTCTAAGAAGAACCACGGCCTAGAGGTCTGGGACATATCAGTAGAGCATGCCGATACATTCTTATCCATTGTATGGCAGCAAAAAGCACTTGTGAGACATGAAGGAAGGTGTGTTAATCATAGAATGTGATACCTAGTGTCTGGGTTTATTCATCAAGCAAATAGCAGGAGGTCTCCGAAGGTGAGCAAAGAAGTTGTTCTGTAAACTTTGGAATTCAAAGGGTGGAGTTAGTTGGTAGAAAGGAATGGCTGACTGACTGAATGAACACCATTTGTAGACTGTGAATAATAACAGTGAAATGTCCTGATGTTAAGAGCAGGTGATGATATGAAAGATGTAAAGGCTGCATTGCTAGGAATGAAAAGAACTATTGAATAGACAATGTTTGGCCTTTGCCAATGGCTGGGTGCAAATGTCAAGGACTTATAGAATCAGGTAGGTCATTTCATGCAATGCACATATGAGAAGAGTATATGTTACAATGGGACAAACAGCTGCAACTCTGCTGGCAGAAGTTTGGTGCAAAGAGGTGACATGGGAGCATCAATACCACCAGGCCAAGCACCACAGCAGCAATTTGTCAATGTGTAACAAAGTAGCGACACAGTAGGACATGCAGACACAGCCAGACCATCAGTATTTTTACTTGTGGGGGGGGACTTTAGCTAATAAGTACCAATAGCAGCAGGAGGTGGTGTAGGGCCTGATGGCCTGACTCAAGCATCTACAAGGCAGTGAAGTAGGAGGAAGTCAGCATACCTTAGACCAAAATGCAACTTTTTCTAGAAAAATCCTATTACTGCATTTGCAGAAGGGCCTCAATCATGAATAGTCGTGGCCCGTGCAGGTGAGAGCAGTGGGGCGTGGGGCCGGGAGAGGGGGGATTTCGATGGATGCTGACGAGGGAAAATTAATTATTTACTTAATTTCCTCTCATCATCGTCCTTCAAAATCCCCCCCACCCAGCCCTATTGCCCCACCACTCTTATCTGCACGGACCGCGGCTGATAATGAACAGAATTAAGAAATGTAGAATACTCTTACTCTGTGTGATAGGAAAAAGGAAAGTTCTGATGCAGATACCAGATTGACGGAAATCACAAATGTGGTCAAAATATATGCCAGTTTCATGTCAAGCACTTGATAAACAAACTGAAATTTCCTACTAACACAACCCCTTCCAGGAGGGGGGTTGTCCCCCCCTCGATTTGAACCACTGTGTATCTCCGGCCCTTCAAATCAAACCACTGACTTAGGGGCAGATTTACAAGCCCCTTGAGCCGCTTTTACGGCGCAGTTGTGTCACTTTTGTGATGCAGCGGCAGCGCAAAAGATGCGCCATGGTGCGGGGTATTAACAACTTGACGCATCTCCCAGATGCGTCACGTTGTAAAGCCCTGTGCCAGAAGAGGCGTGCCATCGCAGGGGGAGGCGTTCCGGCACAGGAGCGCCTCCCAAAAGTGGCTGAGTGAAATCTACAAGATTTCACTCAGTCACTTTTGGGCCCATGCTGCGTCAAAACCCTGCGCCAGCATGAAGCAGGCATAAGGATTGACGCAGCATTGTGCACATAGGCCCCCCCTGATCATTGCTGGAGCTGTGTCGCGCTTGCGACACAACTCCAGCAATGCGCCGCTTTTATGGCACAGATGCATCTGTGCCGTTTTTGCCCCATATGCAGGGATGCGCCAGTAATTGTAAATCTGCCCCATAGTGTTTAGGGGCCAAATAAGGTCACAGTTTATTCAACATAACGTTTATTCATTTGCAACACTAATCCTGTTTATCCTATTACTCTCTTAATCTTCCTGTCAATCTACTTTCTTGTCTTTGCAATTCTTTTCATCACTTCGTGGACCCAGCCTCGTGGGACGGGACGGGCCCCCTGTCTAGGCCTCTGTTTCAGGGGTCAAGGCATCAACTTGCTACCTGTTTGGGACCTGCCCGGGCTGCAAGTGCTGTCTCGCTTGTCCTGCACTTTCGTGGGCCCTCCCTGCTGCCCCATGGACCTTGCTTGAGCATCTACTCTATCTATCATGAGGCTGAGTCCTTCTATTTCGATCCCTCGGTACCCCAACCGTGAGACATGCCAAGGGTCCTGCAGGAGCATTACATCTACTCTTTCCATGGTGGTAGGCTACCCTTGGCTCCTTTAGTGCCCCTGCCGTGAGGCATCCCAAGGACACTGTGTGAGCCTTCACTGTACCTTTAGTAATGTTTGGTAATTCTCTCTTTTTCTTGTGTTCCTTCTGCCTCACCTCTACCCTTGTGGCTGCGACGCCCGTTCCTTCTGGTGTGGGTGGGTTGGACTTCTTCTCCATCAGTGAAGAAGGCGGAGGTTGTTTCTCCCTGGGCCTGTTTCCCTCTATTTATCCCCCCCCTTGACTACTCAGAATGCCCCAGGATTGGGGGGGTTTGTGTTTGCCCTGGGGCGACCAATCCTGGTCGCCCACTTTTGAGCGAGTTATTCAAATGCGAGGGGGAGGGGCTTCTCGCCCCCGGATGTCGTTTAGCCCTGGTCCTTAATGGGTCCGGCTTTGCCTCCCTCTACACGGTTCCATCCAGGGTCACGTTAGCAGATGGATGAGGTATGTTGATGCTGAAATTATTGTAGTATCAGAATGGAAGAAGAAGTCATGGGCAGGCAAGCTTAGAAAAGTTGTTGATAAAGCTACAAATGTCTTCTCTTACAAAATAAATCAAGCATGTTTTTTAGAACCTGAGGAAAAATCTATTCAGGTAGGAACAGGGGCAACATGGAGACAGCACGAGAGCACATAGCCACAAACGAAACTTCAACAAGATATGCAAGAAGAACAAAAATATGACAATAGCAACAAAGCCATGCGATGTAACTACTGCTATGACACACATAGACATGGTTTGAAGGTAAGTGTGGATCAAACTGACCACTAGAACACTACTATTGGGCTAAAGCATTATCAGGCCACTAACACAGAATAAAGCTATAGTTTGAAGTGGTGAATGTTGTGCTATGTAAATATCATACAGCTAATATAACATTAAATAACATACCATAGCATAACTCAACGTAACATTAGCATATGTCCAACTATATTTCCAACTGGATTCTAGATATTCTTTGTCAATTTTACAAGATGCGTTATAGTACACTGAGACGTAAAATAGTGGACAACATGAAGTTAGAACAGAGACGGAGTTCTTATTCAGAACATCAGGCAGTCAATACCTTGACCTGGCTCCACAGACCACAATGCAAATGTGACTTCTGGGTAGTAGTGCTCGTGCACTTAATGTTTTCCACAAGGGATTAAGGGTTTTACTTGAAGGATTATGTCCAGAGATGTTGTGCTGTACCTATTAGAGAGTGCACATAAAACAAATTGCAAATTGTTTTTTTCAAAAGAAGAAATTACATTGATGCAATGAATATGGTAAATGTATGTGTTTTGTTATATTTTTTTCTAATGCCTGATGGAAGAGGCAAAGATGTTGTGTTTCTAAAAGAGGGTGAGAACACCTGTGAATTATAGCTATATATATTTTTGTCACAGGGAAGCAAACCTTATTATCTTTATTATTTTCACAATGCAAAAAATTACAAATCAGGTACTATATAATACATAGCAAAAATCAGTACATGAACAATTAAGAAACAAAAAACTAAAAGAGAAAAAAGAGGGGAGTGGTCAAATTGATCTATCTTATAATTCTAAGCAAATTTATTCTATACGCGATCACATTTCTGTAAGGAGCGCACGCCTCTTACATTGACCAAAGCCATTTTCCTCTCAAAAATGTCTTTCATAATTACCCACCATTCTGATGCCCTAGGAGGGTTTGACGAAATCCATGGCCATGCTATACAAAGTCGAGCAGCCACTAGGAGAATAGAAACAAAAGATCTCAAGCCAGAGTTTGCTTCCACCTTGCAACCTAGCATGATGTCTTTCTCTGTAAGAGAAAAGTCCAACCCTAAATGGCTCCCAGTGATTTGTCTGATTGCATAACAAAAATGTGTCAAGCTTGGGACAAGTCCAAACATATGTACAATGTTTGTGGCAATCACTCCACATTTCGGGCAAAACCGCCTGTCCCTCCATCTCCATGCTGTGTTTGAGCCCATTCTGCTATTAAGTCCAGAGTGTAAAATAGCATGCAGATTGCGTGAAATTGTTGTAATTTTAGACTAGCGGAGTGTACTGACCTATCCAGAGTATCTAATGCAGTAGTTAGCTCTGAAGGAGTAATATCTACACCCAGTGCAGTGCTTAACTTAGTGGCAAGCCTCTGACTATCATCCATCCAATATTGACAGAGCTGAAAATACATGACATTAATAGTGATTTCTTAGATACATCATGTAGACATGTCAGTAAGTCGGAGCCCTTGTGTATATTTATCTTTTGCTGCCTCAGGAAATAGTCTCTAATCTGTGAATGTTTAAAGAATAGTGGATGCATGAGTTTAAAAGAAATTTGTACATTTTCAAATGTTCGAAAGCCATTTAAATCATACAATTGCCCAAGCTCTTCAACCCCATAGCTTGCCCAACGCCTGCTGACTGAATCGTGAACTATTTCCAGGAGCATCTGGTCACCCCGCAAAGGAAAATTAGAATGTTTTGGGGACAGAGAGCAGTAAGCTAAAATGTCCCGCCATATATTTGCTATACCCTGAAAATCTTAAAGCGAACTCCTTTAAAGTAATTGGGGTCATTAATTGTATACAGAGATTCAGATCTGAGTGCAACGTGGAAGAAGAAATCTTGATTCTTAGTAGACAAAAGACTGCGAAGGCGACCTGAAAACGCCACCCAATAATATAATTTAAAATCGAGAGGTTGCAGCCCTCCCTGATTATAAGGACGTTTAATAAATTGTAATGCACAACATGCCTGCTTGTACCCCCCTATAAAGCTGCTGTTTGCCCCATCAAATTTCTTAAAGAAACAAATAGGAACATGCAAAGGAATGGCATGAAACAGGTATATAAATGTTGGTAGCACTGTCATTTTGATAATATTCCATCTTCCAGTTAGGCTAATTGGTAGTTTATGTCAACTCTTTAAAGTTTGGCTAACAGATTGAAACAATGGTATGTAATTTAGTCTCCATACTTGCTCAACATGCGGAGAGATCCATACATCAAGGTAGATAGTAGTCGAACAAGCACCCCAGTTATGTCTATCAGGATGAAAGTTGAGAGTGCTTATGTCTTATTGACATTCAACTTGTAACCGTAAAGGCTGCCAAATGTTTCTGCTTTGGATCGGATTGAGTAAAGTGCCATCGCTGGATCTGAGGAGACATCCACTTCTGTCTTTTTGCTGTGATCAGCAGTAATGACAGAAGTGGATGCCTGCTTGTGCCACTTTGGAACTACAGGACAGCTGAGAATGTGGGTGGAGGAAATCGTTCTAGAACAGGGAGTTTGTGCTTGTTCTTTCAGAGCTTGGGCTGAGCAGGAAACACTTTGAGATGGGTTGTGACCTGAGGAGAAGTAAACAGTGTTGTACCGAAAGCAACATGTTGCCATTAGGGTTAGCATTTTTTTCGGTGGCGTCAACAAGAATAGAGAGGGCACATGTAGCGGTAGGGCGCCCTAAAGAATGCCCAAGAAAACACTGCGATCTGTACTTGTTGTGGTATGATGTAAATAGAACACACCAACGGACGCGTGGACTGTAACAAAAGAGAGAGACAGCTGTTAGGCGCGCGTGCAGCCAAAGCTTGTTAGTCTTTGTGGTGTTAGCGCTCTAGACACTACCGGCTTGCGTGTGACGTAACACGCGAACGCGGCTCTGCGCATGCGCGATCGGCGGTTCGCGCGAGTCAGAGCCAGGCTGAGCGCGATCCAGAGCATATCCGGCGCTCTTCCCACGATTATATATATTTAAATAAAATAATGTTTACCTACCTGTCTGCCTCATAGTGGTCCTTGGGTGGAACTTGCTATCATTCCACAGTGACGATGAGGAGTGGGATCTGACCACCCACCACGAAAAAAAAGGAACAGTACCTGGCTAGGTCAAGGTGGTAGAGGCACAGGGAACCCAGAACAAGATCACCCACGCCACCAACCTGCAGTAGAAGGAGGGAAGCATGAAGACGCTACACAACCAAGGGAAGAGCGTGGCAGAGGCACAGTAATAAAATCAAGCGCACTGAGAATTGGAGAGCCAAGAAGCAAGGTACCTACGCAGAAGCACGGTAGGAGCACGCAACCACCCCACCAAGGGCTCTGGCTGAGAAGGGTGTCCACGAGGGAGCAGAAAGAAGCGAGCCCAGCTCCACCACGTCGCAGGCAGAAGGGGCCAACGCACCTGGCAGCCCCAGAAGTTAGGGAGGGAACAATAGCGCGCCAGGCAGCCCCAGGAATCAGGAAGAAGGGCCAGAGAGACAGGTCAAGATGAGCAATCAAGCGTCATCACTCACAGCGCCGATCCCGTTTCTACCCAGGCCAGGAGAACCACAGATGAAGTGGGAGGACTGGAGGGAGTACTTCAAGAACTACTTGGAAGCCCTAGAGGATGAATCGACTGACAAATTCACCCCCGCAAGACGGAAACGGATATTGCTGCACAACCTGGGCCCGGGGGGCATAAGGGTGTTCACGAACATTGCGACGACGACGCTACAAGCAGCTGACGCAGATGTTTTCAAACAAGCCCTGGATGACCTAGACGCCCATTACCGCCCGGCTGTCTGCGTCTCCATAGATAGGTTTAACTTTCAGCAAAGGAAACAAGGCGACGGAGAGTCAGTTGATGACTATGTGGCAGCGGTGAGGAGACTAGCAGTCACATGCAAGTACGGGGCACTGGAAGAAGACTTTATCAAGGACCAGATAGTAATGCACACCACCAACAAGAATGTGCAGGACAAGCTATGGGCTCACGGTGAAGCAACATTAAAAGAGGTAATTGCAATGGTAAAAAAAGCCGAACTCTCCAAGCGATGCGCAGAAGCCGCGAAAAAAGAGAGTGCGCAAAGAGTCATGGTTAACAAGATTGATGACGCGGAACCATCGAATAGATACAAAATGGGCGGGAAAACCGGGACAAGCAGGAAAGCAGTCCTCACTCACCAAATCAACGTACTATAGGTGTGGAAGTGCGAACCACGCAGCCCATGACAAACAGTGCCCCGCCTTTCATGCGAAGTGCATGTTCTGCGGCCTGATAGGCCACTACGAGAAAGTGTGTCGGAGGAAAGAGAAGAAAACGATGGTGAAATACATAGCGCACCAACAACAGGACGAAGGTGCTGAGGAGGAGTCAGACGAAGACGACAGAGTGTTATGCATCGAGGAGCAAGTACTGGGCATAGACACTCAACGTTCGAACAAACCAAGGACAGACATGGTAATAGGAGGAGTAAAAATCAGAATCGCGATTGACTCTGGATCCCCGTACACCATTGTGCAGAGATCGGTGTGGGAAGGGGAATTCAGACCGAGCCTGGGCCCACAGTTGAACCCTCCAGACATCAGACCAGTGTCGTACACGAGCAACCCGATCCCCATTGTGGGATACCGGAGCCTGAAGTTCGAATTCAGGGGGAGAACAGCCACATGCAAGCTATACGTAGCGGAGAATGGCCCCTCCGTCCTGGGATGGAGAGACCAGGGAGACTTGGGGATCAAGCTGGACCCAGGAGGCAAAGAAAAGATGCTGCTAACTGACAGTGAGCAATGGCCGGACCTGGAAAGGGTGAAAAGAGAATATCCCAACGTCTTCGGTGGCAAAGTGGGCAAACTGGAAAAAATTCATGCATAAAATCGTGCTCAGAGAAGACTCCCGGCCAGTGTCCCACAAGGTCCGCAATGTGCCCATTGCAGTGAGAGAGGCGGTCCAGCAAGAACTGTCTGGACTGGAAGAGCAAGGGATCATTGAGCCAATCGACAGTTCAGCGTGGTTGGCTCCCTTGGTGGTCGCCAGGAAGCCCAATGGCAAGGTGCGCCTATGCATGGACTTGCGCAAGCTGAATAAATGCTTGGTGATGGAGAAGTTTCCTCTTACGAGGATAGAAGAAATGTTGGAGGGAACCAGCGGAGTGAAATGGTTCTCCACAGTTGACCTCACATTCGCATACCACCAGATCGACCTACATCCGTCCAGCAGGAAACTGACATCTTTCATCACCCCATATGGTTGTTATCAGTTCCGCAGGATGCCCTTTGGTCTAGCATCTGCAGCTGCGGTGTTCCAAAAGCTCATGCATCGCCTGTTCAAACATGTCAAAGGCATCCAGTACTTCCAGGACGACATCCTGGTAATGGGAATGGACCGCAAAGACCATGATACCAAACTGAACAAGGTGCTGAGCGTCTTACAGGAAAGAGGGCTCACGGCGGAATGGGAGAAGTGCAGATTCGGAATGACGCCTGTTACCTACCTGGGGCACGAAATAAGCGGACAAGGGATCACGCCCAAGAAAGACAATGTGAGGGCAATCTGTGAGGCCAGAGCCCCTAACACCAAGGATGAAGTACGGTCATTCCTAGGAATGGCCGAGTACTACAGCAAATTCGTCCAACATTTTCCTACAAAAACGCACAGATTACGTCAACTGACAAGGGACAAAGCGTCATTCCAGTGGGATGACGAGGCTCAGAGAGAGTTCGAAGAGCTGAAGAAGAACATCAGCCAGGCCGTACCATTACAAGGACATGACCCAGCAGGAGTCACCATCCTCACCACGGATGCCAGCGAAAAAGGTCTGGGTGCAGTCCTCGCCCAACAGAGAGACAACAACACGGTTGAAACACTCAGCTTTGCGTCCAGAGCGCTCTCGCACACTGAACAGAAGTTCATCGTAATTGAGAAAGAGGTGCTAGCTGTTGTGTGGGCCATGGGGAAGTTCCGACAGTTCCTGTGGGGCACGAGGTTTCGCCTACAAACTGACCACAAGCCACTAGTCAAAGTACTTACCTCCAGTGGGCATGCCACGGCCACCCCGCAGATTGCTAGGATGACTCTCAAACTATTAGAGTACACGTACGACGTAGAGTACATCACGGGAACACGCAACAAAGTGGCAGACTATCTCAGCAGGGCCTCAGCCATGGAGGATGCACCCACGCCTGCAGAGGAGAATGAAGAAATGGTAGCAGTAATGGAAGATATGGAGAAAGCGATCAGCATACAGGAATGGGCTCACGCATATGGAAAAGATGAGACCTTGGAAGAGATCAAGAGGTACCTGGTCGACGGGTGGCCAGAGAAGAAAAGGCTAAAGGATGTGCCCAGGAAACTGTACGAAGTGAGAGAAGAGTTATCCTTGAGTGACTCAGGAACATTTCTGTATCGCGGGGACAAGGTGGTACCCCCAGAAGAGCTGATCCCCACATTGCTGAACCAAATGCATGAAGGTCACCTCGGCATTGTGAAGACCAAGTCGAGGGTGAAGCAAATGGACTGGTGGCCGGGAATGGACATCATGATCGAGAAAAAACACTGTGTGTTCCCCATCACTCTAGGGATCACTATCACTTTGAGTGGATTCCACTTTGTTTATTCATATTATCAGGGAGACCGAATCCACTGACTCTCTCTCTCCCCCCTCCTGTTAAAATCCATCATGATCGAGAGACATGTCAGGGACTGCAACCAATGCCAGGAGTGGGGCAAAGTGCTCAAACCATTGAGGCCAGCACAGGGCAGTTTCGAACAACCCCATGATCCATGGGAGGATTTAGCTGTCGAGATCCTAGGGCCGAAACTAGATGGGCAAGGAACAGCCAAGTACTTGTGTGTACTAGTGGACAAGTATTCCAAATGGCCAGAGGTGCATGTGCAGGAAGAAATGGACTCGGAGGTAGTCATAAAATTCCTCACTTCGGTGTTCCTAAGGGAAGGCATCCCAAGGACCATATTGACAGACAATGGCCCGCAATTCACATCTGATAAATGGCACAGATACACGGAGAGGAACAGAATCAGGTCAAAGCACACCTCAGTGTACCATCCAGCTAGCAATGGACAGGTGGAAAGGTTTAACCGAGTCCTTATGGGGTCAATTCAAGCGGCCATAATGCAAGGAAAAGACTGGGAGGCAGAAATCCAAAGAATGCTGTGGGCGTATGGAATTACTCCCACTGCAACAGGGTACAGTCCCTTCCAAATCCTTAGGGGCAGACACCCGTTCACGAAAGACAATGTAGTATGGAGAGAAAAAACGGTCACCAGTAAGTGGTCGCCTGCCGTTGTCCAGCACAACTTGGAGAAGGCCCAAAGAGTGTACACAGACCACTACAATCAAAGAAAGAGAGTGAAGGACTCAACGTTGGAAAAAGGGGAATGGGTGAGAGTTAAGCAAGCAGTACTGAGGAAGAAGGGAGAAAGTAAGTACAGCCCACCCCTACAAGTGGAGGAAGTGTACAGCAGAGCAGCACTCCTTAGCGACGGAAAGGTATGGTCTCAGGATCGCATGGCTAAGATAAATAAGATTGTGAAATGGCCAGAGGAGAAAGGCAACTCCACTTCAGTTCAAAGACAAGAAAGAGAACCTGAAGATAGAGAGTCAGTGGATGAAAGTCTTAGAGCTGGAGATACGTGCATGGAAAGTGAAGATCTGGTTGAGACAAGTGTGAAGGAAACACCAGCTAAAGAAGCATCGACACCCGGGAGATTGGGACATGGTCAAGGAGGAGAATAGGTAGAGAGCCCTGCTCCTGAGGTTGTCCACGGAGCCCCCACTCCGGTAAGACGCACGCGCGCTGGAAGAATGATAGTCAGACCGTCACACCTCATAGACTTTGAGTGAGAGAATGATGAACACTGAACTGCTTAAAAATCCGTTATGTAAAAGGAGGAGATATGTGGTGTTAGCGCTCTAGACGCTACCGGCTTGCGTGTGACGTAAAACGTACCGGCAGCGAACGCGGCTCTGCACATGCGCGAACGGCGGTTCGAGCAAGTCAGAGCCAGGCTGAGCGCGATCCAGAGCAGACGCCCGGCGCTCTTCCCACGATTATATATATTTAAATAAAAGAACGTTTACCTACCTATCTGCCTCATAGTGGTCCTTGGGTGGAACTTGCTATCATTCCACAGTCTTATCGAGGAAGGGCACGGATCATTGAAGTGAGTGAGTATTCCCCCGGAGCGGAGATCCGAGGCAGGTTGCTGGGCTCCACATGCACAGTGAGATTTGTGTGATTGGGTGGGCGAGAGAATGTGTGCTGCGGGGCCACTGTGGTGCTAGATGTTTCAGATGCATAATGACCTTAGTGTTGTGTCGGGATTCTGTTGAGCGACCTGATTCCACGGGCCAGCGTTATTTCAGCATCTCGAACCGGTGAAATCATGCTCTTTCTTTCCGCATTTCGGTATTTAGAATTGGAAATATAAATCAGTGGTCCTTTTAAATACGTTGTGAAATCCAGTGCTAAAATATTCAAAGCACATTTAAATGATATAACGGATAACCGGATGCCAAGTTGCTTCTTGGTAACATGTATTTCTTATGCTGAAATTTCAGCTGCTGTGTATGGCCTGGGGGGCGCGGGCGGATCAGTGTCAGTCCCGAGAAGGCGGCGCGGCCTGTTACAGAAGATGCTATCCGATTACAGCTAGCTCTCCTCTTTTCAATCACCCTGACAGGCAGCAAAAAACACATCCATCGCCCTCAAAGAAAAGAGCATCAGCAATGCCAGCCTCCTGTTACAGCACATATTGCAATAATGAGTTCTGTGATAAATTGCGACATCTATCATAGGATAAAAGCCGGATACTGAGCAGAACATGCAGATTTTGATATAATAAGTATTATTTCTCCAAAGCTATTAATTGGTTGATATTTATTTATTGCAGGTCTGATAAACATCATACATTTGCAGGGCTGCAGGCAATGTGCTCATGATAAGTGTCTCTGTGCATTTATTCTTAGCATCAAATACCATTTGAATCATAAAATGTTGTATAACAGGGCGACTTCTCATCTCAGTACAGAAGACAACTGATGGTTTGAGTGAAGTCACAAAAACCAGTGTGGACCTAAAGTGGAACGCGTTATGTAAGCGGTACATGTCCAAATACGGTGCAACGTAATGTATCGACAACAGATCAGCATAGTGGATATGTACTTATTAGCTTCATGTTTATATATATATATGCCATATGACACACCTGTGAAAATAACTAAGCCCAATAACGTATGGTATTTAGAGCAACTGTACTAATACACCATGCCCTATATTGTGTTCATAATTGAGACCAGGACATTGGGCCATGTGTTAGCTGCCTTGGTCTTGTTTTTCAACAAAAGGCTGTGTGGCCAGCGGTTGCACGGAGAAGGTACTATAACTGTGACTGTGAAACCAGGGAAGCTCTCACAAGCTCAAGAGGGCCATCAATTTGTTCCTGGACTTCCTCACCTGCCCTTAGACAAAATCTGGGTATATCTCTGCAGGAAGGAATTGGGGAACCAGGTTGTAGTCTCGGCGTTGGCTCAACATACTGTGGTTCTGGGCAAACCACATAGTCTCCCCAGTGCCTACCAGAAATGAATTTGTCCTTGTGTAACGTAACTGGGGCTCAAGTAAAGCTCTCTAATACCTTTGGGTAAGAGTTAACGCTATATAAAAGTGCAAAAAAAAAGTGAACTCTTAGGCACTAGGGAAAACCCCACCAGAGCCCTTAATCTAGGATGGAAGTACTTTACGTTGCGGGCAAAAGACCACACACTACACCCTCGCCATTGAACAAGGGCATTGTGGCAACTGTTTGTTGGGGGCTGTTGACTCCTGGGCAGGATATGCTCACCTCTTGTTAAATGCCTGCTGCTTCTCCCTTAGTATTGTCTAAGTCTGTTGCCCTCGTCTACTTTTAAATCTTCCCTTTCATCACTGATTGTGATGCGTGCAGTCACTGATTTTGTGATGTGTCAAGTACTCTAAGCTCGGCAAACTATCATATCTGATCTTTGGGTAATGTCAGTATGGTATCTTCCACCTTATGGGGGAGAATCCATGCCACACTATCTTCTCTTCGCCCCTACATTCACCATGGAACGCACCACGTGTGACGTCATTTGAAATGTCACAGCTGGGAGCGTTCTAGGGTGAGCGCCCAGGCGAGTGAGAGAACTGGAGCAACAGTGACAGTCAGCTGTGGCTGGGGTCACGCATGTTATTGTACTTGTTTCAATAAAACATTGTATCTGAAACCAATTTGAACCTGCGTCCTTCCAGCTCCTTCAATAGCTAATTTGCACACTGGCGACGAGGATCAGGATGCGAGGAAGATATGGACAACTGATGCGACCCCAACACGCAAAGAGCTAACAAAAGAGGCTGAATGGTGGTTGCGGAACTGAGCTAGACTGACACCCCTTCAACGGTGTTCATCCCCACAAAGTCATCGTGGTGCTGGAACTTACCGGGGGAAGAATCACCGGTGTGGGGGCCCCAAAGCATCGCCACTGGATGTGGAGCTGCGGTCAGAGGAAGAATAGTGGCTGATCTCCAGGCAAGTGACCATCTGTGGAGCATGTCAAGATCTCGGCAGCACACAGCCTTGGTGCGAGTCATGGTGAGCGGATCGGTGGGCTCCTTGGGATGTGCGTTCTGCCTGCACAGAGTGGAGGTGGTGATCCAACGAGTGAGGCAGTCTGAGATGTTACGCAGTGTGCAGAACAGTTAGCGGGGGGGCCGTCATGCATTCGCCCCCTGGAAAAATTCTAGACTGTGTGGGGGCTTCAGTTGAAACGCCTCCCAGGGGTCAAGACTAGGCGTGTGCCTGACTGGAGCATGTAAGCGACATCGCTTGGACTTCAGGTGATGATGTAGTTGTGAGGCAATGTGAGGCCGATCCAAAGGAACATACACCTCGTTTAAGCAGTGGTAGCTGAGGAGGCAGGGGGGTGTACTCGCTGTCTGCCGGCAGTTCCTGTTGAGTGAAGGGAAAAGGAACTGTGCTGAAGGAAAACACGTTGTCTTCTAGAGAAAGACACTTTCAGGAAAAGCAGACACCGAGGGACAGCGCCATCTAGTGGGTTCCACTGAGCAATTTTTCACACTGTGCCATTTTTTTGAGAAAACTCTTTGTTCTAAGAAACAGGGATCAGGTTTACACATGAGTGTTTGAGGATCGCAAACCCTGCTCAGCGTGGGTTGTAAAATCCTTTTTTTTTGTTCATTCTCCTGTACACTGCACCCACGGTGGGAAGGAACCCCCTGGGAAGGAAATTTACCCTGCAAGTGGTTATAGTTGTGCTAGAGTTACCCTACAAGCAAAGAAAAAAGCATGCAGAATGTCACGCCCCCTCCTTTCTTCTTATCAAGTCCAGGGGAACCCGCCCTTAAGTGTAGCAAATAGAAGAAGGTCGAGATTTGGGGGCCCCACTCCAAAAAAACATTTTTACGTTGAAGAAAATATGTTTTTTTAGACGCCTACTAAGACTGCCCTTAAGAACACCCTTAGTGCCGGTCTACCTAGATACTAGTGTAAAGCGCACTGACTTTATATGCCGGTTGCGCCCACTGCTCTACTGGGTGCGATTATGGTCTACTCCGGAACTGGCTGACTATAGAGCAGGCTTACTGGAAATTAGGGAGTTGGATTCTTTTAACTCAATCAAGTGGCTGAGACATGTATCTTACTGGTTTATAGAAATAGGTCTATCACATTTCTGGGAAACACCAGCTATATCTATTACTTTGCCAAATAGCTGTAAGAACCAAGTAAAATCTGCCTACTGGAACTATGTGAACAGTCACGTATACGAACGTGCCACTGGATCATTAACGTCCACATTTTTGCAATTCAAGGATCACCCCTCCTTTGAACCTTTTTTGGACGAAATCGAGCCACCCCTGGCCAAATCTGTTTTCCTCAAATTCAGGTATGGGGTTCTACAGAATAAATCGAACTCTTGCCGGTGGGGAGGTGCAAGTAAAGATCCTTATTGTACTTCTTGTGACTTAAAACTGAAAGAAGATGAGGCTCATATCCTCTTTTTTAGTCCGTGGTATGTTTCATCTCGTAAAAAATGGATCATACCTCTGTGTAAAAATCTGGGGATACGTTCATACAAAGAGGCAGAACGCATATTTAGATCCACGAACAATAGGCTAATAGTATTTGGTCTGAGTAGATTTCTCCATGGTGTTTGTATAATTAGGAAGAAGCTTGGAATGCCATTGTAGGATTAATTGATTTTATTTTCTGGCTTTTTAACTATTTATAATTATAATTGTATATAACTGTTTTTAAAAATGGACTTGGTCTAGTAAAAAAACCCTGGTATGTATATTCCCCTTAAAACTTATGACTAACGGTTTTGCCCACAATTGTATTTTGCACCGATCAGCGTTTTTTGCACAATATGAATGTTTGTAAAGTCTTATTCATTGTAACTAATTTTTAAACGATAAGTATGTGTATTATATGTGTGTTGGCTTTATGACAAAAAATGTCGAATAAAAGCTTTTACTACTACTACTAAATAGAAGAAGGTCTTCCAGAATTATGATGTTGTAGCTCGACCAAACCTAGGCATAGAAAGGAAGGTAGCGTTGTTGATGCACTACATGGGGGCAGAAGGACAGGAAGTGTTAGAACACCTTCCAGAATTGAGTGCTAATGAGGCAAGGGGTTTAAACGAATTCGAGATAAGTCTGAAAAAACTAGATCTACACTACCTTCCCAAAACAAGCACCATCATGGAACGATACCATTTTGGTAAAAGAGGGCAAAAGGAGGGGGAATCTATAGAGGAATTTGTCTCTGACTTACGCAAACTGGCGACTAAATGTAAGTTTGGGGGAGCGTGTGAGGAGAGGATCAGGGACCAGTTTGTTTTGACATGCAGGATTGAGCAGGTGCGAGAAGAGCTATGGTTAAAAGATGATCCACCTCTTGGGGAGGTGCTCATTGTAGCTAAACAGGTAGAACACATGATGCAATGTGCAAGTGAAATCAAGCAAGAGAGTGAAAGTAAGGTTAAAGTGAGCGAGGTGACAACAGAAAGTGACTGTGTGTTGGCAGTTAAGGAACAGAGAAAAGAGCAGAGGGAGACCAAAGGGGGTTGGAGTTTTGAGGGCAACTGCTACAGGTGTGGTAAGCAAGGGCACATGGCGAGCGACAAAGATTGTCCGGCTTTAAAATGTACTTGCAGCAAGTGTGGTAAGAAAGGACATTTCAGGCAATGCTGCAGGAGTAGTCACATTTACAAGAGGCAAGGTAAAGCCAACACCACACGGGTGTGTGATGAAATCATCCTGCAGGTACAATGCGGACAGGTTAGCAATCTCAAAGACACGATAAAGGTGGAAGAAACTGGGATAGAGGCAATGTTTGACTCGTGCTCCAAGATAACAATAATAAACGCAAAAGAATTTGAAAAGGTAGCGAAAGGAAAGTTTACCTTGAAGAAAATGGATGTAAGGCCGGGAGGTTATGGGGGACAACCAATAAACATGAAGGGATACTTCTGGGGCACTGTAGGCTACAAGGACAGACTGACTGTCGCAAAAATGTATGTATCCAAAAAGGGGGACAACATACTGGGGTGGCAAGCCCAAAAAGAATTAGGCGTATATCTCGACCCCAACAAGACCCCGCAGATATTGGTGCAAGAGATTGGTGAGATGTTGGGGAGGATAGAAGAGGACTTCAAGGAAGTATTCAGCGGACAGCTAGGATGCTTGAAGAATTATTCCCACAGGATAAAACTGAAGGAGCATGCAGTGCCAGTGGTAGCAAGAGTAAGAAACCTTCCCATAGCTATCCAGGAGGCCGTGAGGGAAGAATTGGAGAAGCTGTGCAACCTAGGGGTCATTGAACCAGTGGAGGCAACAAAGTGGCTGGCCCCGATCGTCGCAGCAAGGAAAAAGGATGGTTCAGTCCAACTATGCATCGATCTCAGAGCATTGAACAAAGAGGTCGTAATTGACAAGTTCCCGCTCCCAAATATTTTGCAAATGATGAGTATGTTGGAAGGAGCGAAAGTATTTTCTACGCTGGACTTGGCCTCGGCCTACTTTCAGGTCAAGCTGCATGAAAACTCGCAGGAGCTAACGGCGTTTGTCACACCGATGGGAGCCTATAAGTTCAAATGGTTGCCGTTCGGTCTAGTCTCGGCCGCAGCGGTTTTCAAGAGAATTATGAGCAGTATCCTCAGAGGCATTCCAGGTGTCTTGTGCTATCAAGACTACGTGCTGATATTTGGCGTAGACAACAGGCAACTCGAAATAAGACTGAGGCAAGTGCTGGAGAAATTCAGAGAGCAAGGTCTCACGGTGAAGAGTGCAGGATTGGCTGTGAATAGATAGACTTTCTGGGGCACAAAGTAACAGCAGAGGGCATTCGCCCCAAGGCTGAACTCCAAAACACCATAAACAATTTGGTTCCACCCAAGAACAAAGAAGAGATAAAATCATTTATTGGGATGTTGGAGTTCTATAGCAAGTCTGTGCAGAATTTTGCTGGCAGAACTTATGCTATACGCCTATTGCTGAAAAAAGGTGTGACGTTCAGTTGGAGTGAAGAGTGCCAGAAAGAATTCGAAGATGTGAAAAAAGCACTAGCTGAAGCTCCAAGCCTCAAATCATTCATAACGAGGAGAAAAACGATATTGACTACGGACGCGAGTTCAAAAGGACTCAGAGCGGTTCTCACGCAAGAGGGAGAGAGTGGAGAAGAAACTATAGCATTTGCATCAAGATCCCTTCGAAAGGCTGAGGTCAACTACTCGGTGATAGAGAAGGATGCCCTAGCAGTACACTGGGCGATGAACAAATTCCGTGACTTCATCTGGGGAACAAAGTTCGACCTGAGAACAGACCACAAGCCATTGGTCGAAGTATTCAACAGGAAAGGGCTCAACGCGATTTCAAGTAGAATCAGGCGTTGAGTAGTAAACCTTCAGGAGTACACTTTCAACGTTGAATACGTCCCAGGGACAGGGAATCTTGCGGCCGACTGTCTCTCACGCCTCGTAGGAGAAATGAAGGAGGGAGAGGCAAGTGAAGAGGATGAGGAAGATAACGATGGGGTACAAGCGGAGAAAGTTTGTGTAATCACCCAGGGGGCCATTGGAGAGGAAAGCTGGAAAGAAGCCCTTAGAACTGATGAGCTGTTGATGGAAGTGTGAGAAAGGGTCAAGGAAACTTGGAAAGACAAAGACAAGCAGAGTGAGACGCTACTCCCATTCTGGATGGTCAGGAACAAATTGTCCATCACAGACGAATGCCTGTTCTGGGGCACGAGATTGATTCCGCCCGGAACATTGAGGGAATACCTAGTCAATTTGGCCCATGAAGGACACTTGGGTATCACCAAGACGAAACAGAGGGTGCGAGCAGACTACTGGTGGCCTAACATGGACAACGAAATAGAGAGAAAAATAAGGGACTGCATACCGTGTGCGACCAGTGACAAGGTATTGAAGCAGCACACGCCCCCCATGCAGTGCAGGCCACCACCGTTGGGTCCTTGGGCAGAGGTGGCGCAGGACATTGCAGGCCCGCTGTCGGGGAGCTTTGCACCCCTTACATTTCAGTGCTCATGGATCTTTATTGTAGGTGGCCAGAGGGGTAGATAGTATCCGAGATCCCCACCAAGGTAGTCATTGAATTTCTGCAAGAACTTTTCCTCAGGGAAGGCTTACCTAGCAGCCTGTTGACGGATAATGGAGTACAACTCTGCTAAAAAAAAATGAAAGACTTCCTTGAAGGAAATTGAATCAAACACAAGCGCTGCACACTGTACCACCCCGAGACCAATGGGATGGTCGAGCGGTTCAACAAAACCCTCAAGAAGAGCATCCAATTGGCAAGAGCTAGTGGGTTGAATTGGAAGGAAGAAATAAGGAAGCGTCTGGAGGCCTACCGGCTGACCCCTCATCAGACTACAGTTGTCACACCTTTCGAACTACTCCGGGCAAGGAGACCCAACGCGAAGTTAGCACCAGGGTGGATGAAGTGGCACAAGGGGTGGACAGGACAATCTAGAGAGATACTAAGGCAGGAAGGGGAACGCAAAGCTATGTTAGAGAGGAAGGACAGGTTTGATAAACTGCACTCCGTCAAAGCGGCAGGTTTGAAGGTGGGAGATGTGGTTAAAATCAAAGCACCGACAGGCAGGACAAACTGGTCTGAATTCACTAAGCCCACCAAAACTGTCAAATTGTTTAATAATGCTGTCAAAACACAGGAGGGGAATATTTGGAATTTGGGAAGAGTTGTAAGCTATCATTCTCCTCAAGAAGGCAAAGACAAAGGTGTCAGGAGAGAGGACAATCCCCAGATGAGAGGCGACCTGCCCGAGAAGATTAGCTCTAGTAAATCCTACTCTTTCCGCAGAGCTAGTCACAGGGTGGTTAGTCGCCTGAAATACTTGGAGCAATATGTTAATTTGTAATGCACACCAAAGTCTTTGTGTTTATTATACCTGTTGTGTTCTTGCATTGCATGGAGGAGGGGGATGTGTGGTATCTTCCACCTTAGGGGGGGAAGCCATGCCATACTATCTTCTCTTCGCCGCTGCATTCACTGTGGAACGCACCGCGTGTGACGACAATTGGAATGTCACGGCTGGGAGCGTTCTATGGTTAGCGCCCAGGCGAGTGAGAGAACTGGAGCAACGGTGACAGTTAGCTGTGGCTGGGGTTGTGCATGTTATTGTATTTGTTTCAATAAAACCTTGTATCTGAAACCAATTTGAACCTGCGTCCTTCCATCTCCTTCAATAGCTAATTTCCACAGTCAGTCTTCTATTTAATTGCTAAGGCTGCGGCGTGCATGACTTTCTCAATGGGATTTGCAGTCCGATTGTTTCCATTATGAAATCAGAATTACAAATCCCATAATGCATCATCAAAAAATCGATGATGCTGCTGGGCTGTTATTTTAAATGCGCATTTAAAGCATGCATATGCTTACAAAAAGGCTCAGCGCATCGGCCGAGCAGTGTTTTATCGCTTTAAACTGCCCTTGGTGCGCCTTAGGCTTGCAAGGCGCAAGGGTTGGTTGATGTCATTGCTTCGGCCCTCTTGAACAGGGAAATCCGGACGGTATGACGAGTGTGTGCACATCAGTCTTGCATCCGCTTATTTTCAAACATGCTTAAAATACTGTACATAAAGGTTACACAAATGGTGACTTTTTTTTGCTTCCTGATAGGCCTCTTTTCACAATAATTTGTATTTTTTAATTTTTGGTCCTTGCCTCTCAGATTCTTTCTCACCCACCTCTGTCATCCATGTTACAGTCGAGCATCTCACAAAGTGAGTGCCCTGCAAGTAGTGAGACGTCACAGTTAAGTGTCACTTTACTGAAAGGCGGTTAAGCGAATGGTTTCAATTTTTCGGCTTGTGCTGTCAATGTGAGAAGCTCATCCTGAGCCTTTTTCACAAACTCGTGTTCTGAAGTCTTTTGTAGTGTCCTGCGACGCTGGGTAGCGCTCCAGCCTACCCGTGCCTGCGAGGGCACGTCAGCGTGAGCGCGTGTCGTCACAAAAATAAAGGGGCGTGGTCGACCAGTCAGTCGGGAGACACGAGTTAAAGCAAATACCGGCTCTCGAGTTTCATTGATGTTTCGGCGCCACTGTTAATCGTGCGAGCGCTAATTTAAACATCACATTGGCGATGAGGGGCTTTTCGACCCCATGCTGAGGTTCTGTAAAATTCTGTTTTGTTCCATGAGGTTATGGTTCTATCACGATTTTGGTGATGTTGTACCGTATTTAGTAAGTACGGCTAATATGGAGTGAATTCATCACGTTAACTAGCGAGTTCATTACGTATTCAGAGACTTTGTCTCGAATATGGGTTCCATTTTGTCCATGCCTCCATTTTGTGTTGCCATCACGTAGGCCCGTGGGCCCGTGGAGGTAACCAAATGAACAAAGTTGCATGGGCTTTGTTGTTCATGCACTTATTAACTAGGCCTTTTCTTGACTCTAAGGTGAACTGTAAGAAACTGACCTCGCTAAGCCAATTTCCTTGGTTGATCGTTGTCTGAGATTGCCAATCAAAGTTCAGGACATCGTTAACTTTTAGGTTCTTTACACATGCCTTATCTTGCTCGTTATCTGTCATTGTTTCCTTTCAATGCTTCTTAATTACATGCATTGTGCTTTCAATTATTTGTTTGTCCGGATTGTTGAGATTGAATTTGGGACATTCCTAATAATTAACTTTGGGTTGGGTTACTGCAAGCTGAGTTTTCTGTTATGTGATACTTTGTTTGAAAATGTACCTTATTGGCTAGAATTTTGCGCAGTGGGTGTGCATTTGTAATGTGAATATTGGGCATAAAAAGGGATGTTTCGCTTTACAAAATTGAACAGTTTCCTGAGTTGTACACCGTGTTGTATTTCTAGGATTTCTGTTACTAGCTGCAGCTAATAAATTTGGTCTTTGACGCCATCCAGAAGTATTCCGTGTCTCTGTATACCAAGACAGGCGAATCCGAAGACTTTGGGCGTGCCCCTGGCGCCGCTGGGTTTAAAACCCGGTTCTTCAACTGGCGCCCAAAGTGGGGCGACTTCAGCGGTACCGGTCCAAGCCCGAAGATTGTGAGGAGCTTCATGAGGAAATTCTGGAGGAGGGCCCCCACTTCATCGACCCCTGCATGTCGACTGTGGACCAAAGGTTTTTACTGCGAGGCTTCCCCCTTTCCGACGGCTACGAAAAACTGCTGCCCTGACTGTCGCCCTGTCTTGGACCCTCTTGTGATGATTTGTAAGGCGAGATGATAGACAGTCTTCTGGTGGCGTGACAGACATTTTGGTTAAGTAAGTTGTTTGGTTTCTTGGGTTTCTTTGATTTGGTTGTTGCAATTACCAAAGCCGAGGGGCTCGTATATTTGCGAGTATATCGTTTATTTTTTATAACCCCTTGAAGTTTGAAGCTAGATTAGTGAGCTATAAGATACCTGGTCTTAGCAAATTTAGGAAATGGTTTTGTTGTAGTTGTAACAGGGATTCCCGATTGGAGGACTCGTGTCCGATACCTCCGATTGGAACTCCGACTTATGATCTCTTTTCAAAGCATGGAGTGGGTCCCATTACGGATAAGGAAGTATGGGTCCGCTATACACGAAAAGATGGTGTCTTACGATGGCCACAACATGGTAGTTTTGAAACAGATGTTTTAGATAATTTGGAAGTTGCGCTATTGAAGAAGAAAGCCGGGCCGGCGATGTTTGAATCTTTCCGCCTCTGGTGTAAGGAAGCCAAACAGCGATAAATTAAGCAAGCTAAGAGAGATAGGAAAGAAAAGAATATATTGATAATACAAGCTGCTAGGCAGTTTAAAGAAGATGAAGAAGATCGTGCGATTGAGGTGTCAGATAGACAACATTGCATGGCCATTGACAAATGTTATCCGGCTTTGCCACCTCTTCTTCCGAATGCGACAAATTACCCTGAAAAGGATCTTTTGATGTCGCATTTGTTGAGATTACCACCCCCTTATGTGCAGAGTGCTATGGCGCTTCCGCGACCCCCAGTTGTTCAACCCCCTGGTGTTGTTCAGCCACCAGCTGTTCCTCTACAGTTGGTTCTAAACTCCTTCGCGCAGCCTCCTCTAGGGCCGCCAACTTTGTTAACAGTTCTGCCTCAAACTCCTTTGCCTTCTTCTCCTTTACCTTCGACTTCCTTTTCTACTGACCCTACGTCTTTGTCACCTCAAAACACTTTGTCTCCTGTCCTTATGTCAACTTCTTCTCCTTCTACTCGAAAACAAATGACTGAGACTGTTGCTAGTCTTTTGTCTCCACTCTTTGGGTCACTGAGTATGCCCCCAGTCTCGGAAGGTAAGCAGAGTCGTAGTCAGCTTCCTGGTCCCGAAGAGCGGGCAGTGTTGGATCTTTTGGCTCGTAGATGGATTTTAAATGTTTCTAGGTATAATTTACAAGCGGTTATGGATGTTTTCTTACAGTGGGATCCGCCTAAGCAAAGATATGTTTTTGATGTAATGTGTACTTTTCTTCGTGAAGAATGGGAAAATAATGAGTTGGGTTTGATTCCGCAGGAAGTGCTTGATGTTCAGCCTGAATTTGCTAAAGGGACGATAGTGGATCCCGATGTTGAGGAAGCGGTAGAGACGCTTCTTGCATTTAGGTGTAGACTTCCTTCTTAGTTGTTGTTTGAACCTGATCCTTCTGTTAGGAGGAAAGTGAAGCAGTATTCTATGAGAGAGGTTCCCCCTGTATGGAGGGAAGCAGTTGCTGCTGATCCTAATAATGGTATTATGGCTACACCGGCTCATTTTCAGCGAGTGTGGGTACATGTTCCTTGGAAGAGAGCTGAGGTCCTGGCTCTTAAGCAGACTTTGCCTGACCCCCGTAAAAATCCTGCTGGTTACTACAAGGAGTTGTCTCAGACAGTTGATGCGTGTGTTATGAATTTAGCTGACGTGGATATGTTGTTGGGTAACGTAGCTCCCCAACCTTTGTGGGCGAAGATCTGTCACGAGGATCATGCGCCAGAGTTAGGAGATACGTGGGTTAATATTGTTGCTGCAGATGGTCGAAAGGTAGGGGGTGCCAAACCTGAGCCTATAGTTGCAGAATTACCTGGTAGGATTCTAAATTTAATGAAAACCTTGATGACTCCTATGCGAGTGAATTGGGACAAGTTAGCAGCATGCAAACAAAAGAAAGACGAGAGTGTGTCTGATTTCTTCACCAGGTTTGATGAAATATTTATTGATCACAGTGGTCAGGACATGAGTACAGAAGGTGGTCAAAGGCTGTTTGTAGATAAGTTTGTTTTTAATTTTCTCCCTGAGCTTTCTAATAAGTTAAAGGACTCTGAGAGTTCATGGGCTGTTTCTTCTTCGGTACAGATATTGGCTACTGCACAATACTATGAGAACAGAGATAAAGATGAGAAGGATAAAGTAGAGAAGAAGGCTAAAGAATTGAAGACGAAGGTTCTTTTACAGCAGGTGTATCTGTCTCGCCCTAATCAGCGTCAGCAACCTTCCCAGTTTAAGCATCCCCCACAGTTTCAGAGATTGTTGCAGAAGCCTGAGTCTTTTCCTCCGCGACTTCCGCTAGGCCATAATCAGTGTGCTTACTGTAGGGAAGAAGGTCATTTCAAGAGTAGTTGTCCGGTTTTGCTACAACGTACGAATGGTGTGCCTGGTCAGAGAGGTCGTGGTGGTTCCCAACAAGCGCCTAGGGGTAGAGGACGTGGTACGTTTTCTCAGAATGGACGTTCCTTTCCCCCTCAGAATTCTATGAATTATTTTGATCAACAGAATGTTCCGATTGTTCAGTCTGCTCAGTACTACGCGGATGACTATTATGTTGAAAGCGAGAGTGCTGGTTTTAATGGTAGCTAGGACAGCCATGGACAAAGGGAGGGAGTAGTGTCAGTTCCAGTAGACCAGAGTGGACCTTATGTTGAAGTAATTACATCAGGTGTGGCAGAACCTTTTCTTTTGGATACTGGTGCGGCTAAGAGTTCTATCATGCACTCTAAACTCCCTGGCGCACCTTTGTCTGGTTTGATGAATGTCTTGGTAGGATTTTCTGGCGCCCCAGTTCGTAATCCGGTTTCTAGTCCTTTGCCTCTTTCTATTGGGCCTTGTGAATTGGAAGCACCCCTTATTCTAACGACAGGTTGTGGTGAGAATTTGTTGGTTTTGGATTTGTTGAAAAGATTGTATGCGACATTACATTGTTCTCCTTCGGGAGTATATCTTACGTTGGGTAAGAGAGTGATCTCTCCGATGTATTTGTATAAAGATCGGCTTCCACTGGAATTGCGTTCGCTCCCTGATACTCTCTGGGCTACAGGTCCCAATGATGTTGGCCTCTTGCAGATTCCACCCTATGTTGTTACCCTCAAGTCAAATGCTAAGCTACCTCGCATTCCCCAATACAAGATCTCTAGTGATGGTGAAAGAGCTCTTTTAGCGATGATCTATGATTTGGTTGAGAAAGGTGTGATTGAAGAAACAAGAGATAATGTGTGTAACAGTCCTGTTCTGCCTGTCCTTAAGCGTACTGATTCTTCCCAGCCACCTGTGTATCGGTTTGTGATCGACCTTCGAGAGGTCAATAAAATTGTCGTGCCACAGTTTCCTGTTGTTCCAGACATTACTGCCTTATTGACTATGATCCCTGCTTCAGCTGCTTAGTTTTCTGTTATCGATCTGAAGAAAGCTTTCTTTAGTATTCTGATTGCTGAAGAAAGTAGGGATATTTTTGGCTTCTCTTTAGGAGGCCGAAGTTTCCAGTTTAAGGCTTTGAAAACTCAGCTTGATGCTTTTGTCTTGCCTCCTGGTGCAACTCTTGTACAGTATGTTGATGATCTGTTGGTTGCTGCTGATGATGAAGAGATTTGTAAAGCAGTTATGCTTTCTTTGTTGCGACATTTGTCTGACCTTCATCATAAAGTATCACCTTCGAAGTTGCAGTATTGCCGCCAAGAAGTGACCTACTTAGGTCATCTCTTGTCGAAGGAGGGAAGACGATTGACCCCAGAGCGTATTCAAGCGATTGCTCAAATGACTGTGCCATCCACACAGAGAGAGGTGCGTGCCTTTTTGGGTATCACCTCGTATTGTAGACCGTGGATTCCGAATTTTTCTTTAGTGGCGAAACCTTTGTTGGCACTTACTCTTAAGGACACACCAAATCCTCTTCCTTGGTCTGAAGAATGTCAGAAGAGTTTTTCTGAGTGGCGTGATGCATTGTGTTCTGCTCCGGTGTTGGGTACTCCCGACTACAGTAAGTCTTTTACACTCTACGTACACGAGAGAGAAGGTTGTGTGTTGTCAGTGTTGACGCAACAATTTGGAGACAAGCAGCGTCCATGTGCGTATTTTTCAGCTACTTTAGATCCGGTAGCTAAGGCGTTGCCTAGTTGTTTGAGAGCTACAGCGTCAGCGGCTGTTTCTATCCGACAGTCTGCTGGTTTGGTATTGGATAATACATTGATTGTGATGGTCCCACATGCAGAGGATACCTTATTGAATAGAACAAGGACTCAGCACCTTACTAGTGCGCGTTTGTCAGGTTATGGGTTGACGCTTTTGGCTAGTCATGTTCACATTAAGCGGTGCAACACATTGAATCCAGCTACATTGTTGCCGATTCCTGTAGAGACAGATGCTCAGGAGCAGCATGATTGTTTTCTCCTGACAGAGGAGGAAACGAAGGGTAGAGTTGATCTGAAAGATACTCCTCTTTCGAATCCAGATGGTACCCTATGGATAGATGGTTCATGCTTTAAGCTTCCGAATGGCAATACGACTGCAGTGTATAGGGTTACGACTTTGCACACGATTGTTGAAACTGCACGTATTGCACAGAATTCAGCACAAGCAGCAGAGTTGATTGCACTGACGAGAGCGTGTGGGTTTTCGAAAGGAAAGAGAGTGATGTGTATACTGATAGCCAATATGCATTTGGTGTGGCTCATAGCTTTGGACGTTTTTGGAGAGAGAGAGGATTTCTTACTTCTCATGGTACGAAAATTCAGCATGGACAATTAGTGAATGAACTTCTTGAGTCACTTACCTTGCCGACAAAAGTTGCGATTGTGAAGTGCAGTGCACATAGGAAAGTTACGGATGATGATGGTCGTGGTAATGCGTTTGCGGATGAAGTAGCAAGAGAAACGGCGAAAGATGTGACGAGTCGAATGTATGTTGCAGGTCCTGCTAGATGGATAATGGCAGGAGGAATGTGTGAAGATACAATAGAAAGTGTGAAATCGATTCAGGCAGAAGCTACTGAGAAAGAATTGAGTGTGTGGAGAGAGACTACGGGAATGTTGGATTCGACTGGCTGTTGGGTTGAGTTGTCGGAGCACCAGCGATGGTTGTTGCCTGATGCGTATGTGCTCCTAGTGGTTACGATGGCTCATGGGTTGGCTCATATCAGTTCAAAAGGGATATGTAAGTTGTTGGCTCCGGTATGGCTGAATGCTGGAATTCCTAAATGTGCTGAGAATTTGGTTAAAAACTGCATGATTTGCTTGATGCATAATCCTGGCAAGGGAACCCCAACTCCAGCGGGTCATTTTGCTCCTCCAACGTATCCATTTGAGGTGCTACAGCTGGACTTTATTCACATGGAAAGATGCAATAACCTAAAGTATGTCCTTGTGGTTGTTTGTGCCTTTTCCAGATGGATAGAGGCCTACCCACTCAAGGATAATACTGCTTTATCTACAGCCAAGGTTTTGCTCAAGGAATATTTCCCTAGGTATGGTTTGCCGAGGATGGTATGGAGTGACAACGGAAGTGAATTTGTGGGTCAGATTATGAAGAAAGTGTGTGCGGGTTTGGGAATCAAACAGAAATTTCATGCTGCGAATCACCCCCAGTCAGCTGGTTTGGTCCAGTGCTACAATGGCACTCTTAAGCTTAAATTGGCCAAGATACAAGCAAGCACTGCCCTTACATGGCCCGACGCTTTGCCGTTGGCACTTTTGTCAACAAGGATGACAGTACATTCTCGTGTGGGACTTAGCCCATACAAAATTGTTTTTGGTTGCCCGGCGAATGTTTGGAGTGTGCCAAGGCCGAATGAATATAGCGACAACGAGTATCCTATGTTGGTTGATTACTTACATGACTTGACTGCTAAATTGCGTGTTCTTCACCAACAGGTGCACAATACTTTACCTTCAGCCTCTGTGGATGCGGGTCACTTGATTCAACCTGGCGATTGGACCCTGATCAAGAATTTCCAAAGGACGAAGAACCTCTAGCCGAGGTGGACGGGTCCATACCAGGTGTCATTGGCGACTCGGACTGCTGTCAAGGTTTGCGGCAAGAAAAATTGGGTGCACGCCACCCATTGTAAAAGGATACCCTTGCTCTTACCATATGACCAGTGGGTCAGAGATGGTCTTGCTGATTCTGAGAATGAAAGGGTTCCGAGATTTGTGCCTTTTAGTGATGCATGTTTGAAATGGATTCAGTCGGAACGTGCGGATGACGAAGTTCTGCAAGAAGCTGTGCCATTGCATTTGAGACTTGATACTACGCAACCCGAGATGCTTTTTCAGGATCAGACGGTGTCTGGTAAAGAACGCTATAATCTGCGGTCTAAAAAGGACAAATAAAATTTGTTGAAGTTTTTTTGAGAATTATACTCTTTCAGAAACTAAACTTTTTTTGTTCTATTTTTCCTTTTTTGAGCTACCATCCGAGCTCAGCTGCAGGCTCACGGTATAAGTTCTTAAGGGGTGACCCGCGTACTGACACAAGGTCTGCGGTTCTAAGGATGTCTAGGACGCCTGGACGCACTCTTAAGTGAAGAATGAAAATTGCCGTGAGCAGCACGTTAGAGGATGGAGTTTTTTGTAACTGAGAGAGTTGTTGATAAAATGGATTTTAAGATGAGATTTTATACATTAATGCGTAGCAAATGTTTTATCATATTGTGTTATTTTATGTTTTTAAGTATAACATTAGTTTTTGTGGGTTGGATTGTTTATGCTACATCACTGAAATCTGCACCCACTTCCCAACCTATGCTTTCCTCTACTACTGTTTCTTTGCACCAATTTTACACGTTGCCTGAACATGAACAGACAAGGAGGTCAGAATTTGTTAACAATTTGTTTATACAGCTGTTGCATCAGCATCAGTTGGTAGTAAATACCACTAATTGCTGGGTTTGTGATCTTATGCCTCATACGACAGATAGAGGTATGCCTTATCTGGTTTTGCCTTTTTCTTTCAATGGGTCTGTATGGGCTTTTCAGACTATGTTCATCTATGCAAATGAGGTATATCCCTTACGTTCCGTGAAAGAAAATCCAAGTAATAGTGCCTTGATAAAGGGAATAGTAGATATGATCCGAGATATTGATGCATATAATACTATCCCTAAGGATGAGGTGCAGGCTTACGTTGGTTGGAACGTGACTGGATATAGTACTAGTTTGACAGAGAAGGAGAGACGAAAAAGGTCTCTCCCGATTTGGATTGTACCACATCGAGGCCACTTTTGTTTGCAAGGTAGTGGTCGAAATCCGAGAGCTCAGCTAGGTAAGAGTGTGTGTGCTCAAACCTGTGTTTATTCATCTCAGACATCTCCTCCGTTCGTGCCAGCTAAAGGCACGTATTTTGTTTGTCACGACAGAGCCTACACATGGTTGCCGCCTGATTTCTCGGGACTTGTTATGCAGCGTTTTTGCTTCCCCCTACATACACTACAACTCCAGACTATCATAGGACAAGATATGGTAGAGGTGTCTTCGATCAGGAAGATACCGCAGCACAGGAGTAGGAGGCTTTTTCAAGGGTTTTCTACCGTTTTGGGGTCCTATGGCCAATAGCAGGAATATACGACAACTTACGAGAGTGGTTGAGGCCACTATAAATGAAACTGCAGGTGCCCTTAGTAATGTTACCGCTGAGCTTCAAGCGGATCGTATTATGACGTTACAAAACCGTATGGTTTTAGACATTATACTCGCAGATAGAGGAGGGGTATGCAAATTGATCCAATCTAGTTGCTGTGTTTTCATACCAGACAATGCCCCTAAAGTATACCAAGCCATCTCTAGATTGCATAAGGTCTCTGAGTCTATTCATGTGGATGAAGGAGACTGGTCATTGACTGGATGGTTTTGGGGACTACTGTCCAAATGGGGATGGAAGATGCTGATATTCTTTGGTATGGTTTTAGCTATCCTTTTCTCCTGCTGTCTTTGCATCCAGTGCGGTCCCGCCATTTGTAGTCTTTGTGCTACCTTGTGTGTGCGGAGACCTGTCTCGAGAGAAGTAGAGAGTAGTAGGATGATGCTCCAGCAACACCTTGATGATCTGATGAATATAGACCTAGATTCAGATTAACATGAGTTTGGGTTATTGCCTACGTAATGGCAAAAGGAGGGTTTGAGGTTCTGTAAAATTCTGTTTTGTTCCGTGAGGATATGGTTCCGTCACGATTTTGGTGATGTTGTACCGTATTTAGTAAGTACAGCTAATATGGAGTGAATTCGTCATGTTAACTAGCGAGTTCATTACGTATTCAGAGACTTTGTCTCGAATATGGGTTCCAATTTGTCCATGCTTCTATTTTGTGTTGCCATCACGTAGGCCCGTGGGCCCGTGGAGGTAACCGAACGAACAAAGTTGCATGGGCTTCGTTGTTCATGCACTTATTAACTAGGCCTTTTCTTGACTCTAAGGTGAACTGTAAGAAACTGACCTTGCTAAGCCAATTTCCTTGGTTGATCGTTGTCTGAGATTGCCAATCAAAGTTCAGGACATTGTTAACTTTTAGGTTCTTTACACATGCCTTATCTTGCTCGTTATCTGTCATTGTTTCCTTTCTATGCTTCTTCATTACATGCATTGTGCTTTCAATTATGGGTTTGTCCGGCTTGTGGAGATTGAATTTGGGACATTCCTAATAATTAACTTTGGGTTAGGTTATTGCAAACTGAGATTTCTGTTATGTGATACTTTGTTTCAAAATGTACCTTATTGGCTAGAATTTTGCACAGTGGGTGTGCATTTGTAATGTGAATATTGGGCATGAAAAGGGATGTTTCGCCTTACAAAATTGAACAGTTTCCTGAGGATTTCTGTTACTAGCTGCAGCTAATAAATTTGGTCTTTGACGCCACCCAGAAGTATTCCGTGTCTCTGTATACCAAGACAGGTGAATCCGAAGTCTTTGAGCGTGCCCCTGGCGCCGCTGGGTTTAAAACCCGGTTCTTCAATGCTGTGCTGAGTGCCCCCCCTGCTGTTTATTTGGGCCATTTTTGTGAGCTGTGGAGTTCGGGCCCAGGGAGACCACGAGGGCCTCGTGTGAGCCTGCTGCTTGCTCGTGGTATTGCATGCTGCTGCCAGAGAGCCCGAGAAGCCCCATTTGAGCCTACTATCGTGATGAGCTGCAAACAACACCAGGAGTAAGCCCTCACCACACCCTGCAGCTAGACCATGCCGGAGTGCCACGTGAGCCCACCACTGAGGTCAGGGCTGTGCACCAGGCAGGCGACCATCTGAGAAGAAGGG
The DNA here is from genome assembly GCF_964263255.1 of Lissotriton vulgaris. Taxonomy (NCBI): domain Eukaryota; kingdom Metazoa; phylum Chordata; class Amphibia; order Caudata; family Salamandridae; genus Lissotriton; species Lissotriton vulgaris. The sequence goes on from NC_141685.1 coordinate 1,208,306,474, forward strand.
AGGGAGGACCAGCCACTCGAATTCTACCCGACACAGTCACCACGACCCCGGCCAGACACCCGCCAGCACGCCCGAGAGGGGGGTGAGCAGCACACGTGCCGCAGAGCGCACCACGCACACGCCAAAATGGTGCTAATTCCCGCCATAGAACCATTTATCATAGACGGAGCTCAGTCGGCCCTCGCTCCGCGATGGAGAGACTGGGTTGATCGCCTCCAGATCTACTTCGAAGGAGCAGGCACGGCCCGGGAAAAGATATCCACCGTATATGCAAAACGATAGTGGAAGCCACGCCGAAGGCGTACCACACCCTCCTCAACGCTTTAAACGCGCACTTCGAACCTATGGCAAGTAAAGACTATGAGAGGTTCATCTTCCGCCAGGCTAAGCAGGAAGCAGAGGAGTCATTGGACGCCTTCCATGGGAGGTTGAAAGAGTTGGCCAGCACGTGCGGATTCCGTGATGAACAGAAAGAAATCCGAGGACAGATAATTCAAGAGTGTTACTCTTCCAAACTCAGAGTCACCATCCTCCAGGAAGACGGCAAGCCACTAGCGGACATCCTCAAGCTGGGGCGATCCAAGGAACTGTCGCAGGCTAGAGCTTCCCACAAGGAAGCAGCTCTCCATCGGCCCATCAAAACGGAGCAAGTCAACATGGCGGAGACAGCGAAGTCGTGAGACCAAAAATGCCCCAATATGCTGGCAAGAAACAGCAGGACAAGTGTAAAGAGTGTGGATACTGTGGGGGACCGCCCCTTTGCATGCAGGATTGCCCGGCGAAAGGAAAAAGGTGCAGCGCATGTGGGTGGATGAACCACTATGCGGCGTATTGGCGGTCGACGAAGTCAAAGAAGGAAACTGCGCAAGCAGTCGCGGAGGAACGAGACAGTGAAGACATGGACGACGACACAAGTGACTATTCGGTTCACTATGTGTTTGCGATTGATCAGCCAGGACGGAAGAAGCAACGCCTGCCAAAATGCTGCATCAATATCCATCAACTAGAGGTGAGAGCCACTATCGACACAGGAACATCCATTGAACTGATGGCGGCCAACGTGTACAACCAGCTTATTAACAAGCCCCCCCTCCACGAAGCAAGAAATAGGGTATTCGCATTTGGCCAGAAGATGCCAATTCCACTAATAGGGTGTTTCAAAACAGAGCTGCAACATCACGGCCTCAAAGTCCCCACCACTGTATACGTCACCAAGGAAGGTATCGGCATGCTACTCAGTGGACAATCAGCAGAAGAGCTGAGGCTCATATCGTTCGCCATGGCAGTGCTAGAAGATGAACTAGAGACCAACTTAGAAGAATTCGGAGACCTCTTCAAAGGCATTGGGTGCCTGAAAGGGAAGGAAGTCTCGACCCATCGGTCCAACCGGTGGCACTGAGACACAGACGCATCGCGTTCCACTTGAGGAAGAAGGTCGAGGAAGAACTGGAGGTGCTGGAGAAACAGAGCATCATCGAGAAAGTGAGTGGGCCCACCCCGTGGGTGTCCCCGATCGTGGTGGCTCAGAAACCTAAACAGCCAGGACAAGTCCGAATCTGTGTGGACATGCGCCTCCCAAACGCATCTGTAAAGAGGGAACGTCACCTAACCCCAACCATCGACGATATACTGGGAGAGTTGAACGATGCAAAATGGTTCTCAAAGATGGACCTCCGGTCGGGGTATCACCAACTGCCACTTCACCCGGACTCTCGATACCTAACCACCTTCTCACACACGTAGGCCTCCGAAGGTACCGACGCCTCAATTTTGGGATATCGAGTGCCTCTGAGGTGTTCCTAAACACCATCCGTGAAGTCCTCAGTGGGCTCCCAGGAGTTTTAAACATGAGCGATGATCTGCTCATCTACGCATCAGTTGAAGACCACCATCAGAGGCTGAGGGGAATCCTACAAAGGATCAAAGAGTCCGGCCTGACCCTACACCGGGAGAAGTGTCAATTCCTGAGAAACAGGATCAGCTTTTTTGGTTATACATTCTCAGACCAAGGAATCACCCCGGACCCCAAAAAGGTGAGGGATGTTCAAGAATCCCCTGCCCCCACCAACATCTCAGAAACCAGGAGTTTCCTAGGCATGGTGAACTTTTGCGGACGCTTCGTCCCCGATCTTTCCAACCTCACCAAACCTTTGAGGGAACTTACAAAGTCCACCACAACGTGGCAGTGGGGGCCAGAACAGGAACAAGCCTTCGAAGCCACGAAACTGGCTCTGTCAGCAGACACAACCCTATCCTATTTTGACCCGACCAGATCCACCAACGTCGCAGTGGACGCCAGCCCCTATGGGCTAGGAGCAGTACTCACTCAACTACAAAGCAATGAAGAATGGGCCCGATTGCATACGCAAGCCGCTCTTTAACTGACACAGAGCAGAGATATTCGCAGATAGAGCAGGAAGCAATCCCCATCCACTGGGCCTGTCGGCACTTCCATGTCTATGTGTATGGTCATCCATTCACAGTGTCGACGGACCACAAACCGCTCATACCCCTATTCCATGGCTCAGTGTCCAAATCTCCACCACGGATTGAGAAGTGGATACTTCCGCTCCAAGGCTATGACTACCGGGTAGAGTACAAACCCGGCTCATCGAATCCCACAGACTACCTCTCGAGACATCCCCGAACGGATACACAAGTGGAAAGACAGGAGGCGGAAGATACCGAAGAGTACGTCCGGCTGGTACTGGAGAGAGCTCGGCCCCTGCCAATGAGTCTGGAATCTATCATTGAAGCCACCCGGGGAGATGAGTGTCTACAACTGGTCACCGAGGCTGTCCAAAAGAATGACTGGCGCCCGATCCAAGCCACCCTGAACAGGCGGACACTGCAAGCGAAAGGGGCACTAGAGTCCTTGATGCGGGTAAAAGACGAACTGTCGGTCGACAGCTGGGGTTGCCTCCTGCGAGAACCACGATTGGTGATGCCCCTCAGCCTGGCTCAGCAAGCCGTTGACCTGGCACACCGGGGGCACCAAGGCATGGTAAAGACCAAGAGTCGGCTGAGGGCCAAAGTATGGTTTCCGGGAATGGACGCAATGGTCGAACAGACCGTCTGGACCTGCGCCTGGTGTCAAGCAGCAGGGCCGTCGGATCGCCCTCACCCTGTCATAACCGAGGATAACCCTAAAAGGCCTTGGGAATGTGTAAGCGCAGACTTTGGACATCTTCCCGATGGGCGCTATGCACTGGTGATCATCGATGACTTCACAAAGTACCCGGAAGTGGAGATTGTAGGGAGCCAGGCGGCCACGGAGGTCATTGCCAAGTTCGAAAAAACCATTGCTACGCACAGAATATTCGAGGTGGTCAAAACAGACAATGGTCCACCCTTCCAAGGACAGGAGTTTGCGGACTACCTGAGGAGCTGGGGGATCAACCACAGGAAAGTGACTCCCCGCTGGCCTCAGGTCAATGGGGAAGTGGAGAGATTTATGCGTACGCTCAACAAAACAATACGCATTGCCCATGCCAACGGATCACCCGTGGAAAGAGCCATCTACAGCTTCTTAAGAGAGTACCGGCTGACAACTCATCTCACAACCGAGGCTGCCCCCGGTCCCGCAACCATGGGCCGAGTAGTCAAAGACACCATCCCGAACCACCCAAACTGGGTCCCAGCTCAAGTGGATGTGGAAAGAACTCTGGCTAACCGAACCCAATCCAACAACCAAGCCAGCGCCAGGAGACGGGCCAAAGAATCGGACATCCAAGAAGGAGACAATGTGTTCATCAAAGACCAACATCCAGGGAGAAAATTCCGGCTCCCGTTCGAGCACCAGCCCTGGACCGTTATCCGCCGAACTGGCACTATGGTGACCGCCCAGAGGGGGTCCGAAGTTGTCACTCGAAACATTTAGTTTTTCAAGCAGGCACACCCCGGAGCACCGGATTGTCAGGAGCCAGATCGCTCGACAACCAGGCCTAGCCCATCAACGGATGAAGACGACTATGAACTACCAGAATGTTGCCTCACTGGAAGTGAGAACCGAATGGACCCGGACACTCGGCTGATGCAGGAGGCACCCAGGGACAGCCTGCCAAGCTCTCCCGTGTGGTCTCCGACAAGTGAAACCTCGCCGAGAGCAACACTGTCAGTGCCATCATCAAGGAGGGAGCATTCCAGGTATGGTCTGCTCCACAACCCAGCACCATCCTCCTGGCTAGCTGATTTTATGGTGTGACCATCCAGAGACTGGAAGCCAAGAGACTGTTAACAGACCCTCGTTATTTCTATGATGCTAGTTATGTTTTGTTCAAATAAAGGTTAAAAGGAGTGTAGTGTCCTGCGGCGCTGGGTAGCGCTCCAGCCTACCTGCGCCTGCGAGGGCACGTGAGCGTGAGCGCGTGTCGTCACGCGCGCAAGATAAAAATAAAGGGGCGTGGCCGACTAGTCAGTCTGGAGCCACGAGTTAAAGCAAATACTGGCTCCCGAGTTTCATTGATGTTTCGGCGCCGCTGTTAATCGCGCTAGCGCTAATTTAAACATCACATCTTTAACACTACTAAATACAACAATATGCGCTGCTTTTCTAGTTTCACTTAGTCAAGAAAGAACTTAAGCAGTACGTTTTGTTGGTTCTGGTGATTTAGAATGCCAGCTTGCATTGCATGCTTTACTCCTTCATGGACGCAGATTACCACTCCGCATGTCGCAGTTCATTGACTAGTTGTAGTTTCTGCTTGAATGTTGCCTTTTCATACAGGATTAGTAGAGTCAGAAGATATTTGGCCTTCAGTTACATTTGTTTTATTACTTTAAGGATTAGCTCAAGTATTGTCTTCGAAAGGCATCAGCTAATGGTTTGACAGAGCATGATTTTCAACACGTTTACATCTCGTCTCGTAACAGGCTTGGGTAGAAATGGTTCCACCATCGAGTCTCTCAGCAGAGTTCATTAGAATTTCTGATTATTATCCACTTGGCGTGTTCTGCTATTTTGTTATGTCCACGAAGCACATCTTTTTTTTCACCATGCTTAACAATGCTTAAAAAATACCAATAATCACAATTGAAAATAAGCACTGCAGGGCAGGTTTGGCAGGTGCATGTAACACCAATCTCATTGTTACATCTAATAATCTTGCATTTTATATGTTTCAGCACGGCGTTCGCTTCAATGTTTGCAACACGGGCGTCGCGCTTTGTTTTAGCATGGTGCCCACTTTTAAGCTTACCATCCTAATAGCTCTAAGTCTTGCAAATGCAAGACCTATTGCATTGCAAATGCTTGTTCTAGATGGGGGGGAGAGGGGTACTAAAACGAAAGAATTGTTCTTCATGTCTACAATAACGCATTAACGGTATTGTATGCGAACATAAGTTTCCAGGGGATTGGGCTGCGCCTGATGGTGTGGATTTACTATGTGCCTGCCTCCCTATTGTGACCTAGTTCTGCTGTGTAGTGTCTTCGGCTGGGGCGCTGATCTGGAGTTACGTAACCTGAACGGTTATGTAGGCTTCTGTGTACCCAGGAAGGGCATTGAGCTTAGTCACTTCTCTCTCCTCTCTCCACGATGGGTAAAGACAGGCCTTAGCATCCACAGCCAGCTCAACCTACTACTCAATACCCCACACCCCGCTATGCTACACATAGGCTCACTCATTTGGAGCACTTGACGCACCCCGGACCCTCAACAGGGAGGTAGGAGCAGTCCTCTCATAGAGAAATCTTGGTGGCCTTACAGGAGTTGGGGGCGGCCTTGGAGGGACAGATAACCGGGGTGTCCATCAAGGTAATCTATTGATGGCTGACATCTGGAAGATGGCTTACAAAGTTGAAACTGCAGAGACTGATATATCTACTTAACATACTGAGGTGAAACAGGTTAAACAACAGGTTGTTCACCTACAAGTGGCCTCAGGCTCTCCGGAAAGGAAAGTTGAAGGTGCAGAGGGTCGGTCCAGGAGGAATAATGTTAGTTTACCTGAAAGGGCTGAGGGGTTGTCAGCTGAGCAGTTTCCGGAGAATTGGGTGAAGACTGTGCTAAGTCCTAAAGATCTGTGTCTTTTGTTCATCTTAGAAAAAGTATAAACAAAAAAAGAGAATTTAAATAGGTCTCAAAAAGCCACAGAGACGGAGTGATGCAACTGGGGAATCACACACCCACTTTGGGTGGATAGGAAAGCCCTCACACACCGACCTAGTCAGTGTCATGCTTCATCATAGGGCCCCACCAAAAGAGTCTGAGTGCCTCTTTGGTGTGCTACGACGCCAGAAGACTGCGGAGCTGGTTGTGTGAAAAGGGCGTGTAGTGAGGTATAAAAGTAAAAGTGCCTAAAGGGTATCTGAAAAAAATATTGTAATGATTGATCCCTAAGACACGGTTAAAAGGGGTTATGTGTCTGAATTTTTTGCCAAAGGTAATGGATTGGTTAATTCAGAATTAAAGTTAGTCAGTCAACATGTTTCTGCCTTTACAGTGGTTTAAATTTACCAAGGCATTCATCAGGACTAGTTTATACCCCGGCGGTATGGACTCTCTAATCGTCCACCCTAACCTGGGGGCGTGAAAGTGAAAAAATAAAAAATGTGATAAAGTGCATAAAAAAAGGGGGGAAGAGCAGGTTGCTCATTCCAAAAATACTCCTGGTTTAGGAGTGTTTCTGCACCTGTAAAATGAATAACACAGACAAACAAAGAAGACATACACACAATTAGTTGTTGGGATAGGTCATTGCGTTTGCCCAGGGTGCTCCATAGTATTTAACCAAAAAGATCACTACTCTAGTAAGACAAGCGGAAGAAAGAGGACATCTGTCCAAAAATGAAGCTGAATTTTTGGACAGCAGCAGCGATGTCACACCATATTTTTACACACTGCCTAAGATGCACCAAAGCAGGTTGCCACCTCCTGGCCGTCCCATAGTGTCAGGGATAGGCTCCCTCTTGGAGCCTCTATCGCGATTCTGCGATCAATTTCTAAAACCACTGGTGCAGTCAACCCCGACCTATCTAAGAGATTCCAAGAGCCTATTACGGCTCCTCTCAGACATCACCTTCGTGGAAAACTCAGTCACTTTAGTGACGCTGGATGTTGAAAGTCTCTATACTATCATCCCCCAGGACGACACAATCAAAGTCCTGGAAGAGTCACTGAACTCAATTGAGTGGAAATATCAGACACCCAAATCATTCATCATCGAGTGTGCGACTATAGCACTCAAAGAGAATTTCTTCTCCTTCAAGAACAAGTTGTTCCTCCAATGCTCAGGTACATCTTTGGGCAGCACATTTGCCCCTAGTGTGGCTGGACTCTATGTGGCTGATTTTGAAGCCAAATACATCTTGCCGCCATCCGCAGACTTTTCGCCTTCCATGCTTTTATGGAAGCGCTACATTGACGATATTTCGCTCCTATGGACAGACAGTGACAGTGACCTCGAGTCATTCTTGGTATGGATCAACATTCTTGACCATAACCTTAGGTTCACTCACACCACCAGCAAAAATGACATTGTCTTCCTCGATGTAGTGATCTCTGTCTCTGGCACATGTCTAACCACGAAAACTCATCAAAAACCAACAGCCAAGAACAATCTACTAGAGTTCAGCAGTTTCCATCCCCGCCCTCTGGAGGAAAATCTCCCGTATGGGCAATATCTTAGACTGAGAAGGAATTGCAGTACTCTGACGGATTTCAAAGAACAGTCCTCTGGTTTCACTGAGAAATTGAGAGACAGAGGTTACCCAACGGCAACCCTAAACAAGGGTTTCAAGAGAGCAAGAAACCAGTCGAGAGAGGCCTTGTTGGAAGAAAAAAACAGTAACCAAGCAACAATACCAATCACCTGTGTAACTACCTTCAATAGCCTGTCTAACCTTATGAAGAAGACAATAAACAAATATTGGAGTATCATAAAATCCTCGAAAGAGGATTGGGAAAAGCCTCTCTTCTCTTTCAAGAAGGGTCGAAGTCTGAAGGATGCCTTAGTTCATACCTGTCCAAAAGAAAAGACACCCCCCAAAATCCCTACAGTGATGGCGGCATGGGGTTTACCTCAAATCACAGGGCACTACCCCTGCTCAGATTGCAGCGTGTGCCACCTAACGGAGGCTTCAAAAACACTCTCGTTGGAGCGAGGAAAAATCTGGACCCAGGCCGCACACACAAACTGCAACTCGACTAATGTGGTGTATTTAATCACATGTCCCTGTGCCCTACGCTATGTAGGTATGACTACACGCAAAGTGAAACAGCGTATCTGTGAGCACCGTAGTAATATCAGGTGCAAAAAAGCAACGACGAAACTGAGTCATCACTTTCTGGACTGCAATCACACCACCAATGACATGAAATGGACAATTATAGAAGCAATCACTGGCACCACTAACATTTCGAGCAGGCTGTTTGAAAAAGAACAGCGCTGGGTGTACCGTTTGGGTACCAACACTGTGGGGTTGAATGATGACATCCCGTGGAATACTGTCCTGGGGTAACAAGGTGGTTCATGACACATGTCAGAGCAGCTGTCACCACCATCTACCCTTGATTCATTGGTGGGCTCATGTATCATTGTTTTTGCATATCAAAAACAGTGGTTTCCTTCACCATAGTGTCACTCTGGAGGTTTTCCTCCTCTGATATTGTCTATCCATTACTAGCAATTCTGTGACACCACAACCTATGTATAGCTTTGAATCCACAGTGTTTGAATTATCATGACCCATGTCACACTCCCTGCATACTTGTTTACAGTATATACTGAGCAGCTTATGGATCGAGTAAAGTTTTTATTACAAGCATTGAGGCAGCAGGGCTGCCATGGTAACATGCACGGTCCGATTGGCTATGGAATCCAAGCCTCGATCAGACACACGCCACGCCCACCTAACCCGGGCCGGCGCATTTCAAGCCTCGCTTTGGTGTGGGACACGCCCACCCGGAAGAGCGAGGAACAACGAGCAAACGCTTTTTAAACTCAGAAACCGGCCCCGCTCCCCATCGTCGGGGTCTTGTCCTGAGGTTATGCTAGGTGCAAAAGCGGGCTGAGACCGTTGAAGGCGTGAGTTGCTGAACCACCATGATCTGCCTTCAGCGACACGATTGAGCTAAGTCAAACCCGATCCAATGTATTTCAAGCCTTTACTTTCTATTTTCAGGATGTGCCAGGTACGCTCCTACCCCCCTCCCGAGACCCATGGTGCAGTTAGCGCCATATTCTAAAGTGAGATATCTATTGAATCCTTGAATTATTCGGTGGGGTCACAGACCTTTGGTCCATTGATCCCTCCTATGGAGTGCTTTTATCGAGTTTTTAACCCTTTCTAGTCACTCTGTGTGTTTTAAGCACTTATTTTCACTTCACTTACCCAGAATTAGTGGTATCATCCCTATAGGGCTATATGGATGGTGTTAACTTTAGTGTTTATTTGGGAACACTACCTATGCCACAACTATGGAGCACCCTGGGCAAACGCAATGACCTATACCAACAACTAATTGTGTGTATGTCTTCTTTGTTTGTCTGTGTTATTCATTTTACAGGTGCAGAAACACTCCTAAACCAGGAGTATTTTTGGAATGAGCAACCTGCTCTTCCCTTCTTTTTTTATGCACTTTATCACATTTTTTATTTTTTCACTTTCACGCCCCCAGGTTAGGGTGGACGATTAGAGAGTCCATACCGCTGGGGTATAAACTAGTCCTGATGAATGCCTAGGTAAATTTAAACCACTGTAAAGGCAGAAACATGTTGACTGACTAACTTTAATTCTGAATTAACCAATCCATTACCTTTGGCAAAAAATTCAGACACATAACCCCTTTTAACCGTGTCTTAGGGATCAATCATTAAAATATTTTTTGCAGATACCCTTTCGGCACTTTTACTTTATACCTCACTGCACGCCCTTTTCACACAACCAGCTCCGCAGTCTTCTGGCGTCGTAGCACACCAAAGAGGCACTCGGCCTCTTTTGGTGGGGCCCTATGATGAAGCATGACACTGACTAGGTCGGTGTGTGAGGGCTTTCTTATCCACCCAAAGTGGGTGTGTGATTCCCCAGTTGCATCGCTCCGTCTCTGTGGCTTTTTGAGACCTATTTAACCTCTCTTTATTTGTTTATACGTACTAACCGGGGACTAAGAGAGTGTTCCTTAATCTCCCTGCCTCTCCTATTGTTGTTTTGCATCTTAGAAAAAGTGCATAGTCCTTTAGTGCGGGTACCCCCACCAGGTGCCCCTCCAAGGCCGAATAATGTTAGGATTTTGTTTTATAAGGATAGGGATGCGATCCTGAGGGTGGCAGAAAGGCTCCCATCCCACAGTATTAACATTGCAACATAGCAATTTATACAGATTATACCAAATAGGTGCAGGGCAAATGCAAATCCTTTCTCAAGGTGGAACAGCATTTCCGCCCAATGAATCTCAGGTATATGATCTATATCCTGCAAACGCAGAGTTATTACCTCCGGGAGGTCTAACTTTTTAGAACGCCCAGAGGATGTTTGGTCCTGGCTGGACATTTTGGACGTGTGCCCTGCATGCACTTAAAGCATCCCGATCTCTTTAAAGCTCATGGGGGTCATTGGTGGCACAAGCACCCTTGTAAGAGAGAGGGCACTGTGTCCTCTGCTGGGGGCTCAGGCAGCATTGTGGTCCATAAGGCTGGTACGATGGCTGCTGTTGAACTTGATGCACTCCAGATTCCTAAGACTGTGTCAAGCAGAGATGTGCAAGAGGGTCAGACATTGGAGATGCAGTCCCTGGACAATGGTGAACTTTGGGACACAATCCCTTCATGAAGGGTTGCAGTACTGTCTGTTGATGCTTTCCTCCTTTATGTGTTTAGTAAGGCGGGGTCTTCATAGTGCCGGGCCATGGTGGGAGGTGTTGGAATGCCAAGGGTGATTTCCTGGGCTGCTCCTTTCCGTGCTTGAGGGTGTCCTGGAAATGATCCTGAGATTTGTGTGCCTGTGTCTCGATTGCGGGTAGAGGGTTGCATTTTTTTCTGATACTGACATTATTTCTTAGCGTTTTCATGCTTATTGTTTGAACTTTGGGCGTCTCTCATTTGTGAGGGGGTCTGAAACAGTTGGGTTTCTAGGCATTGGACCTATTTGAATCTTTAAGGCTGTCTGGCATGCTGGTTGGTTGGATGCTGGGCCTGTGATGCTTGCACTGAAAACAGAGGGGGCAACTTGGGGGGGTATGTTGTGGTTGTTTCTTTGGATGGCGATGCTGAACACCTGAATGCATTGCATGCAGTGGACATGTGTGTGCTTTTGTCCGGCTCATGCATGTCTGGTAATGTGGGTGAGAGACTTTAATTGTGTGCTGAATGGGGCATTGGGTAGGCATCCTTCAAGTCAGGGCACTACACCTAGGATGATGGCGGCTCTTCATGATGCCATGGCACACCTTGGGTCTCTGTAATATAGCGTGGGTTCAACATCCCATGGTCCAGTATTGCACCTGTTACTCACCAACGCACCGGACCTATAGTCATCTTGGTTGCCTTCTTATGCTGGCTTCAATGGGAGCTGATGTTCTTGGGATTTTGCACTCCACCTGTGAACTATTAGATCATGCCCCGGTGTATTGTGTATTGTGAATTCATGTTGGCGGTGGTATGACAGGCTCCAGTTGGATGGAAACTATCCCCTGAGATAATGCAGGATCCAGAGGGGAGGGAAATTCTGTCCGGAGCTTTGAATGAGTTTTTGGAGCTTAATAGATCTGCAATGCATTCTTAGGCAACTGAATAGGAGGCTACGAAAATAGTGTTCCTAGGTTGCTGCATGAAGCTTTCATGCAGAGGGCGGCTCACTTTGCAAGCAGAACTACTTCCGAAAGTGGATGCCTTGGCGTGTGGCCACTGTCCACTCCCATTTTGGCCCTCTGGCTGCACCCGGTTGTAAAGCGGATGATTCATGTGGACCAATGCAGGTTTATACCTAACCCTAGTACCTCTGTGAAACTGTGGTGCCTTAGGCTTGTGCTACATGAGGTTGAGGGTTGTGATGAAGAATTTACTGTGGTCTCAGTAGACATTGTTGAAGCATTTGATACAGTGCAGTGGCCCTATCGAATGCAGGTGCAGGAGGCCTTGGGGTTTGGACCCCAGTTTTGCTCCTGGGTGCGTCTTTTGAACATTAGGCTCACTGCTCAGGTTCGGGTTTGACAGTAGTGCTCTGTGCCTTCCGAGGTGGAGAGGATCAAGTGACAGAGGTGTCCATTGTCTCCCCTCCTTGGCAACATACGTCCAAATAGGGGATTATTTGGGGGTCACCCATTTATTTTCTTATATGCGGATGATACACTTTCCTATCTGTAGTCTCCTCCTTGGTTTATGCCTATCCTGTTGTCATATCTTATAACTTTTGAGAACATATTAGGCCTCCATCCTAATCATAGCAAGTCACTTGTGTACCTTGTGGGTTACCTGGCTACTGTGAAATGGGGCGTTGCCTCTGGTGTCTATTTAGTGAGAGCTTACATCCTTTTCCTATCTGGGGATGGTTGTTAACCTCACATCACAGAATCGCACCCAGTATAACATTGGGAGGGTGCTTGAGGGTTTACATATGTCGGTACACATCTGGCCCTCTCTACCTCTGCCCCTCATGGGCCAAGTGTCAGTGATGAAGATGGGTTTTTTACCCCAGTGCCTCTATGCTCTCCAGTACTCCTTTAATGTTTTGCCTTAGGCTGTTTTTTTGCAAGCTCAATTCTCTATTGATGGCTCCGATCTGGGCGGGGGGCATTACAGGGTTAGTTGCATCCATATAACACTAATAGTTGAGGAGGGTGCCTTGGCGGTGCCTGATCTGGACCCGTATTATCTGGTGGCTCAAATACAACATGCAGCCCACTGGATGATCGAGGACGCCACTTGGGAGAAAACTATGCTTGGCGATTTCGGAAGTTGGTCGACCCCGACGCAGCTCTTGATGGCTGGGGGCAGAGATGTGTTGTATGCCCCCTATCTGGTTAGACACAGTGCAGCCTTGTGGGGATGTACTGTTAAAAGTCTATTGGGTAGGGTGCCGCTCGCTCGTGACTTGGTCATCTGGGACCTTCCTGCCCTTCGAGTGTTGGGGGATATGGCAAACTTGACTGACTGGAGGGTGGGAGGCTGTGAGGTGTGGCAGATTTGTTCCCTAATGGAGAATCTACTACCTTTGAGGCAGCAGTAGAGAGCTTCAGAGTGGTGCCAGGTCACTTCTTACAGCATGTAAGTATAGCTGCTATTGTGCAAGATAGCTGGCCTACGTTTCAGGGGCCTGACTGCCTCCCTTACTTTTCGTTATCTCTTGGAGTTGGATGGAAGTCTGCACTTGATCTCTCATCTGTATAGGGCACTGACTGAGAATTGTAGGAAGAGCTGTTTCTGGGCTGTGGGGGCACCAATTGAGGATGCCTCATGTCCACCAGATGTGTCCATTTGTGAAAATGGTAATGAGTAGCACTTGCTTTAAACTCCTTCATTTCCATTTCCTTCATCGTATGCATTTCATACCAGTATTACTGCATAGAATAGACCCTGTAAAAAGTGACTCATGTCATAGATGCTGTTCGTCGGTGACTCCCTCCTCCATTTGGCTTGGTTTCGGTCCTGAGGTGTATCTCCGCTAGAAGACAGTGGTGATTTTTGTGCGCACCTTAGTGAAAATTCCTGTGGATGTACTTCCCTTGGTGTTAGTTGGGGTGTCAGGTGCCGTAAAAAGCAACAGATGGCCTATAAATTCCTACACTTGATGATTTTATTAGCCAAGAAGCATATTACGATTGCCTGGATGGCGCTGGCTGGAACAAGGGTGGACTGACCGGAAGCAGTGTGATTGAATGGATAACGGCTGAGGAGGTTCGATTGAGACAATGTTGACGTGATGCAAGTGCATGAGAGGAGATTGAGATATGGGTGGAATTATTGAATCGGTTTTGAAATCCTTAAGGGGGACATTCTTTCTCTGAATTAGAGGACGAATGGTCTGAGGACACCTCTGAGGTATGGCCTGGTAATATTGATGTTGGTGGTGGGGCTCGGAGACTAGGAGAAGGGGTGGGCAGGCTGATACAATCATATGCTTGTACTGAGGCATGCTGGAAACTAGAATGGATCATTAACCTGTACTGTGAATTGTTGGATCATTGTGAGCAGTTTGGTATCTATTGGTGCCACTTCGTAAATGTCTTTAAAAAGAAAAAAACTATGCATCTATTTGCTTAGATACTGGGCTGCATTGCATCTTTTTGTGTTACCTTCCATCATCTATTTAGCCTATATGCTCCTAGAACCTGGAGTAGCTCAATTTAGATTCCATCCTTACACATCACAGAAATGCCAGTATTTTCCTACATATGATGCTATATTTACTGTGTGCCATATCTTTATTAATGTATGCGAACATCTAAATGCAATAATGAAATGTATTTACTGTACAAACTAGAGTTTTATAATTGTGAAGGCTAATGTGCAATTTAACATGAAGACATATTCTGTATTCATGTTCGCCTTTATGCATTCAGTCAATCAATCAATCAATCAATCAATTAGGGGTTTGTAAAGCACACCACTCACCCGTTAGGGTCGCCAGGTGCTGGGGGTGGGGGGGTGTATGCAGCTTCTTTGGGGTCATTTGGGGAACCAAGTATTGAGGTCTTTCCTGAATTGGTGCATCGTTGGGCTTCGCCGGAGGTGAAGGGGTAGATCATTCCAGGTCTTGGCTGTTATATAGGAGAAGAACCTTCCACCCAATCTGTGCCTGTTGAAGCATGGGATGGTGGCTAGGGCGAGGTCAGCTGAGCGGAGATTTCTCTTGTGGGTATGGAAGGAGAGACAGTTGTTGAGGTATTGTGGTCCGATGTTGTGGAGGGCCTTGTAGGCATGTGTGAGCAACTTGAAAGTTATTCTTCTTTCGATGGGGAGCCAGTGGAGGTCGCAAAGGTGTTGGGTGAGGTGGTTGTGCTTGGGATGTTGAGGATTAGTCTGGCTGCGGCATTCTGGACGGTCTGGAATTTGCAGAGGAGTTTTTTGTCAAATCCGGCATAGAGGGCATTGCAGTAATCAAGTCTGGTGGAGATGAGGGCATGGGCGACCGTTTCCTGGAGCCTGAGGGTATCCATTTGAATGCTTTACGTAGTATGCAGAGGGTGTTGAAGCTTTCAGAGGAGATGGCGTTGATCTGGTGATTCATAGTGAACAATGACATGTAGACATTGAAGAGGGTGAGGGTGAGGGAGGATCCTTGGGGTACCCCGCATCTTGTCACATTTGCATATATTCTGAAAGTCATATTTGAAAGTGTAATCATGTATTCTTTTATTCATGTATTGCATTTGTTCCTGAGTTACATGTTCACGAGTATAACCATGTGTTTGTAGTGCACATTTAAATGCTTATTTAAAGTTAGCATTACTATATGCCTTGATTTTGAGATGCATTTTGCTTGGTTAGTGGGTTCTTTTCTAAGCATGGGCGAATTTTGAGAATCTGGCGTTCGCGAATTTAGCGAATTTGCGATCTCGCAATCCGCAAAATCCACGAATTCCCGCGAATTTACGGATTTTTAAATTTTTTTGTGTTCGCAAGTGTTTCTGCCAGTTTGCGAGGATTTGGTACTAGTTCACAATTGCGAACTTACTTGTCGGCTCGCAACGGTCGCGACTATGTTGTTTCTACGTCTGGTTCATCATCACAGCCTCCCAGCACCCTCTGTTTCACCACTGCCACCCTCTCTTTGACCCATGCCACCCTCTGTTACATCAATGCCACCCTCTGGTTCATCATCACTGTAGAAGATGGGGGGGAAAAGCAAGCACACCTGCCCTGCTTCAACTGACATGAATTAATTTGGGGTTAGTTTATTAACAACACCTGCCCTGCCCCAACTGACAATAATGAATTAGGGGCTAATTAATGTGTCACTGAATTTGAAGTTCCAGCCTGGCACCTGCTTGTCTGCTCTCTTAGCTGTAAATCAGGACCTTTGTGGCATACAGTTAAGGTCAGAGCAGGGTCACACAATAGTTGCAAGCAGGCAACCGAATTCTGGAGGGCCCCCTCAGGAAGCACAACAGGGAATCGTTACAAATAATGAGATTGACCTTTTGCACCTGCTCATTTGTTTTGCTTTTGCAAAAATCGTTTTTCCGTAATTTCGCGCTATTTGCGAGGCTCGGCGTCGTGCGAAACCGACCACGGAAGCCGCCAATTCGTGCGAATGAGCTTTATATGTTTTTTAGCGGCGTGTTATTTCGCGAGTTTTTTGCAGTATTCGCGAGCCGCTTGCAGCGCAACACGCGAATTTACCCCAAGGTCGAGTACGGGCACGGCCATTGTGTTTGCGTGATGTATTTGCGTTTCCGCCCGCTATGTATAATCTCGCGAAGTAAGCGCATTGCGAGTACAAGTTCACAAGAGATCGCGAGGAAAATCGCGTGCGAACTTAATTTTGCGCTCGTGAACGGGCGGCCATCTTGTTTTTCATTCATTTCCTGTGTCTGGGCATGGTGTTTATCCTCTTGCTATCTTTGCCATCCTTTGCTTGTTTTCAGTTTTTTTCAAACGATTTTGCTTCTTATCTATCCCTCTCTTTTCCTAGCTGTATATTTTTGTCTTTTCTGCTATTTTTGTTTACTTTTAAACTACTTTTTTAAAATTTCTTTTCTTCTTCCCTATCCTATTCCTTCTTAATTTTCTACTTCCTACCTTACCTGCCCAGACCATGGTGAAGCCAGGCGCCGTGAAGCTGCCCAGGCACTTGAGGGCCGCAGCGGCGGCGGGGAGGAGGAGTCCTGGACCCCGTGCCAGGACAGCATGCGGGCGATTGAGGGGGAGCAGGTGACGCGACGGGAGATCTTCAGCCCGGAGGAAGTGGGCGCGCTGGTCTACTTCGTCCAGCGCCGCCTGCCCAGGACCATCGCGGGAGGCGGCAGGATCGCGGCCGGCGGCTACAACATCCGGAAGCGCTGGAAGCGGTGGCAGAAGGTGTGCTGGGCCATGTCCCAAATCTCCGGGGTCCAGCGCACCTACAGCCAGGCCACCCACCGCTGGACGGACCTCCTGGGCCGGGAGCGTGACCTGCTGGACCAGCTCGGCTTGGAGATCCCCGGGCTTGGTGAGTAGTAGTAGCTATTTCATCACTCACTACTATGTTTTCTCCTGCTCTGTGTTGTTGTATTGCAAATATTTGTTTTTTACATGGAGCAAGCCAATAATGCTGCTGATGATTACATTGTAGTTAAATTATATTTCAAAATCTTCTGTGCATTTCAGGTGCACTGCTCTCCTTCTCAGTGGCGTTGCTACTATGCTTATTTGTTTTCTATTTTGTGGTCTTATTGGCCTGAGTAACTATTATGTATGAGTGTACTTTACAGAACTGCGTAATGCTAGACACTAGGGGGCAGATTACATTTACAAGCCCCTTGCGCCACGTTTACGTTGCCTTGCGTGACGCAACAGCGGCGTAAACGTGGCGCATCCCTGCGAGTCATTTACAGCATGACGCATCTAGGGAGATGCATCACGTTATAAAGCCATGGGCCTGCGCCACAATGGGTGCGTTCCTAGTACGCAGGGTGGGCGGTCCGGCGGCTGTGCGCCTCGCAAAAGTGCCTGCGTGAAATCTACAAGATTTAACGCAGGCACTTCTGCGACGCTGCTACGTCAATTCAATTCCTTATGCCTGCTTGAAGCAGGCGTAAGGACTGACACAGCATGTTAAGTATTGGGTGGCCCTGAGCATTACTGGAGTTGCATTGCGTTGGCGACGTGACTCCAGCGATGCGCCGCTCTTACGTGACGAGATGCGTCACGCAAGTGCCTACCCTTGCGCCAGGGTACGCCGCATTGTAAATGAGGCGCATCTGCCGTGTCGCAAGGGTAGTTTTGCGTGACGCATTTGATCTGGCGCATCTCTGGAGATGCGCCAGAACGCGTAAGTAAGTATGCCCCTAAGGGGCAGAATTGCAATTACCGTCGCATCCCTGCAAAGTAGCAGGGATGCGCCAGTAATTGTGCGGCCCGCTACCACCACCAAACATGGTGCGCCGTATTTGCAATGCGGCGCACCATGGGCCCAAAACGTCACCGAAGCTTTACTGCTGGAGTTGCGTCGCAACGATGGCGCAGCTCCAGCAATGCTCTGGGTACCCTATCTCCCCAATGCTGGGTCAAGCCGTACGTCTGCTTCAAGCAGGTGCAGGGTTTGTGTGACGCATCATTGTCCTAAAGGTGACTGATTTAAATTTTGTAGATTTCCCTCAGCCACTTTTAGGATGTGTTCCAGCGCAGGAATGCCCTCCCTTGCGCCGGAACGCCCCCTGATGGCGCAGGGCTTTATAACGGGATGCATCTCCCAAATGTGTCACGTTGTTATAATATTATACGCCGCACCATGGCGCCTCTTTTGTTTAGCTGCTGCGTCACAAAAGTCGCGCAAGAACGGAACAAAAGAGCCGCAAGGGGCTTAAATCTGCCCCTTCCTTTGTACCCCTGACAATAAGAAAAATAGTGGCGGTGGATTGATATTTTGTCTTTTTAAATGACTGGTTATGTAGCAGGCAACTGTTAGTGTTGTCACTGATCTGACTAAAATCACAATGGAGTTTGTCTGTCACTTTGCGTCTTGCCTGCGGACTGCTGCCTGCCAGTCCTAGGTGAACCTTTCAGTACTTTGTTTAGTGAGTTACGTGACTTTCGAAGTCGCAGGTCCGCAAATCAATGAAAACTAACCCTAATCAATATAATTTCGCAGAAATATTTTGTTATTGTTGTTTTGAAATGTTTGATTTGGTTGACATTGACAAGCAACAATCATCCATGTTTTCTGTTCTTTCTTTTATGTTGTACATCAGCTCCCCCCAGGGGCGAGGAGACACAGGAGCAGCAGGCGGCGATGGATGCTGTTGAACAGGGCCAGGATCGGGCAGGCGAGGGCTCCTTTGCTGGCACCAGTAAGTTTTCATTTTAGACTAGTACCTATTTTTCCTAGCGTTCCTCATTTGATCTTTTCAAAATCGTCTTTGATCTTCTTGTAGACTGTATCTAAATTCTTAACCTGCCTCTACTATGACTCCCTGTGGTATTACTAGATTATTCATATTAGTCTGTCTGTGTAGCTAACTAAGATTGCACGGTTGGCGAAACTCCCATTCTAGTCAGCAATAGCTCTATCAACTTAGTGCAGTCCTCTGGGATTGTTCATAATGTCTTTTGAAGTGTTCTATCTGCTTTGAAATTTCCCAACTATAAAATGTGAATGACCACCAAGAAAGAATAAGATACTACCTTTTGGTTTGGATAGGAGGACAATCCATACCACTACTGTTGCGGGGACAATTCTTCTGCAGAAACAGAACTATGGACAATAAATAGTGCATTGCTTATCAATTATAATAGGCGCTGTTAGAGTTTCCACATACCTCTGTGATAACAGACTTTGAACCCCCAATGTCCTTACTGACTGACTACATAGTGTGGCACAGTCATTTACCTCCCGAATTCATCGATGATTGATCCCCAATGATGATTATCCAACGTAGCTCAAGAGTACGGAGTCAGAGTCAAGAAGTGTCAGAGGCACGGACTCATGCTTGCAAAAATTGCAAAACCTTTCGCTCAGTCACTCTAGTCTGGACCAAAAAACACAGAGTCTATTTAAGTTTAAAAGCTTTATTAAAAGTAAACACATTTATTAAAATGAAGTCATAATAAAAAAACTAAACGTTTAACTGAGAATGGAAAAGTGGTTAGTGCTGATGATTAATTGAAGACATTTCTTGTGGTCGAGCCGAGCTCTCACCTGGTTTCAACTTGATCTTGTTGTTAGAAGTCCATCTTCTGTCTGTGTGGAGAAAAATGGTGCATGTTAAAAAGCCAGCCTTCATCAGTTGTGCCAAAAAGTGCAGCAAGACAACACCCTTCCCTGGAAAAAGGGACATTTTTTTTTACTTTAGAGTAGACAGTCACAAATTACATTGTTTTCACATGTCTTCATTCCTAGACCAAATACTAGTGAGTGGTTTATTCTAACATTCTTAAATGTACTTTGTAGGTGGAACATCTGGTGGCGGGGCCAGCGTGGAGGTGGTGGTGCTCGACACGGAGGCGGAGGGCAATTCTTCAGGGGAGGAGGCGGCGGCTCCAGTGTCAGCTGTGAGAGTTGAGACGGTGGTGGTGGCGGGCAGAGGTAAGCTCTTATATATTCCTTACTTATTGAGATTGAAGACGTGGCTGGGAAGGAAAGAATATGAGATGCATGGCTGGGTGAATGATGAAGCAATGATTGGTGGAAGGACAACAGCCTGGGTGAGTGACACAGAAACTGTATGTGTCCATATACCTGGATCATGCTACTATCTGACTCTTAGATAGCATATGTGTATCTAGAGCAGGGGTACTCATAGTAAGAGGTGGCGGCCCGGCAAGCCTTCCTTGTCGGTGCACAGACCTTGCAGACAATCACTGCTCCCCCGGCCCCCACAGAGCAGAGTGGAGATGCAGGGCCACAAAGAGGTGAAATAGAACAAAGCCTCTGCTCTGTGGGGCCGGGCAAGCAGTGATTGTCAGAGTGGAGATGCAGGGGCGCTACAACAAACAAAGCCTCAATAATATGTTAATGGTCTTTTAAAGACCTGTTAAGTACTTTGGTGTGGCTGTCTGTGTGTGCGCGTTGAGGAAGCTGTCTCAGCCCGGGCTGAAGGCTGACACAGACAGACACACACACAGTGAGATGACAGAGGGGGAGGGAGAGGGAGGGCAGGAGGGAGAGAGAGATGGAGAGGGAGGGCAGGAGGGAGAGCAGGAGGGAGAGAGATGTATGTAAATGCTGGGTCTGGTGGCTCAGTGGATGAAGGCATCTGCTGCAGGGACCTGTGTGCAACCTCATGGTCACAAGTTTTCGTTTTGATTTAGCCCCGCCCCCTCTGACTCCGCCCCCACCAGTGCAGCCCTCGGCCACAAACTACACTGTAAATTCAGCCCCTGAGAGAAAGTTTGTGAGTACCCATGATCTAGAGAGAGTAGATGGTCAGTGGATGAACTAAGTGTAACTTTGAAGAGCATGTAACACTGCACCGCACGTCCGTTCCAGTGTAGGAAAGGCAAGGAAAAGAAGTTGTAATTTTGTCCAAATACTACCATCAATAGTAGCAGTAGTTTGTATTGCAAGCACAGCATAGATCCGGTTATTACGGTGGCCACTCCCTACCTCTCTTAATAAGTTTAGGAGTACTCAGTCATTCATGTGTGGATGTATCACTGGTCATTCAATAAAAAGCAAAGCACCTAAAGTCATCCCATATGTAAGCAAAAACATCCCATGTGAAGTGATAGATAATCAGATTATTTATCTTCTTCATTTTCCATTTCTAGTACTCATTTGCACTGTAGGGTGAAAGTTAAATTAATTAAGCAGTAGCCCTTGTAACAGAGTATTCTTAGTGCCACCTGTATTAGAAAAGTAAGAGCTTCACCACCTGCATGTACTGGACCGGTACAGTAACGCAAGTCTAGGTCACTCATCATGGCGTGCGTCTCTTTTTCTCGGGTGCAAGTTCACTGCGCTGGCATTATGCCGGCTTGCAGAAGATAACGTACCAATTTTCCTAAACAAGAGACAAGAAGAAGAATAAGACTGGTGTACTTTCATAGTCGACTCCAATGGAAGTCCATAGTGCTCGTAGAATTTGTTCCTTAAACTCCCACTAATGTTAGAGCAAGGATGAAGAAGTGGGAGGTTAGATAGATACTGGCCTCAATAGTTATGTAATGCGCTTGCAAGTTGCTAGTTGTACTGCAACACAAATTTCTGCTGAATGATTGAGGTAATCTCAAAGAGCATTGGTTACAGACTATGTCTTTCTTTCTTCATATAGATGCTCCTTCCAAACCAACAAGTAGGAAGGAGCTGGCTAGAGCGGCCCGGCAACGGAGGATCGATGCCACTGTTGCAGAATATCGGCGGCTGGTGGCCCTGGAGGACGACGAAAGTGTGCAGTCGACCACGACAACAACGTCGGCTACATCGTCCTCCGTGCCCCCACGGGCTGCCACCCAGCACAGTGCTCCAGCCAGACTGAGCCGGGCTGCCAAAGTCAAAAGCCGATGCCAAGCAGCAAGGACAACAGCTGCCTCTCACAGCCATTGCAACTGCAAGGCACGCCAGAGCCGCAGTACCCTGAGGGTGTCCCGCCTTCAGCAGGAGCTTCACCACTTTACCAACGTGTTGGAGGGGCTCCGCTTAGAGCACGCCTTGCTCCGCGAGGAGTATGATGCCCTGGCCCAAAAAGTAAACAGCATCCACCCATAGTGTCCCTTGCCCCTTTTTTAGAGACTTTTGGGGGGTGGGAATCGGGAGTTGGGTTTTGGACTTTTAAAGGACAACCATTGGGGTTAGAGAGGGTCTTGCGGGAGATTATTTTGTTAGGGCTATAAACTTTATCTGACCATACCTGTTTTTACTGCTTGCCTGGTGGGTGGGGGTTTAACAGTAACTTTGTTTTCCAGAAAGTTTAGTTCCATTTTCTTCCTTTGAGTGTAAATGCCCAAACAAGAGTCCTAGGACTTTAGTAGTACTACCGTCAGTCTCTCGTCTCTCCTAATACTCCATTATACTCCCTCCCACCAAACGCTTATCTTACCTGTAATTTGTGTTTCAAAGTAGGGCTAGGCACAGGGCTGGCTCCACGGGAAATGGCGATTAAGGTTGGCAATCCTGGGCGGATGAAATTTCCTCATAGCGGTGGTACTAGTGGTGTGACACAGTGGCAGTTGCATGCCTATGAAAAAAAAGAAAATGAAATCTGGTTTGTCCTACAGAGCAATACAACGGTACAATAGAGAATATAGTAGGTGACAGTACACTAGAACAGTGCCACATTGTAGCCTAACAAATGGTAAAGTATAACTACTAATTCGGTTGAAGTTCTTTGACATTAGCCATGGGTCTTTGTCAAGCAGAGTAAGAATATATCCTCGGATTTCTTCACCAGCCTGTTGCTATCACCTTATCCTCCCCAGCAAGTGTGTGGATTTATTGCTGTAATTAAGTCACACATCAATCAAAACCACACAGCCCGGGGGAAGAGGGTTAGGGTTTGAAAAATGGATGGGTACGGGGGTTTTTGGGAAAGGTTTTGGGAGACAAGAAAAAATAGCACAGCATGGACAAACAATTGTGAACATAAACAAATCTTTGGGTACAAACCTATCCATCAATCTTTGAAAGTGCATGCACTACTGCATGCATGTCAGTGAAAAGTAAGTAGTCTGTGGAAGAAAGAATGCTACAGTACAGGGCCTGTGTGGAAATATTGATAACTATATTCAACATAAGGTCTCTGTTGCCAGATACCTGAGAGCCTTGCTGGTCACTATAAATCCATTCACAACACTCAATGGGGTTGGTCTGGATGGTATAGTAGATAGAAACGGAGAAATTTCTCTTTTTCTAGGTGTCCCCTCACTCACCAGGGTTGCCCCTTGGTGACATGCTTCATCATTGGGGCCATCCCAGTCCTCTACGGGCTGGGGCGTGCTGCGACTTGCGAATTACGTAGGAGCACTTACAAATGACTATGTGTGGTGCAGATGTGATAGTGGAGTGGACTAAGTGATGTGTTAAGGGATCAATTTAGAAGCAGAGAGAGATCCAAGAAATGCAGTCACAGTCATAGAAAAACACAATGGATACTGTATCTGTCTGTTGTTGTAGTTGTCCTGTTGAATTTGGTAAGTAAGTTGCATGCAGAAAAAAATTCCTCTTATTAGCGGCACTCCTCCATTCCATCTCACGCTTCGTGCGTCTTCTGTTGGTGACCAGAAGACGCCCTGTCCACTGCCTGCCTGGCGGATGCTGAATTGCGGCTCGCTAATGTGAAGCCTGACTCCATCCTTTTTTCCCCATTGCACAGACTGAAACCCGGCCTGTAATTATTCATCGAAAAACAGGAAGTGATATATTATTACAACACCACTGATAAATAAATATAAGGTATGTAGGCTGTGGAGTACAAAAAGTCACACTTTGATTTTCCTAGTAGACAGTACAATATTTTTGAAAGTGCGTACTCTGTCTGAGTCACCTTTTGAAGGATAAATAAGTATGGGCAAATTAATGTAGCGGATCTTTCCCCTCAAGCTAGGTGTACTGTAAACTGTGTTTTAGAACAAAATTAGATCTTCCCAGCAGTGCTCCCACCCAGACCCTTACTAAAGCCAGTCGCAAAAATGTAGAAGACCCCCAATCAAATCTCAAAAAACGAGGCCTAGCAGAAAACTGGTGACAAAACGTCACTTTGAAAGTAAAAGTAGGCCCAAATACCCCCTTACCCACCGTGGATTGCATTCAAACCACTTGCAAGCACCCAAGCAAAAGTATCCATAGCCAGCATCGCTCCAAGACTGGAAAACCCCCTGTCAGGATTGCGCAAGTTTGCCCCCAGCACACACACCAGGTTCCCACCTTCAGGATTAGAAAAGGCTATTCTATCTTGCACTCCCCGTGGGGTTGGACACAGAGGGTAGCCAACTCCTTTTGCCGACAGTTCTCTATCTGAGTGGAACTTCCTGATTGTCACCTTGATGCGGAGGTCAGCGTTCTAGTCCTTCTACTGTTCCGTTGTTGTCGTCGGTTAGGTGGTGCGCGAGCAATCTGAAGGATTCGCACTTCAACCGTCGCGCTGACAGAGAAGCAGCCATTCTTCTGTCCGCGTTCAATTCCTGTTTCCTTGAATCCTTTGAACTTCGAGTTTTAATTCGGAAGTTCGTATTTACCTCGCTCGCATTCAGTATTTTCTGCGAGGAAGTAATTCAGTCAGACTCCAGTTTCCCGAGCAGTGTCAGTCTATGACAGCCTGTCGTTTCTTCATTTCCTGAGTAACACGGAGGAAGCCGACGTTTCCAGTAAAGCAGCGGTAACCCTTTCTCTCTCTCAAATTCCAACCAGCGAGAGACTCGGGGTAAGAGCTGAACTTGTATTTTTACCAACTTTTGACTGAAGCCTTTGTGAGTCAGATTCTCACATTCTGTGACAATTCGTTCCTGGCATTTTGGGTACAGGACTTTCATTCAAAGACAGTATTCACGTACCTGGTTAACTACACTACTTGGCAAAGAAAACTTAATAAGCAACAGATAGCCGCTTCTTCTTTTGTAGCCCACATTTGAACCAGAACTCTATCATCCTGCAAGTAAATGTAAATATATATATATATTTGTGCTTACCACCTTTAGTGAAAATTCGTTCTTCAATTGGGCTATTTACAAGGAGCACGAGTGAGAAGAGGATTACTCTACCGCTTTCCTTTTACTCAGCTATTTGAACTTGTTGCTATCTGGGAGAGTAGCTAACCCTCACACACATTCAGGTAGGATAAGGTCTTGGGAGGGTTAGGAGGAGTAGAACAGTTTACAGGATAGTTTGCTTAACTGTTGCCTTGCTTTACAGGGATTTCAAAGAAGAAGTTCCCAAGACGTCTGTGTGTGGGCAGTCTCTCTCTAGTTTGTTGTCCCATTCCCCTTTCCCCCGTATCTCAGTGCCCAGCCTAGACTGGGACCTGGGGTGTAGGGGAATTGGGAGCAAGCATCTCATCTCCTTCGCTGTATCGTTCCTGCGGAGCTACACTCAGGTACTGCTTCTGACAGATTGAAGTGCCTACCAATTGTTCCGCTTGGACGTTATGGCGGAAGGTTTGGATGTCAAGGCCTTGGCTAGTATTTTAGAGGGAATGCAAAAGCAGTTAAGTGATACCCAGGAGGAGGTTAGAAAATCTAGTAGGGAAGCGAGTTATTTGAGGCAAAGAATAGAGGAACTCTCAATTAGTCCTAGCCCTAATTTTGGAGCGCCAAAGCCTCCGTCTTTATCCCCCTCCTCATCTGAATTAACCACGCAAGTTGTTCATGCCATGTCCCCTACTATTCCTTTGGCTCCCCCAGAAAGGTTTCAGGGAGATCCACATAAGGCACAGGTATTTATTACACAGTGTTCTTTACATTATCTGTGCAAACCTATCATCTTTAAAGAAGATCAATCTAAAGTGGCATTTATGCTGTCTTACTTGAGTGGAGATGCTGCGGCATGGGCAATGCCTATAGTTTCTTCCAATGATCCAATTCTGTATAATTTTGCAGATTTCAAAACAGAGTTTTTGCGAATTTTTGATCGAAGGGCAGTTGCGCAATCCACAGATAATGAACTTTTGGAACTGAAACAAGGAAATCGAGAGTTGGTCGCATACCTCGCCCAGTTTAATAAATTAA
The DNA here is from genome assembly GCF_964263255.1 of Lissotriton vulgaris. NCBI lineage: Eukaryota > Metazoa > Chordata > Amphibia > Caudata > Salamandridae > Lissotriton > Lissotriton vulgaris. The sequence continues at coordinate 1,208,332,709 of NC_141685.1, forward strand.
TTGTGGAAACCAAGTGGCCTGAATCCAAAAGAGCAGCTATCTTTTATAGAGGATTAAAAGATGAACTTAAAGATGGTTTGGCTCAGATTCCTAAGAGACCCACGGAGGTGTCAGAACTAATTGATTTGGTTTTGCAGATTGATCAGCGTCAATCGGAAAGAAAAAGTGAACGAAGGAAGGATATTCGTCCAATTCCCCCTAGATTCGATCGCATGCGTACTGAAGCAGTTAAGAGTCCTGAAGGAGGGTCGCATGAAGAACCAATGCAAATTGGCACTGTGCCGGGGCCTTTAAGTAATGAAGAGAGAGAGAAACGTCGCCAGGGAAAATTGTGTATGTACTGTGGGGGTTCGGGTCATTTTGTAAAAGATTGTCCAAAGAAGCCCAAGACTAATCAATGGGTAAAAGACAGGCTCCACCAGTAGACGGAGTTGCACTGGTGGGAGCTGCTCAGGAGACAACTCCAGATACTCAATCTTTAGCAAACACCCTACAAAATTCAGCCCCTCATTTGATAATCACAAGTCAAATTTTTTTTGGATCAAATCGCATGGAGGAAGTGGCCGTGATGATAGATTCCGGGGCCACGGGAAATTTTTGTGACATTCAATTTGCAAAAAGATTAGGAATACAATTTGTCCGAAAAGAAAAACCAGAACCAGTTCGGGCAGTGGATGGAACTGCGTTGTCTTCAGGTCCTATCCTTTTTGACACGGAAGAAGTTCATTTGGTGGGGCCTGGAAAACATCATAGCTACATAAATTTCAGTCTAATTGACGCACCGCAGTTTCAATTGATTTTAGGATTGCCCTGGCTAACGGAGCACAATCCACGGATAGATTGGGCCAAGAGATCTATGGAATTGGATTCCAACTATTGTATGGAGAATTGTTTTCTTCACGTGCAGGAAGGAAGAAAGATCACTTCGTCAATCTGTTTAGCCGAATCGTCTCAAATGGTCTGTACCATTGAGGTTCCCAGTATCCCTGAGGAGTACTTGGATTTGGAACAAGTGTTTAGTGAAACTGAAGCTCAGAAGCTCCCTCCACATCGAGATTATGATTGTCAGATTGAACTGGAACCTGGGGCGAATCTGCCTTGTAGTCGAATCTATGCCCTCTCGGAATCTGAGAACGAGCATTTGAAAGAATATCTGGATCAGCATCTGGCTAATGGATTTATTCGTCCCTCTCAGTCCCCAGTTTCTTCCCCCCTTTTTTTTATTCCTAAGAAGGATGGAAGTTTGAGAACTTGCATCGATTATCGCGCCCTGAACCTAGTTACTAAGAAGAATCGGTATCCTTTACCTCTGATCTCTGAACTTATGGATCAAGTTAAAGACGCCCAGATCTATACCAAATTGGATCTAAGGGGGGCTTATCATCTTGTACGAATGGCCGAGGGGGATGAGTGGAAGACGGCATTTCGCACAAGGTTTGGCCTGTTTGAATATCAGGTCATGCCCTTTGGGTTGTGCAATGCCCCAGCGGCATTTCAACATTTTGTAAATGACGTCTTACGTGACTGTCTGGATCGATTTGCTGTTGTCTATATTGATGACATTTTGATCTTCTCCCAGAATCGTGAAGAACATGTTGGTCATGTAAGAAAATTTTTGGAGCGCCTACAAGAAAACCATCTCTTTGTAAAACTGGAAAAGTGTGTTTTTCATTCCACCCGAGTGGAATTTCTGGGATACGTTCTCTCCCCCGAGGGAGTGTCCATGGATAATTCCAAGGTTAAGGCCATTGAAGATTGGCCCGCTCCTAGATCAGTTAAGGAAATACAAAGTTTTTTTGGGTTTTGCCAATTTCTATAGACGTTTTATTCAGAACTTTTCGGATAAGGTGAGTCCAATCACACGATTATTGAAGAAGAATGAGAAATTCGTCTGGGGAATTGAAGCTGAAGAAGCCTTCCAAAATTTGAAGAAGATGTTTATTTCTGCCCCTATCCTTCAGCATCCAGATTTGAGTGAGCCATTTTTTGTGGAAGCTGACGCCTCCAATCTTGCCATTGGTGGAGTTTTATCTCAGAGGCATAAGAGCACTGGTCAACTCCACCCTGTGGCTTTTCATTCGAGAAAACTTTCTGCAGCAGAAATTAACTATTCCATTGCTGATAAAGAGCTTTTGGCAGTCAAAGAGGCATTTCAGGAGTGGAGACACTATTTGTTTGGTGTCAAGCAAACCATCACTGTTTATACTGATCATCGAAACCTGCAGTTCCTTAAGTCAGCCCGCACCCTTACTCCTAGGCAACTTAGGTGGTCACTCTTTTTTGCTGATTATGACTTTGTCCTCACCTACAAACCGGGATCTGCCAATGGAAAGGCCGATGCACTTTCTCGGATGGGTCTGAGGGAAGGACAAGAAGCTTCAGTGCAAGGTCACATCATCCCTGCGGAGAGAATTGTGGGAACCACTTCTTTTCAGACATTGGAGGACCAGATTAGAAAAGAGTTCCAGAAAGAAGAAGCTAGTGTGGAGCAGTGGGAAACTAAGGAACCAAATCGATTGATTCGAGACGGATTGCCTTATCTGCAAGGAAAACTGTTCGTGCCAGCAAACGATTTGAGAAAAGAAGTCATCAGGTTATGCCATGATAATCCTTTGGCTGGTCATAAAGGAGTTAAAAAGACTTTAGAGCTTGTGAAGAGAACCTTTAATTGGCCAGGCATGGATGCTCAAGTAAGACAGTATGTAGCCACCTGCGAGCAGTGTGTTAAGGGGAAGATTGCTCGACAGTCCCCACAGGGACTTCTCCAGCCTTTGCCTCTAGCCCCATCTCCTGGGCACACAGTAACTATGGATTTCATTGTTGAGATGCCTTCTAGTCAGGGGTATTCGGTGATCTGGGTGGTAGTGGATCAATATACCAAAATGAGTCATTTTGTTCCTTTAAAGAATCTACCCACAGCTTCTCAATTGGCCGCTCTGTTTATCCAGCATGTGGTAAAATTGCATGGTATTCCACAGGTGGTGATTTCAGACCGAGGCCCACAATTTGTGTCTCGTTTTTGGAAATCCTTCCTGTCAGGCTTAGGTGTAGATGCTCGTTTGTCCTCAAGTTTTCATCCAGAAACTGATGGTCAAACTGAGAGAGTAAATCAGGATCTGGAGCAATATCTGCGCTTGTATTTAATGGATCAAGAGGGAGAATGGCCCTCTTTGCTCAGTACTGCAGAATTTGCGTATAATAATTCCATTCACTCAGCTACAGGCTTTACTCCCTTCTATTTAAATAATGGCAGGCATCCAAATATGATCTTTGGGAAAGTAGAGGTAGAGGCTCCTGCAGCAGGTGATCTTCTAAAAGATCTACAGAAGACTTATCAGTTAGCCACTGAAAATCTTGTTAAGGCCAGGAATCAGTACAAGGGTCAGGCAGATAAGAAACGGAGAGCAAGTTCAGAATTTAAGCCTGGGGATCAGGTTTGGATTTCAACTCGGCATATGAGATTGAGAGGTAATCGAAAATTTCAGCTGAGATTTGTGGGTCCCTTCTCAGTTTTAAAGATGGTAAATCCAGTGGCAGTTAAGGTAAATCTTCCCAAGAAAATGAGAATCCATTCCACCTTTCATGTTTCCCTAGTGAAGCGTAGTCCACCAGGTTTAAGATTGGATTCTCCGTCAATACCAGTGCAGGTACAATCTGAAGAGGAATTTGAAATTAAAAGAATTCTGGATTCCAAGTATAAAGGAGGAAAGCTTTTCTATCTGATTGATTGGAAAGGTTTTGGTCCAGAAGAGAGATCTTGGGAACCAAGTTCTAATGTTCATGCTCCCAGACTAGTTAGAGAATTTCACAAAACATTTCCACAAAAACCTAGAGAGGGGGTTTTGGTGGGGGGTACTGTCAGGATTGCGCAAGTTTGCCCCCAGCACACACACCAGGTTCCCACCTTCAGGATTAGAAAAGGCTATTCTATCTTGCACTCCCCGTGGGGTTGGACAGAGAGGGTAGCCAACTCCTTTTGCCGACAGTTCTCTATCTGAGTGGAACTTCCTGATTGTCACCTTGATGCGGAGGTCAGCGTTCTAGTCCTTCTACTGTTCCGTTGTTGTCGTCGGTTAGGTGGTGCGCGAGCAATCTGAAGGCTTCGCACTTCAACCGTCGCGCTGACAGAGAAGCAGCCATTCTTTTGTCCGCGTTCAATTCCTGTTTCCTTGAATCCTTTGAACTTCGAGTTTTAATTCGGAAGTTCGTATTTACCTCGCTCGCATTCAGTATTTTCTGCGAGGAAGTAATTCAGTCAGACTCCAGTTTCCCGAGCAGTGTCAGTCTATGACAGCCTGTTGTTTCTTCATTTCCTGAGTAACACGGAGGAAGCCGACGTTTCCAGTAAAGCAGCGGTAACCCTTTCTCTCTCTCAAATTCCAACCAGCGAGAGACTCGGGGTAAGAGCTGAACTTGTATTTTTACCAACTTTTGACTGAAGCCTTTGTGAGTCAGATTCTCACATTCTGTGACAATTCGTTCCTGGCATTTTGGGTACAGGACTTTCATTCAAAGACAGTATTCACGTACCTGGTTAACTACACTACTTGGCAAAGAAAACTTAATAAGCAACAGATAGCCGCTTCTTCTTTTGTAGCCCACATTTGAACCAGAACTCTATCATCCTGCAAGTAAATGTAAATATATATATATATTTGTGCTTACCACCTTTAGTGAAAATTCGTTCTTCAATTGGGCTATTTACAAGGAGCACGAGTGAGAAGAGGATTACTCTACCGCTTTCCTTTTACTCAGCTATTTGAACTTGTTGCTATCTGGGAGAGTGGCTAACCCTCACACACATTCAGGTAGGATAAGGTCTTGGGAGGGTTAGGAGGAGTAGAACAGTTTACAGGATAGTTTGCTTAACTGTTGCCTTGCTTTACAGGGATTTCAAAGAAGAAGTTCCCAAGACGTCTGTGTGTGGGCAGTCTCTCTCTAGTTTGTTGTCCCATTCCCCTTTCCCCCGTATCTCAGTGCCCAGCCTAGACTGGGACCTGGGGTGTAGGGGAATTGGGAGCAAGCATCTCATCTCCTTCGCTGTATCGTTCCTGCGGAGCTACACTCAGGTACTGCTTCTGACACCCCCCCACCCAAACACATGCAATAGAAATACTGCTAACCCTAACGAACCCTAAGTTAAGAATAGTGGCAAAGGCTTTCTTTAACTATGCCAAATCCCCCCTTTCCCACCATGGATTTTCTTCAAAGGACTTGCAACCAAAATTACACATTCTCACGAGTGCTCTCAGACCCCAGAACTCAGTTGCAAAAATCTAGAACACCCCGAAACACATGCAATCGTGCTGCTAGGTCTAACCCTAACGAACCCTAAGTTACAAAAAGTGCCAAAAGGCTTTTCCGAGTGGATTTTGTCCCAACCACTTCTACCCGGTATTAGACCTTCCCAGGAATGCCCCAAGACCCGCCAACCCACCCGCTAAAAAGCATAACACCCCCAAACAGGCCAAAAGCAAAATCTCATACTTACAATATTTCTCGGCCGTCGGTCCAAATGCGCTGTGTAGCTAGGCCATAACTCCGGTTTACCACCACGGATTTCCTGAAAAGCAAATGCAATCAAGATTAGACTGTCCCAGCAGTGCTCCAAGACCCCGAAACCCACCCACAAACACCAGGAAGCCCCCCAAACAGGCCCCCGAAAACGCTACATTGAGCAAAATGTCAGAAATAGCCAAAAACAAATCAGCATGGATTTTGTCCCAACCACTTCTATCCGGTATTAGACCTTCCCAGGAAAGCCCCAAGACCCGCCAACCCACCCGCCAAAAAGCATAACACCCCCAAACAGGCCAAAAGAAAAATCTCATACTTACAATATTTCTCGGCCTTCGGTCCAAACGCGCTGTGTAGCTAGGCCATAAGTCCGGTTTACCACCACGGATTTCCTGAAAAGCAAATGCAATCAAGATTAGAGTGTCCCAGCAGTGCTCACCGACCCCGAAACTCACCCACAAACAGACGGAACCCCCCCTAAGAGCACCTCAAAGGCAAGCAAGTCAGCAAAAACACAAAAGAATTTCCGCCTCGGATTTGGTCCAAACCACTTTTATCCGGTATTAGAGCTTCCCAGCAATGGCCCAGAGCCGTCAACCCAGGAGAAAACGAGTAAAAGACCCCCAAACAGCCAAAGAGCAAAAGTACAAAAATGGGGACTTAGTCATTTTTTTGCAAATTTCCCAAATCACTCCGCGCGCGCTCTGCAGCTAGGCCCTAACTCCCCTCTGCCACCATGGATTTGCTTCAAACCTCTTGCAAAGTAAAGTATCCATAGCCAGCAGTGCTCCCAGACCCCGAAACCCACCCACAAACACCAGGAAGCCCCCCAAACAGGCCCCCGAAAACGCTACATTGAGCAAAATGTCAGAAATAGCCAAACAAAAATCAGCGTGGATTTTGTCCCAACCACTTCTATCCGGTATTAGACCTTCCCAGGAATGCCCCAAGACCCGCCAACCCACCCGCCAAAAAGCATAACACCCCCAAACAGGCCAAAAGCAAAATCTCATACTTACAATATTTCTCGGCCTTCGGTCCAAATGCGCTGTGTAGCTAGGCCATAACTCCGGTTTACCACCACGGATTTCCTGAAAAGCAAATGCAATCAAGGTTAGAGTGCCCCAGCAGTGCTCCCAGACCCCGAAACCCACCCACAAACACCAGGAAGCCCCCCAAACAGGCCCCGGAAAACGCTACATTGAGCAAAATGTCAGAAATAGCCCAAAAAAAATCAGCGTGGATTTTGTCCCAACCACTTCTATCCGGTATTAGACCTTCCCAGGAATGCCCCAAGACCCGCCAACCCACCCGCCAAAAAGCATAACACCCCCAAACAGGCCAAAAGCAAAATCTCATACTTACAATATTTCTCGGCCTTCGGTCCAAACGCGCTGTGTAGCTAGGCCATAAGTCCGGTTTACCACCACGGATTTCCTGAAAAGCAAATGCAATCAAGATTAGAGTGTCCCAGCAGTGCTCACATACCCTGAAACTCACCCACAAACAGACGGAACCCCCCCTAAGAGCACCTCAAAGGCAAGCAAGTCAGTAAAAACACAAAAAAAATTCCGCCTCGGATTTGGTCCAAACCACTTTTATCCGGTATTAGAGCTTCCCAGCAATGGCCCCAGAGCCGTCAACCCAGGAGAAAACGAGTAGAAGACCCCCAAACAGCCAAAGAGCAAATTTACAAAAATGGGGACTTAGTCATTTTTTTGTAATTTTCCCAAATCACTCCGCTCGCGCTCTGCAGCTAGGCCCTAACTCCCCTCTGCCACCATGGATTTGCTTCAAACCTCTTGCAAAGTAAAGTATCTATAGCCAGCAGTGCTCCCAGACCCCGAAACCCACCCACAAACACCAGGAAGCCCCCCAAACATGCCCCCGAAAAGGCTACATTGAGCAAAATGTCAGAAATAGCCAAAAAAATATCAGCCTGGATTTTGTCCCAACCACTTCTATCCGGTATCAGACCTTCCCAGGAATGCCCCAAGACCCGCCAACCCACCCGCCAAAAAGCATAACACCCCCAAACAGGCCAAAAGCAAAATCTCATACTTACAATATTTCTCGGCCTTCGGTCCAAATGCGCTGTGTAGCTAGGCCATAACTCCGGTTTACCACCACGGATTTCCTGAAAAGCAAATGCAATCAAGATTAGAGTGTCCCAGCAGTGCTCCCAGACCCCGAAACCCACCCACAAACCCCAGGAAGCCCCCCAAACAGGCCCCCGAAAAAGCTACATTGAGCAAAATGTCAGAAATAGCCAAAAAAAAATCAGCGCGGATTTTGTCCCAACCACTTCTATCCGGTATTAGACCTTCCCAGGAATGCCCCAAGACCCACCAACCCACCCGCCAAAAAGCATAACACCCCCAAACAGGCCAAAAGCAAAATCTCATACTTACAATATTTCTCGGCCTTCGGTCCAAACGCGCTGTGTAGCTAGGCCATAAGTCCGGTTTACCACCACGGATTTCCTGAAAAGCAAATGCAATCAAGATTAGAGTATCCCAGTAGTGCTCACAGACCCCGAAACTCACCCACAAACAGACGGAACCCCCCCCTAAGAGCACCTCAAAGGCAAGCAAGTCAGCAAAAACACAAAAAAAATTCCGCCTCGGATTTGGTCCAAACCACTTTTATCCAGTATTAGAGCTTCCCAGCAATGGCCCCAGAGCCGTCAACTCACCCGCAAAGAGGTAGAACAACACCCCCACAAGTGCTGAGTCTTTCTTCATTGGGCGTAAACCAGCCCTCTGCTTTGATGGAAATAGGAGTCTGGAGGAGGAGGATAGAGGAGCATGTTCTTCTGAACTTGTGAACTTGAGGAATGCAGACTGTGGCACCTTCAAATCAATAAGCAAACAAGTGAAGACAGTTCTACTGATGGGCTTGTTATTGTGATTAGGTGATTAAAGTTTGAAGTATATTAACTGTGCACAACAAAGAAAGACAGACACACAGGAAGAAAAGTGAGTAAGGACGAAAAAGAAAGTTATTGATTCATTGTCTCATTTTCAGGGCTCGGTGTCACGGTCCATGAATAAGAATAAGGCTTCGTCATAATACTCTGCGAATTCAGGCAGGGTGAGCTCAGTGTCACCTGACAGAGAAGAAATTCCCTCATCTATGTTGCTGTCCACCTCGTCTTCATCCTGCGTGCTTTCTCGTACTCTGTAATCTGGTGGTATGAGGTGCTGATTCATCTTGATCATTGTTAACCTCTCCACATTTTTGGGCGAGAGGCGGCTCCGTTTGGAAGTTACAATGCCACCAGCAGCACTGAAAACACGTTCAGAAGACACGCTTGCGAGTGGGCAAGACAAGTAGTTTAAAGCCAGGTTGGAGAGCTGTGGCCACAATTCTTTTTCCCATGCCAATACGCCAATGGGTCAGCATTAACATAGACCTCTGTTGAGTCATTCAGATAGTCCTTCACCATCGACTCAAGGTTCTCCTCCAAGGTTCCTCCACTTTGCTTAGCTGTTGCTGTGACCTTTTGAGAACCAAACCCAAGCCGAGCTAGCCAATCCTCTTCAGCCTCCAATGTCACTGTTGTGTCTGGTGGTGCAGATGATCCGGTTGCCGGTCTCTTTAACGGCTGAGAGGTCACTTGTGCCGCAGCCACAGGTGCAGAAGTGGATTGTTGTGACTGGGGATGGCCTGCTGATGCTGATGTACTGCCTTTTCCTTCAATTTGCTGCCGTTCTCTTTCAAACCTCTTGGCTGAGGAGGCTAGCCACTGTTTGTACTTTGTAACATCTTCATCAGCAAAAGGAAAGAATGCTTGGCCTGCCAGCGCCTTTTTGTAGCGTGGATCCAGAATAGTAGCACAAATGTAATGCTGGTTTGAGTGTATCATTTTAAGACGTTCATCACCTAGTAGGTGCTCTATTAATTTCTCCGCCAAAACAAAAGGGTCTTGGTTTTCTTCATCTTTTTCAAACACAGAACACACCTCCTTCAGTTGGTGCTCCAGCATGTACAACAATGGGATAGCTTTTCCCAAATTACAGTCCTCCTTGCTGACTGCACGCGTGAAGAACTCAAAAGGACAAAGCATGCGTGTCAGGCTTTTAACTATGTTCCATTGCGCCGCACCCATCCTCAGGTCCTCCTTCTGAGCTGTACCCTGTGTTAAGAAATAGTGATCGAGTACCGTATACTGCTCATACAGACGCTCAAGCATGTAGAAGGTTGAGTTCCAACGTGTTGCCACCTCCTGGATGAGTGCTTTCACTGGCATTTGACGTTCATATAGCAGGCTCCTCAGATGCTTCCGGGCCTTAAAAGAATGGCTGAAATGTTTGCACATTTTTCGGCAGGTGTCCACTACCCTGTACGCGGCACTGTCTTTATCACTCAATAATTTTTTGACAACCAGGTTTATACAGTGCGCCAAACACAGCACTCTGAAATAGTCACCCAGCTACATGGCCTTAACTACATTGGCGCCATTATCCGTGGAAACATAACCAACCTGGCGTTTTTTTGGGGACAGCCAGTCAAGGACCTTTGTGTTAAACACATCCAAAATGTTTTGTGCTGTGTGACGTTTCTCCAAACCAAACATGGCTAGTGTTGCATGTTTCCGAGCAGCTTTAAAAACTTGGTCCGGGTCAAACCCTGCGTTTAGCTTTGCTTTAACCCCTGAAAAAGAGACCCAGTGTGCAGTGATGCACATGTAATCAGCGCCTGCGCCACTGGTCCACATGTCTGTTGTCAGATGTATAGTGTGAACAGCACTCTTCTGCAAAGCTGCCCCAATCACCTCCAGAACATCTTCATGTAGTGCTGGAACCGCAACTCGGGCAAAATAGAACCGGCTAGGAACCTTCCATTTAGGGCAGAGCGCTGCCACTAATTCTAGAAAACCAACCCCTTCTACAAAAGAAAAAGGGAGAAGGTCCAGAGCTAGCATTTTAGCCAGCTTAGTGTTATACAGACGCGTCAGTGGGTGGTTGCGTTCATATTGCGCTTCTGTAAACAACATCTTTTTAATGTTGCCCTGGACCAAGGATTTACGGGATGATGATGATGATATCTTCGACCCAGTTACGCTCGCTAATGAACTTTTTCGCATTGGTGTCTCACTCTCTCCCACACTCTTAGTGTGGCTCACATGGGGTGTGCTGCTGACAGGGGTACTGGGTGTAAGTGAAGTGTTTGACATGTCTTCTTCCTCCTCGTCATCATCAGATGAAACATCAACGTTTTCATTACGTGCAATTCGGGCTTCCTTGATCGCCTCTAGGTGCGCAAACCATTGGACAGCGTGCTGTCTCCTAAGATGACCTCTCTGGCCTCCGGTACCATAGTCGGTACCAAACTTACCACGACTAGCTCGAAGCTTACAAATGCTACAAATGGCTACGTTTTCCTTTTTTGGGCAAACACTAAAGAAGTCCCAAACTGCAGACTTGAAATGTCTTTCGGGGCCGGCGGAGGCGGCGATACTGGTGGTGGTGGCCCTGCTGCTAATGCCAGATGAAGTGGAGGATGTGGATTGCCGAACTTCAGTACGTTTTGCACTTTCACCACCACTAATTGAGGTCGAGGTGGATGGAGGTCCCTTCTTGCGAGGAAGAAATATGGAAGCGGTAGGTGTTGGTGTACTAGTGTATAATTTAGTGTATCATTTTAAGACGTTCATCACCTTGTAGGTGCTCTAATAATTTCTCCGCCAGAACAAAAGGGTCTTGGTTTTCTTCATCTTTTTCAAACACAGAACACACCTCCTTCAGTTGGTGCTCCAACTGTTGCAAACAAATTAGAATTTGAAAGACCTTCTCTCAGTTTACAACGTCATTTCTCGCCATGTGGTGTTAAATAGTAATTTAGAGAGCCTTATAAGAGAGCAAAAGTTTTGTTTAAGACTGTTATAGATTGAATTATATGTTAATATAATTGCAGGGGCGAACGTCATCTTGGCCCCGGCAGCCTCTGCGGTGAAGGAAGGCCTCCACTCTTCAGGGTGCTCATCTGACAATCTGAAGTTTATGGATGCGGGAATATTGAGGGTCCTTGCCACGTTATGGCGTGGGTCCCGTCATTTTGTTTTACTCCACCCTGGGATGTGTTATGTTCGAATAATTCGTGACATTTTTAGGAAATGACGCAAAAATAACACCGCTTTAGGATAAACACAAATCTGGCATTTGGCACTATATAATAGTGTGATATGCATCCTCAAGTTTATTTCGGATGTGAGGACTCATTTTGTGATAAAAGGAGTGGCAATGTACAAGTGCCTCAAACAACAGCTGCTCCATTCTGGTCCTTCTCATTGTTCCTGCAGGTCTGTGCTATAATTTTGCTGCCAAATAAGAACGTAGCATAATTAGAGGAATGGACAGCAACAAGTGTGACACCAACCATATTTGCATTTTGCATGGGTCTTCTTTAAATGACAATGGGTTTGTTGATTAATATCATGAGCGCAACGCAGCAACTTGGTAAATTGATACTTGTCTAGGCACTACTCACCCGCAAGGTTCTCAAGGCGCTTGTACTAATACCGCTGTGGATTCCATCCTGGCTTTCCCTGTGAGGTGTCCACTCCTGGGCACCCCCAAGGTGGAGGCCAGGCATCCTTAGCGTTGTGGGGGCCGTTGTGGAGATTAAGCAAGCTATTGCCCAGAGTTGCAGAGTGGGACTCCATGATTGGAAAAGGCACCGAGGCGAGAATTATCAGGTCCATGGAATTTTGAGCCGAAGACCCGCCGAGGAATTGAACCCAGGTCCCAGGCTAGACCTCTGCAACAGGGTCTGCCGCTCTAATCATTGAGCCACACTTCTCCACAAGTTGGTGATTTGTAGCACGCTGGTCACTAACCTATGTAGAGTGCAGCAGTGCATAGGGTATTTTGCGGTAGCATCCGTAGATCTGAGAGATTGTTTCACCATAATTTTTTGTACAGGCATCAGCATACACGTTTCAGGCGACCTGATAGTCCTTAATGTTGTTTTGTTTTCACAGACCAAGCAGTTCCAAGGATGATTTTGCACTTGTCAGAAGATTCACATCATCAATGAAAAATTGCAACTTTAAAAAAGCAAGTCATGAAATGGTGCTGGAAAACAGTCCTTGCCTCAACGCTGATACAACTTTTGTCATCCATTGCAGAAGCTCCACTATGGCAGCTAAGGTTTTGAGAGCCAGCAGGTGCTTGATTTACAATCTCGTATTCATGGATCTTTTCAAGTTGACTGAGACACAAAGGGAGTTAACAATAAAATAATAATACTGACAGCCTTTTGAAAATGGTGGATGAAAACATCTGTGTTGAGTATCCTAGCAGCTTTTTGTGTTACAGTAAGAATAAAATAAAAAATATATGAATGGGAACAAAAGTGGCAGAAGGGACAACCATGAAAGTAGTATGAATACAGTTCGTAGCTACCTCTCAGGCCCTGTACAAGAAGGAATACCAAACTATTTATTAACCATACGAAATGTGCAACATAGATTTTAGCTCACTAGACTATCTTTGGGCACTTTAGATTTCATGGTTGCCTTCCCAAAAATGAAGGCTTGGTCACAGACGTTGCCCAAATGTCCATGTGATGGCACATCAAACCAATCCACTTTGAACTTTATCCTCTTTTGTAAATGTTAGAAAGATTTAAGAAAGACATTTTTAAGACCGTTATTTAAAGTTGAATGGTATATACACTACCAGGAAGCTTTTAAGTACATACGGGCATTCGAGAGCCTGGGTATATGCTATTTGGTCTCCTATTGCACCTGACATCTCTAAAAGGAAATCCCTCTCATTTTTGGAAGTGTTAATATATGAAGGTGGGCAATGAACTAGTATTGCACTATGACATAATATGTTATAGATCTGATCTTAGTGATGCTTTTCAAGATATTAAGGAAGAGCCTAATAATATATAGGGGTGTAGTTTTTAGTGTATTTTCTATTACTTTCATTTAAGCTTTTTATCAATGGAAACACTATTTTAAGAGAACGGTTCATGAATTGTAATGTACTGTAACTTGGGATTTCCTAGTCATTTTTGAATCAGCACTATTTGTGAGTTTTTTTATTAAGAATTCTTTTTCTTTTAACCTTGTTGAGCTTTTAATAATGAAACAGAAGGAAATGTATTTTAAATATATTTTACATTGTCATTGTGGTACTCTTATGGATATTATTATATCCAAATAAATAGAATTGATTCATTGAATAAAACAATGCAACTTTCCCAAAACCCTTTTGGAGCCACAATAGGGACCAGGAGTCAGCAATTGAAGTTAAGTAGTTTTATTGCCAATTGATAATCAGACCAGTAATATATGCATATTAAAATTATACAGAATTACAGCTGTCAAACTGTAATAGAGCAATAGGTTCAGCCTCAGTAGAATAAGATATGAAATAATCACAGCCACAGCCATACAAGAACTGAGAAATACGAGTAGGCGTTCCTCACAAAAATGGTGATTCTCTGTTCCAAACATGAATAGGTTCTAAATTCATCTAATCAAGGCTATAAGTATAGAATAAGGATGATTCGTGGAATATGGTCTCAAGGAAATTCGAAAGTGCTAGAATGTATCAGCATAGTAAAGACTCCATGAGAAGTCTTCCAAAATTGGAATGAATGTTTAGCATGAAGCTTCATACTTGCAAGCGGAGATAAAAGTATCTCCCTATTACCTAGCTGTCGCTAACACCAGTTAGCAACAGCTAGTAGGAGATAGCGACCATCTTGGGCCCCACTTTGCATGTCAGTGATATTTATCACTAATGACATGCAAAGTGGGCGTGCCAAGATATTAGCGACTGAAAACAGTTGCTAACATCGCTATCTCCTATTACCAACTTTTGGTTACAAAAGCTAACACCTGCCCTGAGCAGTTCTTAGCCATGTTATCCAATGGGAGGTGGATAACATGGCTAAGAGCATTAGCTCGGTAATGCATGAATATCACTGACTTTTCAGCGATATTTATGCATTGCGGCGATTTTTATCGCATTTGCGATAAACCTTGGTAATACCAACGTTTATTTGCGGTAAAAATCGCCGCAGCTCAGCGGTAAATTTTTGTCTCTAACCAAGCAATAACGACAATTATTGCTAATGCTTGGTAATATGCCCCTTAGTTACCAACCTGTGGAGGCATGGATTAAATAATAAGACTGTGCTTGCAATATTTCAGCAACTTTCGAACCTATGCGGGGAGTTTCCTTTTCCCACTTTACTGAGAAAGAAAATGCTGAACTCAGCAGGAAGCGACCAAAACAAGAGACCACCATTGTTATATTTCCTGTGTTAAGCACATTCTACGGTATTTGTTGTAAACGAATACAATTAGTAGTCAAGCAGTCTTTATTTGCTTCTGAAAGTGATTAAGTTCGCGCTGTCGCACTAATTCCGTTATCTTCTGTAGACATATTTGTTGCTCAAGGTTAAGAAAGGAAAAATAAACTGGAAATGAGTTCAAAAGCGAGTATTAATTGTGTGAACTAGTGACAAAATGGGAGGCCGTAGGCGACAGTCCTGCTCACTGCGGCCCACAAACTGTGATCCGGATTTGAATTAACTCGATTTAATTAATTACGTGTTATTGCCCTCTGCCGAGGGCATTATTGGGTGTTAATTGCAAATATGGACAGAAGACAAAGGCGCTTTTGGAGTCTAAAGGGTAATTACCCATTAAAACGCCTGACAGCATTTAGGAAAAAAATCTATTAGCACGGGTCACCCCTACACAAGCACACACAACGTCATCATTTGCCACACTTCTCCCCTGCTCTCATTTCACTTTCACATAGATTGCAGGCTAAGGGCAGCAGTTAATGCCCGTTTTCTCATCGTCTTTCGTTGAGCCAATCTCAGGATTGCATCAACAGTGCTAATTATTCGTTTTAATTTTAATCAGTTGATAGGGAAGTCCAAAACAATGCTGCTAATTCTTCATTCATCTCCTCCAGCCATGCGATTTTTACTGGAAGAGCTGCCATCATCTTAAGTCAAAATTGCTTTGCTCAGTGTTTGCAGAATTTACTTATCTGTATTTTATATCACATCAAGTTATCTGGTGCACTTTACAGAACTCGGTGGAATTATATTAAGGAGATGTCAGACATTTGATGCTGCTCACAGGGCAGTAGGAGGCTGGTCTACAGAAGCAGGAGGTGATGGTGGTTATTAGGACAGTGATATAAACACACTGTTCTAGGCCAGTGCAGGTAAAGTGATTTGCCAAGGATCAATAATGGCATTGACATTATGGTTGCATTAGATTACACAGATAAGGTTAATTCTTTGAGTATTTTTCTACTTTAGGAAAACATATCTGTCTACTTAGGCCCTCCCTACGAGTTAAGGACTAAGGGGCATATTTATGAGCGGCTTGCATCGCGTTTTCCCTGCACAAAGTAGTACATGCAATAACGCAACCTCTAAGTTAGCTTTATGACGCCATGCAAAGGCACTCTGAGTGGCTTTGTATGGTTTATAAAATCTGAGTAAGGCAATGCAGACCAAATCGCTGCGTTGCCTTACTCTGCACAATGAAGGCGTTCCATGGGTGTAGAGGTGGGTGTTCCCACTCAACTCCCATGGTTTTTCATGCATTCGTAGATTTACAAGGACTTGTAAACCAGGGAATGTGCCAAAATCATATGTCTCCCCAGGTTAGGCGTAATGAGGAGAAATATCTTTATTTCTTCTATTTGTTTCCTCTTTCTATCTGTGCTGCTTTCTGAAGCGCACATACAAAAGAGGAAAATGCCTCTCTGGATTGTTTATTGTGCAGGAAGGTGCTCGTTCCTGTGTAAAAAGAATTCTGCATGCATCAGAGACACCCTTGCACCATGTTGCAAGGGTACCTATTTTGGAGCTAGGCTACCAATACGGCGCCAGCACAAGAGGAAAGGGCAGGAATGCATCGTATTGGCTAAATAAGGCACATTCCTGCCATTTCCCAGTGACACAGGGCAGCGCAGTAAGGTTGCTCACAATAGTAGGTGATTACCACACATGGTTAAATATGTCACTCATATGTAGTGGCTTTTGCCTTGTGTGGTAAATACCTCACCCTACTTGTTATGAAGGCCTACATTTAGCATTAAGTGTAAGGGGACAGAAGTACAGTAAAAACATCCTTTGCCCATCCCCATCCTGTGTTGCCAGTGATACACCAATCCTTCTTACAGTAGACTGCCCCACCAATTAAACCTTATATTCAAAGGAGTTCACTCTAAATCAAACAGATTGGCCGGGAGGCCCATGAGCATAGGGGCCCCATGCAGACCAGAATTTAACACACATTTTCCAGTAAACATTTATATTCCTGGGAGGAGTTGTGTAGGCAGGACCCAGTGCGCTGCTTTGCCCAAGGGCCCATAATGCTATGAAGATGGCCCCGCTCCCGCCCTACCTGGGATGGGTGCTGGCAGAGGAGCTAGCAGGGCTGTGGGAGCCTTAGGCTCTCCTGCCCCCGAACTTGAAATATGATGTGGGGTGCCCAAGGTGGGCTTAAAGCACCCCAGAGATTAAGACAACTCAAAAAGTGTTGCTGTCTCCAGCATGGGCCATGGAATAGGGCCTCTTGCAGGGAGCTGGCAGGGCTGTCGGCCCCTGGAGTTTCCTGTGAAGACAATTGAAAAACAAAAGAGGGACCCTGAATCTAAAGATTAATGACAAAAGGGAAGCAACCCGCCAGGGCGAGAATACTAGGAAGAAACATGGAAATGGGTGTTCCCTAAATACCAAAAGAACAAAGTTCTAATCAAACATTCGGCTAACCCACACAACCACAAGGAAGATTTATTTATTCAAATTTTTTTTTTAATTTTAGTTTTTTATATATATATACATTGTTTTCATAGAAAAATAGTTTCATTAAGACAGTGAAATAGTATCTGGAAAACTTTTCATAATCATAAACAGAAATACAGAAATATAATATAAAAACTAGGACATGCAAAGATAATTCAAAAAAGGCACAAAGTACATGCACTCATACACTCAAACACACCTTTTGTACAATCAAATACATACGCAAACATTCACATACATATCACCACACACAAAAGCGCCGACGCGCGTTTCGCACAAGTGCCAATACAGGCTTCCTTCATTAGGGCGCACTTGGAATAGAAAACAGGCAGACACAATAATGATGTCTGGCACAAGGTCCTGAGGAGCGGTCCTAGTAGCAGCAAAGGCTGAGGGTAGGTATTCTAGGGGCCCTCAAAGACGGGACCACTGAGATGTTTCAGAGGAATAGCAGGTAATTGGCAACAACAAGTATAAAAGGAATCCAGTAGGTGCATGCGCTCGCTGGATGGTCGAAATTCGGAGCAACACAATTTCAGGGGCCTGTAGAGAATCCAGGCGAGATTCAGGGAGGGAGCTGAGGTACCACTTTTAAAAGGGTTCCAGAAGAGCCTGGTAAAAACTCTCCAGATAGGTGAAAAAACTAGTAGAAGGGCCAGGAATCAATATTCGGTGGACCTCAATAATACGGTCGGCTCATATCCTTTGTAAACGGGAAGGCAGCTTCGATGGGCACGAACTTGAGGCGAAGTTAAGACAAAAAGGCAGAGAGCCTGAGACGACCCGAAAATCCGAAGTAGATGAAGACCACGATGGAGGCAGCGGCAAAGCTCCTTCTCCCTGCGGCGGTAGGATTCACCGAGGTGGGCTTAAAGCACCCCAGAGATTAGGACAACTCAAAAAGTGTTGCTGTCTCCAGCATGGGCCATGGAATAGGGCCTCTTGCAGGGAGCTGGCAGGGCTGTCGGCCCCTGGAGTTTCCTGTGAAGACCCCAACAAAAATTAAAGCTATGGGAGCCCCGGGTGGGACCAAGAATGCACATAAAAAACAAAAGAAAAAGAGGAGAATAATAAATGTGAGATCGGAGCCACTCATTTACAATTCACTGTGCCTAGCAAGCAGTCACTGCCGGTAGTGGAAGTACCAGCTGGGTGGTGACGTGGGGAGGGGCAGGGTGGGGGGTAGTAATGTATGGATTACGGAGTTTAACAGGTAAGTAAACATATAAATAAATAAAACTAATTTTGTTTCGCGCACTGCATCGCATTTGGGGATGCAGTGCCCACAACGAAATTCGTTTTCATTATTTATATGTTTACTTACCTGTTAAACTCCGTAATCCATACATTACTACCCCCCCCCTGCCCCTCCCCACGTCACCGCCTGGCCGGTACTCCCACTACCGGCCGCGGCTGCTAGCCAGGGATGCCCGATGATGCCCTGTATGGAGTAATTTACTTATATTTTGCTGGAGGTGGTGCCCTAAGTTTGGACAAGGGTGCCACCCTCATGTTCTTAAGTGTTGTGGTGGGGGAGCTGAAGAGAGTGCAACAACACCCACAAATAAAAATACTTGAAAAGCACTAAGTTTCCTCTTGGTCCTGGGGCCAACCAGCGGCCTACAGCAGCATCCACAACTCTGCAGTCCATGCCTCCTGGAACTCATCAACGCTTGTGGCAATGTCTTCTCCCGTTTGGGTTCCTTCATCCTCCTCTTCTGGTAATCTGCAGCAGGATTCTTCTCCTTCATGGAGTTTCACAATGCCTCACTCCTTCCTGGTTCTTCCACACTTGGCATTTTTGTTCCCTCCAGTTGGACTTGGCCCTTCTGGCAGGTTCACCCCTAAACATTTTGCTTTATGAATGGGAATTGGTGGTAGTGATTTTTTGTTTCTGCGCACTTTCACTGTGTCCCAGTGGAAAGTGCGTGCGCACTCTTGAGTGCGTGGAGTGAGGTTGGCCTGCCCTCCCATAAGAATGCATGGGGAATGTCTGTGTCCGTGGTAGTTCCTGATGCGTGAGGTGTGCATGCTCGAGTTTGGTATGTGTGACCTCGTGTGATTGAATGCTTTGCAATGATGTATGTGGGATGATTATGTCTTGTGTAGAAGTGCCACTTCTAGGAGCTGGCATATTAGTGTAAAATATGCCTGGCATGTGATTGGCTGGAGCTGGCTGGTGAGCCTGGCTCCAGGAAGTCTGGATGGGTCTGCCCGGAGGTGAGTGTGAGATTAGCATGCTGGTGTGAGGGAGGGGCTGCACCTGGTTCCTGAATGGGGCTGGGCTTTCCCCACACAATGCTGGCACCGCCCCCTGTGGTGCGTCTAACGACCCTAGCCTCCCTAGTGAATGAAAGGGGTGGTTGAGCCATCAAGGGTGCTCCAAAACCAGCTGCGACAGGTTTCCCCCCCACCCTGCACCTACAGACAAAGGATTTAGTAGTATAAGAAGGTGCTGTGTCCCCTTATCAGTTGTTCTCTGCCAGGATCCTGCCTGAGGGGGCTGCTGCTGTTATTGGGGCCATGAGGACCGCCACTTGGATTGTCTTCCTGCCTGGAGACCCAGTGAGCTGGCTCTGGGCCCAGCCTTGCCCCCCTGCCCACCTGCAGAACTTTGCTGGAGCTCTGCTCTTGCCCCCTAGCTCTTGGGAGCGCTCTGACTTGCCCCTGGCGCCTGGGAGCGCTTTGTTTTGCTTCTAACGCTTATGAGCGCTTTATTTGGCTTGTAGCGCTTGGGAGCGTGTCCATTGCTGTGCAGGTGCCCACCCTGCTCGTGGTTGCCCTGGCGAGTGCCCACCTTGCTTATTTTCGAGTATTTTGTCCCCTGGCATGTGCCCACCCTGCCAGGGACCGTGCCGCTATTTTTTGATTTACTTTGAGGGAGCCGACCCCTCGGTAAATTGATCCCCCGCCTGCGGGGCCTGAGAAGGGCCGCCGCGCTGCCCGCGGGAACGCAGAAGTGTTTGGCCAGCCGGCCAATTGCAGAGCGACCGCCCGGGAGAAGGACCGGAAGTCCCGCCCTTGGCGCCGCAGCGCGAAGAGAGGAGAAGCAGCAGAATACACCGGCAGGGCTCCGTGGTGGAAGAGGAGCCCCGCCTGCTGCCGAGAAAAGTAGAAGTCCGGTGAAGAGGGAGAGCGGCGCCTGCGTTCACAGAGACTCCCCGGGGAGGAGACGCTTCCCAGGACTGCCGTTGCCAGGAGGGGCGCGAGGCACAGTGCCGTGCCTGCCCCCACCGCAGCCCACGAGAAGGCTCTGTTGCGAGGAGAGGAGCCCCGCGCTGCCAGAGAGAACAGGCCGGCAGTGTTTCCCGCCCCCCGCAGCACCAGTGAGGTCCTGGTGAGTGTGGGGGCAGTTTCTCCTTGTTTTCAGAGTGGCCCCAATTTGCAGAGGGCCGCTCCAACACTTCAGGGCATTTCCTTCGAGCACCCGAGGGGCCCCAGGAGCCTTATATTTACAAGCCTGCGAGGCTCGAGGCACCATTGGGTAGGAGAGCCCCGAGAGGCTCAGGCGCCACATTTGTTTTAGAGCCTGAGAGGCGCACAGCGCCCTATTCGTTATTGTAGAGCCCCGAGGCTCCCACCCCCCCCTGGTGTTCTAGAGCCCTGTGAGAGGCTCTGGGGGCATTCCTTGCTACGAGCCCAGAGAGGCTCTTGAGGGCCATTTCTTTGCAGAGCCTGCGAGGCTCCCTCGTCAGCCCCCATCATTGCCACACAGCTGCCCAGCACTTCGTGGGCAGCTGCCACCTTTAGGCACCCCTGAATTTGGGACACAGGGCGTCCTATCCCCAACAAGGCCAGTTGGCCTAGGGACAGGCACAGGTGGTGAATAATGTGAGTTTTGCGCAAATGTGTTCTTTGATACACCTCTGAATGATTTTAGGCATCATGTGTTTTCCTTTCCTGCACCTCTGAATGTGTTGTTTATGCATCATGTGCCTTGTTCCTTACACCTCTGAATGTATGTTATGCATCATGTGTTATGTGCTTATACCCCTACAGGTATTGTGATACTTAGGTGGTTGTTTTCTTGCTAGTACAGGTGGTGCTTGTGAGGTCCTGGTTCCCTGCGTTACCTGTTCCTAAGGTGGTTAGGATTGCGTAGGTGGTACTTACCAGTTACCAGTGATTACTGGTTGTGTGCTTTATGTTCTATTTTTTTGCTACAGTGATTTATATTCCATGTTCTAAGTGCTAATTCTACCAAATGCTAAGTTCTAAAAGTGCTGATTCCTGACAGTGGTCCAGGCGGCCCTGTCTTGTACATATCCCCTGTAAATTCTGCCTGTGCCTGTTGGCACATTGTAAAGTGTGTGTTTTTATCTAATGTGTTTTGGTATAATACAAAGGCTATTTTTATATATAACCTTGTGTGGAGTTTCCTTTGTGGTGGGCCTTGGGTGTTGTTGCTGGGGTGCGTGCGCAAATACTTAACTCACATAGCCTCCAAGTTAACCTTGCTGCTCGCGCCACGTTACCTAGAGGGTGAGCAGGGGTTATCTTGGCGTGTAACTCCCTTGCCCTGACTTAGGAGTGGTGGTCTCTGACTGACTTTGGCGCAAGCCCTGGCCAGCCAGGGATCCCACATCTAACACCTCTGTCCTGCAGTTCAGATTGAATCACAGCTATTGTTGCACGCCCACTTATTCTGGGAC
The DNA here is from genome assembly GCF_964263255.1 of Lissotriton vulgaris. Classification (NCBI taxonomy): domain Eukaryota; kingdom Metazoa; phylum Chordata; class Amphibia; order Caudata; family Salamandridae; genus Lissotriton; species Lissotriton vulgaris. The sequence continues at coordinate 1,208,354,680 of NC_141685.1, forward strand.
AGAGTGGTCCCTCGTTACTGCTTGTGACCCTTCTCAGGTCCTGCCCAGATTTACCCTGCATCTCTTTCTCTCCCAATAGGAACTCCGGAGAGCAGATCCAGGGTGTTCACGGGCTCATCCGTACAATTAGGTTATAGTCTCCCAATAAGTGATGCCAGAATCGGATACTCCCGAACACCCACAGTCTTGTGGGCTGACTAGAAGGCTTCTGATAAACAGTTGTAGTGGTGTTTATTATCAAAACAACTACACAGCGCTGCAACCTTCCTGAGTCTGGAAATTGGAAGATTTTTCAAGTGGAACGAAGAGGCTAACAATGTATTCCATCTCATTTTTTGAATTTCTCTACCTTTAGTGCTCCACCTTTTTATGGGTCTGTAAACACTTTACTCATCCCTTTGCAATTGGATTTGAAAACAGACATGCTCTGCTGACCAATCAACTCATTTTGGTAAAAAGCATTTTTTCCTAAGCCTTCTTTTGCCAAACAGCATTTATATCCTTTTTTGCCTTATGGTTTAATTTTGCAAAGGTTTAAGTTAACATTCAGTGTGGCCAATGGACTCAGGGTTTCCTGAATTCAATCCTAAAAATGTGTGTTGGTCGTAATGTTTCATGCTGCCCGAGAAATTTGGCAACTTTACGTTACTCTTTTAACGCAGAGTTCCGGCCAAATTCTTCCATTTGCTGCATGGTGGATTTTTTTTCTGTGAGGCTCTAGAAATGTGAGTGAGATTTGGCGTCCCCTAGCCCCATTTTCTAACACATGCGGTTAGACTGCTTCTTGAGTAAATTTGTTGCAGCTCAACTAGATTTTCCATTCGAGTGGCTGCATGCTCTTGAGCCCAGCATGGTGCTGTTCACACTGATTTTTTATCATTGCTCATGCTGCTGGGGCTAAATTGCAGAATGAGCAGCGCAAATGCAAATTTTTCACCTGTTGGCAGAACTCACAAAGGTTTTATATACCTCTGCACGTTCCTATCACCCCTACTTAAAAACCTATATTGGAACAGCTTCACATTTACATATAGAAGTGATGTTTATAAACTTCTTTGACATGTAAAAAGTCAGGGCCTTAAATTGAAGCAGTTGCAACATCTTCAGGCTGTAAGCCATTTCTCACTGTGGGGCCTATTATCAAGGTGTTTATCTCAGCTTTTTTGGCTTTAAAAGCCAAGAAAGCGGAGATAAAATTATCTCCCTATTACCTAGCTGTCGCTAACACCAGTTAGTGACAGCTAGTAGGAGATAGCGACCATCTTGGGCCCCACTTTGCATGTCAGTGATATTTATCACTAATGACATGCAAAGTGGGCATGCCAAGATGTTAGCGACTGGAAACAGTCGCTACCATCGCTATCTCCTATTACCAACTTTTGGAGATATTCGCGCTAAGCGCGAATATCTCCAAAAGCTAACACCTGCCGTGAGCAGTTCTTAGCCATGTTATCCAATGGGAGGTGGATAACATGGCTAAGAGCATTAGCTCGGTAATACATAAATATCGCTGACTTTTCAGCGATATTCATGCATTGCGGCCGATTTTTATCGCATTTGCGATAAACCTTGGTAATACCAAGGTTTATTTGCGATAAAAATCGCCGCCGCTTAGCGGTACATTTTTGTCTCTAACCAAGCAATAGCGATAATTATCGCTATTGCTTGGTAATATGCCCCTGTATTCGGTAAATACCAAAGTTTGTGTTCCGCCTGAAAAGTTTAGCAAAATGTTGGCTCTCACCCTTTTAGAATCGTGCATACTTTCCTGTTTGTCCTTCGCCTTTGCTGCTGCAAAGCTTTTTCTCCACATAACAGGACAATGTCACATCAATAGATTCAAGCCAAGCAAAATAAACTCATGGTGCATGGTTAATGCTGCTTAGCACTTCGTTTTTACAACATATTTTCAGCATGGAAAATATATGAAGGTTTGTTTCTCAGCAAGTTTCCATTTTTGCAGAGTTTTTCCTTACACAATGGCATCGGGTAGGAAAATAACACAGATGGCGGTTGTACACACAGAGCCTCAGGGGAGCAACAGGCATGTGTGGCTGCTTTCTGCATCCCTGGGGCACTATTATATTCCAGAAGGGGCCACAAATGCTTGAGCAGCCCCTTTTGCAATACTGAGAGCAATGGTGCACATGTAGGGCTAGCGCTATCCTTAGAGAGTGTTCCCTTATTTGTGTGGGTGCATAGCCCCATGCAAATGAGGGAACCACTTTGCCTCTGTCCCCCGGTTGTATTACTGATGCAGGTGCAGATGCAAACATGCTCCTAGGAGGCACACTGACAGGCACCACAACAAATTGTTGCAGTGTCAGTGCTCCCCCTGAGGGCAACTCTCTTGAGGGGTGAAAGGACACTCTCCTGCAGGGCAGTACAGTCACTCATTGCACCTGCCTATAGGGTGATCTCTAACTCCTCTCCAAAGAGCATGTGTGTTTCCGCCTGTACAGGAAAAACGGAGCGGCTTTTGAAGCTGCCGCTCTATATTTCAATAAATATACAGCCCCAGACAGGCCCGGACTGGCTGTTGCGGGCACCGGGCAATTCCCCGGTGCGCCACAAGGGTGAGGGCCAGTTTTGGGCCTTTGGGGGCCGTTTTTTTGTTACAGGGCCCTTTAACAAAATTGGCCGAAAACCGGCCCTGGCAAAGAGCACCGTCGCAACCCCAAACCGACAGGGGGGGGGGGGGTATGCTGGCCGAGCACTTTGCCAGGGCTGGGTCCGGTTCCCAGTCCGGCCCTGGCCCCAGAGCAGCATGCATTGTAATAGGGCACACTTTCCCCGTTTGAGCCTAGCACACATGGTTAAAGGTGCACCATGGCTCAAGCAAGGACAGTGCAGCCTACAATGAATACTGCCATCAGTTGCTTTTTGTATATCTCCAAATAACCCCATTTTAGAGAAAAACAAGCCAATAGGTTTACATGGAAAACTTTCTCAAAGGTTGTAAAAAATAAATGACCTTCCACTTTTGCACACCCTATTAATGTCATGTTGGGACACGCCCATAATTGATCGATTGATTGGAAGAGTCTTTGGGAGAGGAAAAATGCACCTTTTGGCTTACTTCTCTATATGGTGAAGTGAGTCAACTAGGGCAGCTGATTGAGCAGAAATAAAACAATATTTTTGTCCTCTCACAACTGAAGAACTTACCATCCATTCTCAGAGGGTCTGTTGTAAGCCTGGGTGTAACTGGCAAAATGTCCTTAGCTGAAGTTACAGGAAATGCCCAAACAAATTATACAAAATTTTGCGCTACTATTTGAAATACCGATCCCACAATTGTGTTCTATTTTTTTGTGAGAAATGTATCCAGATACCCATTTTGGACACACTAGGACAGATTTTACACTAACAAACATGGCAAAATTGTGCTTGCATGAACAATAGTAGCTTGTGTTTCATTCGTTTGTGTTCTTCCTGTTCTCCTGGGATAGCATTTACACCATACATATAGGCCCACATGCATCAAGCATTTTTGTAGTCGCAAACGGTGCGATTCCTTAAAATCGGCCGTTTGCGAATGCAAAAGTGCTTTTTGGGATGCATGAAGCAATTTTAGAATTCGTAACATGTTTGCGAGTTCTAAAATTGCGGGTGCTTTTAAGAAGTCGCAGATGTGCGATTTCTTAAAAGCAATGCATCATTAAATTTAAAACTGTAAATTCGCAATTAGGGTGCCAAATTTACCGAGTGGTTGAACCACTCGGTAAATTTGGAAAAAGTGTTTAAAATGCTTAAAATGTTTTTTTTTCAACATTCATGTTTCACACACACATGTCCTTAGGACATGTGTGTGTGAAACATGATGCGAAAAATACATTTCAGGGGTGCATGGGGGGGTCCTTTGGACCCCCCCTGCACCCATGAAATTTTCAAAGTGCCACTCGCAATTCCCATTGACTCCTATGGGCCTTTTGGCCCATAGGAATCAATGGGAATTGCGAAAATTAACTTAAGAATTCGGTATTCATTTGGGATTCGGTAAAAATTGCGATTTTTACCGAATCACAAATGAATACCGAAAATAATGATGCATAGCATTTTGCACTTCTTAATTTGCGATTCCTTATTTTTCGCAAATTAGGAAGTGCAAAATGTCACAATGATGCATGTGGGCCATAGAGACATTATGCAAAATTAGAAAGGTGGAAGTAAAATTTCACCCAGTCACTGACCAATATTTTACCTGTGTTTGTAAGCAGTATGATATATGGTTTGATCAACAAGTTAGCTTTGGTGATTGGTGAGGTTGCAGCAAAGATAGATAAATGCTGCTTGTACCAAAAGATACCAGTTTAGTTTGTTTTGATAGTACAACAAAGAAAAATAAGATAACATATTAGAATAACGCCATAGCGAAATGTAAAAATCCTGGCCAGTTAGGGGCTTACTTACAAGTCCCTTGGCCCACTGGTGAATGACGTTTTGTAACACACCGGTGGCGCAACCTGCTGCTCCATATTTACAAGGACATACATAAAGCTACCTTGCGTGGCTTTTCATGGCTTTGTAAAAATGGCCCCTTTATGCGCAACACTTTGCGTGAAAGGGGCGTCCCATGGGTGTTGCTGTGGATGTTCCCAGGCATTACCCATGGCTACTGCCACATTTCCAGACTTACAAGAAATCATAAACCTAAAAATTCATCAGAATGCAATACTTCCACAGCGGAAGCTTAGGAAATCACAACAAGAATAAATGTTTTAATTTGTCCTTGTTTTGTTCCTCTCTCTTTGCGTGCTGCATTCTGCAGCACACATAGATAGAGGAAATCACCTCTTGTGCACCTCTTCTTTTTGTGCAGGAAGGGGTCCATTCCTGCACAAAAGTATTCATCCCTGTGGCTCAGGCACACTTGCACTTTGGTGCAAGTGTGCCTGCATCAGCACATGCCAGGTAATTGTGTGCCTGCTCAGTGGAGAGCAAAGGAATCAGTCATATCGGTGAAGATATAATGCATCCCTCTGCTTCGGAATTACCGTCGCGTGGTATAGCCAATGGCTCACGGCACTGCGCTGCTTTAATTCCTTGTAAATACGCCCCTCAGTGTGCAAACTCTCGGATGATAAAATTGTTCATACAAGTAGGTATACAGGTGACCATGCAAACTAATAATCATGCCAACTTAGCTTTTACTTAGCCCTTGAATCCACATTTTTTTCCGTTTCTTATTAAGACAACATGTGCTACGATTAACTATGAGGAGTGGTAACTGAAACATGAAAATATGAGTACATACCTTTTAGGAAAATCAAACCGATGACAAGATGACTCAGTATGAGAAATGCTAACTGCTGAAGATTTATGTTTGACCAAAAGTTTTCGAATGTGAATCCTGGCTGCGTCAACTCTGGCTTTCTTTCTTCTGGGGTCGAAAAAAATGAGCACAAGTAAACTGGATAATATTAACTGTCAAAACCCACGTTCGTTAAAAAAAAGCTGATATGGAGCGCTATATAATGCAAGTTATTAGAAATCAGTTCATTTTTTACTTGGCTGCATGAAGTAATGGATACATTCTAACATATTAAAAAAGAAAGATATTTGTTACAAACAGGGCACAAGCAATGGATATTAAATAATATATCTAGGGCGGGTTTGCACTGCATTGCGAACCAGCTCACTGCCACTTCCTTTAGTATTTTCAGTAATACTCAAGTGTAATTTTTTCCCTTTATGATGGGACAACACTGAACGGTGCTATGAACTGAACCGAGTTCGTTCACTTATTCTGGTGTTTTATTTGTCTTGCTTGATAACTTGTATTAATTTTGCAGGGGGCCACATTGTGTTTATTTCTGTTTGCTGCGAGGCTGGCGAGCAACCAATTGAAAAGAGGCGGTTTATCTCAGCGGGCATTGCTTGCAGACCACATTGCACACAATGCAGTTTCAAGGCATATTCTGCAAGCAGCAGCAGGCCCCCAATTTGTTTTCCGATCTTTTGCTGCTTAGCTGTTGAGAAAATCATTTAAAAGCTGCATGGAATTCCATTGTATGCCGGGGTCAGCCCACTGGCCTTCGCATTATTGCTTATTCGCTCACATTTATTTCCGACTCAGAGAGAAATGTAGCCTCTGCAATTCATATGCATGAAGTGATAAAATGATGCGACACAGAACACAAAACGTGGCAGAATTGAATGAGGCCTGTCTTTTACTGTTAATGGAAAACACCCCCTGCCCTTGGATACTGTAATTATGGGCGTCTTCCCCTTACACGATGAAAAGTGCATTTCACTTATATGTAATTTCAAATGCTCAGCTCAGTTTGACAAGAGTTGACACGTGCATCACACAGTCTCCAGGGAATGTGGAACATGTGCATACATTTATAATCAAGTAACTGGATGATGGCGATATTTTTCAACCAGGGGTTCTGACTGACATCAAATAGACAATTAACAGGGCAGGAGTAAAAGAGGCGTGGGGGAACCGCAAATAAACAGGTGTTCTGTCATCCGACCCAGCTACTCTCGCCATTAGGGTCCCCAATGCTTATTCTTAGCTCTTTGAAATGCTTATGATACAAACTAGCGATTGAACGATTTCATTGAAAAAGCAAAACAGCACTATTGCCAGAGAGAGACACGAGTTAGCTGTGGGTACATGACTGTATAACAATAAAAGAACATTTGAAATGACTGAACTCTTGAGCATCTCCTTTTAAACTGTGAGATATGGCATAGTGCCAAGACATCTTCTTCTTTCAACTACAGAGGTTAACTGGGTTGAGGGTCTTAGATAGTTTGTACGTTTAGCACATATGCCTCAAGGAATACAGTAGAGCTGTGCTGAACCTACTATCAGTTCACATCCTCACAACACTTAACATTGGACAGTACTCACTCTTTATGAGTCGCGGGGTTGAATGGTGTCCCTATGCAGACACTGTTGACACAGCAGATGGCCACATTGTTAGTTCCTTTTCAGGGTTATGAAACATTCTGTAAAAGCACAAGTTTCTTTTGAGGAATGCAATTCCGGAAGGTCAGCACAGTCCTCCTTAATCCACCAGCACAGTCCTCCTTAATCCATGTGGACAGTCCTCCTTAATATATGAGCACAGTTCTCCTTAATCCATCAGCACAGTCATCCTTAATCCACCAGCACAGTCCTCCTTAATCCATCATCACAGTCCTCCTTAATCCATCAGCAGAATCCTCCTTAATCCATGTGCACAGTCATCCTTAACCTTATTTGTGTCTCCAATATTTTTGTTTGACTATGCCAATGTTTTCGATGTGTGGTGCTTGCACATCATATTATGGGTAAAAAGCTTATCTCACATGTATGGTTAAATCACCAATGACCCCCCCAATAAAACGAAGGGAATGCTTTCTTATCTTTATGGCCATATGATGTCTATTCACAAGGGGCAGCAAAATGGTAACTACCAAATTTAGAAGAAAACAGCAAAGTAGAGTAATTCACCCTGAGCCTGTGAAATATCATTTGGTGAATTCCCAAAACGTGGGAGATCCTTTTTAGGTCTTGCCTTGCAGCGCGCATGCGCTGCATGGAAAAAGACCTTCAGCCATCGATGCAGCTTTTGCCCTAAAAACGTGCACACGTTCCATTGCCTTCAATGGCAACGCGTGCCTGTCGGAGATTTCCATGCGGGGGCGAGCTTGACACCATATGTTTGTAATTAACTTACAAACACATGGTGCCCCTGGCTCGTTCCCACAAGGGAAACACTGTGTGCTCTCGCACACCCCCACCCCTCCCACTTGTAGCGCAAGGCACACCCTTGTTAGAAGGGCAATCCGAAGACATGTGGGAGAAGGGAAGCTGTTTATACTTGTTTGTGCTGAAGTTTTTCCCAGCCAGGGCCCGTGGAGGGAGTTACAATGTAGCAGGAAGGCGGGGTGGGGGAGGGGCAGGGTGGGGGGTGCTAAAAACCGGAATATGGATAATTGGAGGTAAGTAAACAATGTAATTAATAAAGCAAATTTTGGAGTGCGCACTGCATCGCATTTTGCAGGACCAGTGACCAGGTGGCTTTCCAAGTATTCCAGGTCCGGTGGTCAGGCGGTAATTTAGTTCCTGTGCTTGATGTCGAGGCGCTGTGATGGCAGATTAAAATGGATAATCCCATGTGCGCACTTCGTCACTGCATAAGAGTAGTGAAGCGCTATGTAAATGCGACAGTATGAAAGAAGTACCTGCCATTGAAAGAAGATATTCTATGCAGTACTTCGGGCGTTCAACAATTGCATAGTTTGCAGACTGTGATAGAGGTTGGGGAGGGCTCATTACCCCATATCAGTGAACTCTCTATAGCTCCTTATTTTACCCTACTTCCACTCAGATGAACATTGACCGAAGTTCTGGAGTAAATCAAACATTTAGTGAAACGATAGAAGCGTGTCTGTCCCGTGGCTAAAAACAACATCCCTATTATTAGAGCGCCCAGAGGACCCGTGGTTGGCGCTGTAGGCATGCTGACAAGCTTATGTGTTGCAAGATTCTCATTCATCCTACGTACACCGATAGACACCCCCTCCTGTCTGAGAACTTTGTGTTGCGAAACTGGTGTGAGCTGTCCGTATTTATTTCCACACAGTGAGCGTTCTCCCACACATTATGCGGGGGTTCTCTCCTGGGACCTTTCAGCCCCAGTGCTCTCCCCCTAGAAGCCCCTGGGCTGTGTGAATCATTGCAGCCCAGAGTACGAAGAGGCTGTGCCTTGCCTGCGGTGTGTGGCAGGGACCAACCCTGTGTGCACCCCCCATGCACGGAAACCTGATCCGGGTCTCTATGTCCCGGCCGTGGGCTGATTCCGACAATTACTCGCCTGGCAGCACAGACCCTTATCTGAGGCAGCATTGCATAGACGGAGTGCGACAATGGGGGGGGGGGGGGAGGGGGGGAGTCCTGCGTTGTGCAAGAGGCATCTTCCAGCGAGGGCGCATTTCCAAATGGCTGATAGATAAATAAAACAATCCACCAACCCAATAACGAGCACGGGTGTGTATATGTATGTGGGTGTGTGTGTGTATGCGTGTATTATATATATATATTACACACACTACCCTGGGTTCCTTGCTATTTTTTGTACAGATTGATGATTTCGGGGAGGGTGGTTGGCCAGCAGATAAAAGTGGGCGAAACTTACATTTCAACCAATATTTGCTGGAATAACGAAAGCGACCACAATCCCATGATCACGTTCACCACATATATAATCTCTATGCACATTAGATGTACAGAAGTGTGGGTCGCCTGTGATGGAGGGCGGTATATACCATGAGTAGTGTCCTTAATTCTGCTTAATTCAGACACTCTGTTCATCACCACCCCCTTTTCTGAATCATGAGTAGTGTGCAAGCACCACCTCTACAGAGACGTTTGGCCTCTGCGCAGGAGGAGGGACGTTATAACACAAAGGCTTTAACTTACATTTGAACCTATCAAGATTAGGTACTTTCAGGACCACTGGAATTACCCCACAGCGAAGTAGCTATCAACAATGTAGCAGTGGCACTGAGGCCCAGTAGGCCGGAGCGACCTTTTTAATTGTTTTCATTTTTGTAACCATCAAATTAGGGCTTGGTGGTTCTTCCTTATGCCTGTTTTTGGGGGATCAATCCGCCTTTTTTGGCCACTGGGCAGTGAAGGGCCACATTGTGGGACACACTTGACTGAATTATGTGGCAAGAAAATACAGTGCAGCATGTTGTGAAGCATTGCCCTGTTCCTGTTTTTACATTTATTGGCAGAGAATGGGGCACCAATGCTATAGAAAATTAAAATATTCATTAAAAAAGACAACTGTGCATCTTTAGCAGCTCCTGTTCAAAATGTTATTTACCAATAGATACTGCTTTTTCTTTTAGATCGAAGCACAAAACCATCATTTGACTACCACTATCGATTGTAACAGCTGCATTACATGGTTTGTGTAAATATATAACATTCTAATCAGCAGAGCACAAGCATGCGAGTGCACACTTCTTGTAATAACGGGTGTGCCTCTTTTATTCTGTGCAATGCAACCTGGTTTTAGACCCCCCCCCCCCCCATCCCCAGTAATGTGCACTGAAAATATTTTGTGTAAGTATCTAACCTGGAAGCACTGTAAGGTACAAAATATCAGAACTTGAGGAGAGAAATAAGGATTTATTTGTTTAGTTTTCCTACAGCGAGTCCTATTTTGAACAGACTGATACTTTAATCATACTGTCTGGAGTGTAAATGAACTTACACAATCACAGAAGAACATGTGTAAAACAAAGGGTTATCCGTCTTTTGCCACGCCTACACCGTGCCTAAATATTAAAGGATGTTTTCATGTGATACATGTGGCACTTGCCATCACCCGCACTTCATCATTTAGGGCATTAATACTATCTTTCGAAAATGTTTACCTCTTTAGTGCCTGTTTAACAGAAGAAACCAGCAAACTTTATCAAAGTGTTTTCCACTGCATTGCACCACCCCTGCAGTTATTTTTCATAACTATTGACCCTTTGATCTTGAAATCTTTTTTTCAGCAATCTGCAAATCCTACAGCCGATTAGGGATTATGAGAAAAGTACCACATATCTATTAAAGTGCTGTGCACAGTAACACACATGGCTGCGTTTGTAGAGGTGCACTTTCATCCATGTGCACTTATGCCTGAAAATATATTTTTCTCAATGGGGAGTCTATTGTCTGCCATGTGTCTTTTAATAGTGTGGTGGCTGTCCTGCTGTGTGGTTGCAAACCGGGAGCGGTCCGTGGCCGTCTATGCCAGACGTCTGTTCCTCAGGACTCCTGTGATGGCTGTCAGGTCAGCGTCCTTCGAACAGACAAGTCCCTTTTATACGTAAAAACGAGTGGTGCTTGGTAGTGCTCGTGAGTGACGTAACGCAATTTTATACCCCCCCCCCCCCCCTCTTCGCAGAATGTGACAAGGGACCCTAAGTCTTAGTGGCCTGCCTGAGTGGTCTGCGTGACGCCCGAGGCCAGAGTCCGAACGGGTTCTATAGGGCCAGGCCTATGTACATTAATCTTCTCTGCTAGAAGCCTCTATGAGCAACTGTTCAGCCTGCTGTGAAGCACGTGGCTCTAACTTCCCGATGTACACCCCCTGGGCCGTTCTTGATGGCCCTAGTAAACGTAGAGTTTTCAAGGCGGCCATCAGAGCGACTCATGAGACTCAGGCTGGTTTACTATTTTTCTTCCTGCACAGCTAATGACCCATGGCATGGAGTGACTCAAGTAGCCACACTTACTGGGACTAAAAACAGGATTGTCGTTCCCCCTTTTCAGGCCGCTGTCAGTTTTGTAGTGGCTCCAGGCTTGAGAAAACACAGGAGGCGGTAGCACACCTTGACCACAAACCACACCCACACCTAGGCAGTCCACCTCTGCGGCCAAGGGGCTCTATATAGTACAGAGACTCTGACGCCTCTGTACTCCGCAGGATTTTCTATGCTCCTGTGTTACAGCCTCTTGCCTCCTCACCACATCCCCCCGGGGCACCTGCTACAGTCCGTGAGCAGGACAACCCCGGAACCAATAGAAGGGTACTGTGTGGTCCATGTGGTCTGAGGTAATCTGTGAGCTCCAGCAAATGAGGGAGGGGGACGCTGTTGAAAGCAGCTCACCACAAGAGAGGCCCAAAACAGCCTATTGGTCGATGGGGCAGCTTGCAGCCAGAAGCCTGAAACCGCAGAGGGGGAGGCGGCAATTGGCCGCCCGGTCAGCGAGGGCCCAAGGTCTGGGTTCCAGGTGCCTGAAAACGCCAAGCCGCCTGCCTGCCTGCACTGCTGCCTGCACTGCTGTCTGCTGGAGCTCCTTCTCCTCTGCATGATATTGTGTGTGCATGCATCGTCACCTCCGTACAACATATGAGACGGTTGTGCAGCACCAACTCCTTGCTCTACAATTCTGGCTTGCAAACAGAAACCAACAAGTTCCCCTCAGTTTCTACACCTCTCTTCTCAAAATGATTGTCCTCTTACCAAGCGAAGTATCAATGTTTCAGTTTGTCGATTGCTTTTCCAAAGGTATGTTCAATGTTTGGATGCTTTAAACAAAACTTGGTGGTCTCCTGAAAATATTGATTGATCCTTTCCAGCGCCATCCCATAATGCACCCATTCACAGAGCATTCAAATTCACCTGCCACGATGTGGCATTTCGGCATGGCTACAGAGCTTTGGGTCGTGTGGAACTACCACTTGAAAGTCATGTGCTGATTATACACATGGTAAGCCATTTGGTACTCCAACCTCAGTCCCAGCACTATTAAAAAATACATTTCACAATCCCCTGCTAAAAATTGATAACCGTTTTTAAAGTATTATATTAAAACGTGAGGAAATGTGAAGCTTAAATCCTTGCAATCTGTGTAACTATAGGGCAGATCATTATCAACTAACGCCCATTTAAACATCCGATATTTATCATATGCTGCAAACATGGAAAAATTAAGCCTGTCGAGATGGTGAAACCACATCGAAGCACCCCCGAGACCTCTTCGTCAGAGTATATACCTTCTCGTGTGGGAAATGTTTGGCTTCTGGGAAGCGCCTCTGAATCAGTTGCATCAGCAGCATTAACGTCCACTTTAACCCACTTATTAGATTGCCAGCTGTAAAATTCAAGACATCGCATTATTTTCTCCGGTCTTGTAATTTTCTTTCCTAAGGTATATCATATCTATGTCTGTCCTGAGACTTTCCAATGTGAACGTTATGATGGATAATGGACTTTAAACCTATTACATTTTAAGATGTCATTAAAGTTTTAGACCAAAAAAGGCCCATGATTCCCGTTTTTCGGTCCCAGGTTTGCCTTTAATAAAGAGATTGACCTTTCTGAGTAGACAGTCATAAAAAGAAAAAAAATCGACAATTGATGGCTACACAGTCCACTATATTCCATAAAATGTTCAAGGTGTTTTTCGGAGAAAATCGTTCTTCTGATTGGTCAAATTGCGCATACTAGCGTTTTTGCTGGATGATAGCTTTATTATTACAGAAGGCTTTTATGAGAAATGTTTCTGAGTCAATCTTACCTGCCTGTGTTTCCTTCCCTGGTAGATAATATGTATAACATTTATAGCAAAACATACCTTTTTGCCTCTTGTAATGGAGTACAAAGTGTTTCACATCAAAATAATCTAACTTCTGTAAAGTACATGGATTAATTCACCTTTAGCGACGTGCTACCAAAAACACCTCTATATACAATGTTCCTCTATATTTATCCTAAAAAATACCAATGGTAGAAATAAGAGAAGTAAAATACACAGTTCTAAACTAATATACACACAAAACACGCACTTGAGCCTCCAGATGACGAAGTGGAGCAGTAAAAGCCTAACTCTGGGGCCAATTATGATTAGGGAAGGCCCATCACTGTCAGCCATGCAGTGGTGGTCCTTCCACAATCGTACCGCGATTTTTTCCTCGCCACATAACGATGGCGGAGGGAATCGCATTCGGACCATGGAGAAAGCAAAGACCGTCCGCCATGGGTCCATCAAAAGCAATCTTACAGATTGTCTGGCAAACGGTCCTTTCAGACAGCAATGGTGGCGGTGCCTAGCAGGCACCGTCCACCAAAATATGGATGCTGACTACAGCCGGCATTTCCATGGCGGGGATGCTGCCATGGAAAGGCTGGTGGGGATTAGTGACAGGGGCCCTTTGCGGGCCCCCCTTGTGTGAGGAGGAGGTGAGGGTGTACTGGGGGTACCCATGGTACCCTCTACATTTCACAGCAGAACGTGGCAGGCCCCGTGTGGTGTCTGCAAGGTAGTGCAGTGAAATGCACAACATGGCATTTTAACATTGCAGTGGCTGCTGCTGTCAGCAACACCGGCTGCAATGTTAAAAAGCAGGATCCATGGGGGGCGTGGCTTGGATGGCAAGGAGGATAGACGCCTGAGTCCGGAGCCACCACCACCCTGAACAAACGAAGGGCGAGAAAAGCGGCGATTTAGCCCCAAAAGACAAATAAACAGAGGGGAAGGCGTCGGAGCTGCAGGGAGCAAAGTGAGCTTAACGATCCCACAAAGGAAGGAGTAATGAGCAAGGGAGAGACGACAAGGCGCGGAAGAGGAGTTGGAAGGAATAGTACAAGATGGCGGACCAGAAGGCAGATCGGAGAAACTCACAGACCCAGCCCCGTGCACAGTAAGACTGGCAGAACCAGCAAATTCACGAATGGTGAACGGTGCACAAGGGTGCCCGACAGCCTGCCAACACAAGGAGACATGCGGAGGTGAGGGACACTTCGAACATGGAGGTGAGATCGTGAACTATGAGGGAACGAAACCGAAAGTCCCACTGGGAGCAGCCATTTTGAAGCAGGCATTAAAAGATAAACAGCACGCCGAGCAGTAGTGCACCAGACCAACGCACCGGAAATTGCGAGTTTTGGGGCACAAACAGGCAAAATTACTGCATAGCACAAGCAGGGGCCCCCAAGAAGAAGAAGAAATACAGACCTGACACACCGCCACCATCAAAGAGCGAAACGAAACCGGAAGCGTAAACAGGGCACAGCCATTTTGGAGGAAGAGCCCTGGAGAGTGCAACGCATTAAGGAGAGTGCAGAACAACTGTGCGTCTGTGCGGAACAGCATCAGAAGAAACACCAAAGCAAGAGACGAGCCCAGCCGGCACGCCTAAAACTAACAGCAAGTAAACCGCGAAGGCAACCCCAGGACCTGAACACATTCGAACGAGGGAGCAGACGGAGGACACAGCGGGGCCCTCGAGGTGCCTAAATTGAGGTGAGGCTCCCTCCCCGGCAGGCGGGCACGAACGAGTCAAAGGGAAATAGGGGGAACAAGAGGGCACACCCAGGTTGCGCAAACAAGGCAACAGATGCCACACAATGAGGAATACAGGGAGAGACCACAACAGCAGGTAGGAGAGAAGGGCGAGCACAGTCACATAAGCGAACCGCCCCGGGCAAGCGGAGACCACGCCCGAACTGGGGGGGGCGAAGACCAGAACCAGAACGGTTAGGTGGCCAAGCAGATTCTGCACCGACACCGCCCCAAACGCATAAGACCATGAAGGCGAGACAACAGATACAAGACAGACTACATACCCACCTCAACAAAAGAGGGGTCGGAATGATGGCAGGACGTGAGGACAAGCACGCCAACGATACCAAAAAGGTTAGGAAAGACTCTCCAGACTCGCCCTCAAAGCAAAAAATTGACCTAAAAAGCTAAACAACTTTGGACACACTACTAAAGAAAATCAAGGAAGGCAAAGAGTTAGCAAAAGCTACTAAAAAAATGATAGACAATATGCAATTGGAGCTGGCAGCTATAAGCTCAGACCAATGCAAGACCAACTGTAGAATTGCCGCAGTGGAGAAAAGATTTAGCGATATAGAGGATACCGCACACATTGCACATAAAGACCTGGGCCTGGTCATAAAGAAAACCTACAACCTACAGAAGCTGCTGGCGGAACAAGACGACCGCAGCAGGAAAGGCAACATAAGGCTCCTGGGGGTACCAGAAGGAGAGGAAGACGCCCCGGGATCATGTGCAGCCCTACTTGAACATCTACTGCCAAGGCTGACAGGGTTGAGGTTTGACAGACCCTTCGAAGTTGACAAAGCCTACAGGGTCCCGGCAAACAAAACACCACATAACAAATGGCCAAGGCGATAATTTGCAAGCCGCTCCGTGCCAGCCACACAGAGGCGATTTTCGCCTTTGCAAGGAAAGGTCAAAATGTCAAAATTAACGGACATAAGGTTATCATAACACAAGACTTCTCCTGACACACTGTCGAAAGGAGGAAAGGCTTCTTAGCCATGAGAGACAAACTGCGAAATGGAAACATCACCTTCAACTTCGCTGGGCCGGACAGTCGAGGCACCCTGGTTTTCGATGAACCAGATGATCTCAGTAGATACCTAAGAGGCCCGGAGCCAGAAGGAATGGAAGCGCAGAGCCCGGGAGCAGCCAAGAGAAGAGCCTCGTCAGATGCAGCAGAGGGAGGAACAGAGGAATGAAGACCCTAGGATCAAATAGGCAACTTAAAGACTAGAGACATTGCCATAGGTGCCTCTCACCGCAGGACCTCAAATCAAATCAAAATATCTTTATTCGGGTTCCAGGCCAGCCGTATAGGCATGCCCACTTTCACCACAGACTAAACGGAAGACAACAGACAATGCCACTAGTGTTACTCACATCACGATCTACCTCAGGCCAACTTGCATAAGGCCGCGCACATCAGTTTCAACCACCACAACTACCTCAGACAATGAACATACATCGCTGGAAGAACAGCAGCACCCAAAGAGATGCAAGATTACAAACATATCCTTTTAAAGAAAATAACTTCTTATTTTTGTAGCGGACTGATATACAAGCCACACAGGACAATCTAACGCTGAACAAGCACAAGGGGCTGATGGCACTGTATTCGGGGGTGGGGGGAGAGAGGACCCTTGCTGTCGCACGTCTACAGTTCTAGATTCGGGGGGAGGGGAGGGGGGAGGGGAGTCACTAGTGGTACAGGGGTACGCATTTCCTTATTTCCAGGCTTTCTCTTTATCTTTATCTCCATCTCTCCGTTCCCAAACACCTATAATCGGGGGGAGGCACCAAAGTCAAGGCAGGAGGGGCACGACATGCAAACTCTCTAAAATGGCACAACAGCGCACACACAACCGCAGGGTTAAGCCAACAGCGGAAAAGGATAAGGAAGCAATCAGGGTACGCCAGGAATGACAGCGATAGCACGGATACACTATGACAAACTCAGCACAAAGCCAGCTGAGCACAGACCTCAAAGTGGTGTCCCTCAACGTGAAGGGGCTCAACCACCCCATAAAAAGGAAGAAGACCCTAGACTACCTAGCGAAACTGAGGGGTGATGTGTATGTACTCCAAGAGACCAAGCTCTCAGAGGAAGATGCGCAGCGCCTAAAGGCAAGATGGATAGGCGAGGTCTTCTGTTTATAACCATACAGAAGAAAAGAGGGGTCATCACTCTGATAAGCAAGAGAGCGAACCTGACCCTACAGAGTAGCTACGCTGATAGCGAGGGGAGACTCTTGGTAACAAGCCTAAAGAGAGGGGAGGAGACATCCACGTTGCCAATGTATACGGACCAAACGCCGAAGATGAGGGTTTCTGGGATAGGGTAGGGACTAGACTAGGAGATCTCATACAAGAAGAACTTCTCCTGCTAGCTGGGGACATGAAACGGGTATTGGATCAGGCAATAGATAGGCATCCACACAGGCGAGCCATGGCACACAGAACCACAACACACTCAAGAACATCTGCACAAGACTTCAACTCAAAGACCCCTGGAGGCCCCAACACCCAGACGCGAGATAATACACCTGCTACTCAAACCCACACAACTCATACAGCAGAATAGATTACATCCTAATGTCAGCAACACACACACACCTGATTGACCATACAGACATAGCACTGATCACCATATCAGATCATGCACACATAGTACTCTCAGTAAGCGGGAAACATAACGACACGCCTAGCCGAAGATAGAGACTAAACAGCGACATCCTGCAGCATCCAGGGAACATTAAGGAAATTGGAGAGGCCATTGAGGAATACTTGATACTTAACGATAACACAGAGGTAGACAAGGGGGTCATCTGGGACGCCCTAAAAGCCACGATAAGAGGCAAACTCATAAACATCAAAGCCAGAATGAACAGAGGTAGGAACAAGAACAAAGCGGAGTTAGAAAAACAGATCAAAGATCTAGAATCAGGCCACTGCGCAAACCTCACAGACAAAAACACACTAACGGAGGAACATGGATCAATAACTACAAATCCATTAACCTATGCTCGGCCAATAAAGCAGGGAAGACGCTAGCGTCATACCTGAAAGCTAAACAGAGACAACACTCGATCGCGGCCATTACAGACAAAGCAAACATATCGCAAACTACCAACAAGGCATTCCTAGAGGTATTCAAACAGTTTTACGAGGAGCTATACAGTGCAGACAAGACCCTAGCGGCGGATGGAGGCGCGGAACTTCTAGGCAAGCTCACCCTCCCGACTCTGACACCAGAACAGAGAGAAACGCTAGGAGAGGACATTGTAGAAGCAGAGATTGAAACCGCTATCACAGAGCTCAAACTCAACAAAGCGCCAGGGCCCGATGGATACACAGCACTATTCTACAAAAATTCCTAGAGCAGCTGAAGCCCACCCTGGTGGAGGTCTTCTCCCACTGCATCCGCACAGGGCGCTTGACAGACTCCATGGCAGAGGCGAACATATTTGTGATCCCTAAAGAGTGCAAAGACCCCCAATACCCTCAGAGCAACCGTCCGATTTTGCTCATTAACGTAAAATATATGCCAAAATCCTAGCTAACAGACTGAATAGGGTCCTGCCCCAACTGATACATAACTCACAAGTAGGTTACCTCAAGAATAGACTCTTCCAAGACAACACCAGACTCCTATGCCACCTCATCAACCAGACAACACACAACACAGATCAGGCAGTCATGATAGCGCTCGACGCAGAGAAGGCCTTCGATAGAGTCTCATGGCCCTCCTTAGAGAGGTGCTTAGAGAAATTTGGCCTAGGCAATAAATACAAGGATATGGTAATGGCTCTATATAACCGACCCAAAGCGAAGATCATTGTGAACGGCGGGTCATCAGTGACACTAACTCTAGGAAGGGGAACAAGGCAGGGCTGCCCGCTATCTCCAGCTCTCTTCCTGCTAGCTCTAGAATCACTGCTGACAATGGTAAGAAACAATCCAGCAATAAAGGGAGTCAGAGTAAACGATAAGACAGTGAAACTAGCAGCGTACGCAGATGACATGCTGATTACTACAAATGAGCCGACAACTTCAATAGTTGCACTAATGGAAACAATAGAAGAGTACGCCTACGCCTCAGGCTACAAACTAAATAGGGACAAATCCGAGTGCAAACCCATGAACGTCCACACAACAAAAGCAGAAAGCAGTACTGGGATCCTCCGGCCTAGCCTGGCAAACCAAACCCCTTAAATACCTAGGCATCCTCTTCGGCAAAGACTTGAAAACTACCTTAGAACACAACGAGGCGGTCACCCTTAAAAAAATAAATGAGAAATTAGACTCCTGGTCTCCCAAATTCATAAGCTGGTGGGGGAGAATAGAGACCATCAAAATGATGATAACACCAGTAATCAACTACACCCTAAGTAAGCTCCCACTAACAGCCACAGAGGAGTTTCACAAAAAACTTGACAAATTGATAAACAAGTTCCTGTGGAAAGGAAAGAGACCAAGGATCAGCCTGTGTAAACTGAGACTGAACAAAGACCTGGGCGGACTAAACATCATGGACTTCAAAACATTCCAAACTGCATGCCTAGCAAAACAAGGTATCTCCTGGGTCACTAAGACACACGAATACGAGCCAGTATGGCTAGAGCTAGAAAGGGAAATCCTAGATGGTATGAATCCTATAGCCATGCTCACGGCGAATAAACACCCGGCAGGGAGCAATCCCATCTTAAAACATACCAAACAAGCACTACTGAGAGTAGATAGGCAGATGAGGCAGAGCATCAAAGGCACCAAGTGGGAATCAATTTGGTTCAACGCAAGGGTACGATATAGAGGCAAAACGCTGAGCGAATCGCCTTGGTGCAAGAAAGGGATTACTCACCCCGCACAACTAGAAAAGAACGCAACTCCGCTTACATTCCTTACCCTCAAACAAACATACGACTTCCCAGACATAGAACTGTATAGATTTCTAAAAATCAAAGCAGCCATAACGAAAGCAAATCTAGCGCATGCAACACCCACCATCATACAATACAGGAGCAACCTCAACAGGGCTGGCCACCAGACGGCGCACCTTTACAGACTGCTCCGTCCTAAAACGTCTAACCTAAACACCAAGGTAATGGGATTCTTGGAAACACTGTGCAACAGACGTCTCAGTGAGGGCGAAAAGAAAACACTGTGGGGGTCAGCCACGAAAAACAAGATAACGCCTCAGTTAGCACAGACCAAATTCTGGCTCCTGCACAGAGCATTCTGGACCCCTGCCAGACTAGCAGAAATAGGCATTAGGGAGGATGACACATGTTAGAACTGCCATTGAACAAAAGGAGACCTACAACACCTCATCTTCGAATGCCCCAAAGTTAAGATTTTCTGGGGAAGAGTAGGAGACTTTATAAGCACAGTGGTAGACAAGGACATACAGCCAGGGCTCAGCGGAGTAGTGACAGCCCTCATAGCACCAGACATACACAACAGGGAGGACAGAGACATGGTAGACCTCCTACTTACAGCTGCAGTGAAAACCATCCTAGCAACTGGAAGAACACAGCCAAAGCCACATTCAGGAGCTGGATCAACTGGGTCAGCTTCCTTAGAGGAGCAGACAACATCACAGCAAAGCTCTCGCCAAGCCACACAGCTAAGAAGGAGATGTGGGCGGCTTTGAACAAACATTTAGAGTCACATAAACCCCCATAAATATGCAGTCACAACAAGAAAAACACGAAACAAGCTGGGCTAAGGAGGCCAGCCAGAACCGCCCCACCCCCTCTTACTCTTTTCGCTCTCTTCCTTTCCTATCTCTTTGCCTCCTTACTACAAGGGGAGCACAAACGTAACTCTCAACAAAGCCTATCTAAAGTAAGCCTAATGTAACCACGAAGGCGCCAATCACAACGTCAGTACCCTTGCAACACTTTATTTTTGTACTGTATAAAAAAAAAATCTTAATAAAATCTTTGAAATAAAAAAAAAAGCAGGATCCATTCTCCATGGTGGCGATCGCATCCTGATCAGGGGTCCGGTTTACACCAGGATGGCGGACAGACTCCAGTCCGTCCGCCACCCTAATATCCCCCTCTGTGCGGTGTTATGAGGTAGAAACCCAGAATTCAATGAGGCTTCTAATGTTAGCCAATAAATCAGTTTCTAGTCAGTAGGTTTACACAAGTAAAAGTACCTTACTTTTAAAGGACAAACAAACAGTACAGAGCTATCGATGCAATAATCACTGTGAGTGGAGAGACAGCCATAACTAACTGAGGCTGCGTCTTTTGGTGTGGAGGACTGTGGCTCAATGGTTAGAGCGGCTGACCCTGATGCAGAATTCTGGCCAGGGACCAGGGTTCGATTCCTACCTCGGCGGGGTCTTGGGCTCAATTTCCTTGGACCTGTTAATTCTCGCCTCGGTGCCTATTCTAATCACGGGCCCCATGCTGCAACTCTGGGCAATAGCTTGCTTAGCCTCCACACTGGCCCCAACAGCGCTAAGGATGCCTGGCTTCACACTGGGGGTGCCCAGGAGTGGACACTTCACAGGGAAAGCCAGGAGGGGTTCCACAGAGGTATGAGTATCAGAGCCAGGAAGCCACATAGGTGACACCGCAAGGTGACCGTCTGGTGACAGTGCGCTCTATAACTACCATGACATTTACATTTTACATGGAATCAGTTTTTATCGGTAGTACAAATTAGAGCACTAGCCCTCTTGTGGAAAAAAGGGGGTGATATTTTTGTAAAACCCCTCCGGGTCCATTTTACTCCTCTTAAAAGAGCTTGGTATGTAGAGTGTGACTAGTCTCATATTACTGTTCCCTTCTAGGTGTCTCATCCTTCTTCAGCTTGTTTCTGTCTTTACAATCTTTTACAGGGTGGGACGGTGATTGCCTGCCAGTGTCAGAGCCTCAACACTTGCAAGTGTCTCTAGCTCTGCTTCTCAGCCTTGATGGTCTGGTCTGCAAAGACGTACGGCCTGATAACAATGTTGTCTGGATGGTTCCTGCTGTTTCTTCCATGCCTGATTTTGAACTGAGCTTAAACACAGCTACCAGGCCGCCACTGTCCCACTGCCTCCACAAAACCTCTGCTCCTGCAGTGGCAAGAGAGCTTAAGGCGGTTCATGGAGGGAGTCACACCAAGCTTCCTGCCATGCACATTATGATCATCCTTTCCGCTGAGCTCTTCCTGGTGAAGACACCGCCATGCGCGAGTCGGCGAAAGGAAGTAAATGAGTTAAACGGTCACCAAATTCTGGCCAGAGTGTCTGTAACTTGTTGCGACACAATCACAGTGGGTGTGGTGTCCATTCCAGGAGACAGGGCGTGCAACTTCTCTTGTTCCATGGGGCAACACTGTCAGTGCATCCAGCACCTATACCAGAAATGGAATATGCAGCGTTCCCTGTTCTACAGAGCCACACTGATATTACATGCAGCTCCAGCGGCGTAACGTCACTGCATCATGACTCCGCCACAAAAAGACCATCAGCTCAATGGAAAACTCGTAATATAGTGGGCAGGAAAGCCTGCAGCTCAGTGGAGTACTCAGTCCAGCCACCATGGGAAGTGGGAAGACCATCAACAATGTAATCAGGCCCTTAGTCAGCTAGAGGTAAGGGCGACCCTTCTAGTAGCCATAGTCCCACTGACACAGAAAGCACCTAGCAGTTAGTACCTTCCAGAAGGTTCTCCAAGGCAGAAAAAGCCCATAGGCCAAAACACCTCATGATGACAGGCAGTGAGGACTCTGTGCTGCCCCACAAAACCGTATGCAGAGGCTGCAGCTGTAGCATCATAGATAGATGTGGGCTGTGCTGCTTCTGGTAAAGTGTCAACTTACGTGGTCCAACAATAGGGGTTGCATTGGATCTGTGACTGCTGATGCATGTTCTTGCTGGATGAAGGGATGGGCAGCTCCAGCACCAATGAAGAAGAAGCCCCGCTGTACCTATTGGATCTTCAATGTGACATTTTCCTTGGTGCGAAACACAAAAAACAATTTGATGGACAGAATGTAGATCAATGTCTTACATTCACCCCAGTACAAGGATCTGGGCCTAAATCCAACGTTTTTTGCACTCCACACCACCCTGGGTTAGATAATGGCTTTATGCAAATCAGCTCTGACCCTGTGCCCCATGGGAACAGTCCAGTCCGAACTACACAGCCATATCTTTCCCAGACCGGAATCAAGCATCCGAGGACCGGACCGGTTTCGAGGAAACACAAACCTGCCACCCAAATAAATTGAGAAGCCTGAAACAGATTGTGCAGTGATCAAGAAGCAGTGGTCGAAGCCCCTGCGATTGCAATGAGCTATCTGGGCATATCTCCGAGCCTCTGAAATTGCTTTGCTGAAAACCTGTAAGATGCATTTGCAATTTCTTTCAGTGTCTTCACTATCACAGTTGCTTCTGATTTTGGGCATGACAACTCAACACCATAGTCGCAAGGGGTTAAAAAAAATTCTGGCTGTGCAAAGCCTTCCTTGGGCATCAGTGGGCAGTTTCCAGATCGTTCTTCCTCAGCTTCTTGCAGTTCCCCTCTCTTTCACACAGCTTCTTCTATGACAAAGGGTACCTTCAACACACCTCCTCAATTGTCAGTCAGCTCCTTCCTTCTACAAGGTTGAAGAACTTGAAGGTGCCTTGGTGAAGAGGATTTGGCAGTCAGCTACCCAACTATGGAACACAGAAGAGTTTCTCAATCTGCACTCCTATGGGAGCTATATACTGGGTGCAGACTTCTTGGCACTCTGGCTGGTGGTCTATGTCCAATAGTTATGCCTGAGTTTCACACAGAGTTTGTGTATTTCACATTCACAGTTCTTGTACCAGTTTTAAGCATTCCCTGTCTATTATACACTAGTTTCAAAATAAATGTCTAGCCATAGTCTTTGTCTCATAGTGTCATCAGGAAAGTGGGGTCGAGTTGGGAGTCTCCTGTCAGGGGAGACCAAACCCCCATCTACTGTACCACTCCAGTACAGGATATCAAACTAGATTCCTTAGTGGACACATCCAAATGGAAGTAAGATACTCCATGCACATAGTACCTCACATGAATGGTTTACCCAGACAGGACTCACCCCTTTCCAAAATAAATGAAGTGAAGGACCCAGTTGCAGTGGATTGTCAACCAGTTTAAAAAACACTGGAGATCCAGTAGGCAACTTCCCTGGCAACCAACAAGTATAAAAAGCCTGTCCTACCACTTTAATCTGTTTATGGCATGAATAAGCTTCCCATCATCTACATCCCATTGAGCTGACAGCAGTCACACTCAGTGAAGGAAAGTACATACATTGTGCTTCTCCATAACACAGAGGAGTACTCTTGGTCTCATTCTCGGTCACAGGGGCCTTCAGCCCACATACATGTGTGGGCAGAGGCCAAAATGCAAAAAAGAAAATAAACTTGCTATAGTGTTTTTCCAACCATGCAGCAGCCCATTTATGTCCCCACAAGCACACTGTCTACCCAGCAACCAATCTGCCCAACATCTACTGTTTTGGATACGAACTGGTTAATTCCATCACAACTAGTAGAACTACACCATCTAGGTTCCTATACGTATTCCATTAAGTACACCTTAGAGCTGCCATCTGTGTCTTATGTTTTGTAAAATTTTGCCTATGTGTTTATGTTGTTAGGTATGCTTCCTTTTTTTTTAAGAAATAGTATGACTGATATATGAGCTTGTATGTTTGACCATTAGAATTAATTGCTATTAGAGGGCACCTTGAATGATAGGTTTATCACAAAAAATATGTATGTAAAAATGATGAATTTCACAGTGACAATGATATGTACTCTTGCACAAATGTCTCTTAAAAATTCTTTTAAAAATGAAAAAATAGTTAAATAATCTTATATGTTTAAATAATACTTTAAAGTTTCTCTCTTTGGCATCTCTTTCACTAATCGTTTGGATACACTCAATGGTAAAAGAAATATAGGTCCCTACAGAGGTTCTGTCCTTCTTGTTTGGTTTGTCTCCCCCCTCTGGGCCTCAAAGTATCTGGGAGAACTCTCTCTTCTCATATCAGAAGCCTGAACAAATCCTGATCATTGGATTCAGAAACAAGCGAGAAAGTCTATTTGCACTTCGGTGATGTACCCTATGCAAGTAAATTCTGAATCTGTGAAGAGCCCACACTGTGGCATAGCACTCTTTTACAATGGCATTCCTTGTTCTGCTCATAAGCAGCAAGAGGCTGTCAATGAAGGCAATCAGACACTCTTTACTCCTCTCATTGTGATAGTCAAGTAAGGCGCCATTTCCATTATTAGAACCGTCAATCTGACCAAGTAAGGGCTGACTGCATGAGGGGTATCCAGGACTAATACATTGCACAGCACATCTTTCAAGGTATCAAACACTTTCGAACACTCAACAGTCTCTATGAAATTCTGTGGCTGCTTCTTCGAGGTCAAGTCTTACAAGAGAGAACCTAACGTGCCATAGCTGTCCATAATGTCCTTGCCATTCCTGTTGAAGAGTAGGAAAGCCTCCACATTGGAGTGGCGGGAACCTCTCAATCCAGTACAGGTTCTACCGCTAGTACTTTCACCTAAAGGGTGAATCCTTCTATTAAGCACTTGGGGACATAATCAGAAACTGCCTTTTGTAGTAAATTTTGTAGTACTACAAAACAATCTGTAAAACCCTAATCACGAACCTACATGTGAGTATATACCTCTGCTTCTCCTATTTTCTATGCAGAAATGTCTGCCCTAAGTGGAGTCTCTGCACACGTAAGTAAACATTTGAGTATTAAATGTGGGAAGGAGAAGGGACAATAGCTGAAAAGTGGCATAAAATAGAGAATACTTACTACTAAGAGGGCGAACAGGGCATATTTACGGGGTGTTACAGGAGGGTCTAGAAGAGATTTACGGAGGGACGTCTACCTACCCACAAAAGAGTAAGCCCATTCTCATTCATAAACTGCCCTTCCAAAGTTACAACAGCCAAAAAGGGATCTAAAATGGTAGTATTGTACTTTACTCAGAGCAGAAGAATGTACAGCATCACACATGGCCATCCACTGCGACACTCTTATAGCAATCAGAATAATTAGGGAATTAAAATAAAATCTCATTGGAAATAATGCTAAATACAATTAATTGAAATAGTTAAATATATAAATACAAATATGTAATATTTATAATATATAAAAAGAATACATATTTTAAATTTAATTCTGATATATTTTAATTTCTTCTTTTGCGTTTAAAAATGCTGATACAATAAACGTCATTAAGTATAAGTAAATTACTTTAAAATAATTATGTATATGCACACCTCTTCAAATACATTTTACTTCATAGTAAAAACAATGTAATTGTTTACTTTAGGTGGGATTTATTTTTTAATTTAACATTCAGAAATATAGTTATAATGCTATTTAATATATTTTAATGAATTGATTTTGTTTAAAAATGTAATTAATAATTATGTAGAATTTGTTTCACTTCTACATATAAAATACATATTTAAAAACAATTTACATTAATAGTTTACTTAAAAGATATTTTAACTTACTTTGTCCAAGTTGAATGAGCTTCTTTACTTCTACTCTCAATATGATACTGTAAGGAGACTGTGTAGTCAGGGTGGAGATCTCCATGTAGAAAAGTATTGGGAACAGTTGCCTATACTATACCACAGTTGGATTTCAACCTCAATGGCTGAGAGATTCATATAGTAAAGTATGGAAAAAGTAGAAACGTTTTTCAAAAAGGAAAATGTTTTAAAAATACTTCTATGTGGAACTATGCAAATGCAAAAAGGTTCTTAAAAACTTTATAATTAAAAATTTAATTTTACTATTATATATATTATTTTATATTTATATTAATTTATATTTCAACAAATTTAATTTAAATTAACCTTAATTCAGATGAGGTTTACATTTAAGGGGCCGATTCCGATCTGGGTCGGAAAGCTCTCCGACAGAGCGGATCCTGAGTGTTTTCCTACCGAGCCATAGTCCTGCAGTCCGACCGAGTGAGTATGATGCAGCCATATGCTGCTGGTCTCGGTTCGGTCGTTCTCCCATGGAAGCCAATGGGAGCCAGTCATACGACGCGTACATGGGCTCCCATTGACTGAATGGGTACGTCTAGCACAAGGGCGCCCCCTACAGTGGGTACGCATTGGTGCCATCTGCATCGTACATGCCTGTGTTGGGGAGACCCTTGGGTCACCCCCTGTGTCCGACTCGTGGGGCAGCAGGTGACAGGGGTCCAACGCGGACCCCCAAAGGCAACTTCCCGGACTTTTTGCGAGCTGGACAATCCGGCTTGCACCGGCTGTCCGACGCGCGCATAGTACTGTCTTGGTCATAAATCGCATTCATTGCACGCCCCGGTTAGCTTACAGCCGAGATGTACGGAGCGGTTCGGACCTGGAAACGACTCGGTCGGTGAATTTCACGTAGCATCGAACTTGCTCGCTCATACAGCTGTACGAGTCGGGCGGAAAACACGCATACGGCTCGTTGTTTTTCCGGCCGGGTCGTGTTCGATGCCCTACCAACCCGGATCGGAATCGGCCCCTCAGTGCTTGCCTTAATCATTTTCTATGGGAGAGTGCTGCAGTATTAGGGGTTGGCAATGCATGCTGCTACATGTACTCCTGTTTTTTTAGTGGTAACCTACACTTGCAAGTTAGGCTCCATCCCCTTTTTCAAGGGTTAGAAACAAGTAAGTCACTTTTGAGTAACTTTACGCTCAGATTTTGGGAATAGCTAAAAGTAATAAAGTCACTCAAAAGTGGAAGAGTAAATTTACATGTGTAAATTTATCACAAGTTTACCATATCTTTTTGAATAGCCCCATCTGTGTACAAAATAGACTGCGATAGACTGACCTACATATCATTTCATAGTCATGACTATTAGTTTGGCCCCCTTCAATCTCAACAACACCAGCAATAGCTTCTTTAGGTTGCCTTCCATTAACTGCTGAAGAGAGTAACGTCATCCAAGAAGGTCACATAGAACCTGATTGATTGAACGATGGAGGGAGTATTCTTTAGCCCAGAGTTCATAATCTCTAATTGAGAGATACCCTTAGGGGCGAACATTGCTGTCTTCTATTTGATATCTAGAGCCAATGTAATCTACTAGAAGCCACTTGTCAGACCAAATATACTGTGGTACTTGGCTGCACCCAATATGTCAACCAGTTTGTCACCTCAGAGTGAAGGATGGGCACCAGTCTTCATATTGAGGGCCCAATAGTGCATGCAAAAGCAAAGATCCATCAACCACTGCTTGGGCACAAGAATGAAAGAATGTGCCCATAAACTATAGAGTGCTCAATCACTACTAGGTCTAAACTCGTAGCCACCTCTGCCTTGATGCACTCCTGAACCTAGCCTGACACCCTGTTTAAGTTTTCTTTGTTTGTTTGCCATTTTCAGTGCCTATGTCTTGTACACGTAATGGAATTGTTAGAAATTGGTTTTCTGGTTGGCTTGGGTTTGCACCTAAGCAAAGCAGAATCCACCAGTCTTGTCAGGATAAGGGGATTACACATCTAAAATAACCATGCGTACCCCCTTGGTAGCTTGGTTCTAGCAGTAAGGCTTATCCCAGAGGCAGTGTGTAAAGCATGTGCACATAACAAACAGTAATACAGTTAAAACATTAGAAAAGGACTCCATACCAGTTTAAAAAAAATATCCAATATTTATCTGTGTGAAACAAGACCAATAAAAATCCAACATACAGTAGTCCACAATACCAATACAGCAAAAATACACTTTATGTTCAGTTACTTGAAGTTGATAGCTCTGTCTGGGGTTGTCACAGCAAAACAATACCTTTGGAGATACAGGACTTTGGACTTTGCAGTGAGCTACGGAGGAGCAGCATCGGCAGGCATCGGTTCCGGAAGTCAGTGCAGGAGACATCAGGTCCTTGAAGCCACACGCATTGCAGGTCAAATTCCTTAAGTTTTAAGTCAGGAAAACCGGCAGGTCATCGGGGCTGCAGTGAGAAGCTGAGCAGTTCAACGTGAGGTGAGGTAGCGGTGCAGGCAATGGCTCAGTGATGATCATCTAGCGGCAGTGGTGAGACCAGGGCTGCGGTGTGAAGCAGGGCTATGCTTGTTGCGCTGCTGACATATCATGGTCAGGCTGCAGTGTCATAGTTGTTGAAGCGATGTTGTCAGTAGACACAAGGCTGCGGTGCGAGATGGGGCAATGCGTCGTGCAGGGCCCACAGGTCGCAGTGCAGGCAGCAGGGTCAGTTGACTAACTGGAGTCGATGGTGCTGGAATTGGTGGGCCAAGGCTGCAGTGTGGGACAGCTGAAATGCCAGAAACCGGTCCCCGGAAGCTTGTTTCCTTTCCAGTGAAAGAATTGGCTTGGTAGTTGGGTCTGCCCTGTTCCCATGATGCACTAGGCCAGGGACAGACTAATTTGCATGTAGCCAGGTTCTGAGCTGGGATGGTGCAGTGAGCTAAAAAACGGTGATGGATCAAGCCCTGATCTTTGGACTGGGTAGGAGTGTTCTGCTTAATTCAGAATACTATGTTCATCACCACCCCCTTTTCTGAATCGTTTTGTCCACCATAAGCGTGGAAGGGTATACTCAGATGTGAGTCCCTTGCTCACTGCACCATCAGGATTCAAGCAAGCCGGGCCGAAGATGGCTGAAATGCCAGAAACAAGTCCCCGGAAGCTTGTTTCCTTTCCAGTGAAAGAATTGGCTGGGTAGTTTGGTCTGCCCTGTTCCCATGATGCACTGGGCCAGGGACAGACTTATTTGCATGTAGCCAGGTTCTGAGCTGGGATGGTGCAGTGAGCTAAAAAACGGTGATGGATCAAGCCCTGATCTTTGGACTGGGTAGGAGTGTTCTGCTTAATTCAGAATACTCTGTCCATCACCACCCCCTTTTCTGAATCGCAGTGTTGGACAGAGCAGAAATGTGTAACTTATCAGTAGTGCCCCCAAACCAGGGTGCAAGCAGCTGCGTTGATATCAGCATGGAGCAGAATCGTTGTTGAGACCAGGGATACTGTGCAAAGTCGAATGGTGCTCCGTGTTCTCCATGAGCAGTGTCCACAGGTCATGGTGCAGGCAGCAGCATTGGTAACGGCGTCACAGTGTCATCTGGGATACCAAGGCAGACATGTAAAGTGAGGCTGGCTAGAGGTCAGTGCCCCCAGGTCACAGTGCAAACAGCGGCTCGGTGGCGGCGACGGGCATCTTTGCTGTGAGAACAGGGTTGCAGGGTAAGTGCAGGGGTGCCTTCAGGTCACAGAACCAATACCGGCGTTGTTGATGGCATTAGGTTAGTTTTTTATTCTGTGGTAGCTGAAACATTCAATTCCAGAAGACAGTACCCAGAAGAAGTTGAAGACTTTGATTTACCTGAGACTTCCATAGGAGGCAAGCTTTACATCAAGCCCTTGGAGATACCCAACAAATCACACAACGAAGTGGTAGTCTCTCCTCACAGCTCTTCCAGCTATTCTTCCTGTCAGGTTCCTTAGTCCAGCAGTAATCTAAAGTTCTGGGGTCAGGGTCCCAATATTTATACCACATTTTCCTTTGAAGTGGGCACAATCAAACTTCTACTGCCATATATATAATCTAGTTCTGCCTGGCACAGGCCAAGCTCACTCCAGGTGGTGGAGACAGCATTGTAGAGAACAGATACAGTCTGTTCAGGTGCAAGCAGTAACTCTTCCCACTACTCTAAATGTAGCCAGGCCTATTCAGCCTGGCTATGAGTCACCCAGGAAAAGCAGGACATACCTCGACCCCCCCTTGTGTCAGTCTAGTGTGAATACACAAACCAATCCCTGTCAGTCTAAATCCCAGACAGCGAATACACAACAGGCATATAGATATATAACATATAGATGGTTAGGCAAAAAAAAATATTTACTTCCTCAAAGTGGTATTTTCAAACACACAATATCAAACTCGTCTATACTAAAAGATGCATTTTAAAATGTTGACTTCAGGCATACTAAACTCCATTTCTCAATCTTATCCTAATGGAGAGTTATACTTGTAAAATATTACAAGGCAACTCCCATTTTAAGCCTATGGGACAGACAGCCTTTCAATAGTGAAAATGAAATACACAATATTTCATTATCAGGGAATGTCACACACCCCATCACATGTCTTTTCTTTCCCACATACCACTCCTTGCCCATGGGGTACCTTGGGCCTTCCTTAGGGGTGCCTTACATATCAGAAAAGGGAAGGTTTGGGTCTGTAAAAGTTGGTGCACTTACAATTTTCAAATGGTGATGGAATGCACACCGTATTTTCTATTTCTTTACTTGTCGATTTACTTATTGTCAACTGCTCAGTGATGAAGTTATAGCATGTTGCCTCGACTTGTGCTCTGCCTGGTTGCACAGTGTGGAATTATCCTACAAAGTTTGTGGGTTTTCACCCTCCCAAAGTAGAAGCATCTCAAGTTTAGGAGGGTGGCGACCCACCAACTTGGTATGGTAAGTTGGTACACTTGCCAGGTTGACAAGGCAGTTAAAAACTGCACTGAGACACTTCAGTGGCAGATCTGCTACCCCTTTGAAAGGCTACTGGTATGGGTGACACATTCAGTGCTGCGGGCCCACTACTAGCATTTGAGTTACAGGCCCTGGGCACACATGTGCACATTATTAGGGTCTTAGTAATTAATCACACAAGCAATTCATATAAACACCAATCCATACACAATTTACTTGGAGAGAATATTCACTTTAGCACAGAATATCAGTAGTAGAGTGCCCAGAGTCCTAAAAACAAGAAAAAAACAGGAGGTAAAAAAGCAAAAAGTCTGGGGGTAAACCCGCTGAAAAAGCCAAGTCTAACAGGAATCAATCCCGGTAGGATGAGAAGTGGAGGGCATTCTGAAAACTCTCTAAGTTCAGCTGTCCAGGTGTCATGTAAGAGGTGGGCATCATCTCATCTACTCAGCCTTCATTTTCGTCAGTACGCAACAGGTTTGGGAGGGGCTCATTTTACACCTTGATTTATTCTGCCATCATCAGGATGCCGGCCATGTAATCTCTATGGTTCTTGCCAGTTCACATGAGTGCCACAAGGGTGTTAACCAAGTTACTGACATCAGACATCTTCCCGATCACTTTCTGGAGGAAAGTCTATTTCTGCTATAAAACTGGAGAGCAAACTATTTTCAGCACCAACATTTCTTGATCCTCCTACCAGGTTAGTGTTACCTTCCGGCCATACTGTACCATTACCTCTTGGCTAGCCTGAATGTTCTTTTTTACATTGCTAATGATGTGAGACATCAGTTCATGAGGCCCATACCATAGTCCACCACACCAAGGTAAAGGGACTCAGTAGTTACTTCCAATCCCTCACTTATCAAAGTCAGGGAATCACACACTAGATTCTCATATCATTCAAAGGGACTAAATCCTGCCTCTTCTTTTCTTAAGTTTTTCTGGCGGAGTTCCTATCAGGCACTTAAGTGTTTTATTGAAGTGTTCCACTAACCCATTGATCTGTGGTGAAACATTGTGTGGGATTGGTAAGTCACTCCTGCTTGCTCCCACAATGCCATTATATATGATGGAATAAATTTGATGTCTTTTTCAGATACCACAGTGCTGGGAAATGAAACTTTGGGAAAGATCACAAGGAGGGTCCTCATGACTACATTGGCAGGTGATATACTTGTGGGGGGGGGGCTAATAGAACATTTATGTTTACGTTCCCCAACATCATCAACATTAATGAAAAACAGCCTTTACCAGGCAGTCTTTACCATAAAGTACCTTTACACGGAAGTCTTTACCATGCATAAGTCTTTACCAATCACGCCTTTACCTTGCATGTCTTTACCAGACATAATGGCAAGTATAGGTACATATAAGTAAGCATATGTAATTGTAATATTGTCTTATAATTACATTTATTAGAGGGTTATGCGCTAATTTATATTTATATTAAAAAAATACTTATTCGTTTTTTAAGCTTATATATAAAATAAAGTAATGAAATATGAAGTATAATATTTATGGAGCGAAATGTAAAGGATCAATAGATGGGGAAGTAAGGTATTCATTAAAATACTTGTGTATTAATAAATGTAATAAATTTTTAAATATTAGACTTAAAATGCAAATTTCAAAAATTCATATTGAAGTACACGCCAAGAAACTGTAAGAATAGTTATAATAATCAGTCCTTCTCAGTAAGTTTCCAGAATCGGCGAGTTTTAGTTGGGAACAAATATAGAAAGTCCTGCGAATTTGAAGTTAACAGTATTTCTTGATGCCTAAAAGGGATAGAAATATTTGAGTTATTTTCCATATCTTTATGTTTTGATATAGATCTATGTTGAAGGTACTTTCGTTTTAAGGTTTGGTGCAAGGACAATATCCCTTCTACCATATTTTTTATTCAACACTTTTGTATTTAGAATTTTGCTTTATTTCTTGCTTGTTCTTTTATGTAATGGACTTACTGGGAAAGACTGATTAATGCAATGATACGTACAGATTTTTTGGCTTGTGCTTCTGTAACAATATTTTATATCTGATTTTGTGAATTTTAGTTCACAAACAATTAAAACTTGATTCCTAGCAAAGGGTAATGGATACCATGTGAGCACTGCAGTGGTGTGTAATAACAATTTCAACGTATTTTACTGCCTGACCATGCCTTGATGCACCAACAGTGGTTGTGAGATGCTGTAAACCACTGCTACCAAGTAGTCTGCACATAAAATGAATGTTTGTTTAACATTTTTAGGAGTGGAAAGTAAAGAATCTTGGGTCACTGAATTGGGGCGTGTATTAATACACATACATTAAAAAAACATTATATATATATATATATATATATATATATATATATATATATATATATATATATATATATATATTTTTTTTTTTCTGACACTGACGAAGCTTTTGAGCGAAACGCATCTGTCGGGGGTGAAGGGGGTTTGGAAATTAATTAACTTTAAATTCTGACACCGGAGTGCTTGACGTTTTTCCTGACGAGATTGTTTGGAAGTGTATGGCTGTATATATATATGTATATATATATATATTACCTACTGGCGGTCGCCAGTAGGTATATATAGTTAGGATTTTTTCCCTATGGGATTTCTGAAAATTCTATGTCTAATAACTTTGGCGTTTGTGGACGGAATCGGCTGAAATTTTCAGGAAAATGGCACATTTAGTTTCTGAGCAGCTCCTGGAAATTTGGGGGGGGTCGTCAAGGGGGGGCCGAGAAAAAAGGGGGGTCCCAAAACGCGTTTTTACCATGTTAATTTCCATAGGGCAGTTGGCCTCACTTTTAGCTCGAACGGCTGAATGGATTTCCACGAAACTTGGCAAAATTGTAGGGACTGTTAGCCCGATGTGCCTTTGCTAGGTCTCAATATATGTGCTTTAGTGGATTTTGAGAAATTAACGTTTAAATCAAGATATATATCTGTAACAGCGCTCCGGGCAGCGATCCGGTTAGCGAACTTTTCGCGTATCGGAACTTTGCGATGCGAAGCTGATTGGCCCTCCGGTGTCTGTCAACATTCTAAACAGTCCGGAGCGGCCGCCATCTTGTCTCTCGGTAGGATCGAGAGACAAGAGGAGGCCAAAACAAAGGGGGAAATTACCATAAGGGGGCATAGTAGATCCTCGTTGACCCTCTAGGTTTTATGTGGAGGTTTTAAAAGGGCCCAGGAGGGTCAAAAAAATTTTTTTTTTTTTTTTTTTTTGCGTGATAAGCGCCAAGTTCGCGAACCGGAAAGCGTTCTGGGCAGCGTACTATAAGGATAAAAGAATGATAGACTTTTCTAATACTGTATGTTAATTATATGTTGTTTTTGTTCGTTTTTTTTTATTTATTTATTTTTTTTGGTTATAAAAAAATTTATGGGTCAGAATTTTCATAGTTCATTAAAACTTCCAGCATTACATCATCTGGAATCTCCTCAAACATGCATGTTTCTATGTCTTGTAAGCTTTCAATAAATTGTTCATCAAAAGATTCATCCATAAAATCTTCATCCATATTTTCTTCAGGTAAAATCTCTTCTGTTGTAATGTCGAAGGAAACATTGATTTTTTCGTGCTCCCCTTCCATTTTTTTGCTGTAAATTGCATAAAAAAAATAATTATATTAGAAGAGTTAGGGCACTGTTGGGTTTAAGTTCAGACATGTAGTTCTGTTTTTTTAACAGTGAAGTTAAATTGCTGTAAATTGCATAAAAAAAATAATTATATTAGAAGAGTTAGGGCACTGTTGGGTTTAAGTTCAGACATGTAGTTCTGTTGTTTTTAACAGTGAAGTTAAAGTAAGTAAATTCATAATTATAGCAGAGAAGTGTAAGTCAATCAATAAATATAACAGAGGAGCTTATCTGTATCTATAACTATAGCAGGGGGACAGTAAATAATTATCAAAAAACGTTTTTACAAATTAATTTAAAGTGCCACTTACAAATTATCAATTTACTTTACAGGGAGGTGAAAAGGCTCTTGAAATGTAGTTCAGGAAGTAGCAGTGAAAATGGCTGTGTTTCCTTCTCTTCCTTTATATATATTCAGGTATATAACCAATCAAATGTCAGGTAATAAAAATTGAAAATGAAAGTAAAATTTTCATTGGTTGTCAATTCCAATACTTTAGATGTGTTTTGTGAAGTAATTTACCTCAGGGTATTTAGATAGGTCTACAGGCTAAATGGCTAAATGAAATTTCAATCAAATTTGTGAGAATGAAAGGGATTGTTATGTAGTATGAGCTAATCTATATTTAGTGAGAGTGTCTCTAGTCGTTTTTCTGTAAATTACTTTCCCACCTTTTTTTAGGACCGCTTTCTGGGAAGCGGCCCGGTTAGCGAACCTTAAGCGTCACGGGAGTCCACCATTTTGTGTTTCGGTCGGTTTAAGATACAAGATGGAGGGCAAATAATGTTTAGAATGGGTAGAAGGGGTCATGGTAGACTTATCTTGACCCCCTAGGTTTTCCGAGGGTGGCTGAGGAGGCTTATATGTGCGGAAAAAAAACATTTTTAAAAAAAATTCCGCAAGGTTAGCTTTCGGTTAGCGAACCGGGTAGCGCTCCGGGGAGCGTAATTTGTGGAAAATTAGTGAAAAAAGTTAGAAAAAAATAATAATTGTGAGTGATCAGATGAAGGGTAGCTCTGAGAAGAGCTTTTGGGTTTATGGTACATTTAGGTACTTATAAGTAGGTACCAATGCACAGTCTTAAATTCAGAATGAAAATTCTGTTGCCCTCATCTGAGAAGTGAACTCCATCTCCTCTGTAGATATCTTGCATGTAGTAACGCAAGTTATTGTTGTATAGGGAGCCCATTCCATGGTCTCTCATGAAAGCTGAAACAGATTTGTTTACATGCTTCCTCGCTTTCTCAATTTGTGGAGAAAATTGGTTGGACCACCTCCATTTCTGTCTTTGGCATATATTGGAATATACCAAGGCAGTTTGAGGAAAAAGTGCCATTAATTGCTCAAAGGTGTCCTTTAAAAGCATTTCCAGACCTACCCCTGTCAAAGTGCCCAAATCATTACCTCCACAGTGCACTATTAACAGGTCAGGTTTTGGCAAATGCATAAAGGTTTTCACCATTGGTATCAATTGGTGACATTTTAATCCTCTTTGGCCCAACCACTTAATTTCCACATCTTGTAAATTGAGGTTGTGTAAATTTCTGTTTTCAGCATACCTTTGAGCCCAGTGGATGTAACTATGTCCAACAATCCAGACGTTAAACATGGTGGGAGAAGGTTGGGCTGCAGTCAGATGAAGTGTGGTAATGAAAGGGCAGTTGAAACAGTAGGAGTTTGTAAAGAAAAAAAACTGTGGATTTCCAATGCTAATGATTCATTAGCAGTGATTGGTGCATTTCCATTTCTGAAAACAGAAAGTTAGGGTGCATGGATGTGTTCTTCAAAAGATGTAATTTGAATGGTCAAGGAAGAAACTTTTAATGAAAGATTGCACTGGATACGCAGGTGCACTGAGAGTTCAGAGTTCAATTGAAACATTGTTGTGTGAATTTGCAAACATGAGAGGTCTTCCAGGAGGTCGTTGCTATGGAAAAAAGGCAGAGAGGGCAGAGGGGGGAAGGGTTTTCATTTGAAAAAAGTGAGGGAAGAGTTATGATTGGCTAATATGAGAGATATGTGAAATGAATATCTGTATTTCTGTGCTTTCAATAGCTGCAGCCTCTGGAGTGCATCCTTTTTCTTCTGCTGAAGACAATTTGGTGTATTTCTGAGACTGTTTTCAAAACTCAAAAAGTATTTGCTAAGGTGAGAAAAGATTTATTTATTTTAGATAGAGAATAGTATGAATTAAGGAGAAAATGATGAAGAAAGCTGTGTTTTTAAACTGTGGCTTTGTCTGTAGTGATATAGAAATAGATTTTGTTACTTTGAGAAATTGTAATTGCATATTCGGTGTAGCATTCTGGAATACAGTAATACAAGTTATTGTTGTATATGAAGCCCATTCCATGGTCTTTTATGTAAGCTGAAACAGATATGTTGTTTTTAAAAACCATTTTTGAAATCAATTACATTTCTGGATATGTACTGCTAGAGCTTCATAGGTTGTTTTGGGTCATATTTATAAGGCATTTGAGTGTCTTTGATGTTATTTTTTCCTTTTTAAAGGGAAAGCATTCCTCATGGGGCAAGTGTCTTGTAAATACGCTCCCACCTGCGCTTGGCAAATTTAGATTTTGATTATGGGAGTTACATAGCCATGTTAATAATGTCGAAAAAATGGTGCTAGGGCATTCCAGAAAACGCTTTCATGTGTCTCAAGGACATTTTCAGTCATTTCCTCTTGAATGCAGGTATACAATTGATTTATATGCTGTGTTTAAAAACGATTCTTTTCTATGATGTTATTTTTTCCTTTTTAAATGGAAAGCGTTCCTCATGGGGCCCTGAGCAGTTCTTAGCCATGTTATCCAATGGGAGGTGGATAACATGGCTAAGAGCATTTGCTGGATAATGCATGAATATCGCTGACTTTTCAGCGATATTCATGCATTGCGGCCGTTTTTTATCGCATTTGCGATAAACCTTGCTAATAGCAAGGTTTATCTGCGATAAAAATCGCCGATGTGCGGCGATAATTTTTGTCTCTAAACAAGTTATCGCTAGTTGTTGGTAATATGCCCCCGGGTTTTTGTTTGCAGGAATCGGGAGGCGGGAGAGTAGCACTGAAATCAGTAGTCTCACGCCTGAATCGGGAGGGTTGGCATGTCTGGATTCTCTACAGCTGGGGCCATAAACTACATCCGCAGGGCTAGGTGATAGCCTGGGACCGGCCTGGCATGTAAAATGGCTGCCGTGCACAACAAAATTGTGGCATTGTAAAAAAGGCAAGATGGCACAGACAATGTTTATCAATAAGGATTCATTTATAACAAAATATTTTATCGCACTGACAAATTGGTGGTCAACACTTCCTGATTTCCTTCGAATCGAACGTTAACAGACGTCACGCAGCAAAAAAAAAAAAAAAGCTCACGCACAGCCGCTGGAACACATGTATCAACATATATGAGCCTCCTCAGCCACCCTCAGAAAATATAAGGGATTAGGATACGTCTCCCGCACCCGCTTATACCTAGTAATTTAATTAAAACGAAGCACAAAATGGCGAATTCCCGTTTCGCCAGCAGTTTGCGGCCCAGTTCGGTGTTTGGGAAGCGCTTCTACCGTGAAAAATATATTTTTTTTATTTTCTCCACGGGACCCTTTAAAAACCCCAACAACATTCCTAGGGGGTCAACAGGGGTATATCTTGCCCCCTTTCATTAAATTCCCCCTTCGTTTTTCACCTCTTCTTCTCTCTCGATCCTACCGAGAGATAAGATGGCGGCCGCTCCGGACTGTTTACAATGTTGACAGACACCGGGGAGCCAATCAGCTTCGCATCGCAAAGTTCCGTTTCGCAGTTGGGGGCGTATTTACAAGAAACTTGCACCATGAAGAACGCTTTCCATTTAAAAAGGAAAAATAACATCATACACACTCATATGCCTTATAAATATGACCCAAAACAACCTAAGAAGCTTTAGCAGTACATATCCAGAAATGTAATTGATTTCAAATAATGACTTACTTCATTGGTAGGCCTTCACATGTATTATCTCCTTTGTTTTGTTAAGTGAAAATCTTATCTGCAACCATGTGTTGGCCTCACCTTAAATAAACAAAACAGGCAATGGACTGAATGAGGATCAATGACACACATTCAGGGCCGGACTGACTACCGGGCAGTTTGGAATGCTGCCGAGCTGGGGGCTCATTTCACAGCGGTGGGGGTTGATTTCGTTCATGGAAACCTGCGTGTGCTTTCGAAATAATGAAAGCAAAACGAATTTTGTTTAGTACACGCAGGCCCCCATCAGCGAAATCAGTCCCCAGCTCAGCAGCATTCCAAACTGTCCGGTAGCCAGTCCGGCCCTGCACACATTCACCCCAGTCCAAAGATCTGGGCCTAAACAAACCTTTAGATAGGCCACACCTTATCGTCATCCTGAATTAATCATTTAAAATATTAGGGAGAGATTTATGATTGTTTTATGCATGTTTTGTAGCACTGTGTGTCATTTTTGTGATGCAGTGCTGGTGCAAAAGATTTGCTATGTTAAATAATAAGTAGGGCATTAAGTTTTTGATGACTGTTATTCATTTACTGTTTGGTAATAGTGGTTATTAACATTTTTTATTATATTTTTCCACAGATTCAACTGCAGATTTTTTCCTATTTTGAAAAATGCCTACGAAAAATAGAATTAGAAAGGCTAGAAAACGTCAAAGACAGCAGGATGATGTTTCATTGCAGCAGTCCTCTTCCCCAAATACTTATCAAAACACCAAGAAAGCTCCGGGTAAGAGCACAAAATCATTCTTAAAAAATATTTTTAGTAAAAAAAGTATTTATCGCAAAAATGTTTCAGTTCAGAAAAAGAAGAGTAATTTAAATGGAAAGGAAAGACCCATCAAAAATGTTACTGGTAGAGGAAGAGATTACTCTGTGCATGATAGTAGAGGGAAAGAACAGTTTAGGGACATTCGAAAACGAATGTTCCGTAACAGGATAATAGTTAATATATATATATATATATATATATATTACCTACTGGCAGTCGCCAGTAGGTATATATAGTTAGGATTTTTTCCCTATGGGATTTTTGAAAATTCTATGTCTAATAACTTTGGCGTTTGTGGACGGAATTGGCTGAAATTTTCAGGAAAATGGAACATTTTGTTTCTGAGCAGCCCCTGACAATTTGGGGGGGTTTCATCAAGGGGGGGCCGAGAAAAAAGGGGGTCCCAAAACGTGTTTTTCCCATGTTAATTTCCATAGGGCGGTTGGCCTCACTTTTAGCTCGAACGGCTGAATGGATTTGCACGAAACTTGGCAAAATTGTAGGGACTGTTAGCCCGATGTGCCTTTGCTAGGTCTCAATATATGTGCTCCAGTGGATTTTGAGTAATTTAGGTTCAAAAAAAGATATATATCTGGGCGGAGCCTAACCACACATCTGATCTGATTGGCTGTCAGCACTTCATCCAAGAAGTGTTGGCAGCCATCTTGGGACCAATATACATGATAGCACCTCATTAAAAAGCATTGTAGTTAATAGAGGGTTTTAGGACTTTAGTTACATTATAAATCATTTGTTGATGGTACCATACTCGTTTTAGGAATTATGGTGGGTTCTAAGGTAATTTTACCATGTGAAAAAACCTTCTGCTGTGATATCATGAATATTGTTTGAAAGAAAACTAATATCTCATGATTTTCCCACAGTGGTTTGGAAGGGGATCTATAAGCTAAACTGAAAGCATATTTTCTGTAAATTCACATTATCTTTCTCAGTCATGTGAAAATGAAGTCTGACATTCTCAGTAAAACATGTACATCCAACAAGGACAGAGACTGTCAGTTGATTCCTTTGTGTTCTACTGCAGCCTCCTAGAGTGTTCTAAAGAACAACTAGAGCGCTAACAGTCCTACTTATTACAAAGGTATGGCACACCTGAAGCCATCTTGATTGGAATAAAGTGGTAACTCTTAAAACATTTAATTTAAAAAGAAACAACATGAGGGGGT
The DNA here is from genome assembly GCF_964263255.1 of Lissotriton vulgaris. Classification (NCBI taxonomy): domain Eukaryota; kingdom Metazoa; phylum Chordata; class Amphibia; order Caudata; family Salamandridae; genus Lissotriton; species Lissotriton vulgaris. The sequence goes on from NC_141685.1 coordinate 1,208,395,595, forward strand.
ATATTTTGCCATAGAAAGTATGATTAGTGCTGCAGAATGAAAAATTAGGGCACATTTTGAGTGACTTCTCAAATCCTTTTCTATTTCATTAAAACATTCTGACATGCAGTCTCCCAAAATGGCCACCAGAGACAAAAGAGCCCAAATGTAGCCCAAATATCACCCAGATGTAGCCCAAGTATAGCCCAATGACAGAATGTCCCAGAGTGTTCTAAAGAACAACTAGAGCGCTAACAGTCCTACTTATTACAAAGGTATGGCACACCTGAAGCCATCTTGATTGGAATAAAGTGGTAACTCTTAAAACATTTATTTTTAAAAAGAAACAAAATGAGGGGGTATATTATGCAATAGAAGGTATTATTAGTGCTGCAGAAAGAAAAATTAGGGCACATTTTGAGTGACTTTTCAAATCCTCTTCTATTTCATTAAAAAATTCTGACATGCAGTCTCCCAAAATGGCCACCAGAGACAAAAGAGCCCAAATGTAGCCCAAATATCACCCAGATGTAGCCCAAGTATAGCCCAATGACAGAATGTCCCAAAGTGTTCTAAAGAACAACTAGAACGCTAACAGTCCTACTTATTACAAAGGTATGGCACACCAGAAGCCATCTTGATTGGAATAAAGTGGTAACTCTTAAAACATTTAATTAAAAAAGGAACAAAATGAGGGGGTATATTTTGCCATATGAATTATGATTAGTGCTGCAGAAAGAAAAATTAGGGCACATTTTGAGTGACTTCTCAAACCCTCTTCAATTTCATAAAAAAATTCTGACATACAGTCTCCCAAGATGGCCACCAGAGACAAAAGAGCCTAAATGTAGCCCAAATATCACCCAGATGTACCCCAAGTATAGCCCAATGACAGAATGTCCCAGAGTGTTCTAAAGAACAACTAGAGCGCTAACAGTCTTACTTATGACAAAAGTATGGCACACCAGAAGCCATCTTGATTGGAATGAAGTGGTAAGTCTGAAAACACTCAATTTAAAAAGGAACAACATGAGGAGGTTAATTTTGCCATAGAAAGTATGATTAGTGCTTCAGAAAGAAAAATTAGGGATCATTTTGAGTGACTTCTCAAATCCTCTTCTATTTCATTAAAAAAATTCTGACATGCAGACTGAAACATGCACTTTGAATACCAGCAGCAGACATCCCTGGTGAGCAGTAGCTTTACTACAGTGATCTAATGTGCAACTAGAGTGCTAACATTCAGAATTTATGGCAAATGTGTGACACATCTGAATGCCTTCTTGATGGAACCAAAGTAAACAAGCATTGAAAATGCAATAGATCTCGCCCTCGTTTAAGTTAAAGCCAATCTGTTTGTAATGAGGTGGCTTTTTAGCTTTGCTTTTATTAGTGTTTTTTTCAACTTTCATGTAAATAACATGCATCTGTATGCATATAAGTATATGTATGCATGCATTTATGTTTGTATTTATATAGATATACAGATGATATATGTTTATATATGTATGTATATATATATATTCACTGAAAAAACCATAGGCTATAGACCATATATAGTTAGGAATTAGCATTTACAAAACCTTGAAAATTCACTGAAAAAAACATAGGTTATAGACCATGTATAGTTAGGAATTAGCATTTACAAAACCTTGAAAATTCACTGAAAAAACCATAGGTTATAGACCATATATAGTTAGGAATTCACATTTACAAAACCTTATTTTACTCACACAAAACCATTGAAATTCCATATATAGTTAGTTGCACTAACTATATATCGCGCACCCGCAATCCACTGCTGATGATGTCACATATTACATCATTCATGACATGGTCAGTGACATCACTGATGACATCTCAAATGACATCACTGATGACATCACTGATGACAACATCCAGTGACTGTATGTTTCTGTAAAGTTAAAATATGTCTTACATCTTGAATAATGAGTGGATGTATAAGTGTCTGGATGAAGGATTTAGTAGGTGCATGACTGACTGTATGAGTGAGTGATTAAATGTGTCTCACTGAGTGCACGGGTTAGTGACTAAACTGTCTTAATTTGTGCATCATTATGTCTGTTGTTCTGTAAACTGTTGCATGTGTTGATAAGTAGCTATATGAGTAACTATATGGGTTATTGATTGGTTGCCCAAGTATTTGTATGGGAGACTGAGTGTGTGTGTGGGTGGCTGGGAGGTGTATGACTCTGTGCATAGATGTGTGAGCAGTTGATTCACTAGATGTATGGTTTCAAAAGTGCATGTGGAAACAGCTGTATGGGCGGTTGACTGTGTGCATGAGTGTATTGGTGAGTGAATGGATATCTCAGTGCTACATGTCAAAGTAAGTACATATGTAAAACACAGTACATGTGAGAGTTGACATATATAAATAACTGTGCATAAGAGCCAGTGAATGTGTGAGTGGCTGTATGGATCATTGTGAACTTGTATCAGGGATTGTATAAGAGAGTAAATATGTGTTAGTATATGTTTGAATAAGTAAAGTTTGTATAACTGTATAGTTGAGGAAATGGAGGTGTGATTGATTCTTTGCATGACTGACTAGGTGTGTGAGTAACTCCATGGATGAGTGACAGTCTGTGAGTGTCTGTTTACACTGATTGTATCTAAGGTTATATTAGAGTCTGAAGAGGTTCATCGTATTATCACATGAATGATATCATCAGTGATGTGATCAGTAATGTCAAATGAGATGTCATCAGTGATGTCATTTGAGATGTCATCAGTGATGTCATTTGAGATGTCATCAGTGATGTCATCAGTGATGTCACTGACCATGTCATGAATGATGTAATATGTGACATCATCAGCAGTGGATTGCGGGTGCGCGATATATAGTTAGTGCAACTAACTATATATGGAATTTCAATGGTTTTGTGTGAGTAAAATAAGGTTTTGTAAATGTGAATTCCTAACTATATATGGTCTATAACCTATGGTTTTTTCAGTGAATACATATATATATATATATATATATATATATATATATATATATATATATATATATATATATATATATATATATATATATATATATATATATATATATATATATCCTGGAAACTCGAACCACTTCCTGATTTCCGCCACAGCAGACAGGCGAGGAAAGAGACACAGAAAGAGACACAGACCTCCGAGGTTTTTTAAGTGGGCAAGATGTTTTATTTGCAAGTGACCCAAACACAACACGTTTCAAGCCCGTAAGCCCTTGTTCATGTGTCCAAATATATATATATATATATATATATATATATATATATATATATATATATATATATATATATATATATATATATATATATATATATATATATATATATATTCACTGAAAAAACCATAGGTTATAGACCATATATAGTTAGGAATTCGCATTTACAAAACCTTATTTTACTCACACAAAACCATTGAAATTCCATATATAGTTAGTTGCACTAACTATATATCGCGCACCCGCAATCCACTGCTGATGATGTCACATATTACATCATTCATGACATGGTCAGTGACATCACTGATGACATCTCAAATGACATCACTGATGACATCTCAAATGACATCACTGATGACATCTCATTTGACATTACTGATCACATCACTGATGATATCATTCATGTGATAATACGATGAACCTCTTCAGACTCTAATATAACCTTAGATACAATCAGTGTAAACAGACACTCACAGACTGTCACTCATCCATGGAGTTACTCACACACCTAGTCAGTCATGCAAAGAATCAATCACACCTCCATTTCCTCAACTATACAGTTATACAAACTTTACTTATTCAAACATATACTAACACATATTTACTCTCTTATACAATCCCTGATACAAGTTCACAATGATCCATACAGCCACTCACACATTCACTGGCTCTTATGCAGTTATTTATATATGTCAACTCTCACATGTACTGTGTTTTACATATGTACTTACTTTGACATGTAGCACTGAGATATCCATTCACTCACCAATACACTCATGCACACAGTCAACCGCCCATACAGCTGTTTCCACATGCACTTTTGAAACCATACATCTAGTGAATCAACTGCTCACACATCTATGCACAGAGTCATACACCTCCCAGCCGCCCACACACAAACTCAGTCTCCCATACAAATACTTGGGCAACCAATCAATAACCCATATAGTTACTCATATAGCTACTTATCAACACATGCAACAGTTTACAGAACAACAGACATAATGATGAACAAATTAAGACAGTTTAGTCACTAACCCATGCACTCAGTGAGACACATTTAATCACTCACTCATACAGTCAGTCATGCACCTAATAAATCCTTCATCCAGACACTTATACATCCACTCATTCTTCAATATGTAAGACATATTTTAACTTTACAGAAACATACAGTCACTGGATGTTGTCATCAGTGATGTCATCAGTGATGTCATTTGAGATGTCATCAGTGATGTCACTGACCATGTCATGAATGATGTAATATGTGACATCATCAGCAGTGGATTGCGGGTGCGCGATATATAGTTAGTGCAACTAACTATATATGGAATTTCAATGGTTTTGTGTGAGTAAAATAAGGTTTTGTAAATGCGAATTCCTAACTATATATGGTCTATAACCTATGGTTTTTTCAGTGAATTTTCAAGGTTTTGTAAATGCTAATTCCTAACTATATATGGTCTATAACCTATGGTTTTTTCAGTGAATTTTCAAGGTTTTGTAAATGCTAATTCCTAACTATATATGGTCTATAGCCCATGGTTTTTTCAGTGAATATATATATATATACATACATATATAAACATATATCATCTGTATATCTATATAAATACAAACATAAATGCATGCATACATATACTTATATGCATACAGATGCATGGTATTTACATGAAAGTTGAAAAAACACTAATAAAAGCAAAGCTAAAAAGCCACCTCATTACAAACAGAATGGCTTTAACTTAAACGAGGGCGAGATCTATTGCATTTTCAATGCTTGTTTACTTTGGTTCCATCAAGAAGGCATTCAGATGTGTCACACATTTGCCATAAATTCTGAATGTTAGCACTCTAGTTGCACATTAGATCACTGTAGTAAAGCTTCTGCTCACCAGGGACGTCTGCTGCTGGTATTCAAAGTGCATGTTTCAGTCTGCATGTCAGAATTTTTTTAATGAAATAGAAGAGGATTTGAGAAGTCACTCAAAATGATCCCTAATTTTTCTTTCTGAAGCACTAATCATACTTTCTATGGCAAAATTAACCCCCTCATGTTGTTCCTTTTTAAATTGAGTGTTTTCAGACTTACCACTTCATTCCAATCAAGATGGCTTCTGGTTTGCCATACTTTTGTCATAAGTAAGACTGTTAGCGCTCTAGTTGTTCTTTAGAACACTCTGGGACATTCTGTCATTGGGCTATACTTGGGGTACATCTGGGTGATATTTGGGCTACATTTAGGCTCTTTTGTCTCTGGTGGCCATCTTGGGAGACTGTATGTCAGAATTTTTTAATGAAATTGAAGAGGGTTTGAGAAGTCACTCAAAATGTGCCCTAATTTTTCTTTCTGTAGCACTAATCATAATTCATATGGCAAAATATACCCCCTCATTTTGTTCCTTTTTAAATTAAATGTTTTAAGAGTTACCACTTTATTCCAATCAAGATGGCTTCAGGTGTGCCATACTTTTGTAATAAGTAGGACTGTTAGCGCTCTAGTTGTTCTTTAGAACACTCTGGGACATTCTGTCATTGGGCTATACTTGGGCTACATCTGGGTGATATTTGGGCTACATTTGGGCTTTTTTGTCTCTGGTGGCCATTTTGGGAGACTGCATGTCAGAATTTTTTAATGAAATAGAAGAGGATTTGAAAAGTCACTCAAAATGTGCCCTAATTTTTCTTTCTGCAGCACTAATAATACCTTCTATTGCATAATATACCCCCTCATTTTGTTCCTTTTTAAATTAAATGTTTTAAGAGTTACCACTTTATTCCCATCACGATGGCTCCAGGTGTGCTATACCTTTGTAATAAGTAGGACTGTTAGCGCTCTAGTTGTTCTTTAGAACACTCTGGGACATTCTGTCATTGGGCTATACTTGGGCTACATCTGGGTGATATTTGGGCTACATTTGGGCTCTTTTGTCTCTGGTGGCCATCTTGGGAGACTGCATGTCAGAATGTTTTAATGAAGTAGAAAAGGATTTGAGAAGTCACTCAAAATGTGCCCTAATTTTTCATTCTGCAGCACTAATCATACTTTCTATGGCAAAATATACCCCCTCATGTTGTTTCTTTTTAAATTAAATGTTTTAAGAGTTACCACTTTATTCCAATCAAGATGGCTTCAGGTGTGCCATACCTTTGTAATAAGTAGGACTGTTAGCGCTCTAGTTGTTCTTTAGAACACTCTGGGACATTCTGTCATTGGGCTATACTTGGGCTACATCTGGGTGATATTTGGGCTACATTTGGGCTCTTTTGTCTCTGGTGGCCATTTTGGGAGACTGCATGTCAGAATGTTTTAATGAAATAGAAAAGGATTTGAGAAGTCACTCAAAATGTGCCCTAATTTTTCATTCTGCAGCACTAATCATACTTTCTATGGCAAAATATACCCCCTCATGTTGTTTCTTTTTAAATTAAATGTTTTAAGAGTTACCACTTTATTCCAATCAAGATGGCTTCAGGTGTGCCATACCTTTGTAATAAGTAGGACTGTTAGCGCTTTAGTTGTTCTTTAGAACACTCTAGGAGGCTGCAGTAGAACACAAAGGAATCAACTGACAGTCTCTGTCCTTGTTGGATGTACATGTTTTACTGAGAATGTCAGACTTCATTTTCACATGACTGAGAAAGATAATGTGAATTTACAGAAAATATGCTTTCAGTTTAGCTTATAGATCCCCTTCCAAACCACTGTGGGAAAATCATGAGATATTAGTTTTCTTTCAAACAATATTCATGATATCACAGCAGAAGGTTTTTTCACATGGTAAAATCACCTTAGAACCCACCACAATTCCTAAAACGAGTATGGTACCATCAACAAATGATTTATAATGTAACTAAAGTCCTAAAACCCTCTATTAACTACAATGCTTTTTAATGAGGTGCTATCATGTATATTGGTCCCAAGATGGCTGCCAACACTTCTTGGATGAAGTGCTGACAGCCAATCAGATGAGATGTGTGGTTAGGCTCCGCCCAGATATATATCTTTTTTTGAACCTAAATTACTCAAAATCCACTGGAGCACATATATTGAGACCTAGCAAAGGCACATCGGGCTAACAGTCCCTACAATTTTGCCAAGTTTCGTGCAAATCCATTCAGCCGTTCGAGCTAAAAATGAGCCCAACCGCCCTATGGAAATTAACATGGGAAAAGCGCGTTTTGGGACCCCCCTTTTTTCTCGCCCCCCCCTTGATGAAACCCCCCCAAATTGTTAGGGGCTGCTCAGAAACAAAATGTTCCATTTTCCTGAAAATTTCAGCCAATTCCGTCCACAAACGCCAAAGTTATTAGACATAGAATTTTCAAAAATCCGATAGAGAAAAAATCCTAACTATATATACCTACTGGCGACTGCCAGTAGGTAATATATATATATATATATTCACTGAAAAAACCATAGGTTTCACACCAGTTATAGTTAGCTGGAAATTTTACTGATATAAAACCATTGAAATTCCCACGTTATAGTTAGTCGGACTCACTATAACTTGCGCGTGCAATGCACTGCTGATGACGTCACATATTACATCACTCATGACATGGTCAGTGACATCACTCATGACATCACTGATGACACCATCCAGTGAATATGTGTCTTTCTGAAAAATAAATATTAGTGAGTTATGTTTAAATATTTAAATACATATATTAGTGTTTCACTTTGTGTATAAGTGGCTACATGTGTTGATAAGTAGCTACATGCGTATGTATATGGGTTATTTGATATTTTTATTAGTATTAGTATGAGTGTCTATATGGTTAGGTGGAGGTATTACTTAGCACATAGATGCATGAGTGACTGACTCTTTGTTTGTATGTGTTTTGAAGACAGCATATGTACAGGACTGTATGGGTGGATGAGTGTCTATATGTGTTTGTTAGTGAGTGAATGACTGTCTCACTAGTGTCTTTATCAGTAACTACATATGTTTTAATCTAGTATATATGAATATTGATGTATATAACTGAGTATATGTGAGAGTAAGAGATTGTAAGATTTCCTGTTTAAATAAGTATGTGTTTCTATAAGTGATTGTTTAAGAGAATAAATATGTGTAATTTTCAATAGAAGTAAGGTGGAAGTGTGTGTATAACTCTATTTTCAAATAAATGGTTGTTCAATAGTTTATTTGCACGTGTGAATATGTGTGTGAGTAACTTTTGGATGAATGTCGGTGTGTAACAGAATGTATAGGTGTATCTCTTCATATGATGAGTGAGTATATGTATGAGTGACTATATAGAACTGTTGGTGAATGAGTGGATGAGTATATAGATAGTGGAAGTACAGAATTGCTTGTTGTAACTGATATAGGTATGTCCATTTTTTAAAAATTTCAGTTTCTATTTTTGAATATGTGTCTCAAGGGTTACTTTACACTGAGAGGAGGTCTGTCACTATGTCACAAGGATGGTGTCATCAGTGATGTCATGAGTGATGTCACTGACCATGTCATGAGTGATGTAATATGTGACGTCATCAGCAGTGCATTGCACGCGCAAGTTATAGTGAGTCCGACTAACTATAACGTGGGAATTTCAATGGTTTTATATCAGTAAAATTTCCAGCTAACTATAACTGGTGTGAAACCTATGGTTTTTTCAGTGAATTTAATAGGTTTTTTAAATGCTAATTCCTAACTATAACTGGTGTGAAACCTATGGTTTTTTCAGTGAATTTCAAAGGTTTTTTAAATGCTAATTCCTAACTATAACTGGTGTGAAACCTATGGTTTTTTCAGTGTATTTCATAGGTTTTTTAAATGCTAATTCCTTTGTATATCGAGTTTCTAACCTTTTTTTTTTTTACAATTTGCTGTTTTTTTTAAGTATTCATTTTTTTTATAATTTTTTTTTTTTGCGCTCTGGGTGCGCGCACGGGGAAGCTTTCAGCTAAGCTCTCCTGTAAGCTTCTCCGTGCGCTCATCTGAAAGCGCACCCAGAGCGCAACTGTCGTTCGTGAAAAAAAAATATGAATGAAAAGTTAATAATAATGCAAAACATTTCGTACCATACAAATAAAATTTGTTTTTTTTAATATGGAAAATGATTATGCATTTCTATTAAAGATTGATGACGTCACTTCGGCGCGCAACGTACGTGCCCTCGGAAGCGCATACGTGCGCGGCGCCTAAACGCACGCAAAAGCGCCTACGGTCGCGCCACGTGTGCGCCCCGGAAGCGCCTACGATCGCGCTGCGTAAACGCACCCGGAAGTGCACCCGAGCGCGCATCGTAAGCGCGTCAGGTCATGTGACCCTAAAATAACACTTTTCATTGGTTGCTAACAGTTTTTTGTTACAATGAATGAAATCCCCACCCATTTCCTTCACTTCTTCTTTCACTTTTGTGACTGAAAGACCTGCCTTTTTTGCTGCTCCATATTCCTGGATTCATCATGGCTGCCAGATCATCCAGCAGTGAAGATGACTTCATTGATGAAGAGCCACCTACCCCAAAGAAGAAGGGACATTTCATCTGGAAATTCTTTAAATTTCCAGCAGACCAGAAAAAGGTGAATGCACCAAAAGTAGAGTGCAGGATCTGCAAAAAGGTCCTGTCACGGGGTAACCCCCAAAAAAAGTACTCTTTTGGGAACTTTACGATGATCAGACATGTGGAGACCAGGCACCCCCAGAATTTTGCCCGGGAAAGTGTCAGGGCTCTGGCACAGGAGGTTCCTAGAGATGGGGCCTCTACATCTACAGGAGGAGCAACTTCTTCCGGAAGAGATCAATCTCAGGGGCAGGTGGCAAACATCCAACCTGCATTCAACCATGGGGTCGTCAGATGCAGATACTGCAATCAACTCCTCACCTATGGGGAGCAAAGTGTCCTGCTCATGGTTCGGGCATTAGAGAACCATCACTGCCCTTCCCACCCCTAATTTTTTTCTTTTCTTTTTGCTCCTGTTGAGCAGTTTCTATTCCCTGTTTTTGTTCCTCTTCAGTTAAAAGAAGAAAACCAAAAGTTCTTTTCAGAACTACCTCCAATTCTCATCAAAGAGCTATAATCTTAAAAAATGAAGAGTAAGTGAAATATAGTGCATTGATAATTGAAAGGAGAATGAGTAAGAAAGAACAGAAAGGTATGAGAGGTGAAAGGAAGTGAAGTAGGAGGACTGAAAGAAGGTGAGTGTTAGAAAAGAAATTTATGACACAGTGAATAAACTGGAGGCCTCATTTCTGAAAAGTGACGCATCGCTACGTGAAAATAGCGATGCGTCACTTATCTGGACGCACTCCTTATGACATTCCACATATGTCATATTTAATATATGACTAATCAATTCGCAAGGAGTTACAGATATGTCAGTATTTCTGACATATCTCTAAACACAAAAGTAACGCATTGCAGGAGTGCGTCACAAAAGTGACGCAACTCCAGTAATGTGTCCTTTCACATGGAAAAAGCACCATGTGAAAGGTTTGCTGTGAAGCAGGCGCAAGATTTTGGCGCAACTGCATCCTAAAAGTGACGCACTGCGTCATTATTACCAAGCTTTTTGCAAGGAACACCCCCTCTGCATGCATTATACCTGACACTATTTTTTAAAAAGTGACGCATGTAGGTACATGGGTCACTTTTTAAAACTCTGCGCCATATTGTATCTGCATCAGGTATAATGTATGCAGAGGGGGCAATCCCTCGCAAAAAGCTTGGTAATAACAACGTACTGATATCTATGAGATTTCCCTGCGTCACTTTTAGGATGCTATTGCGTCAAAATTTTGCGCCGGCCTCGCATCACTTTTATGTTTACACATATGTCAGAAATACTGACGTATCTGTAACTCCTTGCAATATGATTCGTCATACATTAAATATGACACATCTGGAATGTCATAAGGACTGTGTACAGAAAAGTGACGCATCACACCAGCAGTGTAATAAAATGTGCCTCGTTGCACTATATTTAAAGGATGCAACAGCATCCTAAAAGTGACGCAGTGAAATCTCAAACATTTCACTGCGTCGCTATTACAAAGCTTTTTGTGGGGGAACACCCCCTCTGCATGCATTATACCTCACGCAGATATAATGTGGCGCTTGATTTTAAAAAGTGACCCATCTACCTAGATACCTCACTTTTTAAATATAACGCAACGCAACACATTTTTTTACACTACTGGTGCAATGCGTCACTTTTCTGTGCGCACTCCTTATGACATTCCAAGTAACGCATTGCTGGAGTGCGTCACAAAAGTGACGCAACTCCAGTAATGTGTCCTTTCACATGGAAAAAGCACCATGTGAAAGGTTTGCTGTGAAGCAGGCGCAAGATTTTGGCGCAACTGCATCCTAAAAGTGACGCACTGCGTCATTATTACCAAGCTTTTTGCAAGGAACACCCCCTCTGCATGCATTATACCTGACACTATTTTTAAAAAAGTGACGCATGTAGGTACATGGGTCACTTTTTAAAACTCTGCGCCATATTGTATCTGCATCAGGTATAATGTATGCAGAGGGGGCAATCCCTCGCAAAAAGCTTGGTAATAACAACGTACTGAAATCTATGAGATTTCCCTGCGTCACTTTTAGGATGCTATTGCGTCAAAATTTTGCGCCGGCCTTTCACTGCGTCGCTATTACAAAGCTTTTTGCGGGAGAACACCCCCTCTGCATACATTATACCTGACGCTATTTTTAAAAAGTGACGCATCTAGGTACATGGGTCACTTTTTAAAACTCTGCGCCATATTGTATCTGCAACATGATTCGTCATACATTAAATATGACACATCTGGAACGTCATAAGGAGTGCGCACAGAAAAGTGACGCATAACACCAGCAGTGTAATAAAATGTACCTCGTTGCACTATATTTAAAAAGTGACGCATCTAGATAGATGCGTCACTTTTTAAATATTGCATAACAATGCGCATTTTTTTACACCGCTGGTGCGTCACAAAAATTGACGCACAGGAAGCGCAAAACTAACAGCGCAAGGCCTTCATAAATATAGTCCTGGATTTAGGGGGTCAGAGGGGGTCTACTCTTCCCCCTTATGATCCAATCAGCTTCCTGCGCGCATCACACCAGCAGTGTAATAAAATGTGCCTCGTTGCACTATATTTAAAGGATGCAACAGCATCCTAAAAGTGACGCAGTGAAATCTCAAACATTTCACTGCGTCGCTATTACAAAGCTTTTTGTGGGGGAACACCCCCTCTGCATGCATTATACCTCACGCAGATATAATGTGGCGCTTGATTTTAAAAAGTGACCCATCTACCTAGATACCTCACTTTTTAAATATAACGCAACGCAACACATTTTTTTACACTACTGGTGCAATGCGTCACTTTTCTGTGCGCACTCCTTATGACATTCCAAGTAACGCATTGCTGGAGTGCGTCACAAAAGTGACGCAACTCCAGTAATGTGTCCTTTCACATGGAAAAAGCACCATGTGAAAGGTTTGCTGTGAAGCAGGCGCAAGATTTTGGCGCAACTGCATCCTAAAAGTGACGCACTGCGTCATTATTACCAAGCTTTTTGAAAGGAACACCCCCTCTGCATGCATTATACCTGACACTATTTTTAAAAAAGTGACGCATGTAGGTACATGGGTCACTTTTTAAAACTCTGCGCCATATTGTATCTGCATCAGGTATAATGTATGCAGAGGGGGCAATCCCTCGCAAAAAGCTTGGTAATAACAACGTACTGAAATCTATGAGATTTCCCTGCGTCACTTTTAGGATGCTATTGCGTCAAAATTTTGCGCCGGCCTTTCACTGCGTCGCTATTACAAAGCTTTTTGCAGGAGAACACCCCCTCTGCATACATTATACCTGACGCTATTTTTAAAAAGTGACGCATCTAGGTACATGGGTCACTTTTTAAAACTCTGCGCCATATTGTATCTGCAACATGATTCGTCATACATTAAATATGACACATCTGGAACGTCATAAGGAGTGCGCACAGAAAAGTGACGTATAACACCAGCAGTGTAATAAAATGTACCTCGTTGCACTATATTTAAAAAGTGACGCATCTAGATAGATGCGTCACTTTTTAAATATTGCATAACAATGCGCATTTTTTTACACCGCTGGTGCGTCACAAAAATTGACGCACAGGAAGCGCAAAACTAACAGCGCAAGGCCTTCATAAATATAGTCCTGGATTTAGGGGGTCAGAGGGGGTCTACTCTTCCCCCTTATGATCCAATCAGCTTCCTGCGCGCAAGTCGCGTGTCGCGCCTGGAGCGCACTCCCGTGCGCGCACGGGAGCGCGGCTATCCCCGCGCAAAACGAAAAAAAAATTTTAATGCCCTGCAGGACCCTATTTTAGTCCCTACATCAAACCTAGGGGGTCAGAGGGGGTCTACTCTTCCCCCTTATGGTCATTTGCCCCTTTTTTTTTCAAACTCCTTGTGTCTCGATTTTACCGAGACACAAGATGGCGGCCGCTCCGCACTGTTTAGAATGTTTACAGACAACTGAGATCCAATCAGCTTCCTGCGCGCAAGTCGCGTGTCGCGCCTGGAGCGCACTCCCGTGCGCGCACGGGAGCGCGGCTATAGATATATATATTTTTTTGAACCTAAATTACTCAAAATCCACTGGAGCACATATCTTGAGACATAGCAAAGGCACATCGGGCTACCAGTCCCTACAATTTTGCCAAGTTTGGTGGAAATCCATTCAGCCGTTCGGGCTAAAAGTGAAATCGACCGCCCTATGGAAATTAACATGGGGAAAACGCGTTTTGGGACCCCCCTTTTATCTCGGCCCCCGCTTGACGAATCCCCCCCAAACTTTCAGGGAAGGACCGGACCGCCATGAGACCATTTTCCTGAAAATTTCAGGCAGATTCGTCAACCGGCGCCAAAGTTATTCAAAATAGAATGTTGAGATTTAACATTGAAAATTATCCTAACTATAACTACCTACTGGCGACCGCCAGTAGGTAATATATATATATATATATATATATATATATATATATATATATATATATATATATATATATATATATATATATATTCACTGAAAAAACCATAGGTTATAGACCATATATAGTTAGGAATTTGCATTTACAAAACCTTGAAAATTCACTGAAAAAACCATAGGTTAGAGATCATATATAGTTAGCTGGACATTTTATTGACATAAAACCAATGAAATTCCATATATAGTTAGTTGCACTAACTATATATCGCGCACCCGCAATCCACTGCTGATGATGTCACATATTACATCATTCATGACATGGTCAGTGACATCACTGATGACATCACTGATGACATCTCAAATGACATCACTGATGACATCACTGATGACATCTCAAATGACATCACTGATGACATCTTCTAGTGTCTGTGTGTTTTTGTAAAGTTTAAATATGTTTTACATATTGAAGAATGAGTGGATGTATGGAAGACTGAGTGTGTGTATGGCTGGCTGGGAGGTGTGTGACTCTGTGCATATCAATGTGTACTTGTATCAGTGATTGTATAAGAGAGTAAGTATGTGTTAGTATATGTGTGAAAAGTATGGTGTTCTGTGTTTAACTGTATAGATGAGGAAATCGAAGTGTGATTGATTCTTCACAGGACTGACTAGGTGTATGAGTGCATATGATAGTGTTGTAATAATGAGTGACTGTATGTATGAGTGATTGTATGGGTGAATGAGTGAATGTGTGTGTAGACGTAGGAATCAGTGAGTGCGTATGTAGTAACTGGTATTGGTGTGTCATGATGTCATCAGTGATGTCATTTGAGATGTCATCAGTGATGTCATTTGAGATGTCATCAGTGATGTCATTTGAGATGTCATCAGTGATGTCATCAGTGATGTCACTGAAGTATGGTGTTCTGTGTTTAACTGTATAGATGAGGAAATGGAAGTGTGATTGATTCTTTACAGGACTGACTAGGTGTGTGAGTAACTCCATGGATGAGTGGCAGTGTGTGAGTGTCTGCATAGGTGTATGAGTGCATATGATAGTGTTGTAATAATGAGTGACTGTATGTATGAGTGATTGTATGGGTGAATGAGTGAATGTGTGTGTAGACGTAGGAATCAGTGAGTGCGTATGTAGTAACTGGTATTGGTGTGTCATGATGTCATCAGTGATGTCATTTGAGATGTCATCAGTGATGTCATCAGTGATGTCACTGACCATGTCATGAATGATGTAATATGTGACATCATCAGCAGTGGATTGCGGGTGCGCGATATATAGTTAGTGCAACTAACTATATATGGAATTTCATTGGTTTTATGTCAATAAAATGTCCAGCTAACTATATATGATCTCTAACCTATGGTTTTTTCAGTGAATTTTCAAGGTTTTGTAAATGCAAATTCCTAACTATATATGGTCTATAACCTATGGTTTTTTCAGTGAATTTCATTGGTTTTTTAAAAGCTAATATCTATAGCTGTAAAATATATTCTTTATTACGTGATGTATCACGTAGCCACGTGAGACGCCTCATGACGCGTCGCATAACCGTGACGTATCGGCTCTGCAGCGCAAACAAAACCCGTAACGTAAGCGTGCCGGAGCACGCTTACAGATATATATATTTTTTTTAACCTTAATTAGACAAAATCCACACGTGCACATATCTTGAGGCCTTGCAAAGGCACATCAAACAAACAGTCCCTACAATTTTGCCAAGTTTGCTGGAAATCTATTCCCTTAATTTTTTTTTTACTGTTTCTCTTGGTTTTCCCCTTGTTACGCTTACCAGGACGCTACCCGGTACGCGAACCGGACGCTCCAAAAACACAAGATGGCGGACTCCCGTTACGCTGCCGGTTAGCTGCCCGGTTCGCGTACCGGGAAGCGCCTCTACCGCGAAAAATCGCGGGGGAATTTAATATCCCCCTCATCAATCCTAGGGGGTCAGGAGGGGTTTACCTTGCCCCCTTTCCTTCATTTCCCCCTTCTTTTTTCACCACATCTTGTCTCTCGAACTTACCGAGAGACAAGATGGCGGCCGCTCCGGACTGTTTACAATGTTGACAGCTACGCTGCCGGTTAGCTGCCCGGTTAGCTGCCCGGTGAGCTGCCCGGTTCGCTGCCCGGTTCGCGTACCGGGACGCGCCTCTACGGCGTAAAATCTCCCAAAAAATTTTTTTTTTATTTATTGCCCCGCGGGGCACTTTAATATCCCCCTCATCAATCCTAGGGGGTCAGGAGTGGTCTACCTTGCCCCCTTTCCTTCATTTCCCCCTTCATTTTTCACCACATCTTGTCTCTCGATCGTACCGAGAGACAAGATGGCGGCCGCTCCGGACTGTTTAGAATGTTGACAGACACCGGAGAGCCAATCAGCTTCGCTTCGCGAAGTTCCGTTACGCGTCAGGTACGCGAACCGGGGCGCTAACCGGAGCGCTGTCACAGATATATATATTTTTTTAAACGTTAATTTCTCAAAATCCACTGGAGCACATATATTGAGACATAGCAAAGGCACGTCGGGCAAACCATATCTACAATTTTGCCAAGTTTCATGTAAATCTATTCAGCCGTTCGAGCTAAAAGTGAGTCCAACCGCCCTATGGAAAAATGAATGGGAAAAATGCGTTTTGGGACCCCCCTTTTTTCTCGGCCCCCCCCCTTGACGAAACCCCCCCAAATTTTCAGGGGCTGCTCAGAAACAAACTGTGCCATTTTCCGGAAAATGTCAGCCAATTCCGTCCACAAACGCCAAAGTTATTAGACATAGAATTTTCAGAAATCCCATAGAGAAAAAATCCTAACTATATATACCCACTGGCTATCGCCAGTAGGTAATATACATATATAAACATATATAATCTGCATATCTATATAAATATAAATGCATTATACAACTTTTCCCAAAGGAAGGTTTTTCCTCGTGCACTCCCGTTACACGGGAGTGCACGAGGAAAAACCTTCCTTTGGGAAAAGCTGTATAATTATTATCGCAGCGGGTCCTGCTGCGCCTCGCGTGCACCGCCCCAGAGCGCCCGAGAGCCTCCGAATTTGGGCCAGACGGAATGAAATATAAATGCATGCATACATATACATATATGCATACATATGCATGTTATTTACATGAAAGTTTTAAAAACACTAATAAAAGCAAAGCTAAAAAGCCACCTCATTACAAACAGAATGGCTTTAACTTAAACGAGGGCGAGATCTATTGCATTTTCAATGCTTGTTTACTTTGGTTCTATCAAGAAGGCATTCAGATGTGTCACACATTTGCCATAAATTCTGAATGTTAGCACTCTAGTTGCTCATTAGATCACTGTAGTAAAGCTAGTGCTCACCAGGGAAGTCTGCTGCTAATCATGGTTTGCAGCCATTTTCCCGCATTTTTTATCCCGCAGACTTTCAGTCCGCATACCATTATCCCGCAAGGTCATTGACCTCGCATACCATTATCCCGCATTTTTTCAAAACGCATGTGCATTTATCGCGCATGCCTTTACAAAGAATTACGTTTTAAAGGAATGTATGGTAAATGCATTTGCGTTGTGAAAACCACGATGACGAGAGAGGTAAGTGGGTTTGTGTTAATTTTTTCGTGGGTTAGTGATTGTGTAGTGTAGTGTAGTGTTGTGTAGTGTAGTGTTGTGTTAGTGTAGTGTAGAGTTGTGGTGGTTGTTTAGTGTAGGGTCATGCTGGGGGTAGTGTTTTAGGGTTTAGGGTTGTGTTGTAGTGTTTGCGTAGTGTAGGGTCATGCTGGGGGTAGTGTTTTAGGGTTTAGGGTAGTGTTGTAGTGTTTGCGTAGTGTAGGGTCATGCTGGGGGTAGTGTTTTAGGGTTTAGGGTTGTGTTGTAGTGTTTGCGTAGTGTAGGGTCATGCTGGGGCTAGTGTTTTAGGGTTTAGGGTAGTGTTGTAGTGTTTGCGTAGTGTAGGGTCAGGCTGGGCGTAGTGTTTTAGGGTTTAGGATAGTGTTGTAGTGTTTGCGTAGTGTAGGGTCATGCTGGGGGTAGTGTTTTAGGGTTTTGGGTAGTGTTGTAGTGTTTGCGTAGTGTAGGGTCATGCTGGGGTGTAGTATTTTAGGGTTTAGGGTAGTGTTGTAGTGTTTGCGTAGTGTAGGGTCATGCTGGGGGTAGTGTTTTAGGGTTTTGGGTAGTGTTGTAGTGTTTGCGTAGTGTAGGGTCATGCTGGGCGTAGTGTTTTAGGGTTTTGGGTAGTGTTGTAGTGTTTGCGTAGTGTAGGGTCATGCTGGGGTGTAGTGTTTTAGGGTTTTGGGTAGTGTTGTAGTGTTTGCGTAGTGTAGGGTCATGCTGGGGTGTAGTGTTTTAGGGTTTTGGGTAGTGTTGTAGTGTTTGCGTAGTGTAGGGTCATGCTGGGGGTTTTGGGTAGTGTTGTAGTGTTTGCGTAGTGTAGGGTCATGCTGGGGGTAGTGTTTTAGGGGTTTGGGTAGTGTTGTAGTGTTTGCGTAGTGTAGGGTCATGCAGGGGGTAGTGTTTTAGGGTTTTGGGTAGTGTTGTAGTGTTTGCGTAGTGTAGGGTCATGCTGGGGGTAGTGTTTTAGGGTTTAGGGTAGTGTTGTAGTGTTTGCGTAGAGTAGGGTCATGCTGGGGGCAGTGTTTTAGGGTTTAGGGTAGTGTTGTAGTGTTTGCGTAGTGTAGGGTCATGCTGGGGGTAGTGTTTTAGAGTTTAGGGTAGTGTTGTAGTGTTTGCGTAGTGTAGGGTCATGCTGGGGGTAGTGTTTTAGGGTTTAGGGTAGTGTTGTAATGTTTGCGTAGTGTAGGGTCATGCTGGGGTGTAGTGTTTTAGGGTTTTGGGTAGTGTTGTAGTGTTTGCGTAGTGTAGGGTCATGCTGGGGGTAGTGTTTTAGGGTTTAGGGTAGTGTTGTAGTGTTTGCGTAGTGTAGGGTCATGCTGGGGTGTAGTGTTTTAGGGTTTTGGGTAGTGTTGTAGTGTTTGCGTAGTGTAGGGTCATGCTGGGGGTAGTGTTTTAGGGTTTAGGGTAGTGTTGTAGTGTTTGCGTAGTGTAGGGTCATGCTGGGGGTAGTGTTTTAGGGTTTAGGGTTGTGTTGTAGTGTTTGCGTAGTGTAGGGTCATGCTGGGGGTAGTGTTTTAGGGTTTAGGGTTGTGTTGTAGTGTTTGTGTAGTGTAGGGTCATGCTGGGGGTAGTGTTTTAGGGTTTAGGGTAGTGCTGTAGTGTTTGCGTAGTGTAGGGTCATGCTGGGGTGTAGTGTTTTAGGGTTTTGGGTAGTGTTGTAGTGTTTGCGTAGTGTAGGGTCATGCTGGGGGTAGTGTTTTAGGGTTTAGGGTAGTGTTGTAGTGTTTGTGTAGTGTAGGGTCATGCTGGGGGTAGTGTTTTAGGATTTAGGGTAGTGTTGTACTGTTTGTGTAGCGTAGGGTCATGCTGGGGGTAGTGTTTTAGGGTTTAGGGTAGTTTAGTTGTTTAGTGTATGCTAAAGGCATATTCGTTCTAAAAGTTTTCGTTATTTTAATTTGCGGCCTAATAGTACATGCGGGATTTTTTTTGCGGACTGATGGTATACGGGATTTCGTCATATATTCGCTAATCATACTTTCTATGGCAAAATGAACCCCCTCATTTTGTTCCTTTTTAAATTAAATGTTTTAAGAGTTACCACTTTATTCCAATCAAGATGGCTTCAGGTGTGCCATACCTTTGTAATAAGCAGGACTGTTAGCACTCTAGTTGTTCTTTAGAACTCTCTGGGACATTCTGTCATTGGGCTATAGTTGGGCTACATCTGGCTGATATTTGGGCTACATTTGTTTTTTTTTGTCTCTGGTGGCCATCTTTGGGCTACATTGGGCTACATTGGGCTACATTGGGCTACATTTGGGCTCCAACATATATATAGCCCAATGTAGCCCAATATATATTTTTCAAAGTTAATTTTCGTAAAAACCACTGGAGCCTATATCTTGAGACATAGCAAAGGCACATCGGGCTACCAGTCCCTACAATTTTGCCAAGTTTGGTGTAAATCCATTCAGCCGTTCAGGCTAAAAGTGAGGCCAACCGCCCTATGGAAAATTGCATGGGAAAAACACGTTTTGGGACCCCCCTTTTTTCTCGGCCCCCCCTTGACGAAACCCCCCCAAATTTTCAGGGGCTGCTCAGAAACAAAATGTTCCATTTTCCTGAAAATTTCAGCCAATTCTGTCCTCAAACGTCAAAGTTATTCGACATAGAATTTTCAAAAATCCCATAGGAAAAAAATCCTAACTATATATACCTACTGGCTATCGCCAGTAGGTAATATATATATATATATATATATATATATATATATATATATATATATATATATATATATATATATATATTATTGTCAAATAAATACCTTAACTAAATGCATATTTGTTTAAAACATGCAAAATATTTGAAAAGAGCAGGTAGTAATTCATCTAGGGGTAATGGGATAAGAATTGTATTAATGCTCAGGTATTAAATACAATATTTGCATATTAATATTTGTTTTGAAATTAAAACAAAATAAAACACACAATGCAATTTTTCGAATAAATATCAAAAAAGAGTTTATTTATTAAAAAATGATTGGATTTTTTATGAAACGTAACCTTGTAAAACATTTTTTTAAAGAATATGAAAACTATTTTTAAATATTTCGAGGCTGTGCATCTGTGCATCTGTTTCTACAATCAGTGGTGCATCACAGTCAAGATCGGCAGCACAGAAGAGCTTTTCATTAAAGGAGAACATTTAAAGATAGAGAAAAAGAAACATAATTATTGGAATACATTACTCTTATTCCAAAGGAGTTCATTTTTAAATATATGTTTTTGATTGTTTGGATACTGGAAGCCATTCAATGCACACAAATATTTGAAGAAAGAAGATTTCATTATGTATTTAGATGTGTCTTTAAAAAAACTGTATTAGATTTTGTTGATCTGTTTTGTTATTTAAAATTGTAAGGATGAAGAATGGAATAGAAAACCTGGTATTTTAATCCATATAGGGAGTGCATTTCTAAAAAAATTAACATACATTACAAGTAATGGGCTGTGGATTACATTGAAGGGATGTTGGGTTACCTGTGACTCATAGTGAGTGGATGGATATGTAATCAGCAAGTGTTGAAGAAAGAAGACATCAACAGGCAGGCATAAAAAATATTTCTAAATTTGAAAGTAAACCAGTTGTATGTTGTGGAAAATGCAAAACAGGAGAGTAATGCGTTTTATTTAGTAATGTAATTAGTACTGTAAGATCTAGGCAATATTGGCAAGGTAGTCTACAGCTCCCAACATAAAAAAAACTGTTGAATTTTTGCCTATAGTCTTTCTGAATATTCATTGATTCTATTAGAAGTTTGAGGTTGCAGACTACCCAACAATGATTACAGCTGTCTCATTTCCTGAAAACATTGTTCATTCTTTAGGATGGGGTACGTTTATCTCATGGAAATGTGAAAAGAGTTATGCCAACCCTTGATGGCACTGTTTTTCTTTGCACCGCCCTCAAAGCAGGTGATTAGCAGTTCCACCACTAAATTGGAAAATATGGTTTCCTCCTATAATACAACCTATCTAAATGGGCAACCATTATTTCCTTCACATAATTTACAAGTGGTGACAAAGTATCTTTGTTTTGTGAAACAGTCTGATTGCACAACATATTTGTAGAAGTCCTCTTAAAAACAGAAAGTTGTTAGTTTTCTCAATTCAAATTGCACTTGACTACTTGGTAAGTATTCCTCAATTAAGAATGTGTTGTGTATGTTTTTCCACTATGCCTTGGAAATGTGGAAACATTTCCTCGAATTCAAAAATAATAATATTTTTAAATAATAGTATTTAGCATTTTTATTCAAATGTCATTATTTACCTAGGACTTTTATTTATAGTTTTAGATGTTATTACTGATACAAATTTAGCACATGTTGAGGAATGTTTATTTGATAGTAACCCATACATTTAAGGTACTGTGTTATTATTGTTATCATGAATAGTGTAGATGAATGAGTGGGAGGAGGCAACTTAAATGTACCATCCATCAACCAAATTACACTATTTCCTGGGGTAACTACATTATGCAGGGTTGCAAAGATTAGTATATGTGTTTAAGGGTGCTTGCTATCACACAGAAGTTAAGGTTCATGGTTAAATAATTCTGTTAGTTCTGGGCGAGTTTTAATATAAGAATGGAGTTGAGGAATTCTAAGTTGAGGATTACTGCCTTTTTTTGTAGATATACTCATCTTCATAAATTTGGGATTGTGGGCATACTACTTGCAATAAGCATAGGGGTGTTCTGGGTTACCTCCCTCAAAACTGAGTCACAAGGATCATTGGAAGTAGCACCAAGTGATGTTCTATGTGGAACATGTTCTCTAACTTTGTTGGACCTAGCCCTCTCACCAAGTATACCACCAAACTTTTAGTCTTCAGTGCTCCTATTTTCTGAACTCTTTTTTGATGGATTTTAGGACTCTGTGCACTTTACTACTGCTGACCAGTGCTAACGTGGTTGTGCATTCTCCATTGAACATGATTAAATTGGCTTTACCAAATAATTTAATTGTAAAGCTGTACTACATGTACCCATATATTTAATGCTACTAAGGAGCCTTCAGCACTTATTGTGGCAGAGTCTGAAGTAGCCCTTTTAAACATGTCTCAGGTGTGCCATTGAACCCTATGTGTGCAGGTTTAAACTGCCATTTCGAAAGGGCAAAATAAACTTTTTGCCAGGCCTCAACCTTCCTTTTTAGTACATATGTCACCCCTAGGGCCAAGAGTGCAGTGTGGAGCAGATTTAAAAAGATTCACATGCATTTAAAATTTTAAATCTGTTTGTGAAAAAACTCACAAATTTGTTTTTTGCTTCTATGAGGCCTGCCATAGACAACAGGATAACATTGGGCTATATTATTATATTTAATAAGTGCTAACATTTGTTTGGGAGGAGGTAGAGATGTCATGTTTTGTATCAGATGAACTGTATTTTATAACCATCTTTCATAGTAAAATCAGACTTTAAGTCACAATTCTGAAAATGCAATTTTTAGAAAATAATAATTTGCTGTCCTAACTATTTGGTGACTGTAACATGTATCCTGTGTGACATGGCTAGGTGTAGTTGGCAGTTACCTTTTTTGTATTCCTCCCAGACATAATAGAGGGCCAGGTTGTTGGCAGGATGGGTCATCCTGACTTGATAGGAGAGGTAGATCTGTCAAACTGTCTAACTTGTACTTCAAAAACACTGTCTCAGCTCACACTTAAAGAACTTCACATTAGCCTATTCTGACTGCAGACGGACCAGGACCAGAACAGAGGGGAATACAATTTCAAACACCTGTGTGTAGGAAATTTCCATAAGTGTCTCCCATTTAAAAGCTGGCACCATGTATGAAAACGGGATCTTCAGGCCAGGCCAACTCTTCAGATCACTTTTGGACCTGTGAAAGACTCAGAAGAAGGATTGCTCTGCTACCTTGCAGCTGGAAGAACTGCCGTGATGCATGAAAGACTGCTGTGCTGCCTGAGGACGAAAGACTGAACCTGTTCCTTGAAACCAGAACCACTGGAGTGACTAAGGGGCTAGCTAACTGGCCTCCTCTTCTGAGCTGCAGGGACATACCTGGCCTGCATCTGGCAAGCTGCTAGCAGGCAATTGGACCTGCCTGTGCCCTGCTACTGGCCTTTGCAGGAGTGAGTCCTGGTCCCTTGATAGCATCAGAGAATACTCCTCCTGGCCCAACTGTGGGTTCCCTCAGAGCCAATGCAGTGCAAAGCAACTTGATGCATCATAATTCTTGTGACTCCTTATCAGAACTGAAACAGCATGACGCAAGTTGACTTAGGACCTCGCATCGGACCTGACGTGGCTCAATGCAACATCCTGCATTAAGGACATAAGATACAATTCTCGGTTGGGCTAACCTGGTCACTGTATCGAGTCCACACTTCATTGTTGTCGTTTTGAACTTGTGATTTTGTCCCAGTCCAAGGCAACCAGATATCAAAAGTTGGTGCTTTGTGCTTTTAGGTGCTATGCTTATACTAAACGTTTGAAATTGCATAACTCTGGTTCTAATGATTGGATCTTTGTCATTTTGGGGTCAAAACATTAATTAAATGTTACCCTGTTTTTCTCAATTGGTCTGGGATTTTTATTGTGTTGTGTTTCCCTCTCTTGCTGTTTGTGTGCTCCATGAATACTTTACTCTGCTACAAATATATTCAGCTCAGTATGTACCTATTGGTACCTATGTGGCATTAGTAAACTGCAGCCACTGCAAATGGAATAAAATAATTTCTGAAGGCATTTATTAATGGTGCCTGCATGGACCTCACATTTTATTTGCCATAAGGAGTTAGCATTAAATTACTTATGTGACCAAATACGAATTCATCCCACGTTGCTTTCGCTCTGTTGGGAGCTATGAGGAAGCCTCACTCACACGAAAGAATATTTTTGACTGCTGGCCTTGACAAAGGGCTTTCTATTCCATGTCTGTCTACGTAAAGAAGTCACTGGATGGGATTGGTGTAAGGTTTGCTGTTTCTGAGTTGCTATATGTGTGCAACACAGCAGAAAGCCAGCAAAGGCACTCTTGTTAGAAAAATTGCAAGGAATCAAGCTGCATGAGGATTCACAGAATCCCAGTATTGGTATTATTTACTTTCTAATTTTTGTGCTGTGCCAACCGATTACCTGATGATTGCTAACCAGAGTTGGGTATGCTCGCTTTTATTTCAATGTAGAGCAGGGACCTTTAAATTCTCCCTATGCTTTGCCGCAAGGTTTCCAGCACAACTTGAGCTTACGAGTTTACTCATGCAATAATGTATCAAAGCAAGCTATGATTCACTTTAATTTCATCTGTTTCTATTACTAATTATATACAAGAATGTATTTAGCTGCTTTTTTAAGGCTCAGAAATTATTGTAAACTATCAAGCTTTAAGGTGTTTGCAAGATTTAACTAACAATGCAACCTGTTGTTGTGTTAGTCAGTTTCTTCAGGCAGCCGTATACTCAAGAAGCCCTATGCACTTTGACTAGCCTCGTGAAATTTATTAGACCATTTATAACGTATGCCATGCTTTTACTCATGTTTTATATGATATATACTGTTTGTCATTGGTGTTAATTCTTTTTCTCTGTATGCATTTGAAACTGCTTTTATGGCAGGTCTTCCAGCTGAATAAAGATGCTTTAATTGATTTGATTTAAAATACTTTACACATTGCATCATATTTTTGTTTATAAACAAATGTTATTGTTTTAGTAAGTGCACAAATAACTCAATAAAAACAAGACCACAGCTCACCAAATCATGCCACAATAAGTCACAAGCAATACCCCAATTTATTCCATAGTAGTCCTACCATTTGCCCCATTTCTTCTTATGCTTTGTCTGGGTTTCCTGAGCTACAAAAATGGCCCGCTCCCACAGAGCACACCAGTCAAAACCTCTTTGCTATTCTGTCACAGAGGGGGGATCTGGAGACCTCTATTTGCTTGCTAGATCAGGCTCAGCAACCACCATTGCTACCCCCAATAAAGACATGCTTCAGTCTCTACCCAAGTAGCTAAAAGAAGTATAAAGTTCCCCGGTAGGACTAGGTAGAAGGCGTGTGTGTATGTATACTGTAAAGAGAAATGTATCCAAGAGGGAAGAAAGGAAAGGGGAATTTCCCTCTTGGGAACTAGAACCCTCACACACCCAGCAGGTTAGGTGTCATGCTTCATCATATGGGTCCTGCTCCTCGTCAGACTGGCGCTGCAATGTCTGACTGGCACCCGCGAAGGGGCTCTTTAGCGGAGATCTTTTGTTCCTGCCATATGGTGCATGTGTGTGAGAGCGCATGTGAACGTGTAGTCGTGATAAAGTGGATTAAAAAAGGTGGGTTAGTCTACAAGGAACTTTAATAGTGTGGCTAGCCCCCTTGTTTAAAATGGTGGGAGGGGAGGTAGACGCCAGGAGAATATGTGGCGAAATACCTACAACCCTCTAATCAGGTCGACATGTTTCTTGCTATTCTAGCAATTCCTCAGGACCTCAGTGATTAGTACTACACAGTGAATTCAAAAAAATATATTTAAAAATTATTAATAATACAACCTTGAATCTTAAAGTCTGCAGTGGAGCAGGCCAACTGGTCCTGCTTTGAATGACGCAACCCTTAGAAATTCCCTAAGGTGCCCCGCAGTCTGCTCTTGTGGGACCTGCACAGGCGAGTCAGGCGCCCCAACCGGTGTGCGGTCTCTGCCTGCAACCTACCCCCACGCGTAATCCGTAAGGGCTCCGGATATTATGTAATATTGATGCGTCTTCATCCGGGGCAAATTTACCCTTCTCACAGGATAAAGGGCGTCCTTTAAAATGGCAACCAATTGATTATGTATATCAGTGGCCCTTCCCCTGGAACCAAGATTCCCCATTTCTACATTAAATGGAATAATGATCTCATATAATTCAGCAAGTTTGGTTGGGGAGTCTTGGAAATCTGGCCATTTCACCCTTCTCCTACAATTAGCTATTATTAGTCGTTTCGAGGCACTTTTTTGGGCAGGCGGTGGATTTGTCAGCCCAAAACTCCCCGGTTTGAGGGACAGAACTAGAGCAATGTGATCGCTATCGTGCCTATAAAGGACCCTAAATTCGAGCAGCCTATCCCAGTGCCTAGCTTCAATGAATATGTAATCAATCACTGAAGTTTGGTTCAGTCTATTAAACGTCTCTCTCCCTGGCCTATCGGGCTCCACCCTCCCATTACATGCTCTTAATGATGTAGCTAACACAAATGACTGTATTTGAAATACAAGAGGGGTCCACACCTTGACCTGGGGAATCAGCGGATCCGGGATGTGCCAAAGCTGGTCAACTTTATCATGGGCACCCAGATTCGAGTCCACTAGAGGCTCAAAATGGCAATTGAAGTCTCCACACAGAATTAACGCGGTGGAAGAATCCATCGACTGGATAAAATTTAGTAAGGTTTCAATTGCCTCGGACTCCAGGCCCCGCCTAACTGCCCTTGAGTATACATTTATCAATGCTATGTTTTGCCTGCTTTGCGGGGTAAGTAGTACACACTGTACGTCTGATGAATTAGTTGAGATTTGTGTAGCTTGAACTCCCAAATGGGTGCCCAACCAAATAGACAGCCCTCCTGAGGGCCTTCCCCTTCCCCACTTGGTTGCCAAAATGTCAAATGTTGCAAAACCCGGCACTATACTTTCTTTAAAGGCCCAGGTTTCCTGTAGCATGCAAATATCATGTGAAGCCATAAAGGTGCCCCATTCTGGGATGGGCAATTTACTCTTCACACCTGCCACATTCCAGGAGAGAATCTTAATTTGTGCATCGGCTAAACCTAGCTTGAACGGTGCACAACTCAATGGGCTAATGGGCCCAGCAGTGAGATAGGAACTCAGATCCACCTTTTCCTCTATCTCAATATTTGGTGTGTGTCTATTAGCTATTGGGGTGGAGGCTAAAGGTTGAGTTGCCTGGTCCAGCACCAGAGTTTTTGCATGGGAGGTGGGGTTTACATATATGTTAAGTTTTTCAATAACAGGCAAATGACTAATAGGATCCCCTGTCTGTCAGTCACAATCATCAATGCCTGAAAGGGCATTGAATCTATTCGTGACCTCCACAGGAGTAAGCTGTCCCAATGTATCTATCCTCCTAGTTCTGTGGTGCCTAAATGGTATGGTATCCCACCCAGGTAATCTATCAAGGGCCGAAGGGTTAGATGCATGAATCGTATACCGATTTTTGAGAGGTATAAAACGATTGGCCTGGTAGCAAGTTAAGGCCTCGGGATTAGCTATGGGGACCACTAAAGATCTAGGATGAAAATAGGTCAGTTCACGAGCTGTAATGGAATTGCTACCATTTTCTGGGAACCAATTTAAGATATGACTAACAGCTCCGTGGTCTCTAAAGTTAATAACAATTATGTCCCCCTCTATGTCCTTTGTTCTAGTTCCCAACCAGGGGAGACGCCGGACATGTAGGATCTCACCATTTATATTTGGGGGAAGTGGTTGATTCTGGCTAAGCCAATGCATAACTTTTTTTTTTAGCTGGTAATACCCTTCACTCTTGCCATTCTCTAGTATTGGGACTCCCTTAAGGACCACCACAAGTGGAATCGCTCCCGGTGGCAATTCTACTTGATGCCACTTGGGCTTCATTACCCTGACTGGGCTATTACTGCCCTTATTGTTTCGTGCATTTCCTGGGTGAAGTAATTTCTCTCCCACCTGTGCCTCTCTATCACTGTTTTGTACCGATTGCTGTATTGATTTGGGAGATGTTGGCCTCAGGGATTTTTAATGTGTTAATTTATTCGTTTTTGCTTCCTTCTGGGCAGTAAGGTTTGGGGTTGGTACAGTGGCTGGGGGCGCCAGACAGGCTTAGCTAGGTCCCTGATTAGCCCTGTGTTTTTGACGATTGCCTGTTCTAGAGTCCCCAGCCGATGCTCTATTCTTTTTATTCTCTCCATTAACGGCAATGTGAAGGATCTAATTAATTGTTCCATACTTCCTATTAGGTCGGTACTCGATGTTTCTTTTAGTGGACAATGTGGTAAGGTAACTAAGCCTGGTGTTGTGACTGTGTTTGATGAGGGGTCTTTAGTGGGTTTACCAAAGTCGATGTGACCAGTCTTACTTCTCTGTAATTCACTCCCCCTCTTTCTTCTTTTTCTTGGTGGTGAACCTTGTCCCTGAGGTGGCTTTGACTTTTTGGCCTTTTTTTGGATAACCTCTACAACTGGTGAGGGCGACTCAGCTAATGGTTCTATCTCTGGTATTGAATTACTAGAGGAGGATGAAACATTTATATGCAGTTCGTTGGTCATGTCGGGTAAGGAAGTTGTATCTCGCAGGAGCATTGGTATGCTATCGTTACTAGAAATGGCAATGTCCTCATTTTCAGTATGAAGACTTCTCTGAGGAGAGGTAACTGGCTGTAGTGGGCCCAAGGAAGAGCGATTGTTTTTAAGAAACTCAACTGAGCGACGTCGCTCAGCCCGTCGCTCAGCAAGTATGCTTTCCCTTCCATTATCCACAGAGTCCCTGATAAGATAATTATCTAATGTTCCTCTATTTGCTCCTCCTACCAACGTGGATGTTCCTTTAGTAAGACTCAAGGCCATGATGCGTGGCAAGAATAGCAGGGGACAAATTTAAACACACTTAAGCATAAAAGTAATATCAACCATAAAGGAGCACAGGCAGTATTTCCAGGATACTTTTGACCAGACTGCGATATATATGAACTTACTGGAATATAGCACAATCTGCCCTGGCCGGGGTGTCAGAGTATAGGCCCAGCCCGGCCTACTCTGGCCTATGATGGCCAAAGACGGTCCCGCCCTTGTCCTGGGCTTCTCCCGGCACGCTCCCGTGAAGCGGATGTTGCAGTCAGTAATATAGAGAAATAGGCGGTGACTAATTAGCCTCAGGAGTCAGTTCCCAGGTCTTGTGGGACACGTAGTCCTCGCGGTGGGGAGATGGCGTTGCAGGCTCCCTCGATATTGCCCATTAAAGAATCAGGGACTTCCTCTGGTGCTCCTTTCTCCCTGCAGCTAATATCACCCACAAAGAACAGCAGGAAAGGCAGAACAGCGCAAAACCTCTACCGAAGCAGCACCCGCGAAGCGGGTGCAGCGAGAGGTAATAAAGTCGATGTTGATTGGCCTCAGGTGTCAGTTCCCAGGTCTTGTGGGACACGTAGTCCTCGCGGTGGGGAGATGGCGTTGCGGGCTCCCTCGATATTGCCCGTTAAAGAATCAGGGACTTCCTCTGGCGCTCCTTTCTCCTTGCAGCTAATATCAAACACAAAGAACAGCAGGAAAGGTGTAACAGCGCAAAACCTCTAGCACCTGCGAAGCGGCACCCGCTAAGCGGGTGCGGCGAGAGGTAATGAAGCCGATGTTGATTGGCCTCATGTGTCAGTTCCCAGGTCTTGTGGGACACGTAGTCCTCGTGTGGGGAGATGGCTTTGCGGGCTACCTCGATATTGCCTGTTAAAGAATCAGGGACTTCCTCTGGTGCTCCTTTCTCCCTGCAGCTAATATCACCCACAAAGAACAGCAGGAAAGGCGGAACAGCGCAAAACATCTACCGAAGCGCCACCAGCGAAGTGGGTGCGGCGAGAGGTAATGAAGCCGATGTTGATTGGCCTCAGGTGTCAGTTCCCAGGTCTTGTGGGACACGTAGTCCTCGCGGTGGGGAGATGGCGTTGCGGGCTTCCTCGATATTGCCCGTTAAAGAATCAGGGACTTCCTCTGGCGCTCCTTTCTCCCTGCAGCTAATATCACCCACAAAGAACAGCAGGAAAGGTGTAACAGCGCAAAACCTCTAGCACCCGCGAAGCGGCACCCGCTAAGCGGGTGCGACGAGAGGTAATGAAGCCGATGTTGATTGGCCTCAGGTGCCAGTTCCCAGCTCTTGTAGGACACGTAGTCCTCGTGTGGGGAGATGGCGTTGCGGGCTACCTCAATATTGCCCGTTAAAGAATCTGGGACTTCCTCTGGCGCTACTTTCTCCCTGCAGCTAATATCACCCACAAAGAACAGCAGGAAAGGCGGAACAGTGCAAAACATCTACTGAAGCACCACCCGCGAAGCGGGTGCGGCGAGAGGTAATGAAGCCGATGTTGATTGGCCTCAGGTGTCAGTTCCCAGGTCTTGTGGGACACGTAGTCCTCGCGGTGGGGAGATGGCATTGCGGGCTCCCTCGATATTGCCCATTAAAGAATCAGGGACTTCCTCTGGCGCTCCTTTCTCCCTGCAGCTAATATCACGCACAAAGAACGGCAGGAAAGGCGGAACAGCGCAAAACCTCTACCGAAGCGGCACCCGCGAAGCAACACCCGCGAAGCGACACCCGCGAAGCGACACCCGCGAAGCGGGTGCGGCGAGAGGTAATGAAGCCGATGTTGATTGGCCTCAGGTGTCAGTTCCCAGGTCATGTGGGACACGTAGTCCTCGCGGTGGGGAGATGACGTTGCGGGCTCCCTCGATATTGCCCGTTGAAGAATCAGGGACTTCCTCTGGCGCTCCTTTCTCCCTGCAGCTAATATCACCCACAAAGAACAGCAGAAAAGGCGGAACAGCGCAAAACCTCTACCGAAGCGGCACCCAAGAATGGAAGACAAATTAATTTATAAATTACCCTTCTCTTTTGGATACTGCCAAGTTAATATTTAGCAATATGGCTGAATAGAAAATTAACCATTCACGATACGACCATTTTGAATAAAAAGCCTATGATGTCTGTTCATTGAATTTGGTACAGGTTTCAAATTAGGTAAGAAATATGTGTACGTTTAAGGAACTCGAAATTGGGATCGATTTGTTGAAATTTGTCAATTGTTGATTTATTATTGCTTTACTGTCCTAGACCATGGCTTGAATAAGGATTGTTGACTATATTTGTGTATATTAATTCTGGAGTTAGATGAATTAAGAGAATGGATGTGGTTAATAAATACACATTGATATAATATTCTAGAGGAAGAATGCCAATGTGAATTATTTGCCAACCAACTTTTCATTGGGTGATCGATATATTACTGATGTATCTATGGTGCATGCCCTATCTACATCTAGGGTTATACCAATGTGTGGTTACGAGCCCTAAGTTGGTTTGTGAATCAATGTACTATATTGATATCATGTTATTAAAAATACATATTTTTAATATTTGTGTGTTATATGTTTTCTTCACAATTGCAGAAAATGCATTTTTAATAAATGTCTGTTAGGTCTTATGTTCTTTTATTAGACCTGAGGAAGTTCCATTGTTTTTGGGCTGAAACGCATTGGCTGTGTTTGTCATTCTAATTGTAGCTGTATTCATTACTTAGATTGCAAAAAGGAAATAAAGAATATCACTTTGAACACAAACGAATGTTCTCATATTTGAAGTATTGACCAGTCATTAACATATGAACGTTACTAACCCTCCTCTTAGACAAATTAAGAGCTGGTTTATTATTTACAGAGTGACTCTCCCATATTTAGTGTGCACTCATTGTGTGTTTTTTGTGGGGTTTTTAAATTGCTTACCCCAGGGAGTAGAGCACCCGTGCAGTGGAACGATTTTGATTATGGTGACATAGCCCATACCTATTCTTAGCTTTTTAGAATGTTGAGTAGCTATGGGGGGAGCGAGAGAGATAGAGAGAGAAAGGGATAGAGACAGAGTCAGAACATATAAATAAATAAAATGAATTTTGTTGCGTGCACTGCATCCTGCGATGCAGTGCACGCAACAAAATGTATATGTTTACTTACCTGTAATCCTCCGTAATCCATAGATTACTACCCCCCCACCCTGCCCCTCCCCTTCCCTACGTCCCCGCCCGGCAGCTACTCCCACCACCGACCGCTACTGGGATTATGTGAATGTTTGTTTACGTGTGTGATCATGTCCTTGTAAGTGTGATAGAGAGAATAAAAGTGTTAACCCCATCGACGCGGGGCTAATCCCAGAGTTGCGGGGGAGAGGGGCTACGCGCAGCGCTGCGGTGCGGATGACCAGCTCGGCTTGTCATGCAGCACGGTGGCGTGTCCTGATGACGAGCTGAGCTCGTCATGGCCACGCCTAGTCAATGGAACGCCCAGCACAGCGGGGTAATTATCCCCGCGTGTGCGTTCCGCGGAGGCCATGACGAGCTCAGCTACTCACCAGAACACAGCCACTGTGCTGCATGACGAGCTGAGCTCGTTATCAGCATGCAAGGTGTTAGAGTGTGACTGAAAGAGAGAGAGAGAGAAAGTGAGCGAGGAAGGTTTGCTGTAATTGCACTTGCTATTATTGCATGCTGTGGCACAAACAAAGCCTTTTACAGGCTTCAAGCTAACCTAGCCTAATATGCGCAGTATGAAATCCGATACATAAATACGTTATTGTTTCGATTTTTTCAGTAACTTGAATTATGTGTGTCCGCACTTTTCAAAATGAAAAAAAACCCTCAATTTATGGTGTTGGGTAGGTGCCTGTGCTACAGAGTGTATAATCAGTCTCCGACCCTCATTAACAGGTTTTTCCCTCCCTGCTCACCTATCAGTTGTTCACAGACGGTATTTACAGTTCCCAGCAGTGAGTTTCACTTGCTGTCATTTTTCAGTTTGACTGTTATCTTTGTTATGGGTGGTCACTGTAGTGCAATAAGAAGCAGCCTGAGCTATACTCTGAACTTTTAGAGCCGATCTTGGTCATGCCCAGAAGCTGCTGCTTCCGAATCATCAAAGTTATTAATCAGTAATGCGCATTGGGGGACCTATAAGAGGCTTCCCTGGTGGATCTCACTCGGGTCTTCGCAAATTATACAGGGGAACCTATAATTGGCCTCTCCTGTCATCAGAGGTCACACCACGTAAATGGAGTCCTTGAAACTGACACTATCCTAGAAAATGCCATCCACAACACAACTTCACTCCAAAACTGATTCTTCTTGTTGAAAAGTATACAAAACTAACTAACTGTCACGTGATCCATAGGATCTTGCTTAAACAGTATTCGTTATTATTTTATTATAACTTGGGGAGATGGGAAAACACTGTAGATGTCAAGGAATTGTATGTTGCTACATCCAACAGCTCTACATCTACTAACAGCCACATCACGTCTAGCGCTTTCACTCCCAATAGGTAGTTGAGGTATTTTATGTGTTTTGCCAGAACCTTGACCCCATCTATTTTGCCTATAATTACAACTACACTATTTTTACCTACATCTTTTTTTTTAATAGATACTTTTGTAAATGCATTTTTTCCAAAATGTTAGTTGTCATTTGAAATATATGACCCGTAATCTAAGACTAATCTCCAAACATACACATTTAATGTTAATATGTTTAACGGATTCATTGTTCTTAAGGTAACCAATTCTAACCCTAATTCTATATTTAGGCTGCTCTTTTTGAATGTAATTCTTCCGGCATATTAGTACTAAACTTAATACTAAACCCATGCCTTAAGTTCCTTTAATGCTCTTTATCTTCAAGCATTTAACGTTCTTATTTATTCTTTACTCTAAACATAATTTTCAAAAAGGTAGATTTATTTTAACTAAATTACAATTAAAATGCTAACAATATAGCTCAAAGAAAAGTTCCCGAACTCCCTGTTAATGTGTAAATATATTAACTAATTATTTAAGAACCTCAGTAGCTCTACTATCTAAATATTTGAAAATAATGATGGTATTTAAAAAGGGTGGGCGCATAGTGATGACAGGGACCCTCAATCGCATATAGGGCCATATGTATCATCCTCACCATTTGCGATTTCTAAATAGCGAATTTCAAGGAATCCCTATTTAGAGATCGCAAAACGGTATATATGTAGGAAATCGCTTATTTTTAGCAATTCCTTCACATTCCTAAATTGCGATTAGCAAATTGCTAATCACAATTTTCCCATACATTTCTATGGGCCAGGAGGCCCATAGGAATGAAGGGGATATTAGCGATTAGCAATTTGCTAATCGCAAATTGCGAATATTTTCAAGGGTGCAGGGGTGTCACAAGAACACCCTGCTGCACCCCTGAAAATTACATGTGTGGGCATATGGCGCACATACATGCCCTAAGAGCATGTATGAGCGTCATATGCCACCTTTGTTTTTTAAATAAATTGCTTTTTCAAAAGAATTCGCAACTTACCACCAACTAGAAGTTGGTGATAATTTGCGAATCCTTATGGGCATTTTTGCATTAAATTTTTTTGATACATTGCATTTTAGGAATCGCTAAATTTGCGATTCCTTAAGTGCAATCGCAAAATAAGGAATGGTAAATTTTGCGATTCCTTATTTTGCTGCGAAAATGTTTCATACATTCCGTTTCCCAAATTAGCATTCGCAAAGGCCGAAATTCTGTGAATTTCGGCCTTTGCGAATGCTAATTTGCTTGATACATATGGCCCATAATTTGCAACCTCCAGCCGTGAATTTGAGCATAGTCTGCACCAAAAGATAGCCGTTTTCAGGCCTAACAATGCTCCAACGTCAGTTTAGTCTAATTCCATCTTCAACTATGCCGCTGGAGTGCCAGTTTGGATTGCCCCTCCAAATTCTGCTCCATAAGATTCAGTCAGCTGCAGTCGATTTTACCCAGTGACCAGCCAGCGCATTCGAGAAAGAGTAAGCAGTGGAATGATAGTGAAAATATAAGAATCCTTCTATCGTTCTTATCAGCAAAAAAATAATTTTTCTCAATGGTGAAATCCAAAACACTGAGGCGGGAAACCTAGCAGGTTATTTATGAGAGACTTGCGTTACTTTTGCGCCGCATAAAGTGGTACATGCTTGGTTTAGGGCTCTGAATCACATTTATGAATCCAGGCAAAAGCCACTCTGCGTGGCTTGAGTTGCTTCATAAATCTTGAGAGAGGGGACGCAGCGCAAATCACTGCGTCAACCTACTCTGAGCTCAGGAGGGGTTTCATGGGTGTTGCAGTGGCTGTTTCCACGCAACAACCATGGATTTTGAAGCTGCCCCAGATATACAAAATCATGAAAACCTGGGTAAGCGCCAAATCCTTACACCTTCTTTGATGAGGCAAAATGAGGAGAAATATTTTTATTTCTCCTCGTATTTTACTTTTTGTGTGTGCTGCATTTTGCAGCACACACAGAAAGAGGAATACGCCTCTTAGGATTGTTTCTGGGCCGGTAGGTGCCCCTTCCAGCACAAAAACAGTCCTGCATGCAATGGAGGCACCCTTGCAACCTGGTGCAATGGTATCTACATTGACGCTAGGCTGCCACAATGGCACAGGCACATGGAGAAAGGACAGGAATTAACCGTATTTCATAAATATGGTGCATCCCTGCCCTTTCATTTTGGCATAGAGTAG
Source organism: Lissotriton vulgaris (assembly GCF_964263255.1). NCBI lineage: Eukaryota > Metazoa > Chordata > Amphibia > Caudata > Salamandridae > Lissotriton > Lissotriton vulgaris. Next base: position 1,208,431,641 of record NC_141685.1, read on the forward strand.
CGTAGCAAGGTGACTTGCTGGCTGCCCTACACCAAAATCCCGTAAATGAAGGCCCTAAATCCCAAATATTCAAAATACCTAGCTACCTCCAAGTTTTCACCTAGTAACTGAAGTGAACATGTGGAGCAATAATTGGAATCCATTTTTATTAATTTAGTCAAAATAATTATACTCCACTTCCCTCGCAGTAGTTCTGAAATGTGTATGCTTATGTTTATGAGAGTTTTACAAAGGGCGCACTTGCCCGGAGGCTTCCTGGCCCTAGTTAGAAGGACAAGAAAAGAAACCTTAGCAGGAAAATCCACGTTTTTATTGCATTGAAAAAAATCCACGGAAAGGAAGATGGAGTAAATCATGAGAGGAAGGGGGTTCCAGAGAAACGTAACTTTAAATGAAAAGGTCCTACCACATTGATGTAATCTATTGATTTTGTGTATGTCAAGTAATGAGATCTAACTTGATCTAACAGAGCTTGTAGGGGCATATGCCTAGATGCATCATTGTAACATTTTGCGATTTCTTAATTGCGAAAATTAAGGAATCTCAATTAAGAAATCGCAAAATGCTATGCATCAAAAAATCGCACATTTTATAGCGATTCGGTATTTTTCCTTAATTGCGATTTACAATTTGCGAATCAGAATTAAGGAAAACCCTTCCCATTGATTCCTATGGGCCAAAAGGCCCATAGGAATGAATGGGAAGGCATTCACATTTTGCGAATTTCAAATTGTGATTCGCAAAATGTGAATGCAATTTCAAGGGTGCAGGGGGGGTTCAAAGAAACCCTCCCTGCACCCCTGAAATTGAACTGTAAGTGCAATTTACACACACACATGACCCAAGGACATGTGTGTGTGTGTAAATGAAAACTTTCAAATATGCAACTAGTGCATGTTTGAAAGTTTTTGGTAAATTAGCATGAAGTTCAACTTCATGCTAATTTACCCCTTCCAAATTGCGAATTCGCAATTCCAAAGTAATCATGCATTGCATTTAAGAAATCGCTAAATTGCGATTTCTTAAATGCAATCGCAATTTAAGAAATCGCAATAAAATTGCGATTTCTTAAATTGCGAAAATAGCAAAATGCTTCATGCATCCCAAAACGGGATTTGCATTCGCAAACGGCCGAAATTTGCGATTCGCACCATTTGCGAATGCAAAAACCCTTGATGCATCTAGCCCATAATGTATAAACAAACACTAAAAACACATCAGACCTGATAGGTTCAGTACTTTAAAGCACAAAGGGCCAGAAGAATGAAAATGCGATTTTGCATTTCCTAAATAGCAACTTCATAGGAATTGCCATTTAGGGAATGCAAAATGATATGTATGAAATTACTGATTTCCTAATAGCAATTTCTACAAAGTAGGAATCGCTATTAGGAAATTGCAGTTAGGAAATCCCATGCCATTCGTATCTATAGGCTGGTTTTGCATTTCCAAAATAGCGATTTCCAATTAGGAAATTGCTATTTTTGAAATGCTAATCCAAGGATGGTTATGGGCATAAGGCCCTCCATAATGCACCCCACATATAGTGGGGCAAATGTAGAGCATACATTTGCCCTAGAGGCATGTGTGCACTTTATTGCACTTAACAAAAAAGCATTTGGTGTGATTTTTTTAATTGCACATGGTTACCATCAACTAAAAGCAGGGGAATAACATAGGCCCCCACAGCCCCCACGGTGCAGTGGGGCCCCAAGCTCCAGGGGGCCCCTTCACCCCAGTACCCTGTCAGAAGAGCTCCTGAGTGTGGTTGGAGGAGGTCCCCTCTGTGCACTTTGCAGGTGGGCCCCCTTAAGTTTGGTTATGCCGCTGGCTTAAATCCGATGGTAATTGCATTTCCTAAATGCACATTTTGCATTTAGGAAATGCTTGTGCATGCGCTGAGAAATCACAAATAGGAAATATTTATTTGCGATTTCTAATTTAGGGAATTACAAAATGTTATTTGAACTGGGTAGAAATCACATTTTGCGGTTTGTCTAAAGGCTTTTAAGCGTAGGAAAAGTCTGGTTTGCATTTCTCAATGTTTCAATAAATTTCTCCTCTGTAAGACGGAGGGGAGGGGGGTACTTGGATCTGATTTTGGAGGTCCAGAGCCTGCTCTCCTTTGGGTATGTCAATGAATCAAAAAAGGGGGCTTCTGTTCCTGAGAAAAGAGAGAAAGGGTTACTAACAGGTGCATGTAGACCTATGTCATGAGGACAGTCAACAAGACTGTCTCATGTTGCCCTCACACATCCCCGAGGGGATGTCATGCTTCCTCATAGGGCGGTGCTCCTCGTCGGACCGACACTGCAATGCCCTATGGGCCTCTCGAAGGGTCACTTTGGCGGAGATCTTTTTCAGAGATGCCATATGATGCGTGCAAGTGAGTTGACTGGTGTGGTGGAGTAGTGGAACGTGGTTCTGGATTAAAAACTGATAGGGGAGGTCACAAGGTATCCTTCAATAAACTAGGCTGCCCTGTAACAAATAAAAACAAATAACAGGCAAATGCTACCCTAGAGGTTTGAAAGGAAATCTGGTAGTCAGTGTATAATGACTATGCGGGGAAAGTACCCTGTAGTCGTGAGGTGGAGGCCTCACTCTGGTCTCCCACTCAGTGATTTGTTGGCAAGTTTCACACCTAAAAAGTGGTCTGAAGGATCCATGGCGCCTCGTCAGAATAGCAACATATATAATGAAAAACTCCCCCACACAATTATGGTGCCCCTAATGTGCAGCCTATTGTCTGAGTGGTTCAAGGTCCAACTGAAAACTAAATCGCTTTTTACCAAATCAGGGTCCATATTACACATTCTCACTGTTTTTTGCACCCGGCGCACCTTTCAAATGGTGCGCTGGGCGCAAACAGAGATAATGCACCCTTCCGTATCTGCGTCCATGGGACTATAGGGTACTTTCCCCAGAAGATCTCTGCCAAAGTGACCCTTCGGGGAACCCGTAGGGCATTTCTAAATGGGCATTGTGATTCGGCCCATTAAGAATTGCAAAAGGCCTTTCTACATATGGGCCATAATCTCTTAAACATGGCTCACTTATGAATGGAAAGTGAGTGAAGGTCATTGAAATGACCCGATATTGGAACAATACTGGGGATTTTGAGTTTGAGCAACACTCACACAGGTGTATTCTACACCAGCTACAAAGGATAAGTAATATGCACCCAGTAAGGCATGAAGGGTCAGGTGTACAGAGCATTTTACCACTCGGAAATTGCCCATTGGGCCGTTTGTTAGCGGTAAAATGTAATTTAGCATGTACCAACCCTAATTTGCAAGTTAGTGACCTATTACTGACGCGCAAAATAGGGCTTGTGAGTCACTAGTAGGAAGAGGCATGCTAAGGGCATACCTACCTAATAGCGTGTCGCACTGGTACGTAGGAATGTTTATGACAAGGAATGCGATCACATACATCCACTGTTACCACCAACTTCAGGTTGGTGGTAACCCATATGCAAAAAGGAAGGGGTCCACCCCTTCATCTTTGTGAATGTGGGTGCCAACAGTTTTTAAGAGCAGGCAGTGGTGCTAAAAAATAAAAAGGTAGCTTTTCATTTTTGTTTGTGGAAGCATCCCATTTTCCTTAAAAAAATACGGCCTGCATTACAAAAAAAGAAATTCTCTATGTAAAAAACAATCACAGGCATGGTGGTTGGCAGACCCCAGAAGGCCACCATCCCTGTGATTGTAGTCTTTTTCCGATGGTTCACAAATTGCGACCTGCCTCATGAATACTGATGGGGCAGGTCCTTTTGCGACCCACCGCATATTGCTAACAGTGTCAAAAACACTACAGTATATTGTAGTTTGCGATTTCCTAATAGCGTGTTGCTAAAATTCGCTATTGGAAAAACATAAACACACAATTTTGTACATCTAGCACAAAGTGTATTCTTTGTCTGAGCAACAAGATTGCATCATCTACAAATAGCAGACAAAAGACAGGAGTATAGTCCACCATGGGTACACCCAAGATGTACCACTGGTACCACAGTATTGAGAAGGTCATTCAAGGATGTGTGGAATGTGGTAGGTGCCAGAAGCCTAGTTTCGATGTTAGTGGGCAATGACAATAACTCGCTTTGCCATTAACTCAGCCTAGCATTATATCCCTGTTGCTGTGTCGCAGTCAGCCATGCTGTTGTTTACTGAACCCAGGCGACTATAAAAAATACCATAGAAGTGACATATTGACTGATTCAAATGAGACCTCCAAGTAGATAAAGCAAACAAAAAGGCTGCACCCTCTTCAGTTTAACATAGATAGGATGACAAAAACATAGCCTAAGGCCTTTCTCTAAGGTGCCAGAATCTTCCTGGGAAACCACCTAGCAACAGGCAATTATTATGCGCATCAAAAAAAACATGAATGTGAGCAAGAAGTACTTTGCTAACAATCTGGGACACATTATCAGTGAAAGAAACTAGTCTGTAATTTTCTAGGGCTCTTATGGTTGCCCTTTTTAAATACAGGAACTAACTTGCCTACTTTCCATGACAGAGGAATTTATACAGTCTGCAAAACTGCATTAAAAGTCACCCATAATACAGGTGCCCAAAAGTCCGTTTGTCATTTATTTAAGTTGACTGTGAAGTTTTTGCACTACCTTCCTTCTGAATATCTGGCGCCTTTGTGACTTCGTACAAAATGATGTGAACTAATTGTAACCAGCAGGCGTGCTGAGCCAGACATTATCTACGTAAAGTCCGGAGAAATTATCTACCCACCAATTCTGTAATTGTGGGCATTGGCATTGACTAACATCCCTGCAAACCATATTAGTCCATAATATTTGTCAGTCACATTTGGATGTGGCATCGTTGTGGTCACCCCACACCTGTCAGTCTCCTCCTATTTCTTACTTTTTAATAATCTCAAATAAAGTCCCTTCAACAATTGAAAACGAAAATGTGCCAATTCTAAGAAGAAGATGCTTGCCGAGCATGTTTTTATAGTCTTTTTCTGTACTATTCATCAAACCAGTCTTAATGACTATTGGAGCTTTGTTCACTACAATCATGATTTGCTGGATTAAGTGAAATATTTCCTCATGATTTCAGTGACAAAGTTCAAAAAGGACAGTTATTGACTGATTTCAGCCCCCCCCCCCGTTGCTAAGATTTGCCCTATTTGCAACAACATGTCAAAGTAAAAAAATTGGGTGCATTGCCTTCTGATTTATTCCAATTCATCGAATGGCCACAGAGCTCCAAGGTTCAACCATAAGAGTGGTATGTGATGTATAAACCAGGTGCTAGTCATTTAAGGATTCAATCAAGGGATTATGATCGCTTTCCAGTTTTGGGGGTAAATTTAAATGTAGTTGCCATGTCACTGTATTTATTTACTGTCACTTTTATTATTTATTTTAAGAAAAATACCCTACTAGCGTAGAAAACTGATTTCCAAAAAAGACTATGGTAGGAATATGTATTAAAAGGTGAGGGGCTAATTTAGAGTTTCTGGGGTGGCCTACCAGTCTATTAAGGAGGGAGAGGACATTACGTCCGCCTCCCTGATGGACTACCTCCTGCCAAACTTAGAGATCACTGCCAGCCCAACAGTGATCTCTGTGCCTTCAGAAGAGCCATCGTCACTGCGGCTCCTCTGAAGTCATCACATGTTTTGCGGATGACCACCATCTGTTAGTTAACCGTTCACCAAACTAATCTGATTTTCAGAAACAAACTCCCAAAGTGGTTTTCCTGGCGATCAAAAAGAGATCAAAACTTCTACTCTAAATTGGGCAAGTGGTCTGATGTCTTTACTCTGACGGCACCTACTCCGTTGGGCCATTGAACTAACTTTCTGATGTTGAGGGCACCAGAAATCGGACTGAAAACCGAACTCAGATTAGAGCAGGCAAACTGAGGATTTGGCAGATAGACTACTTTGTCACATTTTTGACGGAGGACCCTGTCCACCAACTTTAAACCAGGTTTCAGCTGACATATTCCAGTATGTCGTTAGAATGTTAGGCTAATGACTGAAGGTTCTGTCAATTGAGCCAGGAACAGCCAGAACTGAGAAAATTGGGCCATGGTTGACATCTGTGTAAGGTCAGATGCTGAAGAGGTTTTGGAGCAAGAAAACATTCAGTTTTCCTTTGAATTATTCAAGTCAGGAGACAGTCAAGATGGTGGGTTGAGGCACTACATAGGAAAGAATGATGTAGAGTCCTCTGGAGGTTTCAACTAGGAGAGATTTAACACTCTGGAGAACTCTGAGGCATCCTATGAAATGGTCAATTTCTGGAGGATGTGGTTGAAGACCTATGATTGCAAATATCAGCGGTAAATGCATGCTAATTTGAAGAAGTGTCTAGTTTCAATCAGTAGCCATTTTGGTGAAGCAGAATAGGGCTTATTGTTTACCTCATCTTGTGCCTGAAACCAGCCTTGCTTTTAAATTTAGGACCACCTTTAGTAGTGCCAGGTGTACTTTTGTGTAGGCCCAAGAGTAGTTAGTAGCCAATGTCTATCCTAGATAGAGCTAGTGATTGGACTACAGTTTTGAATTCCTCTTCACTGATTTATAACTTAATATCACCCAGTAAACTAAGCTGACATTGATATGTGGTCGTTCTTGGTAATGTTCCACCACTGAATGGTTACACTTCAGAATCATTTGCTAAAATTAAAAAATAAAGTAACCCACTGGTTGGGCTCAAATTGATTCTAGGCCCAGCAAGTCTTATTAATATAGTCAGGCTGATTAACTGACTGGGTAAGGGAACAAAGCAATTTAGGGGAGATTGTATATTCATTAATTTCAACAGATCCAACGCTGCGGAACAGGTACTTGCAGCAGCTAATTCTCTCAGATTTGTCTCACCTTCTATTATTCAAGTCTACTCTCTGGGAACTGGAACTGGTCTGCTCTACGCAATTGACTTTGGTCGGTCCTGCAAAGTTGAGCCTATCCCACAAGCCAGCTTCACCCTATCCAGTAGTGTCCAATAACAGGCTTGCCCCCCTGAGACAAATGGACTCCTGCGACTGATGCGAAGGCTCTGACATGGTTCCTGTTCCTACCCCAGACTCCCCTAACTTAATAAGATCTTAATCTCAAGCGGTGGTAGTTGCACCAGACACTGAACCCCCCCCCCCGTTCTGAGTGTTATAGAGTGTGCCTTCAGGGGGAATCTATTACTGTCTATAGTGACCTACATTTGATAAATTGGAACTTTGCTGGGCTTACCTCTAAATTCATGGATGAGAATTGGTTAAGGTACATCAAGGGTTTTAACCTGATATGCCTTTAAAAAAGACGGGCAACCACTAATATCTTCTTTTTGGAGGGTTATAAAACGTTTTTATGCCAGTAAATCCATCCTACTATGGAAGGGCTAAAGGTAGCATGATTACTTTTATGTCATTGGAGATATATGGACGTGTTACTGAAATACACACTGCGGCCTCTATTTTACAAGCCATTAAAATCATACTATCTGTCTCAGTCACTTTTTATCTGTTTAACTTTTACAATGCGCAAACATGGTCCCAGCCTACCTCTTGCTAGATAGCTTGAGACTGCATATTCCGTCAAATGTAAAACATCAGACGGATCAAATGAATTTTATAATTGCAGGAGATTTCAATATACATTTGTGCAAAACGTCCATGGATGATCCTAACATTCTTCAAAAGTGGTTGCCCTCACCTGGGTTACATTTAGACCACACAACTGAAGGGGTTGCACTAATGTCACTGTTAAATTATTTTAATCTTGTTTTCTCCTTAGACATGTTGATAAACATTCATGGTGGGGGACTTGCTCCAATGTATAAAGGAAAGGAGTGTGCTACTGTTGTTGACTATATTTTTTTATTTGCACCTTTATATCTCTCGGTCACAAAATATAGCATTTCTCATCAAGGGTTTAATGACTGAAGTCATCTTATTCTAGTATTGGGGGTACCTTGTTTACAATCTAGGGGTCCCCATAGAGCCCTTGCTGTATCTCAGACACATTCCCATGGTCAATCAATCAAACAAAGCATTTATATAGCGCACTACTCACCCGGAGGGTCTCAAGGCGCTGGGGGAGGGGGGGTCCGCTACTGTTCGAACAGCCAGGTCTTGTGCTGCTTCCAGAAGGCAAGGTGGTCCTGGGTCAGGCGGAGGTGGGTCGGGAGGGAGTTCCAAGTCTTGGCGGCCAGGTAGGAGAAGGACCTTCCTCCTGTGGTGGCTCTACGGATGCGGGGGACAGGGGCGATGGCGTGACCGGTCGATCGAAGCTGGCGTGTGGGAGCGTAGAAGTTGAGGCGGCTGTTGAGGTATCCTGGGCCTTGGTTGTGTAGGGCTTTGTGTGCGTGGGTGAGGAGACGGAAGGTGATTCTCTTGTTGACCGGGAGCCAGTGCAGATCTCTCAGGTGTCCGGAGATGTGGCTGCGACGGGGGATGTCCAGGATGAGTCGTGCTGAGGCGTTCTGAATCCGCTGGAGTCTCTTCTGGAGTTTGGCGGTGGTTCCGGCGTAGAGGGAGTTGCCGTAGTCCAGACGGCTGGTGACGAGGGCCTGGGTGACCATCTTCCTGGTCTCGGTGGGGATCCACCGGAAGATCTTACATAGCATGCGCAGGATGTTGAAGCACGACAAGGAGACGGCGTTGACTTGTCTGGTCATGGAGAGGGAGGAGTCCAGGGTGAAGGCCAGGTTGCGTGCGTGGTCTGTTGGTTTGGGTGCGCTGCCCAGGGCGGGGGGCCACCAGGAGTCATCCCAGGTGGAGGGTGAAGATCCCAGGATGAGGATTTCCGTCTTGTCCGAGTTCAGTTTCAGGCGGCTGTTCATCATCCACTTGGCTACGTCTGTCATCCCTTCGTGTAGGTTGGCTCTGGCGGTGGCGGGGTCGTTGGTGAGGGAGAGGATCAGCTGGGTGTCGTCGGCGTAGGAGATGATGTTGAGGTTGTGTTGGCGTGCGATGGCTGCGAGGGGGCTCATGTAGACGTTGAAGAGGGTTGGGCTGAGCGAGGAGTCTTGAGGAACGCCGCAGATGACTTCGGTGGCTTCTGATCTGAATGGGGGGAGGCGGACTCTCTGTGTCCTTCCAGCGAGGAACGAGATGATCCATTCTAGTGCCTTCTCCTGGATTCCGACGTTGCTGAGGTGCTGCACTAGGGTATATGACTAAGATAGGCCACTGTAGAACAAAATAATTTTCTTCACTCCTTATTTTACTATTGTGCTGACAAAATATCAACCTGTCTCGACCCTTTTGCTCCAGATTCAAAGCGGCTACTTGCTTTGGTCATATAGCTGAAAAGGTTACCAAGCTATTATGTGCATACAACACAAAAAACAACATTTCTGTCTCTAAGTGGTTTGACTCAGGCTGCTTCAAGTTTAAGGCCATGCATAAGTTAAAGAATCCACTTAAAACAATTCACAAATATTCAGTGCAGGTAGCGATCTGAAGACGTACTTATAAGGAGGAGCTGAAGAGAATGAAAAGTGACTTTAGGGGTATAGCCTTGGAGAATTTGGCCCAAGCGAGTACAGTGAGAAACAGTTCCACTGTCTGGCACACAGTAAATCTGCTCTGTTTTACCCATGAGAATATGCTTACCCTGTGTGATCATATTGCCGCTAGGTAGTCCACTTTGAGAGGATAGATAGTCACTTAGGTTTGCCAGCCCACACTGAGGAGGGGGGGATGGTGCTGGTGAAACCTAGCATGGTCTTTACCCTGGATGAGATAACTAAGGGCATAAAGGGTCTTACTCGACAAAAAGCACCAGGACCAGATGGTGTCCCACCAGAGCTATATGCCAGCTATCCAGATTTTTGGAGCCCACTGTTGACCTTGATTCTGAATGCTGCAGTTGGCCTGCTCCCCTCTTCATAATTTTCAGTCATAGTCCCTATTCTTTAAAAAGGGGGATAAATACAATCCACAGTATTGTAGGCCGATATCTCTCCTAGATTCTGTTGTTAGCATAGTGGGGCAGGTGCTGTTAGATAGATTGAGAAGTTGGGCAGAAGATAACAACATCATTTCTTACTCTTAATATGGTTTTCAGTTGGGCAAATCTACCATAGACCAGTGTAAGAACCTTTACATGGTGGTAAGCAAATATACAGTGCCCATTCAGAAACAATTCATGAGCTGTGGCAGATCCTTTTAGGTTAAGGTATGATCCAACATAGCATACTTTCTCCGTGAGCATCATGCTGAGACATCCGCTAGAGTTAGGGTGCTCTAATGATTCTTTATGCGCAGATAGTTTCAAAACGGGTAGTGGGGTTCATCAAGGATGCATCCTTGACCTTTTTTAATTCTCTTTGTAGGTTAATGGATTGGAACAGGCCCTAATTGTTGCAAATGAAGACTGTCATTGAATGGCACACTTTCCCTACCAGTACTATTATACGCGGATGACGCAGTGCTGATAGTGAGAATGGCCAATGGTCTACAAACCTTCTTGAACACTTTTGATTCTTTTATGAGGGATTTAGACCTCTCAGTCATCCTTACCAAATCCCATGTCATGGTGGTGGGGCCCAAGAAATCTAGAACGAAGATCTTTAGTCTGAATTGGCATTTAAAAGCAAAGGCTGAGAGTTTCCCCACATGGAAATGCTGTATCCCTCCAAATTGTGTTGGAAGCCCTTAATTGTGGACAACGTTCAGGAGCTTACAGAGACTATAGGGAAGTCTTTAGCTGTGCTGTTAGGTTGGAAAGCAGACTCCTCCAAGCCCTTGCTAAGATTGATCAAGTCAAATGTACTTCTGAAGCTCTGTATGGGAGCAAAATCTGGAGCTTTTTGGCAGCACATGAACTTCAGTTGGATCAAAATAATTTCCTCAGGAACTTAAGCAACCAGATTGCCTTGCACCCTTTGCTGAGTTGGGTTAGGATTGGTCCATAAAGGGGCTGAGTTTGCATCAATTAATCATGAGCCTGGTTGCTAAATGTTGGACCATCTTAGGTAGGGCCAGGTGGTCTTGTGTGTAGGCTCTAGACTAGCATTTTGACAATGTCTATCCTAGCTAGAGCTAGTGATTGGAATACTGTTTTGAGTTCCACTTCAGGGATTTATAATTTCATAACACCCAGTAACCGAAGCTGACATTATGCACTTTTTGCTAGTGCATTAATGGGGTTTGCAGGTTTAAGTTTTGTCAAGCTTAAAACATTATTTATTAAGCGTGGGGTATGGTCCAGAATGTTGGTAACATTTAGACAGGCTTCTATGGTAAGGTAACACTGAATCAGGAAAATTAGAAAGGACTTTTTTTTTTACTGTAATTGAGTTGATGTAGAGGATGGTCAATGTAGGGATTTGATGTAGTGGGGGTGCCTTGTGACAAAGCATAGACTTGGGCAACTCTGAGTGACATGTTCTTCTTAGTGACGTATTGGTGTTTTATATGTTCAAGCTTCTCATCAGTTGGAATCCTAGTACTTCTACTACACATCCGTTAATACTGTGCACATGCACAGCAATGTGAGAATGTGCTTTTTCTTACTCTCCTCGCTCACCAAGTCATCCGATATACAAGTTTGCACTTCACAAGAATGCTCTGAAACATTTGCACAAAGGACTCTGTAGGCATAGAAAACCATCAATAGTGGGCGTACCTCTTTGCTTCAAGTCAGACACACCAAAGAAGTGTAGAAATAATGCCCAAAATACGTGACAACAGGATGATTTGCAATTTCACAGTTACAAGTTGAATATATAAACAAAGTGCTTTTGTGTATCCAAAATACCCTTTTCCCGGAGTTAAAATAGTAAATTATAATGTCCATAAAAAATAGGGGAATTTTAATGCTTCCTTTTCACCTTCAAGAGGAGACATGCAAATCTGGCTAAGTGTGTCAGATCCACTTGTCCTTCCTGCTTCTAGGTATGGAAATATGCCTAGGCACAACTGTTAGATGTAGCATCCTTGTGGTATTCCCCTAAACCTTTTGCCTTCACCTGTTTGGTTTTACGGAATTTCTGTGCAGTAGGACTCTGCACACGTTACCACTGCTAACTTGTGCTAAAGTGCTTGTACTCTCTCCTTCAAGCAAGGTAAAATTGGCCTACACCTAATTGGCATATTTTATTTGCTTGCATGTCCCTAATAAATGGTAAACATGTACCCAGGGCCTGTAAATCAAATGCTACTAAAGGGCCTGCAGCCCTAATTGTTCCACTCACTAAATTCACTTTTTAAAACATGTCTCAGGCCTACCACTGCAGCCTGCAGTGCTGTTGTAACGGTCATTGTAATGTGTCAAAATAAACCTTTTGCCAGGCCTAAACTGTCCTTTTAAATATGTATATGTCACCCATAAGATAGGCCCTAAAGGTTCATAGGGCAGTGTGCATTGCATTTAAAAAGTAGGATATGTGTGCTTAAGTTTTACATGATCCAGCAGTGAAACAATCATAAAGTTGTTTTTCACTGTGGCAAGAACTATCTCTTTCTTTTTTGTTAGGTTATTACATTTAATAAGTGGCAACTTTTAATTGGGAGAAGATGAGATATATTATTTACACTCAAATGAAGTGTAATTTAAAACCCTCTTTAAAGGTGAAGTAGGTTAAACATTTGAGAACTCCACTTTTAGAAAGTTGGCATTTTCTTGTCCCATCCATTTGTGCCTTCTGCCAGGGGAATTTTAATGCTTCCTTTTCACCTTCAAGAGGAGACATGCAATTCTGGCTAAGTGTGTCAGATCCACTTGTCCTTCCTGCTTCTAGGTATGGAAATATGCCTAGGCACAACTGTTAGATGTAGCATCCTTGTGGTATTCCCCTAAACCTTTTGCCTTCACCTGTTTGGTTTTACGGAATTTCTGTGCAGTAGGACTCTGCACACGTTACCACTGCTAACTTGTGCTAAAGTGCTTGTACTCTCTCCTTCAAGCAAGGTAAAATTGGCCTACACCTAATTGGCATATTTTATTTGCTTGCATGTCCCTAATAAATGGTAAACATGTACCCAGGGCCTGTAAATCAAATGCTACTAAAGGGCCTGCAGCCCTAATTGTTCCACTCACTAAATTCACTTTTTAAAACATGTCTCAGGCCTACCACTGCAGCCTGCAGTGCTGTTGTAACGGTCATTGTAATGTGTCAAAATAAACCTTTTGCCAGGCCTAAACTGTCCTTTTAAATATGTATATGTCACCCATAAGATAGGCCCTAAAGGTTCATAGGGCAGTGTGCATTGCATTTAAAAAGTAGGATATGTGTGTTTAAGTTTTACATGATCCAGCAGTGAAACAATCATAAAGTTGTTTTTCACTGTGGCAAGAACTATCTCTTTCTTTTTTGTTAGGTTATTACATTTAATAAGTGGCAACTTTTAATTGGGAGAAGATGAGATATATTATTTACACTCAAATGAAGTGTAATTTAAAACCCTCTTTAAAGGTGAAGTAGGTTAAACATTTGAGAACTCCACTTTTAGAAAGTTGGCATTTTCTTGTCCCATCCATTTGTGCCTTCTGCCAGTGTCACGAGTCACATGACTGTGAATGGCTCCGGCTGTTGGGGTTTGTGTATTGCTTCCAGACAGTAACACAAAGGTTGCTGGATTGTAGAGAGCATAGGCTATCCTTGCAGTAAGACTGAAAGGGGCTGTACCAAGTCCCACTTGCACTTCACAATCCTTTGCCTCCTGCACACATAAAGGAACACTACACTAGGCCTGCCTGCATTTTGTCACCACCAGACAGTTTGGAGCGCTGACAGGGGAAGAAGAAGATCTTTCCAGAACCAATGTGGGGGTAGGACAGTGTGTCCCCACACACAAAGGCTGGCACCAGGAATAAATATTGGATCTCCTCAGCCACTCATCGGAGTACTCCTTGACCTTTGAAGGATACATAAGAAGAAGGACTTTCCTCCTGACAAAAGATGACCCTGCTGCTCAAAGGACTGCATTGCTGTTTGAGACGGAAGACTGGCCCTGCTTGCCTTCACTCTAAGGGCCAGTTGGTTGAACTCCTGTCTGAGGTACAGGGACACAACGGGCTGCAAAGGCATCCCTGAAACTGCTCAGCTGATCTGCTGCACTGGACCTGTTTGAGCCCTGAATGTCCCCTGCATCGAGTAATTTCTGATCCCCAAGAGGCGCCCACCCAGGTCCTAGACCCTTGGCTAGCATGAAAGTGTACTCCTCCCTGCTTAACTTTTAATTTCATCGAAATCGACACAGCGCAATGCAAAACAGGATCTCACTGCACAGCCCATTTAGCTCTAAATTGCTGACCTCATCGGAATGGATGCAACTCAATACAGGACCTCACATTGCAGCCCTCGCAGCTCCTGATGTAACTGATGCAGCGCAATACAATATGCAAGAGACTTCACATCCTTGCAGGACATTGCACCTCGCAGTTCCTGATTAGAACCGACACCAAGCGACGTGAAACCTCGCATCAAGGACATAAGGTATAACTCTCAGTGGGACTGACCAGGTACATGTATCCATCCTGCACTCCATTGAAGTCAGCCAAAACTTGTTACTTTGTCCTGGTCTATCGCAAAAAGATAACCACAGTTGGTGCTTTGTGGTTGTTGATGCTATTTTTTATAAAACGTTTAAAGGCAATATTTCCAGATCTACTGTTTGGATTTTTGTTATTCTGGTATATAAAAAAAAAAAATTAAAATGTACTCTATTTTCCTAAATTGGTTTGGGACTTAGCTTGAGTTGTGTTTTCATTTGATTACTTTTTGTGTGCTGCCTAAATACTTTACTCATTGCCTCTCTGTTCAGCTTTACTGCTTTTTTGCCAAGCTACCAGAGGATTAAGCGCAGCTTCATTTTGTGACTTTGTGGTTCACATTGATAAGGATTCTGGTTGTTGCCTCATTGAGGCTTCTAACTCTCTCAACCAATAACTAAGCTTGGGTAGAGTTTGTGGAGTTCCACTATGCAGAACTCTGTGAAGTGCAAAAAAATTCCCACCGCGCTATGTGAAGCTCCGCAAGCGGTGGAGTGTATAAGATAAATGCCATTCGCAGTGATTGTCAGTGCCAGATGGTTGTCCACCCTGGGCAATCATCGCGAATGGCACCAAGCACAGCGCAAGCGAGTGCTGCTTCCTTTCTGTCGCTCGAGTAGATTTTTCCTCAAGCAGCAGCATTCTCAATGGGAACAAACAGTTTCTCAATGCGAGTGGTCGCAAGTATTTGCGACCACTCACAATGAGAAATCTGAACACCCGCGTTGAGAAATCTCGCTGGGAGGTTGATTTTCTACACTCACTCTCGCCAACTTGATGTTAACGATCGCGAATGGGGAAAAATCTCGCCGGTAGGTGGATTTTCCTCACTCGAAAAAACTCAGGTACGAGGAGCGGAGCAGAGTATTTCAGAACTCTGCGAGCTCTGTGTAATATTAAAAGAATAGATGTATGGAAACAAAATGAATGGCATGTTTTGTCCCAAATTATGTTTTAAATTGTTAAATAGTGCTTCCTTGTCCTACCTTGCATTAGATAGGTGTTACATGGGTAGTTCATGGGCTTTTCCGTGCATCCACCCATGTAGTTTGATGCAAAGCCAAGACTTCTAAACATGTTTTTTTGCCAAAATTGTGTGCCTACCTGAGGCAGGCGTAACAAGGACAAATATCTTTATCTCTCCTCGTAATTTCCTCTTTGTATGAGTGCTGTATTCTGCAGCGCACATTCAGAGAAGTAATAGCTTCAAATGATTGTGTTTGTGCAGGAAGTTATACCTTCCTGCACAGAAATGATCATGAGCACAGCGCAGGCACCCTATCACCATGCATTGGGGTAGGCAGCCACAAGCAGGGGCATAGCTTCAAGGTGGGGGGTTGTTTGGGGTGTTACACCCCCCAATAAATGCATTTCCTGATAAAAAGTTAGGTGCAGGTGCTTTCAGTCAGGTATGGCGAGGTGCCTGTCGTATTTCATCCGGAATTTTTACATACACACAGACATGAACACATTCACAATCTCTCCTCACTCTGTTTTGAAAGTCCTAAAATGTTTTAATTATTTTGCAAAATATAAAATTTTCTCCAACTTAGCACTCCTATCAATCCACTGTTCTCCACCTTTCCACTGCCCCTTAGGCCTTTCTCATGCACCCTTCTAGTCGCATTATGTGTTTTACCATTATATGCAAGTGTGGTTGTAAAAACATCAGAAGCTCTCCCCCCCCACCAATCGTACTAACCAAACTATACCCCTGGCCAGTACAGCTGGTGAAATCCAGGAATGTACCTGTAAATTCAGGGTGCCTGGTTACCCTAACACCTTCTCTCTGAGGAGAGAAAAGCAGGAAAACTAATGTCTGCAACTTTGTCAGTGCGGGACGAGGGATAGACACCTCAGTCTTGGAGCAGTCCTGCAGAAATCAGTACAGGAGCCTCCTTAATAGGCAGTCCAGGCTTGTGAGGTTCCGTGACGATTTGAACCCGTGTTTTCAACATTGTCGTAAATACATAATTTTGGTATCAGTGAACCGCAAATGATCCATTTAGCGTATCCTGGTGTTTTCGCTATGCTACGAGCAAGAGTACTCCTGTTACAAACACATTTTCGATCTACCCATGGCATCCATCTTAGATTACGGCAGCCATTTTGTATTTCTTGCCCTCACATAGTCAATGGACACGCAATGACCTCTGATTACTTCATTTTGATTAAGGACACGTAGGCTTTAGCCGGCGATTCACCTCTCTAGTGACACGTGCACCTTTAGACAGAACACGCCATGGCTGCATGACTCGACAGAAGCTGCCTCCTCTGCCTGAGGCCAGTCCTGCTATACTGGTTCTCGTGTTCGTTGGCCTGATCATGATTAGGCGGCCGAAGCTGGTAGCCTTGCCCATTTACGACCCACAAACATCTCTTATCCTACTTTTCTATCTCCTGCACCTGGCTCTGCTCCTTTCCTTCTGGCCCTTTATTAGGGGGAGGTAACGAAATTTACGATGAGGCGGTCCGGCTCTTGAATGAAAAGTTGACATGGGATTATGATGGAACAGTGGGAACCCCTCGTTCGTAATGTTTTGACATCAGATATTGTTGACGATTCCTGTGCAACGCCTAATATTTATTGTTTAGGACACAAAGGTTTGGGAATGTACTAACATGCAAAGAATTTGCCCGAAGCCTAATATTTAGTATATAAGGAGTAACCCTCTTTGTACAAATCGAACAGGCTCCTAGATACTGCCCGTGTGTAGTTTCTGTGACTTCTGTGTCCCTGCAGTAATAAACCTTTGGTCTTTGACGCCACCATCGAGAAGCCCGTGTTTCTGTTTATTTGTGCACCGAGACAGGTAGAACTCCGGGGTCTTCGGGTGTTATCCCTGACACCTCTGGACGGAACCAAAAAGTCCGGAACTCCAATTGGCGCCCAACGTGAGGCGACGTCATTCGGTACCGGTCCAAAAGCCTGAAGAGTTCGAGAAGCTTCGTGTGAAGATTCCTGAGGGATGCGCCCCACTTCATCGATCCAGGTATATCGCAAAAGTGGCCCGACGTTCTCTTCCACGAGGGTTCCCGTTCAGGACGGCTGCAGTGGTCCGTTGCCTTGACCGTCGCCCTGTCTTGGACCCGAGGTGCAGTCCTTAGTACGGTGAGACGTAGACGGGTTTCTCCTTGGTGACGTCTTCAGTGCCTCAGTTAAGTATTAAGTGGTTGCTAGTTGGTTACTTCGTAGGGGTTACTCCTGTTTGGATAATCCTTTTTGGTTCTTGGTTTGGTTTGGTTTCGTAAGATTATCACTGGTTGTTCTGGTTACGATAATCTATTGGTTTAGTTTGGGTATCAATACATTCGTTCGTTTTGGTAGGCCTAAGTTCTTGGTTCGAGTGCACATTTCTGTTTGTGTTGTTGTTCGTTCTGTGTTCCGGATTACAAAATGGTAAGTCGGAAAAAATTGTATGTTGTCGTGTTTTGGTTGCAACAGTGATTCCCGGTTGGAGGACTCATGTCTGGTTCCTCCGATCGGAACTCCCCTATATGATCTTTATTGTAAGTTTGGTGTGGGTCCAATATCTTATAATGAGGTATGGATCCGATATACCGAGAAAGACGCTGTCCTTAGTTGGCCACTGCATGGTAGTTTTGAACCCGAAATCCTTGATAATTTGGAAGTGAAATTGTTTAAGAAGAAAGCCCGGCCGGCAATGTTTGATTCTTTCCGTTACTGGCGAAAAGAATCTAAACAGAGAGAAATTAAAAGGTTAAAGAAAGAACAGAAAGAGCAAGAATTGACTTTAGAACAGGCTGCTAAGCAGCTGCAAGTCAACGAGTCTGAGAAGGCAATAGAGGTGGCTATTAGAGAGCGTAATTTGGCGATAGACAAATGCTACCCTGCCTTGCCATCGAATACAGCTAAGATAGTAGAGGACCCTGAAAATGATCCTCTGTTGTCTTACTTGTTGAGGTCACCCCCACCGTATGCACAGGGTGCTACGGCTCCACCTTTTCCGAATGTCCAATTACCGGTTGCTGGACAACCTGGTATTCCTGCTCCTGCTCCCCTGAATCAAGCTCCTGTACCTCCTGTGGTCAATGTGAATGTTCCTTCGGCACCCCCTCTTCCAGGGTTGCCGACTACTTTACCTATACCTGTTTCGCTTGCGCCTACTGTTTCACAAACTACTTTGCCTGATACCTCTACTATTCCTGTTCTATCTGTCCCAACTGCTTCTGTGTTTTCTGCTTCTGCTAGTATTATGACACCGCTTACTGTTCGTCGGAGAATCACTGATTCTGTCTCTAATATTCTGTCTCCTCTCTATAAAACCTTAATTAAGACTCCTACCTCTGACTCTGTACAGAGACGTAGTCAGCTTCCAAGTACTGAGGAACGAGGAATATTAGATTCCACGGCTCTCAGATGGATTTCGAAGACTAGGAGATACAGTACTAGAGATGCACTAGATACATTTATGCAGTGGAAAGAACCAACACAACGATATGTGTTCGACGAAATGTGCTCCCTTTTGCGTGAGGAATTAGAGGAGGATGACTCTGAACCAAACCTAGAAGAATTAATTAATATTCAGAAAGAGTTCGCTGCAGGTATGATAGTTGGTCAGGATATAAAGGAAGCAATGGAACTAATTTTAAGCTATAGGAATGACCCATCCCTTCGTTCACCGAGAGAGTTAGAGAAACGTAGTACGAAGCAGAATCGCCAATATCCAATGAGGGAGGTTCCCCCAATTTGGAGCGAAGCTGTGCCAGCTGATGTGAACCGTGGTATTGCAGCCGCTCCGGCCCAATTCCAGAGAGTGTCGATACACATTCCGTGGAAGCGAGCCGAAGTGTTAGCAGTGAAACAGGCCTTGCCAGATCCGCGTAAAAATCCAGCTGGCTACTACAAAGAGCTAGCGCAGACAGTTGAAGCTTGCGTGATGAATTTAGCGGACATTGACATGTTATTTGGGAATGTAGTTCCGCAACCAATTTGGGCTAAGATTCGTAAAGAAAATCATCCAGTTGCCCTAGGTGGTGATTGGGCAGCTATAATAGCGGCAGATGGTCAACAAATAGGTGGTTCCAAACCCGAACCTCTAATTGCTGATTTGCCCGGCAGAATAATTGATTTAATGAAGACTCTGATGCCAGCATTGCGCCTTAATTGGGACAAGTTGTCCGCATGCAGGCAGAAGAAGGACGAAAGTGTCTCCGACTTTTTCACAAGGTTCGAAGAGACTTTTGTAGATCACAGTGGTCAGGATATGAGCACAGAAGGAGGACAGAGACTGTTTGTCGATAAATTTGTACACAATCTATTGCCAGAGCTTAGTAATAAATTGAAAGATTCCGAAAGTGCGTGGGCTGTCTCCACAACTGCGCAAATACTTGCAACTGCACAGTATTATGAAAATAGGGATAAAGAAGAGAAGGAAAAGTCAGAAAAGAAGACGAAAGATTTAAAAACTAAAGTTCTTTTGCAGCAAGCATATCCGCCTCGCACGAATCAGACTAATACACAGCAAGGGTCATATCAAAGGACAGATTATAGTTCGCCGAGGCCACAGTACCAGTGGAACCAGTGTGCGTACTGTAAGAAAGAAGGATCTTTGTAAGAATGATTGTCCAGTCTTAGCGCAGAATAATGCTGCAGCAGCTCAGAGAGGTCGTGGTGGTTCCATGCAAAATTCTAGAGGTCGAGGACGAGGTGCTATGCCTCCACAAACGAATGATCGCCCTTCTAATCACTTTGATCAGCGGAATGGACAGTCTGCCCAACAAAATAGATCTCAACAATATCATGTTGAAGACTATTGTGAAGTTGATGAGGGATTTCAGCAAACTGAGTACTAGGACAGCCATGGACAGAGAGAGGGAGTAGTATCAGTTCCAGTGGATCAGAGTGGGCCTTATGTCGCAGTAGCAACATCAGGTGTAGTCGAACCGTTTCTGTTGGATACTGGTGCAGCAAAAAGTTCTATCATTCATGCGAAACTCCCTGGCGCACCTTTGTCCGGCTTAACAAATGTTTCAGTAGGTTTTTCAGGCGCCCCTGTTTACAACCCCGTATCTGGTCCTTTGTCTATTTCTGTTGGACCCTGTCAATTGAAAGCACCCTTGATTTTGACGACAGGTTGTAATGAAAATCTGCTTGGTTTAGACTTGTTAAAACGCCTATATGCGACATTGTACTGTTCTCCGTCAGGAGTACAGCTTACATTGGGTAAACGAATCACCTCTCCGATGTATTTGTCAATGGATGCACTCCCGCCAGAGCTGCGTTCACTCCCTGATACTCTTTGGGCGACTGGTCCTAACGATGTAGGTCTTTTGGAAATACCACCCAGTCAGTCAGTCAATCACTTTTATTCGATTTTTAAAAAATCATAAAAAGACACAGGATACATTTCAAAAGTTACACGTACAGAAAAGTTAAATAACACAGGGGGAATATTTACATAATATGTACATAATAATTCATAGATCATATCAGCTGAATATAAAGTGACATGAGCTGCGTTCACTCCCTGATACTCTTTGGGCGACTGGTCCTAACAATGTAGGTCTTTTGGAAATACCACCCTATGTAGTCACTTTGAAAGCGAATGTTAAATTTCCACGAATTCCTCAATACAAGATTTCTAGTGAAGGTGAGCGTGCACTTTTGTTGATTGTGCAAGATTTGATTAAGAAAGGCGTGGTTGAAGAAACTAGAGGAAATGTCTGTAACAGTCCTGTATTACCAATTTTGAAACGTACTGATCCTTCAAAGCCTCCAGTGTATAGGTTTGTTATCGATCTTAGAGAGGTTAATAAAATTGTGATTCCACAGTTTCCTGTGGTTCCAGACATTACTGCATTGTTAACATTGATTCCTGCTACAGCCACATGGTTTTCAGTTATCGACTTGAAGAATGCCTTTTTCAGCATTCCGATAGCCGAAGAAAGCAGAGATATTTTCGGCTTCGCTCTAGGAGGTCGAAGCTTCAGGTTTAAACGTGCTCGACAAGGCTATTGTGAGAGTCCGTCCATTTACAGTCAGGCATTAAAGAGTCAGCTAGATTCCTTTGTACTTCCTCCTGGTTCTGCCCTAGTGCAATATGTCGATGATCTTCTAGTGGCTGCCGATGACAAAGAAACTTGCAAAGCAGCTACAATTTCCTTATTGCATCATTTGTCTAATTTGAATCACAAGGTGTCACCTTCGAAAATGCAATACTGCTGCCAAGAAGTGACCTACCTAGGTCATCTCTTGTCAAAGGAGGGAAGGAAGTTGACCCCAGAGAGAATAAAAGCAATTACGCAGACGAATGTTCCCCGCACACAGAGAGAAGTACGTGCCTTTTTAGGTATTACCTCATATTGTAGGCAGTGGATCCCAAATTTTTCTCTTTTGGCAAAACCATTGGTGGCCTTGACTGGGAAAAATGTTCCGAGTCCGGTGCCATGGTCTGCTGAATGTCAGGAAAGTTTTTCTGAATTACGAAATGCACTATGTTCAGCTCCTGTGTTGGGTACACCCGATTACAGTAAACCATTCACGCTCTATGTTCACGAGAGAGAAGGTTGTGCATTGAGTGTTCTGACACAGAAATTTGGTGATAAACAACGCCCTTGTGCGTATTTTTCATCAACATTAGACCCGGTAGCTAGAGCATTACCTAGTTGTTTGAGAGCTACAGCGGCAGCTGCAGCTTCCATTCGACAATCTGCTGGTTTGGTGATGAACAACATGCTAGTGGTTATGGTTCCTCATGCCGTAGATACACTCATGAACCGAACCAAGACGCAACATCTTACCAGTGCTAGATTATCAGACTATGAGCTGACACTGTTAGCGAGTCATATTCAGATCAAAAGATGCAATGTATTGAATCCAGCAACATTGTTGCCGACTAATCAGGAGTCAAGTGATTCTGAAACCCATGATTGCTGTTTTAGAACCGAGGAGGAGACAAAAGGACGAATTGATCTAAAAGACACTCCGTTGTCAGATCCAGACGGCACGTTGTATGTTGATGGGTCGTGCTTTAAATTGGAGAATGGTGATGTGACTGCTGCTTACGCAGTAACGACTTTGAGTACGATTGTGGAGACTGCGAGAGTGAGTCAGAATTCTGCCCAAGCTGCGGAATTGGTTGCACTAACGAGAGCGTGTGTTTTAGCTAAGGGAAAGAGAGTGAATGTGTTCACAGATAGTCAGTATGCGTTTGGAGTGGCCCATAGTTTTGGCCGTTTATGGAAAGAAAGAGGTTTCATTACGTCCCATGGGACTAAGATTCAACATGGTCAGCTAGTTAACGACTTGTTGGAATCTCTAACCTTGCCGACTGAAGTTGCGATTGTGAAATGCAGTGCTCATAAAGCAATCACGGATGATGTTGGTCGTGGAAATGCTTTTGCTGATGAAACAGCTAAACAAACAGCTAGAAATATGATGAGTAGAATGTATGTTGCAACGTCTGCGAGATGGGTTTCTGAGTCTGGAATGTGCGAGGACACAGTGGAAAGTGTGAAAGAGATTCAGAAAGAGGCAACTGAGGAAGAAAAGCTTGCATGGAAAGAGAGTACGGGTAAATTGGACTCGAGTGGGTGTTGGATTGATTTGTCAGAACAACAGCGTTGGATGTTGCCTGATGCGTACGTGCTTGCAGTAGTAACTATGGCGCATGGAGCAGCGCACATCAGTTCTAAAGGGATTTGTAAGATGTTGGCTCCAGTCTGGAAGAATGATGGGATTAGTAAGTGTGCAGAGAGAGTGGTGAGAAATTGTATGGTATGCCTGATGCATAATCCTGGCAAGGGAGTCCCCACACCTGCTGGTCACTTCGCTCCTCCTTCCTGCCCCTTTGAAGTGATTCAGTTAGACTTCATTCACATGGATCGTTGCAACAACCTAAAATACGTCCTAGTGGTAGTTTGTGCTTTCTCCAGATGGATCGAAGCATATCCACTGAAGGACAACACTGCCCTGTCAACTGCTAAAATCCTTCTCAAAGAATACTTCCCTAGGTATGGTATGCCACGGATTGTATGGTCAGATAACGGAAGTGAGTTCGTAGGGAAAGTTATGCAGAGTGTGTGTGCCGGTTTAGGGATCAAGCAGAAATTCCACAGTGCGAACCATCCCCAGTCTGCTGGTTTAGTTGAGGGTTACAATGGCACCCTCAAGCTGAAACTTGCTAAAATACAGGCATCCACGGGTGTGTCCTGGCCAGATGCACTACCCTTGGCTTTGTTATCAACAAGAGCGACTGTACATTCTAGAGTAGGGCTTAGTCCTTATGAAATAGTTTTTGGTCGTCCCGCGAATATTTGGGGAGTGCCAAGGCCAAAAGAATTCTGTTCTCTGGAATATCCAATGTTGATTGATGACCTTTACGACTTGACTGCTAAATTGAGTCTTATTCACCAACAGGTTTTCGATGCATTGCCAAAGCCACCGGAGAGTCCAGGTCATCAGCTGAAACCTGGAGATCAGGTCGTTGTTCGCAACTTTGCAAGGACGAAAAATCTTCAACCCAGATTCGTCGGCCCATACCAAGTGCTGCTGGCAACAAGAACTGCTATTCGTGTGGCTGGTAGGAAGAACTGGATACACACGACACATGTCAAACGTGTGCCCCTGCCACTTCCTTACGATAACTGGGTGAAGACGGGAATTGGTGCCTCTGAGTTTGAACGGACACCCAGGTTTATCCCTTTCAGCGATGCTGAACTAATAGCTGACACATCGAACTGTGGCTCTCCTCCTGAAACTGCTCCTTTGATTTCTGAACATTTGTCCTCTGCATCAGAAGAAACTTTGCCATCTGCGAACCTGAACATTGCAACCTCTGCTGAAAATACACTGTTTCCAGATCAAACAGCTCCTGAAAAACTGAGATACAACTTACGGTCTCGCAATATGGACAAATAAAGCAGGAAACTGCCTATTTTGCACATTTGAATTTTGACACGTTTGCCTTTAGCCAGGAAGTTTGCTATTGTTTTATTGTTTTAAATTGCCTTGCCGTCTGGGTAGCCGTAGGGTCGTGGCTGTGTGCCTAGTTGAATCTGCGGGGGTCAGACACAAGGTCGATCTTTCTGTTAGTTCTGGGAACTCCCAGGGCTGATAGAGGCATTTTCATCTACGTACACATCATCAGTGGTCGCGAGCGGATTGTAGAAGATGGAGCTTCCTGTACGCAGAAATAGACTTTACAGAATTCTTCACAGCAAATGCTTTCTGATGCAATGTGCTATTACATTTTTAATTGTTTTGATAACGTTGGTGGGTGGAATCGTCTTTGGTGTGAATTTGATTTTTGTACCAGTAACTACAGTACCTCCCCTTGATCCTGCTACTTCTACTGTTTCTTCTATGCACTCTTTTCACTCGTTTCCTGAACACGAACAAGCTCGACGCTCAGAATTCATTAATAACACATTTGTACAGCTCTTGCACCAACACCAACTGGTAGTTAACACTACAGACTGCTGGGTGTGTGGCTTGATACCCCACACTATGGATAAAGGCATTCCCTATCTAGTTTTGCCTTTCAGCTATAATGGATCATTTCAGGCCTTCCAGACCATTTTTGCCTATGCCCTTGAGACCTATCCTCCGCGTCCACCACGTTCCACTAAATACAACTCTGTCAACAAAGCTTTAGTCCAGGGAATTATTGACATGATCAAAGACGTCAATAATACTCCATCATACCCCAGAGATGAATTACGAGTATATTTGAGTTGGAACTCTACAGAGTATCGCCTTAGTTTGGGAGAAAGCAAGCGTAAAAGCTCTACTCCAGTCCAATCGAGCTGCTGTGTTTTTATTCCCAATAACGCTCCAACTGTCTATGAGGCGATCTCTAAGCTACACAAGATTTCCGACTCTATACACGTAGACAAGGGAAACTGGTCCTTAATGGAGTGGTTTTGGACTCTGCTATCAGCGTGGGGATGGAAGGTTCTGATGGTCATTGGTGTCATCCTGGTATTCCTGTTCTCGTGCTGCCTGATTATCCAGTGTGGTCCCGCTTTGTGTAGCCTCTGTGCTGCAACCTGTTTCAGAAAACCACGTGCGTTTGGAGAAAAGGCGCGAGAAAGGATGATGATACAACAACATGTCACTGACCTGATGAGCATGGAGTTAGACTCTGACATAGACTGAGTAATTGCCTATGTAAGGGCAAAAGGAGGGTCTGAGGTTCCGTGACGATTTGAACCCGTGTTTTCAACATTGTCGTAAATACATAATTTTGGTATCAGTGAACCGCAAATGATCCATTTAGCGTATCCTGGTGTTTTCGCTATGCTACGAGCAAGAGTACTCCTGTTACAAACACATTTTCGATCTACCCATGGCATCTATCTTAGATTACGGCAGCCATTTTGTATTTCTTGCCCTCACATAGTCAATGGACACGCAATGACCTCTGATTACTTCATTTCGATTAAGGACACGTAGGCTTTAGCCGGCGATTCACCTCTCTAGTGACACGTGCACCTTTAGACAGAACACGCCATGGCTGCATGACTCGACAGAAGCTGCCTCCTCTGCCTGAGGCCAGTCCTGCTATACTGGTTCTCGTGTTCGTTGGCCTGATCATGATTAGGCGGCCGAAGCTGGTAGCCTTGCCCATTTACGACCCACAAACATCTCTTATCCTACTTTTCTATCTCCTGCACCTGGCTCTGCTCCTTTCCTTCTGGCCCTTTATTAGGGGGAGGTAACGAAATTTACGATGAGGCGGTCCGGCTTTTGAATGAAAAGTTGACATGGGATTATGATGGAACAGTGGGAACCCCTCGTTCGTAATGTTTTGACATCAGATATTGTTGACGATTCCTGTGCAACGCCAAATATTTATTGTTTAGGACACAAAGGTTTGGGAATGTACTAACATGCAAAGAATTTGCCCAAAGCCTAATATTTAGTATATAAGGAGTAACCCTCTTTGTACAAATCGAACAGGCTCCTAGATACTGCCCGTGTGTAGTTTCTGTGACTTCTGTGTCCCTGCAGTAATAAACCTTTGGTCTTTGACGCCACCATCGAGAAGCCCGTGTTTCTGTTTATTTGTGCACCGAGACAGGTAGAACTCCGGGGTCTTCGGGTGTTATCCCTGACACCTCTGGACGGAACCAAAAAGTCCAGAACTCCACTTGGTGTAATAATTTGAAGGCAACAAACATGGATATTCTAATAGCTACTCACATTTTTTACATGCAAGCATTGGGCTGTTCTCTGTATGGGGAGAGAACTGTGGGGACATGAGAAGGGCACAGCACTCCCCACCAGCACCCTGCTCCAGCCATTGCTGCTAAATTTAGGCCAAAGGTCTATTGCCTATAAAACAGCCCTTAGACCTTGATATACTGGAGATGGCTAGTGACCTCAGTGGACTTAGCTATGTATCTGGAGGTCTTGGAGGAGCTCCTCCGGCAGTCCTGGATCTCCAGAATCTCCTGGCTAGGACATATCAAGACCCTCCTGGCTAAGATGAGGTGTGAGCATCTGTGGACTAACCCAGGATCTTGGACCAGGATGACAAAGGCTGCGCTCAAGGGGATGCACCAGAGGTATGTGAATGGGGAATCAAGCAGGACAAGGAGTCTGGGTACTTTGACACTAGCCTTTTTGGAATCCAAGGTTATCTGGCGCATGGAATAGTATATGTATTCCATTGAAAACCCCACTGACAAAAACTTTTTACTTCAAATCTTGCCTGGGAACTTTACCATTGAGCACTTTCACTGTCAACTGGAGGCCCCATGGCAGTGAACTAAACCTGAACTGCCCTTTTTGTTCTCAGGTGAAATAATGCATTAATCACATATTATTTTTCTGTCAGCGATATTCACTTAATAGAAAGAAGTGGATAGATCTGACACAACACCCTTGACTGTGTTTGCTTTGTCCTGTTTTTTAATGGGGGTATGGAAAATCAAACAGAGTAGGGTTGGGTCCTACGATCCCTACTGTACTGTATATTGCTGTCAGCGATGTGATTTGCACAAGTTTTTAGCTTGATCTTCTAATTTATTGACCTTTCCTAATGAGGTGCTACTAGAACTAAAGAATATAAGTCAATGACTCTGGACATACTGCAGAATACAATATTAACGATGATTTTTTGAGTAATGATTCAATGATTTTCATAAGGTTTTAAGGATTCTAATTGATATGATTGTTTTCATGTTTTTAAGTGAACTGCAATCACTTATGTACTTTTATGACAGTATCTGCCTAATAAAGAAAAACATTTGGTGATAAAAAAGCCCACTCTGCCTTTACCTGACAGCTCTTAATTAAGAATTTAGGGCCAGATGTAGGTAGCCTAATAACGGTCGGTAGCGGACAAAATTACCGAATTTTGGCCATTACCGACCGGTATTAGGCTTGTGAGATGTAGGAGGCCAAATTGAAAGATTCTGTAATTTACCCAATCGGTAATTTAAGGAATCGGAAAATTACTGAATCCTTAACATACCGAATCGGTAATTTGCCAAATCCTGAATGTAGGGAGCACTCAAGTGAGTGCATTTCTCATTTAAGGATTAGTTATTTACCACCAACTACAAGAAAACCTTAAAAAAAAGCAATTTTGTGCTTTTTTAACTGTGCCATGTGGCAGACGTATGTGTGCCACATGTGCACAGATGCACGATTCAGGGTGCAAAAGGGTGTCAAAGTGACACCCTGCCACCCTTGAATGTGTTCCCCGTTTTATCGAATCAGTATTTACCGATTTGGTAATTACCGAATCTTACCGATTCAGTAAAATTTACTGAATAATTATCTACATCCCATTTACCTATTCAATCAAAAAATACTTTTCTTTGATTTCATTAAAATCATAAAAGGGTGGACGTACCACCATGTTTCATAAAACCAAAAATCAACATTTTAAAGCTGGAAGTTAAATAGAGACAGGAATTATAGGAGGGTGAAAAGACAAAAGGGGTTTGTAGTTAAATCGTGTCAACAGGCAGTAAATTAAAAAATTAAAACATCTTTTTGCTTCCTTTTTCCAAGAGTTTGAAACATAATGAAGCCGTTCTGGAGAGTTAGCTGCTAATACATAAAAAAAAATTATATGATCACTGCAGATAAATAGCTGTGTACAATTGTTTTCAAGCTGCTTATGTTAAAATTGCTACTTTTGACCAGTTCTTATGCAGCCATTTTCCAAAAGTTTAGGGCTCTACAGGAAAATTGAATAGACATGCCTCCGAGGCATTTTATAACTGCTACTCTGCATGTACTTATTTGCGCATTTCTTAGTGCCTCTCGCAAAACAGATTTCCTGGTTACTAGTAGTGCAGGGCAGATACATAGGAGGTGCAACAAGGACTCGTCCCCCTTTCTACATAGCCGGCATGCTTTAGTTGGCCATGTGTGTTTGCATTTGGGGGTAAGGTCCTTCGTAGGGTATACCCCCAGCCTCAACAATGTAAAATAATGCTTTTTGTAGTATGAGAAATGTGCAGACAGGTACTGTTGAGGTTTAAGAATCTGGTACAATTGTATCACTGCACAAGCGTCATTTTTTTTTTGCGATTGCAGTTTTGTTGGTTAGTAGGGATGTTCTTTTGATCGTATTATTCACGATTTTTTTAAATCCGGAGAACGTTGTGATGGTCAACCAAGCATCCTCTAACTGTAGTGCCTGGAGAGAATTTTTTAACACTGATGTGCTAGAGTTTTTTAGCCTAGTTTGCATTTCAATCTCCACCCAACAGCGATGTGCCTTGTTTGGCTGGTTGCTGGTTTTTTAATCCATATTCCAGCCGGATTTGGGCTTGAGAGATATATCGGGGAATCGAGAACAAGCTTTTGAAAAGGGTGGATTGTGCTGTGTTTAGTGCTGTGGCGTCTTTGGTATTCAATATTTCTGAGCCGTATGCGATGGAGGGTAGAAATTTAGCAGCAATTCCTTTGAGGAAGTGCCCTGTTGAGCAACCTGAAAGCTTTTGGGGTAGACTTTTAAACGCAAAGAGCAGTTGTTTTGCTTTCAAGCGGCCTTGGTCCAGATGTTGTGTGTAGTTGAGGTGGAAATCCAGTTGGAAGCCTAAGTATTTGTACGAAGACCCCCTGATCAATGGTTTCTCATCCAATTTCCAAATAAATGTAGTTTTTTTTACTTGTGGAATGGTGTTTGGAAAAGCACATCACCCTTGTTTTTTTATGGTTGATAGTAAGTTGAGCTGTAGTGCCGTAGGCTACAAGTTTGGAGATTAGTCACTGCAGACCTAGTGGGGTTTGTGCTAGTAGGACTGTATCGTCCGCGTATTGAAGACTTGGAGTTGGAATTTTGACCAATCTTGGGGGGTCAGCTTGAACAAGTTGGGAGTGTTTATCTAGGTCTGCGGTATAATTGTTGAATAGGCAGGGGGCCAGTACACTCCCCTGTTTTAGCCCGATAGATGTTGCAATCTTACTAGTTACGCTGCGCCCATCTCCTTTCCTTATTTGGACCCATGTGTCCGAGTACAGGTTGATGATGGCTGCCAAAAGCTTAGTTGGTACCCCCCAGTTTTGCATCTTAGCCCATAATTTGGCTCTCAATATCTTTTTGAACGCCGCTTTGAGGTCTATGAAGCAAGCAAACAAGGTGTTTGAATTTGATAAGGCTTTATTAGCTAAGAGCGTGACTGCAGAGATGTTTGTGAGGGTGCCCATCCCTGCCCTGAATCCAGTTTGAGTGGTAGGAATAAGGTTTGACTGGCGAACCCAATCCTCTAGATCTATCAACAGGTTTGAAGCGTACATTTTTGCCTCCACATCGATTAATGCTATAAGCCTATAGTTGATTGGGTCTGAGCGTGTGCCGCCTGACTTGTAGATTGGGTTTAGGATACTACCTCGCCAGGAGTCAGGAAGCGTACCGGACACCAGGGAGTGGGTGAAGAGAGGGTCAGGAGATTGGACCAAAATGAAGGGTCGTGATGAAACAAGGCATTTGGCAGGCCATTAGGACCTGGTGCTCCCGCCGTTCTCAACTTGTTGATGGTTTTGAGGACTTGCTCTTGTAATATCTGTGGGGAGAGGTCGGATGTGTTTGGACTTGGGGTGTCATTAACTGTTCCAACATTGATATCCCCTGTTAGTATTCCTTGAGTTGAAATGCCTGGGGATGGAATTTCATGAAATAAATGTTCGATGTGGGCTCTCCAGGTGTCCTCCATTACATCCGAGTTGTGATGTCTATGCCTTCCATTTATCAGTTGGTTGATGGTTTCCCAAAAGAGTTTTGAATCTCGTTGTTTGCTAGTATGGAGTAGTTTCGCCCAGATGTGTTCATTGTACATTTTCTTGGCTCCCCTGATGTCCCGTTTTAAGTCTTTTTTTGTTCTGGATATCAGTAACAGAATTTCCTGGGAAGATTCTGGATTCCTGTTTCTTAACTGTCTTATGTATTTATTCAAACACTGCTTTTGTTTCCGCAAGTTGTTGGTGAACCAAGGTGCCCCTGGTTGTCGTCCGGTTTGATGGCCTTTAGTCAGGGTTGGGAATTTGTTGTGTAATTCATGAATGAAAGACTCCCAGGACCTTGGGCACAATGCTTCTGATATGACACTCTTTGAGAGGCTAATGCATTTGCACATGATGTCGTCGATTCGTTCACATTTCCAGGTTAGCCGTTTAAGATTGTAGCTTTGGGTTAATTGGGACATCGTGTTATTTTTAACTGGAGTTGCCGTGTTTCTATGCAGCATGAAGGTTTGTAGTAGGTGATCGCTTTCCGCTCTGTCAATTATTTGAAAATTTGTGATCTGTGAAATCAGCTCCTTGTCCGCGAATGTGTAATCTATTGTGGATCTTGATTTTTGAGTTACCCTGGTGAAGGCCGCTGGGTGATCAGTCTGGCCTTGTCCATTAAGCTTGTACATTGAGAGGTCTACTAGACGGGCCGAGCATCTCTTGCCATGTCTATCGCTTTGATTTGGGGCTGATAAATTGCCTACTGTACTTTCTTTAGTGTTGTGCAGTAGGTTCATATTAAAATCTCCTGATAGTATTATGTTAGCATCTGAGAAAGCGAGTTGGAGTGTTTCCAATATAGATGTTAATTTCTCAATTCTTGACCTCTTTTGATTGGAGGCAGGATGTATGTAGATGTTCAATATTAACAGGCTATTGTTGGACGGGTACTAAAATTTTGTACATTGATTTGAGATATATTGCTGAGGCCTGCCATGGAATGTCAGTAGAAATGAAAGTGGAAAGTCCACCTTTTGCTCTCCCATATTTTGTTGATCGCTTAGCAGGAATAAAAAGTTCTGTATACCCTAAGATCGGAGAAGGATTTATCTGCCATGTTTCTTGGAAGAGAAGGATGTTATAGTTGGTGATGAAATCCATGAAATCTGGCTCTTCTAATTTCGTGGCCATGCACGTTCCAAGAGCAGATGTTACTGCCCCGATGTGATTTGGGGGATGATGATAGGAGTCTTTATGGTGCTGCTAGGGTAGTGCAGTCTATGTTCGGCTGTCGGGAGCCCGGAGGCTTGATTGCCTCTGGCTGATCGATGGTAATGGTGATTTTCCTTGCTGTGCAATCAATGCCCTTAGCTGAGCTAAGGTGCTCCGGGCCTTTGGCTCCCTTTAAGAGGTACTCTGGGTGGTTTTACAGTTGCTGTGGGCTAGGATAGGGGGTTGACCTTTTTTAACTCAATACCCCAATTAGCAAACGAGTCCTTCTGCTGCCAGATTTGCCCTATGAAAAAGGGGTCAAAAAATTGAACTATGGTGATTTCTTGACCCCCCTGGTATGGGTTTTGTTTGAACTCAATGCTATCTAGGTTGCTTGAGTTGATGTGGCTCAGAGAAGGAAGGGCATTGAATAGATGCTACAGACCCATTTCTTTGTTAGATTCTTCCTTTAAAATTTTGGGTAAAGTTATTTTGGAAAGAATTTCATCCTGGGCGACTAACGATAACATCCTGTGTGAAGCCCAGTATGGCTTTCGCGCCGGGAGAGGCACAGAGGATCAGTGTCTTAATTTACTTCTAACCCTGGGCAAATACACTGTAGCGTCAAAGGGTATGATGTATCTGGCTTTTATGGACTTGTCCACAGCCTTTGACCTAGTAAATAGGTCAAAGCTGTGGACAATACTCCTGGAACTGGGTTTGGATCAAGCTCTGGTGAACTTCTTGGCACAACTGCACAGTGATCTGAGAGCAACGGTACGCATGACACAAGAGGGAAAATGCACCGCCTTTTTTAAATCAGGAAGGGGGGTCCGCCAAGGGTGCATTTTGGCACCGATGCTCTTTTCACTCTATATTAATTCCCTGGGGAAGACCCTGGAAAGAGCATCTATTGATGTACCACGTATGGGTGACTCCTTAATGCCGGTCTTACTTTATGCCGACGATACGGTATTGCTGGCTAGAACCCCAAATGGTTTACAACGCCTTTTAAATTCCTTTGGGGCTTTCATGCAAGGTTTGGATCTAGCAGTTAATATCGAGAAATCCCACGTTATGGCTGTTGGCAGTCGCAAAAATGGTATGAAAACCCTTACCTGTAATGGTTCAGTGTTATCCAAAGTAAAAGTTTTTACCTACCTAGGTGTGGTGTTCGATGAAAATGGGTCATGGGCTCCACAAATTAAAAATAAGGCTGCGGCAGTAAAAAGATCGGCTGCCGCCATCCTAGGCTTTGCTAAAAGGTTGGGTGGTAAGCCACCTGAGGCTGTATTAGCAATTTATAAAGCTAAAACACTGTCAATTGCAAGGTATGGTGCCATGATATGGGGTTATAAAAATCTGGACCCCATACAAAGAGAAGAAAACATTTTTTTGCGATCTCTATTAGGACTCCCTAAATCCACCCCAGCCTTCCCCGTACACATGGAACTGGGGTTAGGGTACATTGAGGATTCTTTGACCCTGGCCCCTTTGCTGTCATGGATTAGGATTTGGCTTAATCCAGCTTTAATTTTAAACCATATGATTATTAGGGATTGCATGGGGAGAGAAAACGTGGGTAAGATCGGGTGGCTACAGTATATTAAAATTACAACAGAATATTTAGGCCGCTTGGAGTTATACACATACCCAGAGAACATTGTGAGAGAGGATATTGACTGGGTTAAGAAAAGCTATATAGAGAAAAAGGTTTCAGAGCGAGAGGCCATCGAAATTACAAAACCAACTGTTAGGGCCCACTATTTGACGATAGCTTCGCTATCTATGCAACCCTATTTAATGATTGTAAGTAAACCTTTTCATAGGTGGGTCCTTACTAAATTTCGTTTTAATCAAGCACATTTTCTGCTAGGTGACTTTGAAAAATGGTGCAAGCCCCATGAAAACGCTCCCTGCAAATGCGATTACTTTTCAGATCAGGACATATTGCATTTCTTGTTCTTCTGTCCCTTTTATAAAAATGGAAGAGAAAGATACATAAAACCAATTCTGAAAGGTTTCGTGCAGGTTAAACCAGCCCTATTGTACCTACAACTTATGGAAAGTTCAGTTGTAATGTACGGGGTGGCAAATTTTTTGACCATGTCTATCCGGTCAAAGCAAGCAAGATTAAAATCAAATCATTAATGTACCCTAAACTGCTTGTATACATTAAACTGCTTTATGGTATTTTTAGTCCTTAGTTTGTACCAAAATTTAGATCACGAACAGCACGTTTTGCACTTTACCCCAGGTAGCTAGTATCTCCTGTATATAAAAATTGTAAATATCTCTTCTGGTTTTGTACTGTATTTGTAATTCGATCACTGTTAATGGCCTACAAGATACTGTAAATATGTCTTGCAAAGATGATTTTTTACATGAATTTTTATGTGTATAATAACTTTTAACCTTTTTACTTGTTTTTAAACTTGTTTGTCTGTATGATTGAATATGGTTCTGTAGCATACTTTTATGATTTTAAAACAATCGAATAAAGTGTTTCTGACTTGACTTGACTTGAATAGTTTGAGTAACACACTTCTATTAAGGACGTCTTGAGTTCCCCTTGAGTTGTAGTGGGGGATGAACACCAATTTGTTGCTATTTTGAGTAAGATCATTCTGTGATGCATGGATTAAACTTTTTCTGGTGACGTTATCCTCTAAGGTGTGCTCCAGGTTAATCGTTGGTGGGTTCCTAGGAACTTGTGAATTGTTGAATGCCTTTGGTTCATTGTTCCCTACGTGAACAACTTCATTACATCCTGCTCCGTAACGGTGGGATGATTCTGGCTTATATCTTTCCTCGTGGCGATTAATCGTGGCCTCCGATGGGTGAATGGTGCTGGTTACTTCGGTGGGGCGCCCTGGTGAGGATATTGATGTCGTGGTTTGTGTGACCTGAGTTTTTGAGCTGTTTTTCCTTTTTCTTATGGACAGTTTAAAAAGGCTATAAACTTTTGCTGATTGCGATTGATCCCTTTTAATTTGGTTCAAGCGATTTGAAATGGTGTCCAAATTAGTTGGTGAGAATTGCAGGTCGTAGTTACTTGTTATTTCCACAGTGATTTGCTTTATATCGCCCTCATTTTGAGTTGTGTTATCCTCATTTTTGATCCTGTCCTGCTCGGTCCTGATGATGGTTGGGTTAGTTACCTAACTGATTTGTTTGCTTTTTCTAGCTTTTCTCTGACGTTTTCTTTCCCGTTTTGTTAATGGCTTTGGTGCCATATATTGTCTTGCCGGTGATGTCATGTTCTGACCGGTGGGAGGTGTTTCTGGAACCCCTGAGATCCCAGGTTCAGTGGGTAGGTTTTGGGTAAGTGAACTTGCTTGTGCCAAAGCTGGGTTTGCCCCAGTTTCACTTGTATTCTTACCCATGGTCGAACTTGGGCATACCTTATCTACTTCACTAGGTGCTTCGTTGGCTATCTCAGCTGGTGCTATGGGCTTGAGTTGGTTATCCCTGGTTGACCCCAGTATTTGTGTTAGTAAAGTTGGTACTGTTGCTAATTTGTCAATTATTTGAGTGCAATGGCAGTGGCACATTTGGTATGTTGTTTCCCGATCTCCCTGTACCTTTGTGATCATCTCATTAAAGTTGTGCAACTTTTTTTTGACCCCCTGGACAAGGGTTGCTAAGATGTTTAGTAGGTCGACTTGCACATCTAACTTATCTGCGTGATAAGACATTGCTTTTCCAATAGTGTCCATGCTGTTTAACAAATGCTGCCAAACCAAAGATATTGGGGGATAAGGGGTTCTACTGAAGGCGAGCAGTCTGGGTGGTTCTGATGAGATGGAAACCCTGGTGATGAGTTGCTCAAAGAACACTGAGTAGCGCTAAAATGCTTGTGATTTTGTAAAGGTAACATCTTAGCTTCCAATATATTGTTGTGGGTTGAGACTTGTGTATCCAACTGAAAAAGTTCCTGACCGAGTTGGTGATCCGTTTCTGAGAAGAGAAACGATGAATTGAGTTGGCCTTGGTTGTTGATGAATAAGTTGGCGGACTTCTGTACATAAAAAGGGCTCAGTAAGTTTGTGGTCTTCTGTAGTAGTGAGTTTACTTTGCCGTTCCTGTTATTATCATTTTCTCTATTATGTCCGTTGGTTCCAGGTGAAGTTTGTTGTTCCAGCTGGAATTAGGGGGCTGGAGGGGGTGAGTGGCAGTGGATTAATGCTTCGGTAACTTGGGGTTTAGAGCTTTGACGGATTTCAGGAGGGTGAAGAACTTTCATTGTTAGCAGCTACAGGCTTGGGACTACTCTCTTTATGTTCGGTGGATCTCCTGATCCGGTGACCAATAGAGCTTTCCTATTGTTTTCGTGGCTGTTCGATGTAGTACTAGTGTCGCCGAAAGCTAACATGACAGCTTCATTTTGGGAGCCTGTAGTGTTATTGCTTAATTTGCTGTTTTTAAAAGACCTTTCGGGGGTGCAGCCCCGGTTTTCCTCAGTGGTCTTGATGGCTACTTTTAAAAAGTCTGTGCTCAATGCCTGTTTACTGCTATTTGGGCATGAGTTATGCCTTGACGGGGCAAGAAGGGTGGCTTCCTTGCTGCCCTTGGTGTTGTCATGTGGAGCAGAGTCTGTTCCTCTTTTAAAGGCGGAAACACTTGCCATTGCTGATGGTGCTTCTATTGCCTCTGTCTGTAATCTATTACGTTTTTTGCTTGGTGCTCCATGGTCTTGGTGATTTACTCCAGATAAATTACTGATGCTGTCAGGGTCAGTTGGCGAGCGGCCCTCCTTTGCACCTTTGGGCATTGTTTGGGATTTTGTTTTCTTTTTTCTCCCCTCCTCTTCTTATTCTTCCTGACCGCATGCCCTGTTGATGCTAGCCAACCTGGAGGTTGGACTACTGGGTGGCACCCGGTGGAGATTTACGAACCTTGATTGAAATGTGCGTATTGGGGGGTGCTTTGGCTAGGACTTAGCGTGTTCTTTTCAGTATGACAATGATGAGCGAGGCGGTGGTGGCTGTGGCAGTGATGGTGGCGTGGAGTAATTGAAGCGGGAGGAAGGAACGGGCAGGGCACTCTGGGATGACGCAAATGCACCCAGCCTTGTTGGGCCACCTCCACGTACACGCCCGGGCACTACACTCTACAGCTGCCGCTCGCGCTCAGGGTGCTCCCTCTCTCCACCTATTGCCACCAAAGCACCTTGCCACTTGCTTGTTGCCTTGCGCTGCTCCGATCCTCTTTTTCCTGGAGGTCTCCTGAGGCTCTCATTCATATCTCGTGCCAAGAATATCGTGCCTGAAAATACAAGTCTCTAGCACTGGCGTGAGAGGTAAATAAGATTGAGCAGAGCTGAGGCTGACTGCACCTGTTTGACCAGAGCAGAGTCCGAGTCCAGACCCAATTCCGGTCCTGGCTGAGGGGTTTTGAGGCTTTGGAGCATGGGCTTGGAGGTTGTCCTCGCCCTGTCTGGTCCCTCCTGACTCTCAACCACTCTCCTCAGCTTAACTGCCTCCTGCCTTTCCGCCCCTGCGCGTTATCCACAGGGGGCGCAAACTCTGCAGGAGCACTGCAATGCAGAATCGCCAGGTCTTGGTGGGCGATGTGTGGTGAATAGGCGGGCTGTGCTCGGCTCGCCTCGGTCTGTCTCAGCTCGGCTCCACCCCCGCAGCCCGTCCTCCACAGGAGATACGGAAACACAAGAGCCGCGGGACATATTGGGCTGCGGCAGGAGACTGAAGCCGGCTCAATCACTGGCCCAGGTAATCGATGCAGTCGGTGTAAGCTGGCTGGAGCACCGGGGGTGAAAGGGGGTGAAAATTAGCGGCGTGCTGCATTTTTGCCTATTCATAAATACTGAATCGGTAAAATTCTGAATTTAAGAATAGGTAAATTGAGATTACCTACATCTGGCCCCAAATGGCCAGGAGCATTACCTTCGAATGGAAACAGCAATGAACATATCCCAGAAATAATTATGTAGCATTATTGGAAGTAGAACAATGATGTTTATTCCTGCTGTCCTGTTAAAGAATGTTTTAAAACAGGAGCAAAATATCAGAAACTCTGTCCAAGACCAGCAACTGAAGCACAGCACAAAGGCCATACTTCTCCTCATAAATCATTTCATCAAAAAAGATCATTGCTTAGAAAATACACAATATTTGATGTCTCTGTACTTTTCCATCCGGATAGACCATGAATAGTTCAGTCATGCAAGGTATGAGTGGGAGGTGTTCTAAAACCAATCTTCCCTTGTATCTGTGGTTAAATGGGTGCTGCTGATTAAAGAAAGGTGTGTCTATGCACTGCACACAAAGTGCGAGAGAAAGGACCCTGCCACCTATGGTATTTGTGAGCTACCATTATTTGAGGTGAGCATGAAATCCTGGAAAAAACAAATTTCTACCAAAACAGCTCAGTGATCTTTGTACCTACTACAGAGATCCTTTTGTAACAGGCAATGGCGTAGCTTCAGGGTGGTATGTGGGGTGTTATGCTCTCCTAATAAATGTATTATTTAATAAATAGTTGGGTACAGGAGCTTTCAGTCGGGCATGGTAACATGTCTGTACGATTTGTACCTGGGATTGGTAAATACTCACTCACTCACTCATACACACACACACACTTGTCTCTATTTTGAAGGACTTAAAATCTTAAAATATGCTTATTTTGCAAAATATTGTGCTTTAAGAACCCCTCACAGTACACACTCCTTCCCTTTTCCACTAGCTCTTCAGTCCCCTCTCATGCGCACCTTCCCACATAATGATTAACATGATATGCCAGAGCGATTGCCAAAGTGATTGTCAAAAAATCGGAAGCTTACAAACCCCAGTCTTACTGACCAAGCTACGCCCCTGGCCACAGTTGCAACAGAGCCATGAGAGAGCAGAACTGTGACATATATGTTTGAACATTTGGTGCTGTTCTGCTATCTCTCTTTTACTCAATGTAGCACAGCAATTTCATGTGAGTGAAATGTTGGTAAATGTTCCCCTCAGTGAGAGAGGTGGTGTGTGTTTCATGTAGATCTATTTTAAAAGAAAAGCTTTGAAATTGTTATCAAGGCCAAGTATTTTCTTCTTTTCTCTTGTATGTCACTAGTTTCTCTGTCGGTGGATGTTCATGGAGTTAATTCTGTGTAAGGATTGAATCCAATCTTTATACACATCCATACCTCATGATTTAGGAATAGAAGCCGTGGAATATTTCCTCATGCTTACAGACATGGATCAAAATCTAATGATATTCCTCATGGAATTATTAAATTTCACGCTTTACCACAGCTATTTCAGCTGGAACAACAAGTTTTTCATTCAATGCTCGGGTACCGCAATGGGAAATTGTGCGGCACCCGCGTACGCAAATTTGTTCATGTACAGATTCGAACAGGACAACATACTACAGAATAAAAATTGGACGGATAATCTCATCTTGTACAAACGTTACATTGATGATATTTTCATTTTATGGAAGGTATCGGAACAGTCACTACTTCAGGCCATATCACAACTCAACCTAATTAACAACAGGATACAATTCACTCATCAGATAGATGCTAAACAATTACCATTTCTGGATGTAATGATAAGCAAGGATCAAGGAAAACTACAGACAAGTGTATACACCAAAATCACCGACAGGAACAATTTACTACACTTCCAGAGTTTCCATCAACATTCTTTAAAAAAACATCTACTGTACTCCCAATTACTCCGTATCAAGCGAATCTCATCAACCGAAGAAACATTTAAAAAAAACATGAAATTGACCACAGAAAAATTCAGAGAGCGGGGATATCCCGAGGCATCCTACAAGAAGCAATGGAAAAAACAAACAAAGTAGCGAGAGAGACTCTACTAAAAACCAAAGACAGCAGTACTTCTCAAGAAAGAATGGTATTCATTTCTAAATACTCCACAGAGAGCTATGACATCAAAAGGATTTTGTTGAAACATTGGCCGTTATTGTCACTAGAGGAAGACTTTAATGGTATTTTTTCTTTACCACCGAGGTTTGATCTTACAGAAACTTATAAAGGAACGCTACCTTGCCACAACTGTGGCAATTGTAATGCCATCATAAAAGGAAAAGAGATTCGACACCCCAGTCAAGGAACGCCTATAAAACTGAAAGTTAACGCGACATGTGACAGTTGAAACGTCATATATATGATTAAGTGCCCGTGTGGCCTAGCATATGTTGGCAAAACGGAAAGAAAAATCAAGCCGAGATTAACGGAACACAAGAGTAATATACGAACCAAAAATGCTAAATCTCCTCTGGCAGCACATTTCAACGCGTTTAATCACACAGTTAGTCAAGTGAGATTTTTAATCTTGGAACAGCCAGCAATTTTACCGGGGAGAAACAACAGTCAACATTTGTTAAGAAGGGAGATATCCTGGATGACCCTATTGAATACCATTCAGCCGAAGGGACTCAATGATCGCAGTGATTTAAATTGTTTTTTGTGATATGTTTGATATTAACAAAAGTTCTGTAATCCATTGTTTATGACAGATTGTACCAAATTACTACACACAATTTATGAGTCTGTTTTCTAGACTTGTGCAGAGTTGTTTTCTGATGAAATGTAAATGTAACCATGATTTCTATGTAAAGAAATGATGTTTTTTGGAATCTTACTTTTCCATTCAATAATATATACGAAACATTGAGAAACACGTACATTACGGTATTTAGTACACCATTTGCGTTTTACACTATTTTACTATTTCAATTTTGATGCCGATATATATCGTGAGAGTCAATCTTTTGGCCTCCGTCACTTTATACCAACAATGATATGGTTAATTTAATTTTCGCACACCATTCAAGTTTATATGTGATACCATCACAGTCTTTCTTCTTTTCGCACATTTTGATACCTAAAATGGGAGTCTACCTTCTTTATCCATCACGACCGGACGTATTTACTTCCGGACGTTTACGCATTACGTACACTTCCGGGTTACGCTCGGTTGAGGCTATGGCGGCGCTGGACGCTAGAACTTGGTAAGCCACGCTACTCGCGATCTACTTAGTTTAAAATACTGCCATTGAGTAGTTTAGATTATTACTTACAGGACCATTGCTATTCTTTTACACTTGCAGAATCCGTCGGGTTTCGCATTCATGTACACGACCCTTCCGTGACCGTCAGGATACTATCTAAGGTATGATCCTTACACATTTCAGTACATCTCATAACGATAGATCACGTCTACCGTAGTTAGTTTACTGGTATTCTTGTTATTTTTAGATAAAGACTCGTGATTGAACATCACACACGTTTTCTTGAAAAACACACAAAAGACTCATTTTAAGGTACTCATTTCACATTCTTTAGATATTTTTTCGGTTATCATTGCACTCGTACTGTGTTTGTATACTGTTGAATATGTTGGTGACATTTATAAGGGTATGTTTTTGAACTGGTGAACGTTGAATACATTATTTACAAACCGTTTTTTTACGTGGAATAAGTGAGTCACAATGCATTACAGTTGATATGAAATGTATATAAAATGGATCAATGATTTGAAATGGTATATATTGATTGATATTTCCTTTGTTTGCACAGAATTTTGAGCCCCTGAAGAAGGGCCTAGAGCCCGAAATGCATTGGGCATGTATCTAGAACAATGATATAAAACGTTTGGATGTGATTACAATGAAAAGAAAATGAAAATATAACCTAAAAGAACTTGGAATAAAACTTTATTTTGTATTACACAAATTACATCAGACTTACAATTTTCTTTATTGAGTGCGTTTGGGGACGTTACCCTCATTCAGGATAATGCTACAGTAAGGATTGAAAGGGTCATGTTTCCCCAGCCTTCTAAAATGTGATGTGGTATAATTATCTAGGTTGACAGGGAGTTGCACAGCTTGTTGGCCTGGTTAGAGAAACAGCTCCATGTGAGCTAGAATTTATTGAATCACTGCTCTTTCAGTTGGAGAAGTGTGTTTAATCAGATAGGCTTTATTCAGGGTTGTGGGTAAGACATTTTTGTCTTAGAAATAATTTTTGTCTAGTTCTATACAGTTTATATTGTGTCACCCAGAGAGCTTTGAATTTAATCTGAGAGACATTGAGAGCCAGTGCAAGATATCAAGGGATGATGTGATGTGGTCCCATGGTTTCAAGTGTAGAAGTACACTGATGCCTGAATTCACCATTTGCTGCCATTGGTTTAGAAGGGATTTATGGGCTGCTAGGTGGGGAGCATTTACATAGTCCTGGCAAAAGAGCACAAGTGAAGCTGTGTCTTAGGCTCTATGTGTGAAGCCTATGTAGCGGGGAACCTTTCTTAAGACGTTCATTTTTGCAGTTCCAGATGCAAATTTGGTTCAAGGATAATTCCTAGGCTTTTTCCGCTTACAGGCCTTACCAGGATTTGTTTTGCAGCTAGCAAGATTCCACATCTCAGGATTTAGTTTTTGTCCAGGTTGAGTTTAAGGGGGCTAGTAGTCATCCAGTCATGATGTGACATGTTAAGAGCTGGAAGTCATAGTACCACTGAGGTTATTGAATTTGAGAATAATCTCTGTTGTTAA
Organism: Lissotriton vulgaris; assembly: GCF_964263255.1. Taxonomy (NCBI): domain Eukaryota; kingdom Metazoa; phylum Chordata; class Amphibia; order Caudata; family Salamandridae; genus Lissotriton; species Lissotriton vulgaris. Next base: position 1,208,474,029 of record NC_141685.1, read on the forward strand.
TCTAGCTGTAACTAAACAGGACAAATTATTGAATCATTTATGTCCCAAATAAAATAACAATTGCAAGCCAAAGCCTACAGTGCACTAGTGTTTTAAGACCTTAAGCACTCCCTCCACAGACAGGAAAAAATGGAAGAAAAGCAGAACTCCTGCGGGCCTTCTGATACTGAAATCCATCTGCACGATATACAAATAGCTCTTCCGATCAGCTGAAAAAAAGTATTATATCAAAACCACCAATAAGGCCAGCAACAGAAGCAGAATGCTTTCCAAGAGAAAAAAGCACTGCATCAACCCTTGCCAGACCCACCTATTCTCCACTCCACTGGAAAGTGCAATATTATCAGGCTCCTGTTCAGTGAAAAAAAAATCTCTCTTTGAGGATGCTCTCTCACCCCTTGCCTCAATTGTCGATGCCACTCTTCCTCAAGAAATCTCTTAAATCAATGGGATCTGATATAAATAGTGTGTTGAATCCAGGCCAGGCTTGTTAGAAGGGGTTTAATGGATGACCCTTGAACTCTTTTGGCATGATATACATAGTAAGCAAGGTTTTGGTAATCATTTGCACTGCTTCTATGTTAGATTGGATAGATTTTCCTTGAAAATATCACGGGTCATAGGTAGATAGATTTTTTTTTTCAATGTGACATTAGTCTATTCAAGGATTAAAGTAAGCGACCAGAGCAATAAAGTGATTTCTTGTAGGGTAATGACTCAGTGGAGCAAGCTTGATGATCTTTAAATTCAGAGATGCCTCTGTACACCCTCTTTCTAACAGTTGCTCTATAGATGTTTAATTGACGAGGGTACTGGTTTCTCATTTCCTGGTCTAAGTTTCTTCTTCTTTTATATTCAACTGCTTTGTTAGTGGCTTTGATTGTTGTAAGTTCCTTGTGAACCATTTAGCTGACCCAGTGCAGATCAAGCGTGACTATTATTCCGATGAGATGGTCACATTGTCAGATATTTTTGAAAACCATTTCTTGAAATTTGGACTTGTTGATGAAATGCAGTTATAGGCTTCAGGAATGCGTTTTGTTGTTTTTTACTAAGATTACGAATGTTTGCAGCTTCCATGATCTTTTTCCCGGTTTGTTCTAGATTGTCCGGATATAGCCAGCTTTTGGAGTTGCAATATTCTAGAAAAGGGATGGCAAGAATGGAGCCCAATAAAAGGTATTGTAGCATTGTGAAGCATTTTATAATCAAGCAAATTTTACTGATTCATGCCCATATATAGGTACAATTCACTTTGCCCTTATATAGGCATAGAAATCCTGCCCATATTTAGACATAACCCATCCAGTCCAAATGTAGGCATGGCTACTTCTACTAGTTCCAAAAAGCCACAACGATTTCTTGGAAAACTCGGCTTCAGCAGTCAGGGACATCCCCTTACTTGAATATTGAGTTGTCCAATAAATCATGGCATTTTCAAAGAACTACCATTCCCTTGGGGTTCTTTGGTGACGTTATTATGTCCGACTTTACATCAAACTAGGCACCTTCAAGGTATAAATGTATAAATATGCCTACACTTGCCCTAGTAAACACACAGTAGTTCGGAGCAGCTCGACTATATAGTTGCCAGACGCAGCTCGCTACAGCAAGTTCAGAAGGAAGCCGACCCTCCAGCTGACGCACTGAGAGAGAGGCTGCCTTTTTCTCCCAGAGAATCCATCTCCAGTGTTTCCAAGCTCCCCTCGCGGGGTGTGGGGAAATTGAGTCCCGAGACAAAGATACCAGACCTCCTTCATCCTAAAACCAAGGTACGGAGCTGATTATACCCTGAGAGAACTCTTGGTTAGATTCTTGGCAAAAACAGACTAAACCTATGCTATACCTCACTTACTTCTTCCCTCGTACTGGACTTAGGTTAGTACATTGGCGTAGGCGTATTTTAGAAGCACCAGGTGAGTACTTGTTAAGCCTTTGTTATATATGTAAGTATTTATCTATGGTCTAGGAACCATACAAAGCTTTTACAGTATTGTTTTATAATGCTCTTCTTACTGTACGCATTATACTCTGCAACCAGTATTACGATTGTAGCAGTTCATTTTACTTGTCTGAGAAAGAAGACTGTTCATTAAACCCTTTTATTGAAAATGCCCGTCTCTCTATTTCTCTGCACCTCTGATGAAATGAAGCATGCAGATTGACTGAGTAACATATCTATCTATTGTTTCCACGGCTCTGAAGATTAGTTTTATTTTTGGGGAAACAAAGTTATCATGTTTTTGCAGTTGTCAAAGTCCGTTTGGCTGTTTTCCAGGACTTAAACGAGAAAAATAGACATCAAAAGCAACACAATACAGAAGCCAAAGACGACTGAAGGAGAACCACCCATCCCAGCAAAGCCTGTCTGGATTCCAAAGATTTGGGATCTAGTTAGAGAAAAGATCGCAGATAATAAGGAATTTGGGCCTTCTTACAGAAAACCAGTACCTGTACTAGCAGTCCACGGATCAAGAACAGTGTTACTGCCGCCCCTTGATGGAAGAAAAGAGAACAGGTTTGTATCCATCGACCAGGTCAAACCTGATCATGTGGCCGATAATAAGTAGTAGGCCCAGTGGACTACAAAGATGTAGCAGAAGACCAAATCTTGCTACTATCCAAGAGGTTCAGACTGAGAGACTGATAACATTTGAAGACTCTGCAGCACAGAACAAAGGACTAAGCAATAAAGCAATGGAACTTGTGCCTCTTGAGACCCAAATACCAGTTTGTCAAGACACTCCCATCTACAATGACGTAGCATTGGACTACACTAATGTGACAAAGGATCCGGTAGCCCCAGTGATTTCAAATAATCCTGATGCAATTCCAACAATTGAAAGAACTGCTTCTGGCTATTTCATCAACTTCGATACGTTTCAAGAGGATCCCAGTGAGCCTGAAACAACGCCAGCAAATAAAACTTTTAAAGATCATGTAACAGAACTCTTTCAGCAACTCGAAAAAACTTATCTGGTTTCACCATGGGTTGAACTTTGGATTGTGCTAGGCATACTTTTTCTCCTACTTTGGCTAATCATGGTATTAACTTTGGGGATGCTGATAAATTGAAGATATAGTAAAATGGACACAGCAAGTAAGAACATCAACTTGCTCCTGAAGGCACACAAATCATCCCATTGTGAACAAAGAGACTTGACATCAGTAAACATCACAGCTGTTCCTCTACCTGGTGGTATAGCATGGGATAGAACTGATTATGATATCTATGGTCCAGCAGAGCTTCTGAAGATTCCACATCAATTCAAGGTTTCCTTGTGCGACTTTGTTTCACAAAGCACGTTTTCTGATGATTGGGACTTTAAGACTGTTAATATTATGATGTCAGATTTAGAGTTGTCTGCTAAAATTACAAAACATGAATACTTAGAAGGTTCATGAGATTATGCACAAATGTATTGTTATAATCACTATGGTCATCATTACTTGCACAAATCGGCAAACCCTAGAAATTTTTATACTTTCAATCAATGGGAACATTGTCCAACGCCACCAAAAGGTAGCTCAAAAACATACCATGAAAAATTTCCATACTTCCGATGTTTTAATACCACAAATCCGGAAACATTTTCGTTTAGAAATGTAAATAAGACATGAATGAAAAGTATGTTGACCAATATGAAGCAAATTTATTCAGCAGCCTTTTATGCCCAGCTGTCCTCTTTAGGTTTTGACTTTTGGAGTGACAACATAGAAACAAAAACTGTCTGGGGCTCAAAAGACAGGCAAGTACAGGGAATAGACGCTTTGTTTCGAGCCTGCATTATCCCTGAACAAATAAGGTTTTTAAACAACACTGTGCAACAGACATCCTGCCTTGGTCTAGCCAAGAAAAAAGATTTGAACAAACCATCCATACCTACACCTACACCTGATAGTAAAAACACTTCAGAGGGAGGGGTCGACGAAAGAACAATTCTACTTAAAAACAGAACTGATCCTGATTGGAAAAAAATTGTTAAACTGGCCCATAGACATGAATAACTGTCAAGATAAATTCCTGAACAAGACACAAGGGTTTACAGTAACTAGGCCAGATCCAAGATATGTCCAGACAACATCCAGGGATAGTAACAGCATACAGTGTAGGAAAACTGTGCCTTGAGTGGATACAAAAGTCTTCACTTACAGAGGGTAAACAACACTTATCTTTATTTAAAGATGGCGTTGATTTAAGGGACTTCTTACAAGGTTCTACAAAACGACGTCTTAAACATTTCATATACGCAGGTATATACAACATTTATAATGAAGCTTGGAAAGAGACACAGGCAGAGACTGCAGAAAGAATACAAGAAATAGATCGTTTTATTTTAGAGAAAGCACTCTCTGTGGTTGACAATGGGTTAACGACCCTTTCATCCAGAATTTATTCTTTGGACAGCATAGTATCCTCTGCCATTGACATAATGGAACAGGACTTGCTCATGCATGTACAGTCACAATTACTTTCTATAATGCTTTTAGGCTGGACGTTGCAAAATCTTCGTTCTGGATATGTGCCATGGCGTCTAATCAACACCACGTCATTGTTTGCTGTATTTAACCTTACAGGTAAACAAATCAGTTTGGCACAGAAAGGAGCAGACTATTTAGTGCTGAGCATTGAAAAACTGGAAAGATTACCATTAACTGTTTCAGAAAAGCCTGCAACAGAATGGATAATACACGGATAATCACTCTGCCTGTCACAATTTTCAACTTTCAATACTGTTTGAAACATATACCAGTTGCGGTTTATGAAAGGTTGGGTAAGGAATACATAAAGTCAACCTGGGAATTACCACACACACACAAATGTTGGAGTGGGGGAAAAGAGGTATTTCTTAGCAAAAGTGCAGTAAATGGTACACTCTTATGCCAGGGTATTAACTTACACGGGGCCTGTGAAGGTTCTTCGAACAATTTATCCTGCCACCTGCAAGGTTCTCCAGCAGCAGCGATAGATCCAATTTTTAGGCAGCTTTCTAACGGGAGCTATATAATGTTGAATGATCAAAGCTGTTGTGGAATGATGCTAGGAAAACCGTATCTCGTAACTGTGTCAGCCAGGGTCACTTGTTGTATGCAAGTATTGTTTCCTAAAGCTAAAACAGATGGGAGTCGCCACTTTGGCCGTCACTGAACATCTCTTCTATTCGAATTGATACTTTAAGCAGAATGAAAGCCATTCTTTTACAAAAAACGGTGCCACTGACCTCGTCTAAAGAGACGCATGAACTATAAGTAGCAAGGTCCTCTGCAGAGATACATGCCCTATTATCAACAAACTGCCCCATACATGTCGTAGAAATGTTAGGTCGTATCTTAAACATGTCTGATACCAGTGGTATTGTACACATATTTGAGACAGTTTTTTCGGGACTATTAGCCCCCTTTGAAGAAGTCCTAGGCCTTTTTCCAAACTTCGTGCACTCCGTGTTCGGCTGCCTGCCTCTCATTTTGGGACTCGTAGCAGGAATACTATTCTTATTTCTCCTGCTCCGATATGGCATGTCCGGTCAGCAACGACACCCAGATTACCATTGAGAACACTCTCTTGGCAATGAAGTGTCATGAGCGCATGATACAGATTCTGGGCCTGGCTTGTCTAAGAGACCTGAATACCACATGGTTCCTATCATTCTGAGCAATCTGGCAAGATTGCATCTTACCTGTCCTACGATGCCTGCTATGTGAAGAAGAATGTGTGTTGGATATCTGTCTAACACTTCCATCAGCTCTGCCATTGGATGTTAATACCTTGCTTGGTTCGGTAACGGCCCATGTATCATGTTGTCCGGAGCAGCTACCAATCCTGATGCCGGCATTCATTGAGATGTCACAGACGCATCTGCTGATGGTGAAATACTTGAATCGACAGGCACACAGGTACCACATCCATCTCCATCTCCGACAAACATGCTTCACATTTTTGTGCTATCGGTTTACTTATGAAGTGGTCCAACTTTCACCTACTGTGGTAGACGATTTCTTTGCCAGCTTAGAAGATTTGATGTTTTCTCCTACCAACGAGAATGACTTTTGAAGTTAGCATACAGCGTTCAATGGGACTCTGTATTCCACCTTCTTCTTTTTTTTTAACAAAACTTTCAACTTTAGAACTCAATTTTCTCCAATTTGACTTTTCCAAAAGGTAACTTTCTTTTTGGCACAAAGTAGTCTGCTTAAAGTAGAACTATTCTTAGAGAACAAGACTTCTTTGAAACACTTCCAAATGACAATATTGATTTGATTTGATTGGATTGGATTTGATTTGATTATGGATTTGTAAAGCACAGCGAATGCCCATGGGCGTCTTGGCGCTAAATAGAGTACTAGACCGAACTGCTCAAACCGGAGCACGACTATCCCAAACTGAATAACCATGTTTTTATCTCTTTCCGAAGGAAAGTAGAGAGGGGCAGTTCTTGATTGAAATTGGAAGTTGGTTCCATGCCTTCGCTGCATACAGCAGGAAGCTTCTCCCTCCCCATCTTTATATCTGTGGACCTGTATTAGATTGAGTCGCTGGATCTCAAGGGCCTGTTCGGCTGGTACCTTACCAAGTGGGTTTTTAACGACTGTGGGCCTACCCCATCCAGGGCTTTATATGCCAGACACAAGGATTTAAATTTCATTCTGTTTTTCATAGGTAACCAATGCAGAGCTCTTAAACTGTGGGCTATGGACTCATGTTTGGGTATGTTCAGCACCAGTCGTGCTGCTGCATTTTGTAAACGTTGGAGTTTCATGAGGTGTTGGGACTGCATCCCCCCATAAAGCGCATTGCAGTAGTCTAGTCTTGATAATGCCAGCATGGTTACTACTGTTTTGCATGATGTCAGCGGAATAAAAGGTAACAGCTTCCTAATAATCTTCAGGATGAACCATATCGATGATGATAGCTTGTTGGTTTGTGCTTCATAGGACAGTTTGTTATCTAGGAGTATGCCTAGGTTTTTTACCTTGGGTACTGGCGAAGGACATTGCCCTAGATTATCTGGCCACCAGTCCTGGGACCAAGAAAGCATGTCTGAGCCTAACAGCATCACTTCACTTTTGTCGCCGTTAAGCTTGAGACAATTAGTCTGCATCCAGTAAGTGATCTGTTCCATGCATTATTTGAACCTGGTCGATGTCTCTTGTGTGTTGTTAGAGATGGAGACCACTATTTGCGTGTCATCTGCGTATGAAATATTTGACCTTGTCCACAACCAAAACAGTATATATATATTCTGTCATGGAATGGTCTTGACTTTTCTTCTGTATTAAGAGCCATTTCATAAATGTAATTTCATGATTCATTTGGATAGCATTTCCAATATCATAACATATGCTTTGAATGACATAATGATTTAAAAATGCGTACAGCATAAATGCTAATTTTCATGTACAACCATTTCAAATGCATTCTATGTATTTTGGGAAGGATTTTTTACACATCTTGCTTTACTTATGTTTAAAGATGCGTAGAATTTAGTAATTTCGCACATAATAAAGTGGAGTGGGTGTTAAGAAGCATTTTAGAATCAAGCGAAATTTACCGATTCATGCCCTTATATAGGTACAATTCACATTGCCCTTATATAGGCATAGAAATCCTGCCCATATTTAGACATAACCCATCCAGTCCAAATACAGGCATGGCTACTTCGGCTAGTTCCAAAAAGCCACAACGATTTCTTGGAAAACTCTGCTTCAGCATTCAATCAATCAATCAATCAGTGACACTTATAAAGCGCGCTACATACCCGTAGGGTCTCAAGGCGCTGGGGGGGGGGGGGTGCCGCTACTGCTCGAACAGCCAGGTCTTCAGCTTCTTCCTGAAAGAGAGGTGGTCTTGGGTCAGGCGCAGGTCGGGAGGGAGGGGGTTCCAGGTCTTGGCGGCCAGGTAGGAGAAGGACCTTCCTCCTGTAGTCGCTCTTCGGATGCGGGGGACGGCGGCGAGGGCGTGGTTGGCTGATCGGAGGTGGCGTTTGGGAGCGTAGAAGTTGACTCGGCTGTTGAGGTAGCTCGGGCCTTGGTCGTGTAGGGCTTTGTGTGCGTGGGTGAGGAGGCGGAAGGTGATTCTTTTGTTGACGGGGAGCCAGTGAAGGTCTCTCAGATGTCCGGAGATGTGGCTGGTTCGTGGGATGTCGAGGATGAGTCTGGCTGAGGCGTTCTGGATCCGCTGGAGTCTCTTCTGGAGCTTGGCGGTGGTACCGGCGTAGAGGGCGTTGCCGTAGTCCAGTCGGCTGGTGACGAGGGCCTGGGTGACGGTCTTCCTGGTCTCGGTGGGGATCCACCAGAAGATCTTCCGTAGCATGCGTAGGATGTTGAAGCACGCCGAGGAGACGTTGTTGACTTGCCTGGTCATGGAGAGGGAGGAGTCCAGGATGAAGCCCAGGTTGCGTGCATGGTCTGTTGGTTTGGGTGCGGTGCCCAGGGCGGGAGGCCACCAGGAGTCGTCCCAGGCGGAGGGTGAGGAGCCCAGGATGAGGACCTCCGTCTTGTCCGAGTTCAGTTTCAGGCGGCTGGTCGTCATCCACTCGGCTACCTCTTTCATCCCTTCGTGCAGGTTGGTTCTGGCGGCGGCGGGGTCGTTGGTCAGGGAGAGGATCAGCTGGGTGTCGTCGGCGTAGGAGATTATGCTGAGGTTGTGAAATTCAGGGACATCCCCTTACTTGAATATTGATTTGTCCTAGAAATCATGGCGTTTTCAAAGAACTACCATTCCTTGAGGTTCTTTGGTGACGTTATTATGTCCGACTTTACATCAAACTAGGCACCTTCAAGGTATAAATATGCCTACACTTGCCCTAGCAAACACACGGTGGTTCAGAGCAGCTCGACTATCTTCTTACCCGGCGCACCTCGCTACAGCAAGTGCCGAAGGAAGCCGACCCTCCAGCTGACGCACTGACAGAGAGGCTGCCTTTCTCTCACGGAGAATCCAGCTCCAGTGTTTCCAAGCTCCTCTCGCGGGGTGTTGGGAAATTGAGTCCCGAGACAGAGATACCAGACCTCCTTCATCCTAAAACCAAGGTACGGAGCTGATTAGACCCCAAGAGAACTCTTGGTTAGATTCTTGGCAAAAACAGACTAAACCTAGGCTACACCTCACTTACTTCTTCCCTCGTACTAGACTTAGGTTAGTACATTGAGTAGGCGTATTTTAGAAGCACCAGTTGAGTACTTTTTAAGCCTTTGTTATTTATGTATGTATTTATCTATGGTCTAGGAACCATACAAAGCTTTTACAGTATTGCTTTATAATACTCTTCTTACTGTACGCATTATACTTTGCAACCAGTATTACAATTGTAGCAGTTCATTTTACTTGTCTGAGAAAGAAGACTGTTCAATAAACCCTTTTATTGAAAATGCCCCTCTCTCTATTTCTCTGCACCTCTGATGAAATGAAGCATGCAGATTGACTGAGTAAAATATCTATCTATTGTTTCCACGACTCTGAAATAAGTCGAATATATTCCATAGAGACCTAGTCGACCTAAGTCCTATGTCAAATCTATAGGATATATTATTCCAATGTGCAGAGCTTATTGGGAATAAAGGAACTACACTACAATAGTGCCAAAGACAATTCTATGCATTGGGACCACATGATGACCTTTGACTATCATTGTTTTAATTTATTTTATGTGTTTTAATTCACTCTGCCTTGTGATTTTATTTTGTGTCTCCTTGTAGCTTCATAGTGGGAGTGCTTCACAAAGTAAGACAACCTCAGTCTTGCCAGGAACAGAATGTGTGCTTCAAAGGATGAGAGAGAGAGAGAGAGAAATGTGTGGAATGTACTTCTCTGTCTTGGAGTGTAGTGTTAAGCAGTGGTGCCCATATGTGCATTACTTTGTACATTGGGAAATTAAGTGTGTGATGCTAAAGGCAGTCGTGCACAGATGTGCATTGTGTTGTACATTGGGAGTTTTTATGAAGATTTCACTATTGGTTTTGACATACCCTGACACTCCATCTTGAATTCTGACTCTGTCTAGCTTGAGCTCTGCATACACATGCAGGCCCCCAGGTTACTTACGTTATTTAGGTTATTCACGTTCAAGATTGTTTTCGGTACTTTTGGAGATGTTTTCTACTTTCACAAGCTTCACTAAGATAAGGGGCTGGAACATGTGGGAGCGCAGAAGAATACTCGAGAGCTCCTTTACCTTGGAATGCCTGTGGGAGATTGGCCAACTCCAGTAAGTTTCTTTGCGCAGGTGAGGTCTTCTCAGAAACTTCTAGTGCATTTAAGAATGTGATAAATAAAGGGTTTTTTTTGGCTCGGAAGTGTGGTTTTAACCTGAAGGACGGACGTGTCTACTCAGTGTGGCAGCTCCTGGCATGCGGAGTCTCTTGACCCCAGGTTTGTGAATCCCCCAGCTTTGTGTGTCCTATAACAAAGTTATTGCAGCTGGTGAGGTATTTTCTCTGATTATTGGCATTGTGATGTGTGATTGCGTCTGGGTGCACATTCAGGTCTCCAGCAGTTTTATTCCTCTGATGTATACTGTGTATATATTTTATATCTTCTCCTGTCTCCATGTGTCTGAGTACTTGCATTTAACAGGGCTTATTTATCGCAGTGAACATCCAGTATTATTATCATTATCTGCTTGTATTTTTATCCCATGCATTTAACAGTTGCATTTGCTTTCTTGTAAGTGTGTTACTATTGCTTGAACATAATTATATATATATACATATAGATATACATTTGCATATTGTTTCATTTTACATCTGGGGAAACCTTTCTGTTAGAGTGTTGCACAAATTTAACCTCACACTTTATTCTGGAAATTCTCATTTGATTTGCCTCATTTTATGAGACTGAATCAATTCTTCAGGTGTTTTCTGTTTTTGCAGTGTGGAGTTCTGGACTTTTTGGTTCCGTCCAGAGGTGTCAGGGATAACACCCGAAGACCCCGGAGTTCTACCTGTCTCGGTGCACAAATAAACAGAAACACGGGCTTCTCGATGGTGGCGTCAAAGACCAAAGGTTTATTACTGCAGGGACACAGAAGTCACAGAAACTACACACGGGCAGTATCTAGGAGCCTGTTCGATTTGTACAAAGAGGGTTACTCCTTATATACTAAATATTAGGCTTCGGGCAAATTCTTTGCATGTTAGTACATTCCCAAACCTTTGTGTCCTAAACAATAAATATTTGGCGTTGCACAGGAATCGTCAACAATATCTGATGTCAAAACATTACGAACGAGGGGTACCCACTGTTCCATCATAATCCCATGTCAACTTTTCATTCAAGAGCCGGACCGCCTCATCGTAAATTTCGTTACCTCCCCCTAATAAAGGGCCAGAAGGAAAGGAGCAGAGCCAGGTGCAGGAGATAGAAAAGTAGGATAAGAGATGTTTGTGGGTCGTAAATGGGCAAGGCTACCAGCTTCCGCCGCCTAATCATGATCAGGCCAACGAACACGAGAACCAGTGTAGCAGGACTGGCCTCAGGCAGAGGAGGCAGCTTCTGTCGAGTCATGCAGCCATGGCGTGTTCTGTCTAAAAGTGCACGTGTCACTAGAGAGGTGAATCGCCGGCTAAAGCCTACGTGTCCTTAATCGAAATGAAGTAATCAGAGGTCATTGCGTGTCCATTGACTATGTGAGGGCAAGAAATACAAAATGGCTGCCGTAATCTAAGATGGATGCCATGGGTAGATCGAAAATGTGTTTGTAACAGGAGTACTCTTGCTCGTAGCATAGCGAAAACACCAGGGTACGCTAAATGGATCATTTGCGGTTCACTGATACCAAAAGTATGTATTTACGACAATGTTGAAAACACGGGTTCAAATCGTCACGGAACCTCAGACCCTCCTTTTGCCCTTACATAGGCAATTACTCAGTCTATGTCAGAGTCTAACTTTATGCTCATCAGGTCAGTGACATGTTGCTGTATCATCATCCTTTCTCGCGCCTTTTCTCCAAACGCACGTGGTTTTCTGAAACAGGTTGCAGCACAGAGGCTACACAAAGCGGGACCACACTGGATAATCAGGCAGCACGAGAACAGGAATACCAGGATGACACCAATGACCATCAGAACCTTCCATCCCCACGCTGATAGCAGAGTCCAAAACCACTCCATTAAGGACCAGTTTCCCTTGTCTACGTGTATAGAGTCGGAAATCTTGTGTAGCTTAGAGATCGCCTCATAGACAGTTGGAGCGTTATTGGGAATAAAAACACAGCAGCTCGATTGGATCATTCTGCATACCCCACCTCGATCTGCAAGTATTACATCAAACAGACTTGACCTCGGTGAGGTACGACCCAGACTGGGGTGGAGCTTTTACGCTTGCTTTCTCCCAAACTAAGGCGATACTCTGTAGAGTTCCAACTCAAATATACCCGTAATTCATCTCTAGGGTAAGATGGAGTATTATTGACGTCTCTAATCATGTCAATAATTCCCTGGACTAAAGCTTTGTTGACAGAGTTGTATTTAGTGGAACGTGGTGGACGCGGAGGATAGGTCTCAAGGGCATAGGCAAAAATGGTCTGAAAGGCCTGAAATGATCCATTATAGCTGAAAGGCAAAACTAGATAGGGAATGCCTTTATCCATAGTGTGGGGTATCAAGCCACACACCCAGCAGTCTGTAGTGTTAACTACCAGTTGGTGTTGGTGTAAGAGCTGTGCGAAAGTGTTATTAATGAATTCTGAGCGTCGAGCTTGCTCATGTTCAGGAAACGAGTGAAAAGAGTGCATAGAAGAAACAGTAGAAGTAGCAGGATCAAGGGGAGGTACTATAGTTACTGGCACAAAAATCAAATTCACACCAAAGACGATTCCACCCACCAACGTTATCAAAACAATTAAAAATGTAATAGCACATTGCATCAGAAAGCATTTGCTGTGAAGAATTCTGTAAAGTCTATTTCTGCGTACATAAATTGCATTTTCTCGTTGCAGCTCAGGAAGCTCCATCTTCTACAATCTGCTCGCGACCACTGATGATGTGTACGTAGATGAAAATGCCTCTATCAGCCCTGGGAGTTCCCAGAACTAACAGAAAGATCGACCTTGTGTCTGACCCCCGCAGATTCAACTAGGCACACAGCCACGACCCTACGGCTACCCAGACGGCAAGGCAATTTAAAACAATAAAACAATAGCAAACTTCCTGGCTGAAGGCAAAAGTGTCAAAATTCAAATGTGTAAAATAGGCAGTTTCCTGCTTTATTTGTCCATATTGCGAGACCGTAAGTTGTATCTCAGTTTTGCAGGAGCTGTTTGATCTGGAAACAGTGTATTTTCAGCAGAGGTTGCAATGTTCAGGTTCGCAGATGGCAAAGTTTCTTCTGATGCAGAGGACAAATGTTCAGAAATCAAAGGAGTAGTTTCAGGAGGAGAGCCACAGTTCGATGTGTCAGCTATTAGTTCGGCATCGCTGAAAGGGATAAACCTGGGTGTCCGTTCAAACTCAGAGGCACCAATTCCCGTCTTCACCCAGTTATCGTAAGGAAGTGGCAGGGGCACACGTTTGACATGTGTCGTGTGTATCCAGTTCTTCCTACCAGCCACACGAATAGCAGTTCTTGTTGCCAGCAGCACTTGGTATGGGCCGACGAATCTGGGTTGAAGATTTTTCGTCCTTGCAAAGTTGCGAACGACGACCTGATCTCCAGGTTTCAGCTGATGACCTGGACTCTCCGGTGGCTTTGGCAATGCATCGAAAACCTGTTGGTGAATAAGACTCAATTTAGCAGTCAAGTCGTAAAGGTAATCAATCAACATTGGATATTCCAGAGAACAGAATTCTTTTGGCCTTGGCACTCCCCAAATATTCGCGGGACGACCAAAAACTATTTCATAAGGACTAAGCCCTACTCTAGAATGTACAGTCGCTCTTGTTGATAACAAAGCCAAGGGTAGTGCATCTGGCCAGGACAAACCCGTGGATGCCTGTATTTTAGCAAGTTTCAGCTTGAGGGTGCCATTGTAACCCTCAACTAAACCAGCAGACTGGGGATGGTTCGCACTGTGGAATTTCTGCTTGATCCCTAAACCGGCACACACACTCTGCATAACTTTCCCTACGAACTCACTTCCGTTATCTGACCATACAATCCGTGGCATACCATACCTAGGGAAGTACTCTTTGAGGAGAATTTTGGCAGTAGACAAAGCAGTATTGTCCTTCAGTGGATATGCTTCGACCCATCTGGAAAAAGCACAAACTACCACTAGGACGTATTTTAGGTTGTTGCAACGATCCATGTGAATGAAGTCTAACTGAATCACTTCAAAGGGGCAGGAAGGAGGAGCGAAGTGACCAGCAGGTGTGGGGACTCCCTTGCCAGGATTATGCATCAGGCATACCATACAATTTCTCACCACTCTCTCTGCACACTTACTAATTCCATCATTCTTCCAGACTGGAGCCAACATCTTACAAATCCCTTTAGAACTGATGTGCGCTGCTCCATGCGCCATCGTTACTACTGCAAGCACGTACGCATCAGGCAACATCCAACGCTGTTGTTCTGACAAATCAATCCAACACCCACTCGAGTCCAATTTACCCGTACTCTCTTTCCATGCAAGCTTTTCTTCCTCAGTCGCCTCTTTCTGAATCTCTTTCACACTTTCCACTGTGTCCTTGCACATTCCAGACTCAGAAACCCATCTCGCAGACGTTGCAACATACATTCTACTCATCATATTTCTAGCTGTTTGTTTAGCTGTTTCATCAGCAAAAGCATTTCCACGACCAACATCATCCGTGATTGCTTTATGAGCACTGCATTTCACAATCGCAACTTCAGTCGGCAAGGTTAGAGATTCCAACAAGTCGTTAACTAGCTGACCATGTTGAATCTTAGTCCCATGGGACGTAATGAAACCTCTTTCTTTCCATAAACGGCCAAAACTATGGGCCACTCCAAACGCATACTGACTATCTGTGAACACATTCACTCTCTTTCCCTTAGCTAAAACACACGCTCTCGTTAGTGCAACCAATTCCGCAGCTTGGGCAGAATTCTGACTCACTCTCGCAGTCTCCACAATCGTACTCAAAGTCGTTACTGCGTAAGCAGCAGTCACATCACCATTCTCCAATTTAAAGCACGACCCATCAACATACAACGTGCCGTCTGGATCTGACAACGGAGTGTCTTTTAGATCAATTCGTCCTTTTGTCTCCTCCTCGGTTCTAAAACAGCAATCATGGGGTTCAGAATCACTCGACTCCTGATTAGTCGGCAACAATGTTGCTGGATTCAATACATTGCATCTTTTGATCTGAATATGATTTGCTAGCAGTGTCAGCTCATAGCCTGATAATCTAGCACTGGTAAGATGTTGCGTCTTGGTTCGGTTCATGAGTGCATCTACGGCATGAGGAACCATAACCACTAGCATGTTGTTCATCACCAATACCAGCAGACTGTCGAATGGAAGCTGCAGCTGCCGCTGTAGCTCTCAAACAACTAGGTAATGCTCTAGCTACCGGGTCTAATGTTGATGAAAAATACGCACAAGGGCGTTGTTTATCACCAAATTTCTGTGTCAGAACACTCAACGCACAACCTTCTCTCTCGTGAACATAGAGCGTGAATGGTTTACTGTAATCGGGTGTACCCAACACAGGAGCTGAACATAGTGCATTTCGTAATTCAGAAAAACTTTCCTGACATTCAGCAGACCATGGCACCGGACTCGGAACATTTTTCCCAGTCAAAGCTACTAATGGTTTTGCTAAAAGAGAAAAATTTGGGATCCACTGCCTACAATATGAGGTAATACCTAAAAAGGCACGTACTTCTCTCTGTGTGCGGGGAACATTCATCTGCGTAAATGCTTTTATTCTCTCTGGGGTCAACTTCCTTCCCTCCTTTGACAAGAGAAGACCTAGGTAGGTCACTTCTTGGCAGCAGTATTGCATTTTCGAAGGTGACACCTTATGATTTAAACTAGACAAATGATGCAATAAGGAAATTGTAGCTGCTTTGCAAGTTTCCTTGTCATCGGCAGCCACCAGAAGATCGTCGACATATTGCACTAGGGCAGAACCAGGAGGAAGTACAAAGGAATCTAGCTGACTCTTTAATGCCTGACTGTAAATGGACGGACTCTCACAATAACCTTGTGGAGCACGTTTAAACCTGAAGCTTCGACCTCCTAGAGAGAAGCCGAAAATATCTCTGCTTTCTTCGGCTATCGGAATGCTGAAAAAGGCATTCTTCAAGTCGATAACTGAAAACCATGTGGCTGTAGCAGGAATCAACGTTAACAATGCAGTAATGTCTGGAACCACAGGAAACTGTGGAATCACAATTTTATTAACCTCTCTAAGATCGATAACAAACCTATACACTGGAGGCTTTGAAGGATCAGTACGTTTCAGAATTGGCAATACGGGACTGTTACAGACATTTCCTCCAGTCTCTTCAACCACGCCTTTCTTAATCAAATCTTGCACAATCAACAAAAGTGCACGCTCACCTTCACTAGAAATCTTGTATTGAGGAATTCGTGGAAATTTAACATTCGCTTTCAAAGTGACTACATAGGGTGGTATTTCCAAAAGACCTACATCGTTAGGACCAGTCGCCCAAAGAGTATCAGGGAGTGAACGCAGCTCTGGCGGGAGTGCATCCATTGACAAATACATCGGAGAGGTGATTCTTTTACCCAATGTAAGCTGTACTCCTGACGGAGAACAGTACAATGTCGCATATAGGCGTTTTAACAAGTCTAAACCAAGCAGATTTTCATTACAACCTGTCATCAAAATCAAGGGTGCTTTCAATTGACAGGGTGCAACAGAAATAGACAAAGGACCAGATACGGGGTTGTAAACAGGGGCGCCTGAAAAACCTACTGAAACATTTGTTAAGCCGGACAAAGGTGCGCCAGGGAGTTTCGCATGAATGATAGAACTTTTTGCTGCACCAGTATCCAACAGAAACGGTTCGACTACACCTGATGTTGCTACTGCGACATAAGGCCCACTCTGATCCACTGGAACTGATACTACTCCCTCTCTCTGTCCATGGCTGTCCTAGTACTCAGTTTGCTGAAATCCCTCATCAACTTCACAATAGTCTTCAACATGATATTGTTGAGATCTATTTTGTTGGGCAGACTGTCCATTCCGCTGATCAAAATGATTAGAAGGGCGATCATTCGTTTGTGGAGGCATAGAACCTCGTCCTCGACCTCTAGAATTTTGCATAGGACCACCACGACCTCTCTGAGCTGCTGCAGCATTATTCTGCGCTAAGACTGGACAATCATTCTTATAATGACCTTCTTTCTTACAGTACGCACACTGGTTCCACTGGTACTGTGGCCTCGGCGAACTATAATCTGTCCTTTGATATGACCCTTGCTGTGTATTAGTCTGATTCGTGCGAGGCGGATATGCTTGCTGCAAAAGAACTTTAGTTTTTAAATCTTTCGTCTTCTTTTCTGACTTTTCCTTCTCTTCTTTATCCCTATTTTCATAATACTGTGCAGTTGCAAGTATTTGCGCAGTTGTGGAGACAGCCCACGCACTTTCAGAATCTTTCAATTTATTACTAATCTCTGGCAATAGATTGTGTACAAATTTATCGACAAACAGTCTCTGTCCTCCTTCTGTGCTCATATCCTGACCACTGTGATCTACAAAAGTCTCTTCGAACCTTGTGAAAAAGTTGGAGACACTTTCGTCTTTCTTCTGCCTGCATGCGGACAACTTGTCCCAATTAACGCGCAATGCTGGCATCAGAGTCTTCATTAAATCGATTATTCTGCCGGGCAAATCAGCAATTAGAGGTTCGGGTTTGGAACCACCTATTTGTTGACCATCTGCCGCTATTATAGCTGCCCAATCACCACCTAGGGCAACTGGATGATTTTCTTTACGAATTTTAGCCCAAATTGGTTGCGGAACTACATTCCCAAATAACATGTCAATGTCCGCTAAATTGATCACGCAAGCTTCAACTGTCTGCGCTAGCTCTTTGTAGTATCCAGCTGGATTTTTACGCGGATCTGGCAAGGCCTGTTTCACTGCTAACACTTCGGCTCGCTTCCACGGAATGTGTATCCACACTCTCTGGAATTGGGCCGGAGCGGCTGCAATACCACGGTTCACATCAGCTGGCACAGCTTCGCGCCAAATTGGGGGAACCTCCCTCATTGGATATTGGCGATTCTGCTTCGTACTACGTTTCTCTAACTCTCTCGGTGAACGAAGGGATGGATCATTCCTATAGCTTAAAATTAGCTCCATCGCTTCCTTCATATCCTGGCCAACTATCATACCTGCAGCAAACTCTTTCTGAATATTAATTAATTCTTCTAGATTTGGTTCAGACTCATCCTCCTCTAATTCCTCACGCAAAAGGGAGCACATCTCGTCGAACACATATCGTTGTGTTGGTTCTTTCCACTGCATGAATGTATCTAGTACATCTCTAGTACTGTATCTCCTAGTCTTCGAAATCCATCTGAGAGCCGTGGAATCTAATATTCCTCGTTCCTCAGTACTTGGAAGCTGACTATGTCTCTGTACAGAGTCAGAGGTAGGAGTCTTAATTAAGGTTTTATAGAAGGGAGACAGAATATTAGAGACAGAGTCAGTGATTCTCCGACGAACAGAAAGTGGAGTCATAATACTAGCAGAGGCAGAAAATACAGTAGCAGTTGGAATAGATAGAACAGGTACAGTAGGAGTATCAGGCAAAGTAGCTTGTGAAACAGTAGGCGTAAGCGAAACAGGTATAGGTAAAGTAGTCGGCAACCCTGGAAGAGGGGGTGCCGAAGGAACATTCACATTGACCACAGGAGGTACAGGAGCTTGATTCAGAGGAGCAGGAGCAGGAACACCAGGTTGTCCAGCAACCGGCAATTGGACATTCGGAAAAGGTGGAGCCGTAGCACCCTGTGCATACGGTGGGGGTGACCTCAACAAGTAAGACAACAGAGGATCATTTTCAGGGTCCTCTACTATCTTAGCTGTATTCGATGGCAAGGCAGGGTAGCACTTGTCTATCGCCAAATTACGCTCTCTAACAGCCACCTCTATTGCCTTCTCAGACTCGTTGACTTGCAGCTGCTTAGCAGCCTGTTCTAAAGTCAACTCTTGCTCTTTCTGTTCTTTCTTCAGCTTTTTAATTTCTCTCTGTTTAGATTCTTTTCGCCAGTAACGGAAAGAATCAAACATTGCCGGCCGGGCTTTCTTCTTAAACAATTTCACTTCTAAATTATCAAGGATTTCGGGTTCAAAACTACCATGCAGTGGCCAACTAAGGACACCGTCTTTCTCGGTATATCGGATCCATACCTCATTATAAGATATTGGACCCACACCAAACTTACAATAAAGATCATATAGGGGAGTTCCGATCGGAGGAACCAGACATGAGTCCTCCAACCGGGAATCACTGTTGCAACCAAAACACAACATACAATTTTTCCGACTTACCATTTTGTAATCCG
This sequence comes from Lissotriton vulgaris, assembly GCF_964263255.1. Classification (NCBI taxonomy): domain Eukaryota; kingdom Metazoa; phylum Chordata; class Amphibia; order Caudata; family Salamandridae; genus Lissotriton; species Lissotriton vulgaris. The sequence continues at coordinate 1,208,493,489 of NC_141685.1, forward strand.
GAACACAGAACGAACAAAAACACAAACAGAAATGTGCACTCGAACCAAGAACTTAGGCCTACCAAAACGAACGAATGTATCGATACCCAAACTAAACCAATAGATTATCGTAACCAGAACAACCCGTGATAATCTTACGAAACCAAACCAAACCAAGAACCAAAAAGGATTATCCAAACAGGAGTAACCCCTACGAAGTAACCAACTAGCAACCACTTAATACTTAACTGAGGCACTGAAGACGTCACCAAGGAGAAACCCGTCTACGTCTCGCCGTACTAAGGACTGCACCTCGGGTCTAAGACAGGGCGACGGTCAAGGCAACGGACCACTGCAGCCCTCGTGGAAGAGAACGTCGGGCCACTTTTGCGATATACCGGGATCGATGAAGTGGGGCGCCTCCCTCAGGAATCTTCACACGAAGCTTCTCGAACTCTTCAGGCTTTTGGACCGGTACCGAATGACGTCGCCCCACGTGGGGCGCCAATTGGAGTTCTGGACTTTTTGGTACCGTCCAGAGGTGTCAGGGATAACACCCGAAGACCCCGGAGTTCTACCTGTCTCGGTGCACAAATAAACAGAAACACGGGCTTCTCGATGGTGGCGTCAAAGACCAAAGGTTTATTACTGCAGGGACACAGAAGTCACAGAAACTACACACGGGCAGTATCTAGGAGCCTGTTCGATTTGTACAAAGAGGGTTACTCCTTATATACTAAATATTAGGCTTCGGGCAAATTCTTTGCATGTTAGTACATTCCCAAACCTTTGTGTCCTAAGCAATAAATATTTGGCGTTGCACAGGAATCGTCAACAATATCTGATGTCAAAACATTACGAACGAGGGGTTCCCACTGTTCCATCATAATCCCATGTCAACTTTTCATTCAAGAGCCGGACCGCCTCATCGTAAATTTCGTTACCTCCCCCTAATAAAGGGCCAGAAGGAAAGGAGCAGAGCCAGGTGCAGGAGATAGAAAAGTAGGATAAGAGATGTTTGTGGGTCGTAAATGGGCAAGGCTACCAGCTTCCGCCGCCTAATCATGATCAGGCCAACGAACACGAGAACCAGTATAGCAGGACTGGCCTCAGGCAGAGGAGGCAGCTTCTGTCGAGTCATGCAGCCATGGCGTGTTCTGTCTAAAGGTGCACGTGTCACTAGAGAGGTGAATCGCCGGCTAAAGCCTACGTGTCCTTAATCGAAATGAAGTAATCAGAGGTCATTGCGTGTCCATTGACTATGTGAGGGCAAGAAATACAAAATGGCTGCCGTAATCTAAGATGGATGCCATGGGTAGATCGAAAATGTGTTTGTAACAGGAGTACTCTTGCTCGTAGCATAGCGAAAACACCAGGGTACGCTAAATGGATCATTTGCGGTTCACTGATACCAAAAGTATGTATTTACGACAATGTTGAAAACACGGGTTCAAATCGTCACGGAACCTCAAGTGTGTGTACCTCTGTGTGGGAGGTCTGTATTTTTTAATTTGAAGTGTGAAGCACGACAGGGATAGAGGAGTGGGTGTGGTTATGATGCCAGTTTTAGCATAACTTATATCAAAGGGGTGTCCTTGGACAGTGATGAGCTGTGTTACAGCAAAAGCATTGAAGACCAATAGGAGTTTTTTTCAAGGGTTAAAGTGATTTCGTTTTTTATTATGACAAATTTCTATTGCTTTGCCATAGAACAAGGAAGATATCAACAGATCCATCCCCCTCCTTAAGCAAAACACTGACAATTCTCCTTTCCCCCAACTCCTCTTCTCACCCTCTCTACCCAAAAAAGGCCCCTTCACCCCTTTTTTTCATTAAACAAGGTCTTTGAGGGTATCCAGGTCCTTTGAGACATGGACCACCTCCTGGACCAAATTTTGGTGACCAAGCTTGAGGAGTGTCATCGGTATAACATAAAAGTAAGGAGCATTGTTATTAATGATTTATATACCCTCAGACCTTTTCCCTTGCCCCCATTTTTTTATAGTGACTTGACCTTTATGTTTATGTTTATGTTTATGTTTATGCAATTTATAGAGCGAACAACTACCCAAAGGTGTCTCGGCGCTAAGGACTAGGCAAGATAGGTAAGAGAGAAAGTTCAAGAGTTACTGATTGAAAAGCCATGTCTTTATCTGCTTCCTGAAGGTGAGCAATGTTGGTCTAGTTTTAATGTGAAGGGGGAGCTTGCTCCAGAGTTTGGATGTAGCACAGAGATTAGATATGTCGCCCCAAGAGACTTTCTTCGTGCGTGGAAAGATCAGGAGATTGGCAGTGGAGGATTGTAATTGTCTGGGAGGATTGAAGGGACGAAGTGATTGTTTAAGGAAGTCAGGTCTGGGGGAGTGAATGGCCTTATAAGCGATCCATAGTGCCTTAAACGTGGTTCTATTTCTATTTGGTAGCCAGTGGAGTTGTTGTATTACTTTGGAGATGGGACTGAATTTGGGAGTGCCTGTAAGTAGCCTGGCTGCTGCATTCTGCATCACTGTAATTTGTGAGAACTCTTTCTTGTGCATTAACAAATAAACTGTTGCAGTAATCCACTTTGGACATAAGGAGAGTACTACTCAGGGTTTTTGTGGCTGATGACGGGAGATATGGGAGAAGTTTTTAAATTATTTTTATAGTGTGGAAGGCTGAGGGAACTGGCATGATGCATAAAGTTTGGTGTCAAAGATGACCCCGAGGTTTCTGACCTTTGAGACTGGGACAGGGGGAGTCCCTAAGTCTGCTGGACACCATTGGGGGGACCATGCCGGTGTAAGGTTGCCAAAGATCATCACCTCGGTCTTGCTGGAATTCAGTCTAAGGGAGTTGTTTGTCATCCAGGAGCTAATGGCAATCATTCCTGTCTGAAAGTTGGCAGCAACACTAGCGCCATTGTTGTGTATTGCTAAAACTAATTGGGTGTCGTCAGCTTTAAAAAGAGCAGTGATGTTTGGCAGACTATGCAAATAATTAATGTAGGGAAGCATGGTTTGCTGAAATTGCAAGTATTTACAGACCTATGTTCTTAAAAGCCCCAATTCTTTTTCGAGTTCCTTGAAGGGTTTAAGAGTAGTTTGTGTTTACCCCTTCCAATGAGAAGATACCCAGACTATTCCACCAAAACGTGGGGTCTCATTGATCAGCTGACCCTATCCAGTGATCTGTTTTAATGTGTTTTTCCATATCTTAATGACTGTCTTAGTCGCAGGCTGGTAACTTGGGGAGGGGTACCCCTGTACATGAAGTGCAGTGGGGAGACCTCTCAGAATTCCAATAGTTCTGTTTCATTATCTGAGGCTCTTCCACTGCCATATAGCTACTCATTAATCACAAGTAGGTGCACTGCTCTCCAATAAGAAAGGAATTCCGCTATTGCCAATCCACTGTCTCAGACTCATTTGTAGCATATTTGCCAAGATACATGTTTTGTTCTTGCAAAAGCACAAAAAAGAGTGTGCATATACGTTTATTTGAAAAATTAGGTTGGAATGTCAATTGGTCTGTTTTGCAAAATCTATACTACTATTATAAAGAGAAAACTTGCACCTTTTGGCAATGTAATCTCAGGAACCACAGCGCCAATCTACACACCCAAGACATCTTAGAAAACCTCAGGGCAAGCAGAAGGACATAGGCTACATAAATATAAAAATAAAACGTTGTTTAAAATATTAATACATTTTAAAAAGTAGTCCCTTGCAACTAGCGCCGGCCACGACGTCTGCGTGAGGGGAGGAGCGGCGTTCACCAGAACCAGGAAGAGCAGACGACATGAGCGACGTCTGCGTGAGGGGAGGAGCGGCGTTCACCAGAACCAGGAAGAGCGGAGGACAACAGCGCCGGTAGGAGCTGCGGAGCGGCGAGAACCGGAGGAACAATGGCAGCGCGGGGAGGAGCGGCGGGAAGCGGAGGAGCAGTGAGAGGTATGTGGCATGAGATGTTGCTGGGACAGGAGGCGGTAGGAAGTCGGCGGGTGCACCGCGCGGGCTGCATTGGATGTTGCTGGAGTCCGGGCGGGAGGCGGGGCGGCCGGGGGGGGGGGGGCGGTCAGGAGTCGGCGGGTGCACCGCTGAACATGCTGCCCCAGCCACCTTCTGCCCTGGGGTAAAAATGCAGCCCCCAGCCCTCTTCTGCCCCAGACAACGCTGGGGCGGGCTGCTAGTATATGATATTTTGGGAAACATCACTATTTTAATGAATTCAACTCTACCCACTAGGTAGCAGGGGAGTAGAGTCCAATACTTAAGATCACACTTTAAGTTGACTACCATTGGAGTTATATCCGTAACTCATACCACTGACACTACTGGGAATATCTGCATACCAATATATTTGAGGAATAAGCTGTAGGAAACTTCGATGTGAGAATGAGCTGTCCATTGCTCTGGGTCTTTTTGCATATGTAACAGGAGTGCTTATGATCTATCACAATTGACCCAGGGTTTGGAGTATTATCCAAACTCATTATTAGTTTGAAGAGTTGAGTTGGTTTCTTGAGCAATGTTTTAACTGCTGAAAGGTGGAACACTTCATGATCACAACATTCATATTGCTACTGGAATGTGGAGGATGGCAACATCTTGTCCTCCACATTCTGAGTGAAATTACTTCTGTTTCATCCTAATGGTGCTTGCACCTAAATGATTTTCTATGTGAAAATAAATATTTCAGGATTTGAGATAAGAGTGCCTGTGTCTTGAAATGTTTCTTTTTTTCACCCATGACAATCAATGTGCTGATGTCACCATGTGAAATTGAAATAATTCAGTACCATTTGGTGGAGACTGCTTTCAGTTTGATCAGTGCTTGGGGGAATACCTCTGCTCCTGAGCACTGATTAGCACTGGAGGGGTACTGCTGTTCAGGGGACAATGTCCCCTTTCAACTATTAACAATACCTCTCCAAAATGGACCCCTCCGTGGCAATCTCCCACTGAGAGCGATCCCCAAGCAGAGATCTATCCACTGGTCATCAGGATTTTTATTAGAGGTGTGAGTGGTCCCCTTAGCAATGGGTAAGGTATATCCCTGAAAATAACTTAGCAGTCTTTCTTGCCCCCGTGGGGGGTATTCAATGGTTTACACCCAATCTGCCGCTCCAAAGATGCCAAGGATGCTCCTACCCCATATATGGCAATTAGTATTCTGCCCACCTCAGTTGCAGATTGTGAGCATTTCAATCCAAATCTGCCCTCTCGGGTTGAAGCAGAGCACCCAATAGATACCAGGAAAAATAGATCAAAAAGGGGTGTTGGTGTTGCACCCAGACATTGGCCCTGCCCACACCCCTTAATGGACACAGCAGTCTTTCTTCCCACTCAGGGGCATATGGGTAGTGATTATCTGCAATCAGTTCCCTGGAGGTGGTATAAAGCCCACTAGATTCCAGGGAAAAACAGATAAAAAAGGAGTGGGGCAAAGCATTGGGCTATGTTTCCACCCCATAACAGTTGTAGCAGTCTTTCTGTCCCCCTCCCTGAAGGGAGAGTTAAAGCTCACTGGATGCCAGAGATTTTTTTGTTAAGAAGAAATAGAAAGAATCAGCATAGAGCTGTGACCCCTGCACCATGACAGCCAAGCAGCCGTTCCGGACCACTGGAGGACAGGTTGCAGTGTTCTCCCTAAACTGACCTGGGGAGGAGAACACTAGACACAAAGGACATTTGATTAAAAAAATAATGGGTTGGGTCGACCTTTCCCTAACTACCACTGGATTTATGACTTTTAACACCTTAAATGGTCCGATAAATCGGGGTTGAAACTTCCTGTTGCCTTTTAATTTCAAATGTTTAGTGGACAACCACACCTCATCATTCACCTCATAATTTGACCCTGCTCTTCTTTTTTTATCTGCTTGTCTTTTGTATGACTCTTTAGCCTTGGTTAGGTTCTTCTGGGCCTTATAATATGCAACTCTTAAATTGGTTATGACTTCGGTGATTGCTGGCACTGTTTTATCCATTTTGCCCAAAACTAGTCTCGGGTGTCTTCCTGAATTTAGATAGAACGGAGAATACCCAGTGGAATCATGCACAGCATTGTTATAGGCAAATTCTGCCGACCACAACAACTCGGACCAATTACCCTCCTGTTCCAACAGAAAGAGCCAAAGATACTGTTCTAGCTCCTGGTTGACTCTCTCCGTTTGACCATCTGTTTCTGGGTGTTAACTGGTCGAGTATCGTGTGTCGATTCCAAGACTATGCATGAATTTTCTCCAAAATTTGGATATGAATTGCGTACCCTTATCTGATATAAGGATTTGTGGAATCCCATGGGCCCGTACTATATTTTGATTGAACAGTTGAACTAACTGAGGAGCAGTGGGAACAGCCTTTAGGGGAATGAAGTGTCCCATCTTTGAAAAGGAATCAACGAGCACCAAAATGACTGTGTGCCCCAAACTAGGTGGAAGATCTACAATTAAATCTAATGACACAGTATGCCACGGGCCTGGAGCATTAGGCAAAGGCTGTAATAACCCATGAGGAGCACTTCGATTAGATTTCCCTTTAATACACACTTCACAGGTTGCAACATACTGTCCCACCTGAGCTGCCATGCCTGGCCACCAAAAATGTAATTTTATTAGTTCCAGAGTCTTTTTGACCCCCTTATGACCAGCAAGACGATCATCATGAAAGCTTTTCAAGACCTTTTCCTGCATTTCTTTGGACGGTAGGTAGAGCTTGCCATCATAAAAGGGGAGGCCATTAATCAAGGCTTTCTTGTCGTCGGACATAGACCAATTGGTGAGTTCCGTGGAGTGATTCTTCAAAATTTCTTCTGTAATTTCTTCCAGCTGGATAACTCCTATTACTTTTTCCAAAGGAATGATTAACTCTGGACGTGGTGTTTTAGTTTCTTCAGGAGAATTCAATCTTGACAAGGCGTCAGCCTTGCCACTTTGAGATCCCGGTTTGTAGGTGATTACGAAGTCGAACTCCGAGAAATACAGTGACCATCTCAGTTGTCGTGGCGTGAGGGTTTTAGCGGACTTCAAAAACTGTAAATTGCGGTGATCTGTGAATACAGTAACACAATGTTTGGCCCCCAACAGATAATGACGCCAATCCTGGAAAGCTTCTTTCACCGCTAACAACTCCTTGTCGGCTATGGAATAATTGCATTCTGGCTCCGACAAATTTCTTGATCGGTAGGCTACCGGGTGGAGTTGCCCAGTTAATTTATCTCTCTGAGATAATATGCCTCCTGTGGCGAAGTCTGACGCATCGGTTTCTACATAAAATGGTTGTTCAGAGTCGGGGTGTTTCAAAATTGGAGCCGTAACAAAAGCCTTCTTTAAGGTCTGAAACGATTTTTCTGCCTCTTCCGACCACTCAAACTTCCTTCCCTTCTTTAATAGTCGAGTGATAGGTGAAACCTTATCTGAAAAATTGGGTATAAACCTGCGATAAAAATTAGCGAACCCAATAAAACTTTGTATTTCCTTCACACTTCTTGGAGAAGACCATTCTTGTATGACCTGAACTTTAGAGTCATCCATTTCCACGCCGTCGGCTGACAACACAAAGCCCAGGAATTCCACGCGATCAGCATGAAAAGAGCACTTTTCTAGCTTAATGTAGAGATGGTTCTCAAGCAACTTCTGTAACACCGCACGTACGTGCTGCACATGCTCCTGGACATTGTTTGAAAAAATCAAAATGTCGTCGATGTAGACGACCGCAACTCGATCCAAGAATTCCCGCAGGACATCATTAACAAAGTGCTGGAACGCTGCTGGAGCGTTGCTCAATCCGTAGGGCATCACTTGATACTCGAACAGGCCGTATTTGGTCCGGAAGGCCGTCTTCCACTCGTCGCCTTCGGCCACTCTTACCAAATGATACGTGCCCCTAAGATCAAGTTTGGTGTATATTTTGGCCCCCTTAACTTGAACCAACAGCTGAGTAATTAGGGGAAGGGGGTACCTGTTTTTTATGCTAACTTGATTTAGCGCTCTGTAATCAATGCAGGTTCGAAGACTGCCATCCTTTTTAGGACGGAAAAAACAGAGCTGATGACACAGGGGACTGGGACGGCCGGATAAATCCAATCTTCAAATATTCGTCCAAGTATTCTTTCAGGTATACATTCTCGGCTTCTGTTAACGCATAAAAGCGACTACACGGTAACACAGCCCCGGGTTCTAGTTCAATTTTACAATCGTATTCTCTATGAGGTGGAAGTCTCTGCATTTTTCTTATCAAACACACTAGCAAGATCACTATATTCCTGGGGAATTTCCTGAGTTATAGTGGCACAAATCCTGTTGCCTAGTTGAGCGAGCTGAGAAGCCGGTGACTCTTCACTTTTAGGCTTAATTCTCGAAAAGCAATTCTTCAAGCAATGTTCGGAAGTCATTTTCACAGTTCTTCGTTCCCAATCTATTGAAGGGTTGTGTTCCGACAACCATGGTAATCCTAAAATGAGTTGGAATTGTGGGGCGTCTATAAGGTTGAATCTTATGAATTCACGGTGGCCCTGCAGCCCAACCAATTCCAAAGTTTCTGTTTCGTTGATGATGGGACCGGAGGTGAGATTAGTACCATCTACAGCTTTTACTACTTCTGGATGCCTCTTTTTGATGGTTCTGACTCCAATTTCCTGAGCATAACGCAAATCACAAAAGTTCCCTGTGGCCCCAGAGTCGATCATGACCGAGACTCCCTGGATTTCTTGGAGTCCGAATTTCACCGTGAATGAGACTGTAAGATGTGGGGCCGTCGACTGTAAGATGTTAATCAATTGTTGAGGTTCTTGAGTTGACTCATTGCAACATCCCACCAGGGCAACTCCTTCTACTGATGGGATCTGTCTTTTACCCCTTGACTTGTCTTTGGCCTTTTCGGGCATTCTTTCACAAAATGCCCCGAAGTACCACAATACAAACACAGCTGATTAGTACGCCGCTTCTCCTTCTCTTCTCTAGACAAGGGCCCCCTGATGGAACCAATTTGCATAGGTTCTTCGCTCGCGTTGACTTCAGTCTTGTTGCCCTCCGACTTGATCCGGTCTAAACGAGGAACGTAGGGTTTAAAATCCTTCTTTTTCTCGGATCTCCTTTCGAATTGACGGTGGTCAAGTTGGAGGACTAAATCAATTAATTCTGATATGTCTTGTGGCCGCTTCGGTATCTGAGCCAAAGCGTCTTTCAACTCGTCCTTGAGCCTTCGATAAAAAATTGCTGAGCGCTTTTCTTCTGGCCAATCCGTTTCCACAATTAATTTGTTGAACTGCGTTCTATAGCTTGGTTTGCAGTTCTTCTGTCAAAGATTCTCAAAAACTCTTTTTTGAAAAGATCAAAATTGTACAGGGCTGGGTCATTGCGGGAGACCAAATGCATGGACCAGGCAGCGGCATCACCGCTCAAATACGACAGCATGAAAGCAACCTTAACTTGATCTTCTTTAAACACCACTGCCCGACATAGAAAATGTAATGAGCACTGGGTGAGAAAAATCTGGGCCTTATGTGGATCCCCACTAAATCTCTCTGGGTTTGCCAATGGCACTACAGGGGCTACTGAATGGACTACTTGTGTGGCTACTTACAAAGCTGAACCCATACTAGTAGTAAAATCAAAGTTTATTTAGACAATAGTCTATAAACCATACACAAGACCATGGATCCACTTAGCAATAGAAATTTTACATCATAGTTCATTTTAACACTCAGTACACATTTAAAACCATAAAAGCACTAAATTGATATTTTCCATTTTTTTAAATCTTAATATCTTAAAATTTCCCAACTTCCTTGGTTGTCTCCTTTACAGCTTCTCTTATTGCTTTCAAAAATTTCCCCAACGCAATTGTGATATCTAAAAACGACATTTCAGTAAGGAGAACAACAGCCTCTGATCGTGTGTTTACCTTATACTTTAAAAATATTGGACGCAAAAACATTTTACGCACTGTTAAAATCCATGTACAGTCCAGTAATATATGTATAATATCATTCTTCACACCTAGGCCACATTCACAAATACCATTAGGTTGGAACAGGGCTACTTTTAATTTACTATCGATCTTCCATGGATTTAAGCCTACCCGAACCTTCATGATTTCGTACCTTAACCATTTACTGGGTAACACATCCAAATAAGGGAACCGGACATCCTTTTCCCATTCATTCCTTACCCAGTTTACTGATTTTTTCAACTTCAGGTACTCCAGATCTTGTGATCTGGAATATTCTTGCCCTCGGTCCCTAAGCATTTTCTTAGTAAAAACTAGGTCCAATAAGGGTTGTTCGAGGGTCAACTTTAATTGCGCAGTTACTAGCTGAAGGGTTTTCCTCACTTCCCGTGCCCAATGTAAACTGCTTGCTTGTATTTCCTTTCTGCACCAAATTGACACCTTCTGATCACCACCGGGCGTCTGGCGGTTCCAAAATCTTAGCAATGACATTTGTGCCTTTACCTCCCATGCCGCCAAGCCTACCTCCAATCTAATAGCTTGCAACATGGATCCGTTAGGTAGGGACAACAGCATTTTAATTATCTTTCCTTCCTCTCGGTCCCAACCCCTTTTACCACTCAGATAGAGCACTTCAGCGCCGTAGAGAACTTGTGGGGGTATCATAGCTTCAAATGCCTTTAGTAACGGTCTGTGAGACATGTCACCATAGTCCTTATTAAATTTTTTCAATCCACAGACCGATGAGGACGCCTTTGAAGTTTGTGCCGCCACATGGGTATTCCACTTTAATGCACTGTCAAACCACAGGCCTAGATATTTGTATTCATTTACTACCTCTCATTTGTCTAAACCTAAAAACCATTTAACATTTTTTACCCTCTTCCCGAAACATAGGATCTTTGTTTTCTCCATATTCACCGATAGAAACTTTTTGTCACAATATATTTTAAAAGCATTTAATTTCCTTTGGAGGCCCATTTCAGTTTGGTCCACGATCACTAGATCATCAGCATATAAAAGGCATGCAACTTTATTATTATTCATGCGCGGGCTAGCACTCTTTTCAACTTCCAAAACCACGGGAAGGTCTGATAGGAAGATTGAAAAGAGCAAGGGTGCCAAAACGCACCCTTGTCTCAAGCCATTCTTTACAGGGATTTTCTGCGTTAATGAGCCCTTTGAATCTCTAATGACCTGGGCCCAGTTGCCACTATGTAATTCTTTTAGAATATTTAATATGCCCTCCGGCAATGCATAATTTTCTAGCACTTCCCAAAGGCTGCTTCTATCTACTGAGTCAAAGGCAGCTCGGAAATCGACAAAACAGCAGCATAATTTGCCATTTTGTTCAATCGATTTCCTAGATAAGGCCCACAGGGCAAAACAATGATCAATCGTAGAGTGGCCTTCTTTAAACCCACCCTGTTCCACTGGTACGATTGACTGAAGATCCGCCCACTCTTTTAACTTACCGAGTATCATCTTAGCAAAAATCTTTTCTCCTATATCTAATAGGTTAATTAGCCTGTAGTTTTTAGGGGCATGTACATCTCCTTTTTTATGCAGAGGCCTTATTATTGCACCCTTCCAGTTTGCAGGTATTAGCCCTTGCTCTAGTATTAAAGTAAACATTTTTTAGAAGAATTCCGCCCACCAAGGCTGGTTTGAATTTAATATCAGGGCCGGCATATCATCCGGGCCTGCCGCTCTAGTTAAATTTAAAGTCCTAATTATCCTAAGGATGTTTATTACTGAGCAATCATGTTTGAGATCCCCTACTAGATCTCTCCACTGCTTTGGTACCAAATTATCCGACAACCTCCCCGGGGCATACCATTTCTGAATATACTCAGCCCATACATCTTCCTCTACTACACAGGTCATTGGTGCAATCAAGGGTTCCCTGGCTGGCTGTATTAGCTTCCAGAATTGCCGTAGGTTCTTATTTTCAATGGATTCCAATAATTTGCCCCAGCAAGATTCTTTATGAATCCTTTTTACATTGCGGATTAACATATTATATTCTCTCTTTATTTTTATTAAGTTTTCCGCCTTTGCTCGTGTAAATTTTTTGCGTAGGCTACGCTCTTCTCTCCTAACTTCTCTTTTTTTCATTAAACAATCCTGATTAAACCATGTTCCTTTCTTACTTTGAGTATTTCCTTTCTTATTCTGTTCTTTTGCAGTGGGCCTTAGTTCTATACTTATACTTTCTACTACTTGTTTTATTTTTTCCACAAACCAGAATAGGTCTTGGCCCTTCAAACAACCTAGCTGAATCTTATGTTGCAGGCTTGCTAACTTCTCTATAGATTTTTCAGATAACCTAGTGGTCATCCGCTTCGGGTACTCTGTCTCTTGCCAGATAACTCTGTCGCAAACCATATATTGTGCTATTCCCAATTCTAACTTAAATTGTGATCACTACATTCCATGAGGTTAATGCTAAAATCTTTTACTAACTCGAAATTCCATGCCGGCAAAAACACATAGTCTATTGGGCAATTATGTGTCCCATATTTAAAAGTTTTCTTTGCCAGGCGGTCATGGACTATCCTTCCATTTAAACAAAAGAAACTTTTATTTGATAAATAGTTGCCCAATTCCACCGCATCTGTAAAGGTTTTTGTTTCCATAAACTCTGCATTTTTATATCATATGCATCTAGAATTTCTGAGTACAATTGATCCGACAATTTTGGATTTAGTTTATGGTTAAAATCTCCCGTTAACACAATCAGGTCATTTCCATACATATCACAAAGTGCATTCATATCATTCTTAAAATGTAACAATTCGACCCCATATTCCTTTGTTGAATTCCATTGCATATACACACTTAGGATCAGTATAAATTTATATTTCTTATCCGCAAGTGTGGTTTGGATTCTGCAGGCTAGAAGCCACTTACACTTTACAGATATCAAAATGGTTTTAGTTGTTAGGGTTGTTGATATCATTGTCAACAAGCCACCTGCGGGGCGCCCGGAGTTTGATTTTACAGCTGCACGGTGGACTTGTCGGAACCCTTCAACTATTTGGGGAACACCACAGAGCCAGGTCTCTTGTATACAAATATTTTCATTCTCTTTTGCAAGTTCTTTCACAGTTTCACGTTTTAAAAGTGTTCCCAATCCATTTATGTTCCAAGAGACCAATTGTATGCTCTGTGGCTGCCCCATTGCCTATTCTACATCACTTAAAGGCCCATTCACTACTGAATCTTCCCTGTAACTATATGAAGGTCCTGCTAAGCTGGAGGTATTACTCCAATTCTTCCATGCCTCCAACATATCTGTATTGTCTATTACTATATTAAAATTTTCTCTCCCTTCCTCTATTTCCTCATCGGGGAGCCTCACCTGCCTCTTGCTTAAGCCCGCATGATACCTTAAGAAAGGTTTCTGCTGGGGCACCTTAAACACTGGCGCGAACTCTTCTTTGGACACTAGGCGAATCCCCTCTTTACGGATTTCTTGCTCTGCGTTTTCTATTGCGGACGTCACCAAGCCTGAATAAAGCTGTACTTTGGTGACCTCCTTGCCCTCCCCAATTGTTTGGAATCCCACCTTTCTTAGATCTCGAGAGCCTATTCCATTTAAACTTGGGCAATGGGCAAAAACCTTGAGTAGGTGTGCTCTATTTAAATACCCACTCTTTTTAGATTTTTTGCCACCCCTTCCCACTACTGAATGGACTACTTGTGTGGCTACTTCCGAAGCTGAACTCATACTAGAATGGATTCCAGGCAATGGGGTAGTACCTGACAACAACTCTTCCATTTTTAATTTAATTTGGTGAGTCTCCTGTTGGGAACGTTTAACCTCCTCTCTTAAAGCTCTATTCTCCTCAACTGAATGAGTTAACTGATTCTGCAACCCCTCCAGAACTCCTGCCAACGCCTTTAAGTCTAACCCCTCGGCCATGTCGACTCAGGTGGATGTTTTAAGGCACTTCAATCTGTCAGGAAGGCCAGATGAATCCACAGGAGTCGACGCTTAGTCCCAACGCCCCTCTGCCTCAGAAGCCACCCGACACTGCAATGTCAAGGTAACCCCTGAAACAGAAGGGAAAGGGGAAGTGGATAAAATAACAAAAGAGAAGAGAGACTTCCCTCGAGTGATGGTGTACACTCGTCGTATTGGTCTTCTGGGTCTTCTGATATCACCTGTAAGGAAACCCTAGTTAAATTTCATGCAATTTGTTTAACATTCATAGTCATATTTTACACTATTAAAATGCTTACCCTTGGACCATAGGCAATTGCTTCTCTCTCACTAATTTTCAACTGAACTCGGATTTCCTATTGACCTACGTGAAACACAGTATCATTAGCTCTTAAGAATTCTCTACGGGAATTGTTTTAACGTGACTCTATGATTTTTCTTGAATAAAGATGTACCTGGCAGAGTTGAGGTGTGCACTGTAACGTAGTCCATAAAAGTAGTGTTCCGTAGTTCAACAACATAAATTTATAGTTCCATGAAGACACAAAATCCCTAGCTATGAGTAAACTATAAGGAAAGAAAAACAGCTTCTGGCGAATAAGTTCAGTCACTTGTTAACTCCTTGAACTGAAGACGCAAGACGCGTCAAAAGCAATTCAAAACAGTCTGGAATGGAGCTTGAAGATTCTTACTTCTTGTCCCTCGTTGCGCATGCGAATGCTGAATACCTTCGGATGAAGAAATTGAAGATTTCTCTGAAAAAACTCGGAACTCCGGAACTTCACTCTGACCTCGTGGGCGATTTCAGTTGAAGTGCGCAGTTCGTTATCAGAATGCGCGCCTCACCTGCAGCATCAGTTGTGAGCGAAGAAACACTAGACCGGCAACCTTGCACTCTGCCGCGTCCCGTTCCTGCCGCCATGTGTGCGCCGCTATTTTGGAGTTTAATCAAACACCGCTTAAGAAAAATTACTGGGATCACATGACGTCTTTTCAAGCGCGAGTGTTTACATCGCGTCTGACCTCCTGACATGATTTTAGGGGTTTTCCCACTACGTTGACTGGTAGCTAGGCAAGTCTTGACAGGCGGGCGGTGCACACAGCACCGCCCGCCACAATGCTGGGGCTGCACACTGTGCATTTGCATGCACAACATGGCAGGTACTGCATGGTGCCTGCCACATCGGTCATGCAAATGGTACCTCCCCACCCTCCCAACTTCCTGGGGGCCCACAACAGGCCCCCAACTGTGAAAACCACATGCCTTTCCGCTCCCATTATAATATGGATGGCGGTGTCTAGCAGTTACCACCACCACATTCAACTCTTTTCCACCTGGTCGAATAGTCGACTGGGCGGAAAAGCGGCGGACTGTCTTTCTGTCCACTGCGGACTCACTATAACAACATTGACGACCGGATTGATCCCTAGTGATTCTCCAACTTTCTACTTTCCTTCTCCTAGAGCTTTTTGAATAACTGGCTTTGTCTCATATATCACTCTAATAACTATAGGAATCCCTCAGACAGGTGCAAGTTTTACAAGGATTGCTTAGAACACTTTCAATATAAGCACAGTTCTTTGTTGGACCACAATTTATTCTGTACTCCTAGTGTCTTCATTTTCACCCAAACCAGATACAATGTTTTATGTCCTGAACAAACTGAGACACATAGTACAAGTATTTCCTGTGCATATACACTTAGGAAGACGAACGCTACACTAAAACAATTATTTTTCCATTTATTGGGGACGGTCTCATTCGCACTTACTCATGATAACTAAGTGTAACTTTTAAATAAAGCTTTGTTCAATCAAAAGTGTCAGTTTTACATGCATGTAAAGTTGCTTCCTTCTATCGGCTGACCGTTTCTCATATCACACTCTTTGAGACTCTGGTTTCTTAAAAAGAAAAAAAGAAAGTTGGTCACCATAGGAGTAAATGGGTTATTACTTGTCGAAAACTAATGTTTTAAGGCGCAACCAACAGAGAGATGCTGCCTATAACTTCCTGAAATGTTTCTTGTATTGTTTTATACATAAAAGTCTCCTTTTTAGAGACACTTAATCTTAAAAATAAACTAGTTGGACAAAAAAGGAGAACACATGAAAGTATTGATCTGATATTCTGGTCTACTCAACAGAGAGAAAGTGGAAAATCAGAACAAGAAAAGGAGAACCTGAGGTCACGTTTTCCATTATACAAGTAAGCATTCATTCAGCCAACACATTTTTGTATTTATTTTTATTTTTGACTTAGGTTGACATGACGTGGTAGTCTAAACACTTTGTTTTGGACATTGTTTTATAGTGATGCCCTTGGTGGCAACTGTCACCGGATGGTGAAGAAATGGATAGAAACAAGGAGATTGAAGCCTGGTTTAAAGTGACTGAGGGAAATGAATTTTGATGAATGGAGTCCAAGTGGACAACGTGTGAATGTGATCATAATTTTTGAAATTACAGCAATTTTTCTTTGTTTTACATTTTCAGCTCTCTATTTGTTCTATGTCCTAAGGAGAACCCATCAAGTGATTTAAGTGGGTTCGAAACACGTTGACTCTTTTATTGTTGACCAAATAGGTGCTCTTGTGGATGAAATACCACTTGTGCTCCTGAAACACCTGTGCTTTGTAATTGCTATATAGATGAAGTCACCATTTGACCTTGGCCTCTGTCACAAACTGAAAAATGATCGATATAGATAATTGTCAGAGGCAATGTGGGCTTATGAAACTGTGGATAAAAAGTATACAGAACCAGAGCAAAAAAGTTTTTCTATATGTTTGTAATGTAATGTGATTTGTTTGTATATTGTTAATATTTTGTGTTATTTAACGATTTATGCTGTTGTGTTCTCAAAGTATGTTTAAAGGTCTATGTCAGAAAATTCAAACAATAATCTTTTTCTAAAAAACAATTTAAAAAGAACATAGGGCTAGATGTACGTAAATCATTTTTACCGATTCTAAAATACCGAATTTTACTGATTCTGTATTTTAGAATCGGTAAATCTGATGTAGGTAAATATTCAGTATTTTTTACTGAATTGGTCATATTCAGTAATTACCGAATCAGTATTTACCGATTCGGTAATTGCCATTCATTCCTATGGGCCTGGAGGCCCATAGGAATGAATGTCAATTACTGAATCGGTATTTACCGATTCAGTAAATACCGAATAATTCAAGGGTGGCAGGGTGTCACTTTGACACCGTGTTGCACCCCTGATTATGGCTTGTGCACCATGTGGCACACATACATGCCCTAAGGGCATGTATGTGTGCCACATGGCACAGGTGTACATGCACAGATTTGCATATACACAGGTATGCGTTATTTACCACCAACTAATAGTTGGTGGTAAATAACGAATCCTTAAAGCCCAGTGCCACCTACATCTCACAATACAGATTCGGTAAATTTACCGAATCGGTAAATTTACCGAATCGGTACAAATTTGCGATTCGGTAAAATTACCGAATCTGTATCTTAAGATGCCCTACATCTCAGTATCTAAGTACCGGTTGGTAACGGCCAAAAATTGGTATTTTTGGCCGTTACCGACCAGTATTTGGATACCTACATCTGGCCCTTAATTACTTAAAGGTGATCAAAATAAAAAGTTTTTTCAGATCAGATTGATTAGGTCTTTTGGTCTTGGGACGAAAGGATGAATGCATGAGTATCAGTATTGGCATTCTTCTTGGTGGTTTCTTGTTAATTGGCCAGGCCTTACTGATTAAGGGCCAAACCTTTTTGTGATTTGCAGTCCTTAGGGCCGAGAGCAGCTCCTTGGGAAGCAAGAGAAAATTTAGATTCATTTGGACATAATTTTGACATATAGGTCGTCAGCGCGATGGTAAATCCCAGTTTCCTCTCACTTGCCTTGGAGAATGCCAAAGTATTCAGGCTCATGGCCAGTAATCAACCAGGGAATTTCTATGAATGATGTGTACTTTTGAAATCTAAAAACTCAAGCAAATACCATGCAAACCGTAAACTTCTTTGTAAAGTCATATGTTTTCCTCACATTTCTATGAGTGAAAGTTCTACAATCCAGGGATTCATAAAATTCCCATGACCTAGCAAACCCACATCTCTCCAAATAAAAGTGGCACCCCACATCTGTGGCTGAGCCTATATGTAAACAGAACAAACTAACCTATGGAGTATGCAGTGATCACAATGATTGTGCATTGACTTCATATGATCACAGTTTTTATCTCTTCCTTTTATGGGTGATAGTGCCAACCATACAAGGAGGGATACCATTTTTATTGGGAGTAGTGTGAAAATGCTGGGTGGTAGGAGTTTTCCAGAACATTCAATCACAGACAAATTAGCTAAATGTGTGATTTTAGTCAAGGCTTAAGGTTTGCAAAGCATTCTTGGTAAGAAAACCATGCAAGTCACACCTCCTGGGCTCCCCTGAAAGTCTAGTGTCAGCAATGTCTGGATTTACAGTTTTTCCCTCAGTGGCTGCAGGGCATGGGCGAACATGCCACTGCCCTCATTGCCAAAAAGGTGCAATATGGGAACCAAAGTTTTGATGTCTCTAGAGCCAAGGTTTTGATGTCTCCATGTTGAGTTTTGGGGCCGTTCCTGTATTGTGCGATAGTCCTAGACACATGTGCAGGGTACTGTTTTTATTGGTAGAGGTGTGGGAATACAGTATAGTAGCACATGTCTTATCAATGTTTGAATTACTTTCCATGTTGGCTTCTAAATGTAAGCCAGTGTAAAGGAAAGGCACGTTTTGCAAAATGACCTTTGACCACATGACAGTATGGGTAACCTCATATTCAGAGCTGTACAAGTAACCACTATCCCTAAGCATAGTATCTTGGGTACATTTAAAAAGTGCTGAAGTTTCCTTCCTACCTTTCATTCATTAGATTTTACCATATGAATTTCTGCATGTTTGATACACAATAAAATAGCATTCTTATCTAGAAACCAGCAAACACTATGGGCCTGATTACGATGTCCATCGGACTTGCGTCTGACTGACTTTGTTGTGGTCTGGAAATGCCCAACCATAGGTTGGTGTTTCTGACCGCAGCATTTGGATGCGACCACCCTATGGGCGGTAAGCAGCATCCATTTTACAATGGTAGCCTGTGCGGCAGGCGAAAAAGGCCCACAGCACAAGCTGCCATTGGAAATGTATTTCTGTAAACACACGGCGCAGGGATGTTTAGGTGTGCACCATAGGTGCCCCTCAGGCACCATAGCGGAGGGCCAGAGTGTACGGGGGCCCTACTAGTGCCCCCCAAAGTCACTTTGTGACAGCCTTTTCATGTCAGAATGGCTGATATGGAAAGGCTGTGAGAAGTGCCATCATATTCCCGAAGGAGGAGCCGAGGCTGGCTCTGCCGCCATTATGGGTTTATGATGCCTTCTGACGCTCTGACAGGCTCCTTAAGTCTCTTGCAACTACAGCAGATGGTCCCTCCCCCTGATGCCTCGGCCTGCTGCCTCGTAAAGAGCTTGGTGACCACAGAGGCACATGTCGGGCAAACCCATGCCGGCGGTTGGCCGGTTGCTGTCCATCCGACATCCTAATGAGCCCCTATATGTCCCTCTGACCACAAGGGTCTGATGAACTTCAAGTATATTACTCTTGTAAATTACAATTGATGCAAACAATTACAGATTAACACATTGTAGCCTATTTCTTCTTTTTAGTGTATTTTTTACAATATATATATTTTTGGAGTGATTCGTTTTGGGGGAAAAACCATGAGTGATCCACTTAAATTACTGCTTGTTGAATTCCAAATGGTGGCTACTTTCCATGTTCACCCATGGGTTCGCACATGTTTCCATCACATACTGCAAGTAGGTTGAAACCACAACAAAAAGGAAAAATTAACCACTTAGAATAATGCTAAAATGATCTTTTTCTGTTGCTCGGGTTCTGTACTTGTGTGTTTGTGGTAAAATGTACAGTGAATTACTATACATTGCGCCATTCGCTGTAAATTTTTACCATGAATTTCGCATAATTACGCAAAGTGGTATAATTTTGTAATTTCAAGAATTTTGTGTAATATGCCTAACGTGAAATTATGCAGATTATGCCAGTGTAAATTTAATTTCGCTCAGGCCTAGTTATCATGATTTTCAGCTACATAAACTTCCACCCTCGCCAACTATGAACCTCAGTACATAGCATTTTCCATTAGTGCTGTTAGTCCAACAATTTTTATTTGATTTTGGATTTGATTTTCACCTTTCCCAAACAACTTGCCTGATCTATTGAGTCCTATATTATTGTGTTCAAATTGTCATAATAACTATTTTGTCTCTTACAAATATTCATGGTTTATTGCCAGCATTTTTTAATAATAGGTCATATTCTATTTTCTATTTTTAGAATAAGTTTATTATTATTTTTGCGAATTGACCCACTCCTGACCTTTCGATCATTCAATTGAATATAGCCTATTTTCATGAAATACACTTTAAGGAAAATATATAACTATTGACTTGCGTTTGTTTTTATAATCTGGACAAATATGCTAACAGTTTGATTTTACAAGCCATGCTATAAGAAATCAAAATGTCCTATGTTCCAAAGGATACCAAAAAAATCTGAATAAGGCAGCACATTAAGGTGATGCTAATTTATCAGAAATACCTCTTCGCATCGCCACAGGAAAGGATCACATGCAATCATAGCTTCAAATTGTGCTCTGGAGACCAAATGACCACAAAGTTTTGCAATGGTTTGGCAGTTTTAATCAACAGAGCCACAAGCTTTGCCTCCGCCGAAAATGAAAACATTTCTCTGTATTTTCAGCTATTGCGATTCATTTACGAAAAATCCATTAAAACGAAGGTATTTTTGCACAGCTACAAATCAAATCAGGACTGGAAAAACTGCTTAAACACATTTTCCCCATACACAGAATGTTCCAGAATACATTATAATTCATGTGCAGTCAGCATTTCTCTAAATTGATATTTTCTTTGGCTTTCGCCCGGCAACACATATAAATGTTGCTGCTTTTTACCTTTTTGTTTAAAAAATAATATGTTATTGATTGCTAAAAGCAAATTACATTACCAGTCATAAAGAGTAGTACTCCTTACAAATACACGCATTACAGCAGCTGAAAGTGGTGTCATTAATCTTCAGAGAAAGAACATAGCGGGAAAGAGTCTTCCTTGGAATGAATGGGAAATGAAGCTGCTACTGTAGTGAAATTAATATAGGGGTGATATTTGATTCAGGTAACTGCAGTCTCGGGTCACTTTATAAGTTAACAGGAGCAGCATGAGCTGTCTCGAGGGATAAAAGATATAATTTTCTTTTGTTAGGTTTAGATGGACTATGTCTGCAACAACGAGAGAATTTGGGCATCTACTTTATACAAAATGTACTTTTGTGTGAATCTTATGGAAGTGCATCTACAAATGTTAATGCTCTGGGAGTTGTGTGACTTTCTTTGTGAGTGAATGTGCTTGATATGGGTAGCTGTATTGAAGTTTGTGGTTTGTAATCTTTGGGTTTGGTCTTTGGTGTTTTTGTTGTGGTTTTTGTTGTGCATGATGAGTGTTTTATGTGTTTTGTATGCAACTTATGTACTTACCTGCGAGTTGGTGGTTTTGCTTGGGTGATGCATGTTTTTGTATTGGTGTATGTGCGCAGGGATATATAACATTGAATGGTGTTTATTTATTGTATGTTGTGTGCTATGTGTGGCACATACCTTAGTCTTTGTGGGTTTGTGTTTCTTCATTACTTTAAACACTGGTATAAAATGAGCTAATTAGTGTGACATGTGGCACTAGATGAACCCTATCAGAAGTGCACGACCCATTATGAATGGGTGATAAATTACTCCTAACACTTCAATTCCATGCCTTCAAGATCCTTATAAAAGTGAAGTAGCCCTTGACCCCGGTCTTGTGCACCGCTCCCACCTGGCTGGTGTGATAGAGCCCTGACAGAGGACTTCTCCTCAGCCTCAGCCTCTAGAGCTGCTTCTTAGCCATCCATTATCAGCCTGCAAATAAATTCAAAACCAGTCCCTTCTGGCAACCAGTCTTCTATCCTTGATTTGCTTTTCCTCAGACCGATGACTTAACCTGTCCTCCAGTGAAAAAAGTAGTTACGGGTATATTCACAATGTGCTAACATGGCTGCTGTGTCACTTTTTTGACACTGCAGCTTTTTTTCCCGCCTTATTTACAAAGTGATGCTAGAGCCCCTTAGCGTCACTTTTCCACTGCTAGCACCGGTTTGTTTAATGTCAGACCAGCTAGCTGTATTTTCCGGTAATTATATGCAAGGTAGGCATTCTATTGAAAAAACATTGCAAAACTGACGCTGCCATATGTACAAGGATTTTCGAAAACAGTGCTACTTTTGAAAAACAGGCAGTTTAGTCCCATCAGCCGCAGTTTTTTACCGCTAAGGAAAAGCTGGTCTTATAAATTACACTAGCACACCGATATAAAAGCAGAACTTACCAAAATTATTTTAGCAAGCTCAACTGCACCATGGATCTATCTACTACTATTGCAGCTTGGATCTCCAAGGAGACCTCCACCCCCACAGAGGCAGCACAGGAGAAGGGAGAGGACATACCACCAGAGGATAACCCTCATTGACCTCAGGGAAGAGGTTATTGCCCATTACAGGCTGGGGAGAGAGTCCATTGTTCGCCTCCTGCACCATATTGCACCAAGACTCCAGCCAACATTGCAACACTGTACCAAACATCTCTCTGCAGGCCAAGCTACTGGCTGCCCTACACATGCTGGCATCTGGAACTTTCCAAACCACCACAGTCACAGCAGGAGGAATATTCCAGGCATTCTTCTCTAGGTTCTTCCCCACAGTCCTGGATGCCATCATAAGCCTCATACCCCAGAATCTTTGCTTTCCCAACACAGCACAGCAACAACAGGAGAACAAGCAAGGCTTTTATGCCATTGCAAGATTTCCCACATGTGTTGGGGGCAATGTACTGCACATGTGTTCAATTTCTACCTCCAGCGGCAACATCAAACCTCTACCACAACAGAAAGCACGCCTATTCCATGAACATGCAAGCAATCATGGGCCATCTGGGCCTCTTCATCATCGTCCTTGCAAAGTATCAAGGCCGTGCTCATGACTCATTCATCTTGTAGCATTCTGCCATCCATGAGCTCTTCCAGAACAGGACATATGGGATTGGCGTACTGGTTAGTAAGTACATCCCAAGCACATGACAGACTACATGGCATTCAATTATGTACAAGCACATTGACATATCAGTCTTTGGTTGAAAGAGATAGATGCTCGTAGTTGGTGTGGGCCTACATATTTGCACCATACTACATGACCTATGCGTAACATAATCCTACAAGTCACACATGTCGAGACCGCCGAAGCGACTGTGGCCATAAGTATAAGTGAACTGGGCTAGTGGACTAATGCTATTCATGATGCTTTGATGGAGGAGCTCCCTAAATCATACAAATTTGGCAATGCAAAGTCTGTCTACATGACATTGACTGGCTTCATGGGTTGCCAGTAAAGCAAGCCACACCAAAGTGCAGCATTCATTCACCCTACGTTAAGGATTTGTACCTTTGGACTTGCGGTGGCCTTTTCCATCCAACACCAATGAATATCTTACACATTTCCATTCATCCTATTTTCAGGGACCCTGGGAAAGTGTGCAAATACTGTGCCTCCCACGGGGAGGTGAAATGATACATAATCACAAGTATTCCGCTTGCCATATAGAAGGAGGGAACTACATAGATTGTGTGTTATTGGTGCTGGAATGCGTCCCTTAAAGCTTGATGTTGTGTGAGGTCACTAAGCTGACACTCATGCACTATGGCTCAAGGGGGTGAAGTGTTGGCACTAGTCACTATCATGTGATGTTGCGAATGTTGACAAACGATGGATGTGCTGTATGTCAACTGAAAAGCACAATCCATCAGTTCACTTTGAATGCAGCTCAGCTCAGTCATTGTATATCCATTGCTGCCCAGTGGAAATAACTGCTTTATGAGGCCCTGTGTGTGCAATCAATAGTGTGAAAGAACCTCACAAATGCAATATCTATTAAAATGATCCGTCCTAACACGCTGTTGAAGCAAGGCAATCCCTGTCTCTAGTCTGTGTCTCTCCATGTAAATTCCATGCTCATGAGGCATGAGATGTATCCCAGATCTGTTAAACAGAGAAATATTGTCATATATGAACCTCACAGGATAATCTCTACCATGCTACATTAAATCACTCATCTTATACACACATGACATCATATGTGCACACCGTTTTGTTGGGCATAAACCACTACAGTATTCGCCCAAGGCGCCAAACTGTGCAGCAAGCTGCAGCCTAATGTACAACCTCCATCTCCCTCTACAGCCAACAATACAGATATCA
Organism: Lissotriton vulgaris; assembly: GCF_964263255.1. Taxonomy (NCBI): domain Eukaryota; kingdom Metazoa; phylum Chordata; class Amphibia; order Caudata; family Salamandridae; genus Lissotriton; species Lissotriton vulgaris. Next base: position 1,208,517,754 of record NC_141685.1, read on the forward strand.
GGGTAAGAATGTACCTGTCTTGGAGAAATGATGCACAGTTTCTGCTAGTGCAGCCACAGAGCCCTGTACACTGATTCATGTGGAAGGTATAGCCTACACTGTCCACAAACAGTGTGGCAGTGTAGTGTAGCTAGTCTACCAGTTGCACCTCACAGTGCCTGATTGACACATATCTATAACCCAATGTTTACTGTCACCATAGTGAACACTGTGCATTTCCATGTGTGAGCTATCATGTCCCATTGATATCCACTCGCTATTCTTCCCATGGCGGAACAAATTGAACAACATTGACTCCAACTCTCAAAGCAAAATATGTGTGACTGAAGTAAAATACATCATCTGATCCAGTCATATGTTGCCAAATCAGTCATGTATCCGTTCAGGAATGACATTTGTAGCCAATAATTGACACAATAGATGAATGTGAGAGATGTATCTACTGAATGGTAAATTTACCCTCCTTACCAGTGACAAATCTTCACCTGCATGGCACTGGCACGCGCGAGAATGACAAATACTAAGTGAATCACAGAGGACAGCACACCTGTATGTGTAGTATAGTGTCAGCCATTTCCAATCCCTACTTGCGTGTCTGCCACACAATATCATAGCACGTCGTTTACAGTAAGCAAGAATCATGAGTCGATCAGGACACATAAAAGATTGGAAATGAATGTTGGGCCATCCCTTGTCATGAATCTTAACTAATACAATGCCTCCTTTCTTTGCAGGAGACCAAGCACATTTGGAGTATTAAAATCCCACTTCCAGAGCCTTGACATATCCGGCGACAGATTTCTGTACTCCCCACCTATGGTTTGCAAAATTATAGTGGTGTGCTGCAGATTGCACAATATATGTGTCAGGACAAATCTGCCATGGGCTGATGAAAATAGGGATCAGGAAATGCCGACAATGCGGAGGAGAAAGATAAGGAGCATCATCAACCTGGACCATGTACAGAAAGATTCGTAAAGAAATCCTTGAGATACACGAGAGGGAAAGGGCGGAGAGAGAAGCCGAGAAAGAGGATGACAAAGTCTCAGAAGACGATGATGTAGCAATTGAGAACCCGGATAAAATCAATTACGTAGGTAGAGCAAGACCGTTGGATAGACCGTTTGACAGACCCATACGTCTAGAACACAGTAAACGTTCTCTCTCTCCCATACCAGAACGATATTCTCTTGAACATATATTTCAAGTCACTGACCAGGCACTGAAAAGACGAGTAGGGAGTAGCGAACTTAGTACCATGCATGAACAGGAACTAGCCCGGTCAGCAGTACAATGGGCTGGCAATACTAGCCTATATAAAGATGACGTAGTAGCGCAAACATTTTTGAGTCTTCCTCCGGAAGAACAGCGATTAGCTGGTATGTACATGATTCAACATCTCATTACATTGTACGAAAGTCAGCATTCTGATCCAGGTCCCCTATATAATATATTAGACGAGTTACTCCTAGGAAGATGGAGAGGCCTAGGTACCGATTTAATTAAGGTCATACTAGAACAACGACATAAATACATGACTTTCCTAACCCCACGTTTTGTTCCCGCTCCACATGGAGAAAGGAAACCATTTTACATACACCGACAGAACCCCTTACGAGAGGTTCATCCCATTAGAACTGATGCAGGTACGTTTCAACGAGTATACGTTTACACACCCTTGACGAAAATGGAATTATTAGAAATTAAAAAATTACTGCCCTGTCATGTTAAAGATCCAGCAGGGTTTCACCGTGAATTAAAGGACATGCTCCGCATGGGGGAGTATACATATGCTGACACGATTAAAATGTTAAAAGTACTATTGCCAGCAGGCATTTACGAAAAACTTAAAGAAAAAGAATGGGAGGTGGGTGAGAAAAAGATTAGTTGGGCAGAATTAGAAAACGAGGATAATACACGAGTCCCTGGTACTGGTCTCGGGGATAAAGCTAAAGAATTACCAGAATTATTAATACAGGTTCTGCCAAGGTTATTGACAACTAAAGAGGAAGATTGGGATGCTATTTCTGCCTGCAAACAGAAACAAGATGAAGACACTAGTGATTTCTATTCTAGATTCGAAAAATGTTTCATTATAAATAGCGGCCTAAAGACCAGTAGTGAATCATACCCACATCTGTTTGTGACCAAATTAGTAGAGAATTCTTTACCGCAGGTTAAAAATAGAGTACTAAAGGTTGAGAGTACCTGGCAAGCTAATACCCCTTCCCAAATGTTACAAATGTTACAGTACCATCAGAACCGAATTAGAGAGGAGCAGGGACACGAAAAAAGACGTATGAAAGACACGAAAATGAAAGTATTAGTTGCCTAAACTGTTCCGGCAGCTGATGGTCAGAGAAAAGGCGCGCCACCTGTAAAAGGGACGTGCAACTATTGTAAACAGCCAGGTCACTATATAAATGAATGTGCCGTCCTGAAACACAATATAGCTACAGGCAAGACGAAAGAAAGACCGCGTCCTCCTAGACAGGAACATATTCCGCGGAACACGCAAACTCCCCAGAACGCCCAACAAACAGTACCCGTACCCCAGCCCATAGCTGCCACACAACAAGTTACACAGCAAATGTACCAGTATGCTCAGTCGGATTACCCGGATTATCAACAGTATTCATGAAACAGCCTAGAGAGGGAGGTTGGCTTGCCCCTTATCGAGGTTCCTGTAGATCAAGAGGGTCCCTATGTACATAGTCAGGTATTAGGGAAAGACAGAAAATTTTTGATTGACACATGGGCGAGCAGAACTACCATCAGTCATGACGAGGTTCCAGGGGCACCCCTCTCAGGCTCACAAAATATTTCCCTGAGATTTTCAGGAAAGCCTATTATTAACGAAGTGTCAAAGCCAGTTTTCCTAGAAGTTGGTCCATTGTCCCGCACTACAGTCTTGTTACTTACGAAATCATGTCCAGAAAACTTGCTTGGTATAAAATCATTGAAAGAACTAGGAGCAGTAATTTGTTGTTCTCCGGAAGGAGTGAGATTGTTTTTACGTGTTTTTAAAGGACATTATGTGTTGAGAGATTTTGATCCAAGATTACAGAATGTACCACAGCATTTATGGGCGCAAGGTCCGGCTGATGTAGGTTGCATGCACATTACACCATACCGTGTTACTCTCAAACAAGGAGTTGTACTGCCCCGAATCCGACAATACAAGTTACCACCTGAGGCTGTAGTTGCCTTACTGAAAATTATTGACGAACTCATTGTACAAGGAGTGGTTGTAGAAACTGACTCCAATGTATGTAATTCCCCTATCATTCCGATCCTTAAACAAACTGACCCGAATGCACCACCGGTCTATAGACTGGTGATTGACCTTCGAGAATTGAACAAATGCATAATACCCCAGTACCCAGTGGTCCCAGACATTTCTTCATTATTGACTGCCATTGATTCCGAAGCTGCGTTCTTCACTGTAATTGATCTCAAGAACGCCTTCTTTAGTGTCCCCATCCATCCGGAAAGCTAGTATCTCTTCGGATTCTGTTTAAATGGCTGAAGCTTCAAATTTGCACGTGCTCCTCAAGGGTTCACAGAAAGCCCTAGTATTTATAGTCAAGCTTTGAAACGACAACTAGACAGTATTCACATGCCTACTGACACTGCCCTGCTCCAGTATGTTGATGATCTTTTGATCACAGCACGGACAGAACGAGACTGCGAACGTGCATCACTGACAGTCTTATACTTCCTGGCCGAAAAGGGGCATAAAGTGTCCCCTTCGAAGCTACAATTCTGTGCCCAGCAAGTGGTATACCTTGGGCACTTGCTGTCCAAGAGGGGTAGACAGTTGACACCAGACCGCATCCAGTTAATTGCACATCTTCCACAGCCCAAGACACAAAAGGAAGTACGGGCCTTCATTGGCCTCACTTCTTACTGTAGACAATGGATTCCTCAGTATGCATATCTAGCCAAATCACTCATACAGTTGACAACACAGGAGGCAGCGACTTCGACTGTCCTCCCTTGGACTCAGGAACATACACTTGCTTTTGATGAATTGAAGAAAGCCCTATGTCAAGCACCTGTTTTAGCGACACCATGTTACAGCAAACCTTTTACACTTTTTGTCACTGAACGCGATGGCACAGAATTATCTGTTCTCACACAAGATCAGGCAGGGAAACACAAGCCCTGTGCTTACTTTTCTAGTACATTGGATCCAGTGGCCCAGGCTCTGCCTGCGTGCCTGAAATCAGTTGCAGCAACAGCTCTAGCAATCAGACAAAGCGACTCCATAGTGTTAGGACATCCCCTGACAGTGCAGGTTCCACACTCCGTGGAAGTTCTCTTAAACAGGACACAGACACAACACCTGACCATAGCAAGACTGACAGGATATGAACTGACATTATTCCAGCCACACATAGAGATCAGACGTTGTAACATATTAAATCCTGCTACACTGTTACCCTCAATTACAGCAGACCCTACGCCACATGACTGTGTGGAAATCATTAACACAATGACGAAACCGAGACAAGACTTGACAGACATCGCATTGCCCGACCCAGACCTGACACTATATGTGGATGGTTCATGTATGAGAACAAACACAGGAGAGTTAGTAGCCGCATATGCAGTGACCACTGAAACTGAAGTCATAGAAACACATCGTATTGACACATTGTCTGCCCAAGCAGCAGAGCTCATTGCCCTGACCCAAGCTTGCGTACGAGCCAATAACCTGAAAGTAAACATATACACAGATTCACAGTACGCATTCGGAGTCGTTCACGACTTCGGTGTCCTCTGGCAAGAGAGAGGGTTTTTGACTTCTCACGGAGCCAAGATACAGCATGGTCCCCTCATTCAAGCTCTGTTAGATGCAATACACTTGCCTACAGCCATTGCCATCATGAAGTGCAAGGCACATACGAAAGTTACTGACACTATTTCCCAGGGTAATGACCTGGCAGATCTAACAGCCAAGCTTACAGCCCAGACTCATACAGACATTCCAGCTAACACGACAAAGACTGAAGTACCTCCACTGACGAATTGCATGACGGTCAGGGATCCCACACAAGATGTACTCGACATACAGACACATGCCACTCCGGACGAAATCAAGAAATGGACTGAACAAGGAGGGGTCCAGACAGATCAGGGATGGATGACAAAGGGGAAAGCCACATGGTTTCTCCCCGACTCTATGGTTCAAGCTATCATTAATACAGCACATAGTCCAGCACACTTAGGAGAGAAGGCCATGTTAGACAGCATACAGAACATTTGGTCCAACAAACATTTACGTGCAGCAGCAAAACAGAAAGTACGTACCTGCATGATCTGTTGTCAGTTCAATCCAGGCAAAGGGATTCCCGTGGAACAAGGTGGATTTCATCCCCCTGACCACCCTTTTGAAGTCCTCCAGATGGATTATATCCAGATGGACCGATGTCGAGGATTCAAGTATGTCCTTGTAGTTGTATGTGCCCTATCCAGATGGACAGAAGCGTACCCAGTCCCAGATTACACTGCCGTGAGCACTGCCAAACAGTTGGTCCGTGAATTCTTCCCGCGATACGGCTTGCCCCGTGTCGTGTACTCAGATAATGGACAGCCATTCTCTTCTGAACTCATGAAACAAGTATCTCTCCTGTTAGGGTACCAGTGGAAGTTCCATTGCGTACGACATCCAGAAGCAGCTGGCCTCGTAGAGAGACACAATCAGACTCTGAAAACACGACTAGCAAAGATCTGTGCAGAAAAAGGCGTAGATTGGATGGTAGCCTTGCCGGTTGCCCTCTTTTACATGCGTATGGTAGCTCATTCCAGAACCGGACTATCTCCTTATGAGGTTGTCTTCGGTAGACTTCCAAATATTTGGGGTACACCTATGCCTAGAAAAATCACTGACGTTGACAGTAATATGCTGACAGATTACCTGGTTTCCTTGATGTCTGCACTACTCTCTTGTCGTTCACAGGTTGCCGCCGCCTTTCCAGACAACACCCAGGTTAAGGATCACACCATTGTCCCTGGCGATGTCGTGCTTGTGAGAAATTTCGACCGGTCAAGCCCCCTGGAGCCTCGCTGGAAGTCACCGAAACTTGTGCTACTAACAACGAGGACAGCTATAAAAGTGGAAGGACGTAAGGGCTGGATCCATGCCCATCACGTCAAACGGTTCCAAGGACTTGGCTCAGATTCCAAAGACTGTTTCGCGAAGGTTTCTGAGAACATTTCTGATAATGACACTAAACTCCCTTTGTTAGAGAAAACTCCGCAGCAGGAGTACAAATCAAAACTACGGTCTAGTAAGTCAGGCAGCGTTTAATTGTTTAAGTCCCCCTCGGGTGAGCGGTTAGACAGGTTCCTGACATATATGAGATAGACCCAAATAGTGAGAGAGATAGACAGGAAATAAGGAAAATGAAATATTGTAAGAATCTACGTAGTAGATGCATTGTTACCATACTTTATATGTTTTTTCTGAGTATATCGATTATATGTATGAGCTTGACGCTACATGTTTTCTTTCCTCCTCTTGGTTCACATGTACATTCCTCTTTCAATGACACTGTAGAGCACACATTCAGTGACCTGCCACCTCACGAATTATCCTATCGACTAGCACTGCGCAACAATACCTTTATCCGAATGTTACACCATTCTCATCAGACCAGCAATGTCACGAATTGCTGGGTATGTGGCCGACTCCCACCTTACCAGAAAATGAAGGGAGCTCTGCCCCTCTTTCCTTGTCCGTTTTCGCACAATGGTTCGTGCGGAGCATGGTTTGCTTTAATGTCATCACTAGGCAGTAAGTCCACAGTTTCCCAGAGCAATTGGATATGGGGAGACCTGAATACAGTTATGAATAAAGCCTGTTTCCCAGACAAGGACGGTCTTCCCCAAAGGACAGGGACCGATCTAGAAAATGAAGTGTATGATTTAGGTAATTTTTCCCTTAACCTCATGATTCTGAACGTTCAGTCCGAGACTAATTCGGACTTACCGTTTATAACAGTCTTACCCGTGAAAGGTGAATTATGCGTTAGAAAGAATGGTTCAGTACACCTAGGACACAGTGATTGTAATACTGTGGTCAAATTCAGTGATAAAGGAAAATCTACTTTCAAAGCTTCCCGCCATTCTTATTTTATTTGTGGTCAGACCGCTTATGTACGTTTGCCCTTAGATTTGGGTGGAACATGTTATATTGCGTTCCTACTGCCACCAGTTTTTCTAGCCCCATCCAATTATCATCGAGATACCCATCTTGTGCATGTTAGACATAAGAGAGACCTTCCTCCTGTTATCGATTACTCCGAGTCAGCGTGGGACCAGTGTAAGGATTACATTAAAGGATACTTCTGGTTCATAGGTCCCGTCCAAAATAGTAAAATAATACGCAGGTTAACAAGAACTCTTGAAGCAGTAGTGAACGAAACTACATTTGCTTTAGGTAACTTGACCGAAGAGCAGTCTGCAATGAGACTTGTTGTTCTTCAGAACCGCCTTGTCCTTGACGTCATCTTGGCCGATAGGGGCGGAGCTTGTAGAGTGATCGGCTCCAGTTGTTGTGTGTTTATTCCAAATAACGCACCATCAGTGTAGGCAGCAATAACAAGATTCCATAAGATAGCTCGTGAATTACATCAGGACCCATGGTCTTGGTCCGGCTGGCTCTGGAGTGTAATAGCGGGATGGGGCTGGACCGTACTGTCATTTATTGGAATAGTACTGCTCATACTCTTCAGTTGCTGTCTCTGTCTGCAATGTGGGCCAGCGATTTGGGGCTTGTGCGCCACTGCTTGTGTTCCCCATCCACGTTCACGTTCCCGTGCCCGAATGAAAAAAGACGAGCAAATGATGTTATACGAACAAATAGATGGTCTCATGAAAATAGATATTTCCTAAAGGGCGCAGTAGGGGCCAAGGAGGGAATGAGGAAACAGAAATTTTTAGGTAGTCAGTGTGTCCCCCCCACTCGCACCCTATCCATGTACCTATGTCCCATGTATGTCCATGTTATTGTGTAATTCCCTTCCCGTGTCTGCCATGATAATGCCTCTGCATTTCCGTCTAATGTTAGCACGTCAGTTAGTGGGCCCTCCATGTATAAAGTACCGATTCCACATTAAAGCCTACGTTTCCAATGCATTTACATGGTGCATTTTTAAATATCGCAAAGCACACGTTTTCCACGTTTTTCTGGCCCGGTTGAGCCAGGCCCTGAATTGAGGCTCCGAGCCTCTTCTGTCTCAGAAAGCTGCAGTTTAGGTATGCATCCCTGACCTCTACCTTACTTCCTGCCCAGCCGAGCGGTGCCCGGCTCGGCCTGGCCTGCCTGCCAAGACGGTATTTTGCCTACAGTTATCTGTTCAGCCTCCGCAAAAACACATTCCAGTCTAGTGAAATAGGTAAACATATTCCCGCCTGCCGAGCAAAGGGCCCGGCCTTCCTGTCTCCTTGCAAGTAATTTATGAACCCGTTGCCATGGTAGGCCCATGGCCCCCGTACATTGCATGAGGAGATATATGTACATGCTAGCATTCAGTAACAAACGGCCTCTGCCCGAGAGACCTTTTACTTCAGACAATACATCCTCCAAACACAAGATATCAGATATGCTATAGGTGCAGGTCGTTCTGACATCCCAGACACCAGACTCCTCTACTAGTGCTAAAGTCAAGCCCCCCAGCTCTCCCCAGTTACACGTCAATACCACGTCATGTTCAGTTGCGCGCGCATGTATGGTAAAGGTTTCTGCTGACCCTGCAAATTTTCTCTATGCATCCACCCACTTGTGACACTTCTGTGACTCATCTGGTACACACCTCCGTGTACGCCTCCTTACACGCCTTCTTTTACGCCCATATGTTCTTATCTCTCTCTTTTTCACTTGTTACGCCTACTGTATTCATTGCAATTGTACAGTTTTACTATATATAATGTGTGATGTTAATAAAACGTTAGATATCCCTTCCTGAACCTTAGTGGTGATGGAACCCGATTCTCAGTGACTCGAGTCATCTTAATTAAAGCCCGTATGACTCAAATACCACAGACTCTGCCTCTCATTTCCTATGAGCTATAAAATAGTCCCGGTAATTTTATTTACCACATAATCATAGAGTGTGTTGCAGGTTAGAAGAGGCATTTCGAGGCTTCCTGTGGCTTGTGAATTTTTCTCTGCCAGTGGGGGTTGTGCGATCCATGGTTGTTCAATGGCTGTGAAGAAGCAATGCTGGGAAATGGGGCGCCAATAGATAGTGCTCATCTTCAATGTCAACAAGACAGTGGACCAACTTAAACTTCGCTGGGCGGATGAGGTTTCAAGGGAGTCGGACCTGCTGGACTACAAAGGCATTGAAGTTACAGGACAAGTTGGTGAGTAGACAATACTATCGCTCTTCTTATGTGTCACAATGACATAATGATAATTGTTAACATGGAGGGCTATACTTACTATGAAATGGTGCAGTGTTGCGCTGCTTTAATGTTGATGTGCTGGATTGCATTATCTCTAACATGAAGGGATGTGCTGTACTCACAGTATTACAATGCACCGATGTGTGCACCCTTGCAGCTGCACAGACTGTAGATGCCTAGTGCAAGTGTAGACATCCTTGCGCCATTTTGCAAATGGACCTGCCTAGCAGGGATGTTTACTTTGTGAGCAGGAAAGCATCCCTTCCTGCAAATAAACAATCAATGATGGTGATTTACCATTCCTATGTGTGCTGCTCTCTGCAGTACACATAGAAGTAGCAAATTGCCATACACTGCTTGATGTACTTGAGCAGGAAGGAAGACCTTCCTGCCCAATAATATGCTGTGCTATCATGTAGCTTCTGTCATGTGTGCTGCAGAATGCAGCACATATAGGAAGTGCAAACTAGGGTAAATAAAGATATTTATCCTTGTTGCTTCATTCTTACACCTCCTGATGTATGTAATTAGCGCTGGCTAGGATTACCTGATACATGCAAATCTGTGGTAACATCAAAATGAAATTTGTGTTGCACGGACACACAGAAATAAACACACAATGAATGCACCATACAAGCTAACGGATGTGCGAAAATGGCCTATATGTACAAGGCATCGTTAATCCACTGTGAGTGACTTTGTGCTTCTTGGCAATGTGGAACAGAGCATAGCGCCACCGAATCATATGTAGAAGTGCTGCTCGTGTGACGCAAGTTTCCTGTAAGCAAGCCACACCCTGATCTGACAAAGTCTGTGGTAGTGAAATTTACAAGTGATGTTGCTGCACACCCCTACTCGGATTTGCACAGTGCTGGCAGAAGGACATTGGCAAGACAGATATCTGCAGGAGACATTGAGGTAGGGGCAGGCAGCTGAATATTAGGGGTTCCCCTTTACATCTATGGTTTCTAATTTAAGGCCACAAGTTGTGCTGTTGTGTCACCATACACTTGTGAAAGGGTGTGGCCTCAGTGGTGCATTCTACTTGTTCTTCTGCACCATTTTGTCCTCGGCATAGACTCACACACACTTGGCCTGTGTTGCGCATGTGTCCGCATTCCTTACATTAATGGTATGCTACCGGAAGGGACAGCTCTCAGCACACAGAAACTCCAAGGTGAATCAATTGTGAACGTGAGCATTGAATGTTTCACACTTGCAATTTACAATTACACATAATGATGTTCCAGTGACCCTCCTTGCAATGTCTCCCCTGGGTAGTCAATAATAATTGAGGCCTGCAATGGCTTACCATGCTCAGGTAATCAGTGAATGTGTTGTATGAATTGATTACAGGTCCTTATCAATAAGTCCAATAAGACTGATATGGCTCTCTGATGTTCACAATGGGTATGCTGTGCTTATCACTGGATTTTCTGACAACATTCCTCTGCAAGCAACACAAATTCCACAAATTGGCTTTGCTTAACCTCATGGAGGTGTTGATGAGGCCTGCCTCACTGGAGCTGTGCTAGCATATGTGACTCCAGTTGTACATGTCATGTGTCACCCAATGTATATCAGAGATGAGCGCACAAAAATGGTACTGTATCTCAGGGTGCGACAGGCAGTAGCTGACACATCTAATGAGTTTTGCAATATATGGCATTGTGAAGTGACCACATTTGCATCTTAGGTATGCTTGGCACATGTGTGATTGGCACCTGGTATTGTGCAGCATTGACATGTACAGAACTGACTTTACAGAGGACTCAGGCAAACATGATGTGTGACATCTACAAGGGACTCATTTCCTGGGGTCTAATTTGATCTGGGAATGGTTTTGGGCGAACCTTTGCAGAGACAGTTCTGCGAGTTATGTAGGTCATGCAACTCTTGAGACTCAGCTGCCATGGTGGCATCTGTCAGTAATGAGGATGTTGGACTGGATCCAATATTTTCTCCAGAGATGGATGTCCTTAATCACTTAAAAGTTAACACTTCAGCCTGCCTTACCATTGTGTAGTGGTAATGCTTTTCAACTGTGTGTTCTGCTTAAATGCAACCTGATGAGTTACATAGTCGATATGTATGCATGATGCATACTGCTTATTTGGCATGTTAAAGAAGGATGTGTCTAATGATGATCAATTTGTTTTACATGTCATTTCATGTAGGTGGATCAGCATCTTTCTCACGTGTGAAGGTGGATTCATTCAAGGACCCCAACGTTACCAGAGAGAGCCTTCATCTATGCTGTGTTGCAGAAAAATTGAGTGTGATGTCTGATGCAGTGCAAAACTGGTGAAATTATGTGTATCGCTTGAACTAAGACATTATCTATGAGGATACATTGGCACTCTTTGATGGAACACATGACAGAGGCCTGACGGGGGCGGCATGCCTAGACTGAGTGGATCTGTGATTATATGTGGTTGGTGGATTACATCTGTACATGTCTGTGGATTGGTGAGTTTCACAATGCATGGGGAGCATATAGTGACTAATGAACTGGTCCACCATGGACCTACATCGGGCCAGATACAAGAGGTGTCATATATGACTGTGTGATGTCAGTTACATATCCAGCAACCATTTTTACATGTGAGGAATTCCATGTGTTCAGTATAGATAGCAATGTGTCATGCTTTGGGTCACTGGCATATACATTACCCCATATTCTGACACAAGAAAGGTTCTTGGCATGATTGGGACATGTAGCTGTGGAACTGTGGAAAAATCCACTTGCAATGATGGCCATTGCAGGATGTAGAAGGTACACTACAGTTCTGTGAGGTTGTGATGTGCACCATACCATAGGTACAAAGGAGCAGAGTGGCCAAGCATAACTTGTACTGACATGGTCATCCATAGGTGTTGCAGGGGGGCTGCCATTGCAGTGTGGAAAATTTGGCATGCCTCAGAGCTTTGGCATCAGTGCATCTGAGTTGGTATATTTTGAGCATTTGTTTTGTCCCTTTGAGCTGCAAGATGATATTCTGCTGTAGGGGCTGATTTATTAATATTGTACACAAAAAGTTGTCTCATTTGAAATGTACCTGTAGGTAGTCACCCTATTACTGACATCTTTACATTTTACCTGTAACAGTTCAGTTCAATATTGCTTTATTCGATTTTGGTTGTAAACCATAAAAGCATACATTACAAATATACATGTTTCATAAATACAAATTATCAATTAAACATTTTTTATACATTTAAAATACATTATTTACAAGCTAAAAAATATAATTTGATTGGCAACCTGCAAATTGAACTTAGATATCTAAGCATTATTTGTTAAGTCTATAAAATTAGGGTGTCAGTTTGTTCTAGTGATTGCTCAAGGATTAAGCGATGGCGAACAACAGATTTAAGAAAGTTTGCCACTAGGAAAACCAAACGTTCACCTTGTAGCGATTGTAAAAACAACAATGCTGGAGGGTATTGTTTAAAACCAGTAGTCCTTAGAAAAGGTACAAGCCATTTTTTTCTAAGGTTATAGTAAAATGTACAAAAAAATAAAATATGGGAAGTAGTTTGCAGCGAGTGACCATCACATGGACAGGGGGGAAGTGCTTTTGCCCAATTGTTTCTTGTAGGGTGTGTAACCAATCTATGAAATGAATTCATCTTAAACCTTACGAGGAGATGTCGTTCGTAACTCGTGGTATTGTAGGTGAGGTATGGTTGTATTGAAGGTTCTGTTCAGACAACATGACCCGAGCAGTTGCATGTCCATAACTTCTGGAAAGAAAGGTACCTAGATGTCAGGAGAGAGGGCAAAGCACATGTTGTATGTAATACCTAGCGATACAAAAGGGGATAATGGACGGAGCGTTTGAGCAAATCAAACACTCACCCCCAGTCAACTGATCTGGGTTTAATCCATCACCATTCTTTAGCTCACTCAGCCACCCCAGTTCAGACATGGCCATATGCAAATCAGTCTGACCCTGTGCCTCATGGGAACAGTCCAGCTCAAACTGCCAAGCCATGTCTTCCCTGGACCAGAAGCAAGCATCCTGGGACCGGTTTCAGATTCATAATCTTCATCACCCCCTTTTGTACCGCTTTGTTCGCCATAAGTTGGCAGGGTATGCTCGGACGTGAGTCCCTTGCTCACTTTGCCACTCGATTCAAGCAAGCCGGGCTGAAGACGGCTGAAATGCCAGGAACCGGTAATTTCTTTTTGTAGTTTAGCTTTAGTAGTTAGGATTTTTTCTCATTTTGCTGACATTAAATGCCATTGTTTGCAACATACAGGTCTACGCCATGATTTATTGTGTGGTAGTTAGCATAAAGCTCAGATAATGTTATGTACATCATATGTATTTGCTAGCAGTGTTTGGTAGCATGTGTGAGTAGGTGTCTTACAGGGATCTGTCTCATTGGCCATAACTTACTGGCACTTGTGGGGTGACTTAATTCACCATTATCATTGACTGCATGACATCATTATAACTTAATGCTTGAAACTGTGAGTCGGCATTTGCTAGTCATCACACAAATAGTGTTTACAAATTATGTCACACCCTCACTGCCTAGCATTGTCCCTGATTATACAAAAATACAAATGCACCTTTGGCTTATAATTAGTGTGTTTGCCTCTGAGATTATGCAATTGTCATCCAGGTTCTGACTCCTACTGACAAACAATACACTGGTAGCCCTTAGAGCATTTATTTACATGTAAAAATGTTGAAGCGTCTCACATGTAAAGTTCATTGGACAACAAACCCAATGGATGTTTAGAGAGAGTTAATGTCCAGACACAGTCCATGTGCGGAACATGTCATGAGACATGTTGAGCAGAGGAGTGCTGCAGTCAGGAGGATGACCCTAACATCTTTATGGTGGAAAGGCTACATTGCCAGTCCACAAAGGGTAAAGGTGAACAGTGCAAAGCCAAAAGGAGGACAGTGACAGCAGATTTTCCCTGGAATGTTAATCAGCACAGGACTAAGGAGAAACTGGGTATGTGGCACAGATGCATGCTACCGGAGACTTCTTTGTTGGAAAGAGGTACCATCTAAATCTTCCTCCTCTGATGTGTGCGGTGTCTTCCATGAAGGTGGTGTTGTGGGTGTGGAAGCTGAGGGATGCACACACACATCAGGAGCAGAAGATTTGGAGCAGCATTCCGCTGTGCCAAAAATATGAGGTAGCACAGCAGCGAGGAGGATTTGCTGGTTTGTCAACACAGCAGCAACATTGTGGTAGTTGGCAGGTATGGCAGCAAAGTGGGAGTCTTACCTCTGATCCATGGACTCCAAGACATTTTTTATTGCCCCCAGCTGGTTGGCCACCTCGCTGGTGTCACTTTGGCAGGGCAGATATTAATGGCTCTGCCTCATGAAACCAGCGCTGTCAGTCAAGGTCTGCTGGTGGCCAAGGGGCTGGACAGTAGGTGCCTCTGGTAATGGCAGTTTTGTCCCTGTTGGGACTGTGGCACCCACAAACTCCAGCTAGGGTATCTACCAAAGTCTCCTTCCCTGCCCACATCTGCTCCACCAACTCCCACTGGACTCCTACTGTAGTAAGTTGGAAGGTTATCTGTGGGTCCCTGACGTCCAGGGGTCTGGTTGGGATGTGAGGTAGTGCCTGTTGATTGTTAGGCTGGGGGATGTGGATAGGTCACAATGCTGCTGGCCCTCCCTGTGACAAGAAGATGGTGTCCCGATGGAGTCCAGGAGTTGTCGGATGGTGTCCTGGTCGATGGTATGCAGGTTGTCATCATCCCCATCATCGCAGAAGTCCGGGACATGGTGTTTCCCAGGAGGTGAGGGTTCATCTTCTGTAATGAGATGAGGAAATTCTATTCCTGATGTCTCTTAGATGTTGACATGAGTAATGCTGTTAGCAATCAAAGTGCTGTAGATTACACTCTCAGTTCCACATTGAATCATAGGACAGTTGTTGCACAAGGGTATGGATTGCAAATAGCACTGTATTTCTCGTTCAGATGACAGGATTTACATTGTTGTCACTACCACTGTGTGCCTAACCTGAGTGGATAGGCCCTGTCATAGTAGTCAGATTACATTCACTGACATTCAAGACATGTCATCAAGACCAGAGTTGGTTAGCTGAAGGGTGTCACACATTGTTTTAATCAGACCATGTACTTGTATGTTTACGGGCCTCCTCTGGCTGTTCCAAACTTGGTCCTGGCAGCCTACTTACTGCCACACAGTGATGGCACCCTGATTATATACTGACCCTCATCTGCCTACAACACATATATTATGCGTGACCATATACTATGGACTGTCCTGGCAGGCTGTTATTGAGTGACATGTGTCAGGCAGCACTCCAGATGGTAGTAATGCTGTGAATGGTGACCTGTACCTACTGAGGTGCATGTTTACATAGATATGGCACAACAAGGCGACACAAGTAGTTTAGCTGAAACCCCCTGCGTCATTCCACAAACACTCAAAAGCACCATATGCACAAGTATATAGCATACCACATGTGTTTTT
The DNA here is from genome assembly GCF_964263255.1 of Lissotriton vulgaris. Taxonomy (NCBI): domain Eukaryota; kingdom Metazoa; phylum Chordata; class Amphibia; order Caudata; family Salamandridae; genus Lissotriton; species Lissotriton vulgaris. Next base: position 1,208,533,656 of record NC_141685.1, read on the forward strand.
ACTTGCGCGGGAACAGATAAGAACAGCCAAGCACCAACGCAGACACCCGGTGCCATGGTGCAAGGGGGCCTGCGCTGGCACATGGCTGTTCATTTTGCAGTTTCCGCGATTCGCCGGCTTGTGCATCAGAGGGATCGACCCAGTGCGCGGGACCACGCAACGACTAATGCAAAACTCAGATCGCTCAAACTAAGGCGGCTGTATTCTAAATGAGTGCCCCTGATACCTTCGGCGGTACGGCCAGATATCCCGACCAGTAGAGATAAGCATCCAGGGACTCGCCATTCTTGTCCATCAGAATCGCTTACACTAAGGCGGCTGATGCTTAGATGAAGACTGCCCCAGATTATTTCGGCGGCATTCTGTTGCTGATAAATCGACCAGCAGAGATAAGCGGGACTCGCTATTCTTATCCATCAGGAAGCCAGTTGGCTCGAACTGAGGGGTCATCTATCCACATACCTACATGGTGTTAAATTAAAGAATTGGCTCAGAGGCGCAATTTCACTACCCTACCCTCCTACGTCCTGAAGAAGACCCGCCCCAGACCCCAGAACTAAGGCGTCCTAGGGTCGAAACGTCGACGATATTATCACCAGAGGACCAGTCCAGAACATTCAGTTATTTAGGCCAAATGAAAGTGGCACACTGACTGTATCACAATTAAATATAGAAACTGGCCGGTAAAGTGTGAAAAAACACCACTAATCCTTCCCCTCCCCTCACCCACTTGATGTATATAACTCACCTTTTCACGAATGCACCACGGGTCACATTGCACGCACCTTATTTATTTGCGCCATCTGTTTTGAAATGATGTTGAATTGTTTTGATTGATTTATATATATCAAAAACAAGATATCCATGAATGAAAGTAATTCAGTAATTAAAAAATACGGTATTACACTGTTCTCCTTGTTATGGGATTTGCTTTCATCTGATGATTTTATTAAATAATTTGAACAATTTTGAAAGATGGATATATATTTTGAAGTAATCAGCTTGCATGCCCGACAGAACCATTGTTGATACTAAACTTTCCTGCCCAGGTTCTGAGGGATACTGGGTTACCCCATAGCGATTTACAGTTCATTTTGCAGTGGCACAGAGGTGAGCCCAGGGGTGGCACATATTCCTGTAAATGCAGCTCCTCCCTGCATTTTGGCAATGATACATCTCAGTGCTGGAGATTTTTGCATTGATGTGCTGCACCTTTTCATTGTAATTATGCTCCATGGTACTCTGGTGTACATCACTTGCATTCACCCCCACACCCAGTCATATTTAGTTGTTGAGGGGAGTTAAGTCGGTTCCAGCCATGGTAGCTGACACCTGTGTGGTCTGAGCATGCATGCCAGGAGAAGGACAGGAATGCGTTGTTCCTTGTAGAAACGGCACACTGCTGTCCTTTGGTTTTGATGTAGGATAGCACAGCTAGACTGCCCTATGTCAACATATTATCAAAATGCTTTTGAGACTTCAATTGATTTTGTGTCTAACCATAGATGCGCCAAGTGTCTGTCCTTTGTCCTGCAGACGTCCCGCAGACCTCGGGGACATAGCTGTCTGGGCTGCACAACACTACATAGTTTCCCACATTTGAAATTGCTGGGAGTTACCATGTTGCGGATGTAGTACATCATAGGCAACACTGTCCTGTCCTGAAACTCCAACCCCCAACTCCTCGGAGCTGACTGCTGAGATCTGTTCCTCTAAGGGATCCAGCTCCTCCTGGTGTGCTGGACTACCACCTTCCAGCTGCAATGCTGCCTTGAGATTGTTTGCAAGTTTCTCCATAGTTTTACACTTATGATCATGCCAGCATTACTTACAGTCAGTCACTTTCTCTTGTTTTCGAAAACACAGTTCACCTTGTTCACTATGGACTGCAATATGGACTGTTTGCCCCCTAATGACACTTTGGACCTGACGTAGAGCTAATGTTGGTACTCTATCACCTCCATGATCAAGATCTCATTCTCCTCCTGAATTAACTTTCACTTCCTCTTCCCCTGGGACTCTGGCTGATCATCCCGGCTGATAGTGGGCATGCTGGAGTTGTTGTCCTGAGCTGTGCTCACTCCTGACTGCTCCATTTTGCAGGTAGGTTGAGCTTATTTTTTGGGCAAGTAGTGGTGTTTAAGTGTTTTATTTTCCCCGCTAGGCATCGGTAAGTGACGTTAGGATGGCTAGCGTGTATTTTCTAGCTGCTAATTGTCCCAACGCCACTTTTTTGTACCGTAGCATGAACTTTTTTAACGACTTGACGCACACTTCTGTGTCCTTTTTTTCGGCCGAAAGCTCTCCCTAATGCCATGTTGCACTGAATTGTATGTACGATTCTAACATGCGTTAGGCTCTGTTGTACTGCAGTGGAAACATTTTTGGTGCTCCGCTGTGGCAAAATAGCGGAGCACCACTTATTATAAATATACTCGTAATTTCCCACTTGCAACTTTGTACTCATGACGACGCCCCTTCCCGGCCCCCCCACCCCCTACTCCCCATGCCCCAGTGCAGCACATCACCACCCATGGAAGCATGGTTCGTGCTTAACAAATACTCCAAGTGAAATCCAATAACTTAAAGAATTGCTTCTCAAGTTTCCTTTTTTGAAGCTGCAAGTTACAAAGATCTGTGGCCTTCAACCAGCTCCGCGGCTGGTGATCGACGGCTCCTTCTTGCTCAAACAAAAACTAGACAAGAGAGAATAATTGGAAATGAGCCGTAGGAATGTGATGTGTGTCAGTGGATCAATACCCAGCAGCAGCAGGGTAGGGAAATCAACATTGTAAATTGCAGCTTACTAACAAGATCACCTTTGATTTGGAAGTGGATGCAGTCGGTAAAGCGAAGCGAGCAGCAAGCGATATGTCTTTCTGTCAGACAGTGTTTTCCATTTCAAAATAGGAAATAATGCGAGGTTGAGAAATGACACCTGTACTTTAAGGCTGTGCTAAGAAGATTGCCTTATAATACATTTATAGAGCACTTAAGGAGTATTAGGAACCGTACCAAGAAAATAACACGTGATGCCTGCTCCAAAGAGCTCTATGTATTACTTTAGAAACGGATCTGAAAGCTTCTGGCAGTCCTTGCGACACAAGTGCGTGGACTCCGTCCAATTTCATTTGGGCACTGGTTGATGGCATTGAAAATCATGATTATAGCTGGCCTTATTGTTGTAAATCTCAGGGGCGGGCTGTGGTGGTGAGGAAAGGGGAAGTGAACTGACCTCGCTGCGGCTAAGTATAGCATACTATTTTGAGAAGGCTACACTGTTTTGAACATCACTTTACAAAGACTTTCTTGCAAAATAGCTGGGTGCTTTCACCCGCGGAACTGGTGCCAGTTATATGGGGGCAAGTCTCATATTGGATATGCAAAAGAGTGCTCCTCCCACGTTTAAGAAGGGCTGAAAAGTGCACAAGGTCCAAATATGCTTATCTATTGTGGATGGTATTGCCTTGCTGCCTTAGACAAAACCTTAGCATTTTTTTTAACCAATCACGTTCAAAAACATGGCACTGGGGTGTATATTTACAAGGGGATAGCCCTACCAGAATGTCACTTTTAGCGATGTTTGGTGGCGCTAGGCCAGTCTCCATAGATACAAAGCGGCACAAAGCCACTTTGAGTGGCATATGCTGCCTTGTAAATACACAATAGCAGGTGTTAGAATGGCGCAAGACGGAGAAATACTTTTATTTCTCTGTGTTTTTGCTTTTACTAAGTGTGCTTTTTTCTGCAGCACACATAGACATGGAAAACGCCATTCATGATTGTTTATGTGCCGGAAGGTGTCCCTTCCTGCATATAAACAATCATTAAATAATGACAATTTGCTCATTTAGAATGCAGCACACATAGAAGTAACCAATCACCTTTATTGATTGTTTATGTGCAGGAAGGGACACCTTTTTGCACATAAACAATCATGCCCTTCAATGCAGGCCCCCTTGCACTGTGGTGCAAGGTTGTCTGCTTTGGCGCTAGGCAGCTAATTTTAGCGCCAGCATTCGGGAAAACTTTGGAGTTGGTTGCATTTTTGTAAATAAGGCGCATCCCTGCATTTTGGATTTGTCGGCGCGTGGTGCTGCCAAATTTGGCGCACCTCAGCACCCCGACATTCCCTTATTAATATGCTCCTGCATTTAGTGCAGATAACACGGAAAATAAATGTCCAAGTATAATTACGTGGCTCACATTTATAGCCATGTACACAACAATATTGAAATCATGCTTGTAAAAAGTCGCTGTTAAACAGGTAAGATTAACATAGAGGAAAGTAGTATTTTAATAGATAGAAAATGGCGTGCTGGAATAATATTTGTTTTGCGCTTCTCTTTTGTCCAAAGGGGTGTTTATCCCCTACTGTAGGTCATATAATGGGTTTTGGTGTTGATGTAGTGAAAACTGAAAAAATATATATCAGCAAACGTAGTTGACGGACTAGCCTGTCTTTCACAGTGTTAGCATTATGTTAAAGAAAGAACCACTGATGTGGCCGTGAATTACAATCTGCATAGATGTCAGACTGACAATGGACTGACTCTTGAACAGTGAAAAGCCATATGTTAAACAGTAAATCCAAATATATGTTATTCCTTATTATCTGCCACTTGTAAGCAATCATCATCAAGCATCCACAAATACTGTAATCTGTAAAGCTCTTAAATTATGAACTGCTTGTCACCCTGACGTCTATTTTCCCCTCGATGTTAAACGTACCGGTATAGCATTGTTTTTTACCTTTATAAATTTTGTTCTATACATGGCTACATAGACATTATAGATACTCGGATTTGTAGACCACTGGTAGTCACCTATGAGAGTCTCCAGGCGCGGGGAAATTAAATGATTTGGCCAGAATCACACGAAATTGAGGAAACCTGGATCCCTAGTCCAAGGTGGGCAGCTCTGGCCCTTATGCCACATCACCTCCAGTGATTGATTGATTGATTGATCAGTCTATCTATCCATCCATCTGTCCTCCACCCCAAACACCGCCCGTCCTTCCTCTGTCCGTCCGTCCGTCCGTCCGTCCAGTCCGTCCGTCCGTCCGGTCCGTCCGTCCGTCCGTCCGTCCGTCCGTCCGTCCGTCCGTCCGTCTGTCTGTCTGTCTGTCTGTCTGTCTGTCTGTCTGTCTCCCTACCTATCTATCTGTGCAGTTCAGAAAACGGTGCCATACTATATTCTGATAGCCCAAATCAGAAAGCCAACAGAGACAAAGATACCCTGAGAACCTGAAAGACAATGGAACAGTAGCTTTACAGAATGGAATTAAAGATTCTCGCAATCCAGCGTTTAGAAAAATAGAACTGAGGATAGGTGCAAATGAACCCTTTACATTGGTGTTTACTGGTCCCTTGAGCTCGAGATATCTTGCGACAGGAGGGGCATAATGACCCCAGGTCAATTACTCCACACTCAGTGGTCTTGGGGAAAAAAGGAATGCAGATAGATGACTGTCTACCTCACTGGCAGAGTTGATATGTGAGACCAAAGGAATATTGGCACACACTGGGACTAATCATACCCTTTCTCAGGTGTCTTGAAATTGCCAGCTCTCATGCTAAACAAGTATTGGGGCAGTACTTGAAAGGCATGGCTCAGGGTGGTAGAAGTAAGAAGAATAGACCCAGGGAGGGTGTGTAGGACACATGAATAGGAGACAAAGCTCACCTGCACAAGTAAATCCTGATTTGTGAAGCTTTCCTCCAGTCTCAGAGGCGGCATACAGGGAGCTTCATGGTCAGTATCACTAGCTCTGAATTTCCTGGGCGGATGGGACTTCAGCACACCCAAGGCTAGCAGCAATAGTAGTGTTTGACCTCCATCTAGCACTCAACAATTCAATCCATCGATCAGAAAGGACAACAGGTGCACTCAAGGAGATCGTTAACTATGCACACACCTTCTTAATTTTACAATCTTTTGTTTTTCAAAAACACTGGCAAAAAGGTTTGCACACTTTCAAACACATACAAATGATTAAGGATAGAGACCACTGTTTTCTCCGGATTACTGGAAATAATTTGAACTGGATGCCTGTAGAAATCACCCTGGGTGCAAATACTGAATCTCAAAACACTACCAATGATGTCACCAGGCAGTGCCTCCGCCAATATATGAATGGGCCCCCCTCAAAAGTAGAGGGCAGGGAGATCAATGTAGGGTCTCTCCAGACTCAGGGAACCTCAAGGTTAATAAAGAGAGAGGAAGAAAATCAATGGTTGTTATTAATACACGGTCAAGTGTACTGGCTGATGTTGTAATGATTCAAATATGTCATGCAGGGAAGGCCTGGGAACATAGGTTGCATTGGACTTGGAGAAATCGACCATAATCATGGCAGAAATGCTAGATTTGTTATACTCAAATGTTTGCTGCTGCATTGCTGCCTTTTCCATGGTCTTGCCACGTCACGACTGGATTATCCTTACAACTTTCATTGATGCTCTGTGAATAGTGAATATATTGTTTGTTGGTATCATGCATCAATTGTTTTATATGACAACATTGCAATATGAGGGTTGTAAAATACTTACTACTTTTCCTGAGCTTACAATCACAGCCAAGTGAATAATGTATTGATCTTTTCTTTTTAGCTTTTGTATTTATTTGATAAAGTGTTGGCGCGTTTGGTTCCGATATCCAAACAATAGAAGGTCTTACAAGGTGCTTACAAGCATACTGATCATAATTAGCAATAATAACCATATCAGGCGGGGTAATCAACAATGACAGTATGACGAAGGATTCGAAAGAATGACTATATCAGGCAGGATTTGAAGCAATAACTATGTTGACACTACTTAATTACCTGATCTTTCCACTTTTTATTTCTGTTATTTAGTTTTATATAGCGCAAACTTGACCCGAAGGTATCAAAGTGCTTTACATGAGCACCAGTTACGTTACACATGGACACATTCCTTTTTGTAAGACACAGTGAAATTAAATGATTTGCCCTGAATCACGGGATGTTGAGCGTGATTGCTGAGACTCAAACGCGGTTCCCCATATTTGAGATCCACCACCATAGCCCTTAGGCCTCTCCCTCTTGACCTGTAGTATCCTTATATTTTATGATACTCTAGAGCAGTGCAAACCCAAGGAGATGATGAACAGAGTGCTGAAACTTTTCAGACACTCACCCACAGTCATAGATCTAGATTGAATCCAAAATCGTTCTTTAGCTCACTTCGCCACCCCAGTTCAGACCTAGATGTATGCAAATCGATCTTGACCCTGTGCCTCATGGGAGCACTCCAGCCCAAACTGCCAAGCCAGGGCTTTCCTGGATCAGAAACAAGTATCCTGGGCCCGGCTTCGGGGTAACACCCCTCATCATCCAGGCTAGCTCCAATCCAGTGGCAAAGTGAGCAAGGGACCCACGTCTGGGCATACCCAGCCAACTTATGGCAAAAAAAAACAAACACAAGCAGATGATGGACGGAGCACTGACACTTTTCAAACACTCACCCAGAGTCACAGATCTGGGTTGAATCCATCATCGTTCTTTAGCTCACTTCGCCCTCTCACTTCAGACCCAGCTATATGCAGATCAGTGTTGTCCCTGTGCCTCAAGGGAACAGTCCAGCCCGAACTGCCAAACCAACACTAGAGCAGTGACCGGAGTTGCTACTTATGGCCACTCTGTGAGTTCTACAAAATTATAGGCTATGAATAATACATACCTTGACTGGGTAATCTGCATACCCCCAGAGTCCCCCACTTGATATCACCAAAAGGGATTCTCCAACTAGCGGTTTCCTTTCACCTGTCCTTTTTTTCTTCCTAGCTCCTTTCATATTGAACATTGTTGATTCCCTCCAAAATCAAGAATTCAATAATTTGTCTTGCTTTCTGTGCTTTCTATTCTGCTCTCAAAGTTATCATCATCCAGGTGCCACCCTTGACACTGACTCCTAATCTATGCTATGTACATCCTGATATTCCACCAGAACATTGATTGGAAAATATAGAGGGACCATATAATCATGGCCAAAATATCAATCACCAAAACTACACACACACACACACGCACACACATATTTATATATATATATTTTACCTACTGGCAGTCACCAGTAGGTAGTTGTAGTTAGGACCTAGTTTCCTTAGAAAAAGCGTTTTTTCTTTTCCCAATAACTTTAGCTCCGGTTGACGAATCTTTGCAAAATTTTCAAAACTAGTGGCGCGCCTGGATCAGCTCCTGTCTTGAAAGTTTTGGGGTGATTTGACAAGCAGGGGACAAGAAACAAGGGGGGTCCCAAAACACATTTTCCCCATGTTAACTTCCATAGGAAAGTTTAGACAAAACAACAGCCGGAATTACAATAAATTTGGCAAAAAGGTAGCCCTTGGTTCCGAAAGAGTCCTTTTTGTTAAATGGTGTAAATCCATTCAGTAGTTCCTGAAAAATTCAGAGAAAGAGAAGTTTTGATATCTGGGCAGAGCCTAACCCGAGCATACACTTGGCTCTTATTGGCTGCCAACACTTCAAACCAGGGTCGCTGAGGGCCAACTAGCCCACCAGGTACCTCCAGAAAGAGCCACAGGCTGCGTTGCAGAGAGGTGGTCCGAGGACATGCACTTTTTTACACCTCTCTGCAACGCACCTCTGTGGCACTTACTGGTACCTGGTGGGCTAGTTGGACCCTAGGGACCATCAGCTTTTGCACACTTGTCACATCAGGCCCTGCCCCCCGCACCACAGTTCAAACGTGCCCCGTGGTGTATTTTAAGTTGGGGGATTCATTCCCCTTAAAACCTGAGGGTCCCTCGGGGCCAAGTAGCCCACCAGGTACCTCCAGTAAGCGCCACAGAGTTGCGTTGCAGAGAGGTAGTCCAAGGCCAGGCCCCCTTTTTACACCACTCTGCAATGCAGCTCTGTGGCGCTAACTGGAGATAGCTACTGAGACATTCATTCACTCACCAATACACCCATACACACACTCATTCACCCACCCATATAGCCCTTCACAAATGCACTCTAGAACCCATACACCAAGTGAATCACCCTCTCATACATCTAGTCACCCACCCACCAGCAACCCACAATACACTCAGCTACCCATACACATGCTCAGACAGCCAATCAATAACCCATACAGACACTCATGTAGCTACTTACCACTGAATGGAGCTGGTACACACCAACTGACAGACTAATACAGACATTCACACAGTTTACTCACTAACCCATGCATTCAGTAAGACATGTTTAGTCACTCATCATCAATAAATGTTATTCGGTTCACACAATAGGAAACCATAAAAGTTACACATTTCAAATACATTACAAACCCGCTTTAAAATACACAATACACGTGACAATGAATGTTCATTCCCAAACATACAGTACAGTAATTCTAATATAGTGTTCGATAATTAAAATATAAGAAGAACATCACATTAATTCCAATATATAGTTTAAAACAGTTATTTCATAAAGTGCATCAACAAATTCCTTTAGAGTTCCAGACATTTTCTATACTTCAGCGAACATTTCAGAAAACCAGCTACGAAAGGGATACATTCAGGTTTTAACAGTTGTAAATAATAGAGAGCGGGCATGCCTGTATAAAATGTAACTTTTTTAAGAGGGGCCTTAAAAAGATTCTCCTAGGCGTTTCGTAAAATTTAAAGAAAAACATAAATTGCAGCAGATCCTGTGGAGACATATTGTCGCAGCCACAGGTTTCTAGCACTTTACCTTTATAGCAACCCGTAGGAACAGCTAATAAAAGATGGAAATAATCCATTCTAAATCTGATTAGTAAAAAACGCTCATGGCTAGATAACGGCCACAGTAGGTATGGCTCCAGATCTAAAGATGTCTTAAGCATCAAGTGTTTACGGACGCTGATCTTTAACAGTTCTTTCTCCACTCTTTCCATTTTTTTGCGCAAGATAAAGGAGTGTTTTATAAAAGTCACATCTTCCCTGATGATACAATCAGGAGTTAAAAACAAATCTGGACACCCCAGCTCACTAAAGCACCCCTGTAAATATTTTAACCACGGAATGTACATCATGTGATCCATGCTCAAAATCTCTTTTAAAAGTTTATGCCTAAGATCAAGATGTTAATTTAGCCAACATTTGAGCCAGAAAATTAAGGGGCGCATAGCCAAAATATCGCAAATGTATGGGAGGCCAGTTTCTTCATGAACCGTTAAGTTTGCTGTCCCTTTTGGAAGGCAAAACAGCCGTTTTAAGAAGTGATTTTCTGTCACCTGTAAGCCCTCTAGACCAGTGTACCCCCATAAATCGCTCCCGTAGCTAGCTATGGATACGCTCTTTGCTCGGTAGATCTTTAGCATTGCAGCCACTGGGCGATTGCCCATTTTAGCTGCAAAGCCAAATATCGCTGCATTAGACCTGGTAACCTCTCAGCCTTTTCTTGTTTAGCAGTGCAGCCCAATTCAGACGCTCGTCCAGTAAGACGCCCAAATAGGAAAAGGTCGTAGATATTGGCACTCTGTCACCATTCACCTTAAAGGGGAATTGCTTTTTGGGGAACTGCCCTACCTGCATAACGTAGGATTTAGAATTGTTTATGGCCAGATCTCCATTCTCCATAAACCCACAGAAGGCGTCAAGTAGGGTTTGTAAGCCTTTGGGGGTACGTGCCAGGAGGACTGCGTCGTCTGCATATAGCAAGACGGGCAGCCCCGGCGTCCCACGTACGATAATCAGCCCCTGTTTCCAACAATGTTGTCTCTAGATCATTGATGTAGAGGTTAAAAAGGAAAGGTGCTAAAATACACCCCTGTCGTACCCCCCTTTTGGTGTTAAAGTTCTTGGTTACCTTGAGGTCTAGTGCGTATCTAATATTTGCCTTTGATTCTCTGTGTAGTTCCATCAGAAAGTCCACCAGGTTTGACTCCACCCCCATGGCCCTCATGGATTGTCACAACTTTCCCCGATTGACACAGTCAAAAGCGGATAAAAGATCCATGAAGGCCATGTAGATTGTCCCTGGGCGGGCAATGGTGTATTTTCCCAGGATCAGGTAGAGATTAATACATTGTGCCATGGTCGAGTGCCCTGGGCGGAACCCATACTGGATATCCGAAATGATCTTGTTCTCTTCCGCCCAAGCCGTAAATCTCTTTAATATAACTCCACCTATGACCTTTACCACGGAGTCAATAAGGGAGATCGGTCTGTAATTCATGGTACAATTAAGGTCTCCCTTGTTAAACACTGGCACAATTGTAGAGACTCCCCAAGATTTTGGGCAACCTTCCTTTGCTGCAGCAATAACCACTGCCACAAAGCTTGATGCCCAGAATGAAGGGTTAGATTTAATAAGGTCCGGTGGGATACCATCCGGGCTTGGAGCCTTCATGTTTGTGAGGGTTTTGATGCCTTCCTCTATTTCTCTTTGGGTGAACACAACTACGTCCTCTTTTGGTGTCTTAGCTGGCAGCTGCTACAGGGTAGATGTGCTTTTAAAGATGGATACAAAGTGAGACACCCATTCTTCCTCCGTTATGTTGGTTCCCACTTCCTCGACTCTTTCCGTTAAAAAGAGAGGTCTGTTACTGATACTCCAAAATCGGGAGCTGCTAGAAAGGGTCAGAGGGTCTAAAAGCTCCCTCCATGTTGCCTCCCTCAATTCCGTTTTATGGGTAGCCAGTACCTTTTTGTAATTGTTGTGAAGAATACGATCTGTATTCTGTCCCTTGGAATTTCTTTCACGGCCGCCTTAAGATCTCTGGCGGCTTTAGAGCATAAAGGACAGAACCATTTAGGATCATTGGTCGCCCTGTATTTCCCCGGGACAGATAACAGACTCCCCACTTTGGAAACAATCCCTTCAAAAGCATAGAGGGTACCCATGGCAGTTGAATCAGCATTCAGGCAACAAGAGAATTCTACTGCACAAGCTTCTTGGAGTTTTTCATTGAAAGGGGGCGGGATTACTTGGTTCCATTTCAACCGATGCCTGCCATCAGTTAGATTTACCGTGGCAAGACCTATCACTGTGTCCTTTTTCTTCAAAAGCTCCCTCCCAGATTAACACACACTGGATTGTGGTCACCCTAGGCGCTTGCTATGATTGAGAAGTCCTGCAGGATTGGTAAAATAATTCTAGAATTCAGTATGTGATCTTTAAAGGATCCACCGCCACGACCTTTGAAGGTCAGTTCCCTTTGTTTACTCAATGGTGGAGCAAAGCTCATAGTAGAGGACAAATCATACTTATCAAGCATATCATTAAGGACATTTCCCTGTACAAAATGCTCAAAGTGAAGTCCCTGTATCAGTGGACAAACCAGAGTGCCCATGTCAGCGAGTTTGGGATCACCGCACAGGTGTGCATTAAAATCACCTGCGATCATAAATTTATTTCCAAAAGGGCCACAGTGCTGCTCTACAAAGTTGTTCACCTCAGTTATCTTGCATCCCGCTTCTTTGTGTACAGCATTATAAAAATGTATCACACAAAGGCTGGCATTTCGTTGCCCTAGTACAATTGCCTGTAGATCTCTATGATCAGAAGAGATGACCTTGATGTTACATCTCAGGGCCAAGGAGGTAAAGATGACCAAACCTCCCCTCGCTCTACCACTATTTACTGGTGTTGCAGGAACAAAAAAGGCTCTATACCCTACCAGCGAAAGATTGCAGTTAACCAGCCATGTCTCTTGGAGGCATATTACCGAGAAGTTGCTGACAAACCCATGACTAAGTGCTCTTCAGCACGAAACGCGTCGGGTTTTGGGACTATTTAACCTGATGACTGGCTACTTATCCTGTAATCACGCTACAACCTCCATGAAATAAAGCGGTAATCTGAACTGCAATGTTCCACGATAGTACATTATAGCCCTGCGTCTTGTCGTGGTTATCAGGGGATTCAATGATTAGTTCCCTGGGACAATCAACAATTGTTGTTCCAGGGTGATCATTTTCCCGTGGTCCTGCTCTTGTAACGGTATCCAATACTTCTGGATTTGGCGCAACAAGCGGTGTTTCCAAAGCAAATCCTTCGTCTTTAACAAGAGTGTCACTAGGTGCACAGCTGCTGATTGCATGAACTGAGCTGACCCGGTTTTCACTTAGTCAATCACAGTCATTCAATCCCGAAAGAGCTGCTTATCTATTTAGGCCATGAGGGGGTGAAGAATGACTATAATCACCCCATATATTATCCCCTTCAGCCCTAGAGAAGATGGTACCAGGCCTAGGTTGTTGTCTATGTTTATGAGGCCAGTCATAGTATCCCGAGTTCAGGTTGTTTTGTCCATGATTCTCCACCCTATAGAAGAAACCCAATGGCAGTATCTCGATACCTAGTCCCCTGAAAGCTGCGCGTGAACCAAACCCCCTAAATATCCTTTCTACAGGTAAAGGGTTATTATAATTTACCACTATACAGTCCCCCCTTCTTGATTTCCTGGCGCTACCCAGCCAGGAAACATGGTGAACCATAATGACATTATGCATGGAAGTATGTCCTTTGTCAGTATTATGGGACAACCAATGTGTTACCTTATTTTTAAGTTGTCCATAGTCCTCTTTAACTCCATCAGGGAGAGATGGTACATTACCCAAAATGATCACCAGCAGAGTTAATTGTGGGGGTAAATCAATAACTGGTAGGTTGTCCTCACTTCTAATTCTCTTTTCTGTATTTGTTTTTCCCTCAACCCGGTCTAAAACTACAGGGGATTTTCCATCTACCCCCTTAGTGTTTTTTACTCCTGATTTACTAGTTAACTTTTTACTTTCTATCTCTTTCCTGGTTTCATTGTTAGTTAATTTTTGTGACTCCTTCGCTGTAGAAGCGGCAGTTTTACAAGCATCCACTTATATTTCACAGTTCCCGCCCTGCTGGGCGTGGCCAACCGTGGCCTCATGGTCCTTGTAGTGCTTGTGCTTTCTCAGGTGAGTTGCCGCTTTCACAGCAATGTAATCCCAGATGAAAACATTTTCATCACAAGTGGGTCTGAGTGGCTTCAGACCTGCATCATACCACACGTGATAACCTCCATGCACTGGCTCCCATCTGTAGCGCTGCAGCGTTTACCGTCACAGCCGGGCTGTATACACAGCGGGGCACTTCCCGCGGCCCAGGTGTCGCCGCTCGTATCTAATACCAAAGTTCGGCCAACATGGAAAGGCCCACACAGGAGTTCAGATTACCGCTTTATTTCATGGAGGTTGTAGCGTGATTACAGGATAAGTAGCAAGAAATCAGTTTAAATAGTCCCAAAACCCACTTAGTCATGGATTGGAGCAGAAGTTTGACTGTCTTGAGAACTGTCTCTTGCAAATTCGGCTGCAATTGTAGTTTCTTGCTCAATTCGTCGTTCAGCATTTTCACATAATTAGCAAAACAGGACATTCTATAGTATCTTTAGTTGCATTGACCGAATCTTCATAGCTCTGAAAATCTCCAAGTAATTCCAATTCAGAACGCCACTGCTTGAAGAGTTGCAAAAGAGCTAAATAGTAAAATTCCCTTTTGTCAAGAGTATCGCAACTCAGTTTTCGGTGATTAATCAAATGTCCTTTTCTTTGTTTCACCAAACATCCTTCAGAACCAATCACAGCATATATACCATTATTGATGTTTTCTGTAATATTCCGTTTAAAAGTGTAGTTTTGCAGCACTTCATAGAGACAAATGTTCTCAAGATGATGACTTCTATTTGGATAATATGTATCCAACATATTTGTTTTTAAAATATCTGTGCTTTCTGGCACTTTTTCAGCTAAATATTCAATTTCTTGTACAGATTTAAGTACTCAATTTCGTGTTGCAGCAAGACCTAGACTCACCCAAATGATTCTTCTAGATTTAAAGTAAAGACTTGCAGATGATAAGCGATCTGAGCATTCCTACGCTCCGATTCCTCGATGAGATAACATCTTCAAACTGTAACTGTATAATTTCTTACTTAGACTCTTCTCGTGGGAAATCTCTTCCCACATTTCCTTCAATTCTGTTCTTTTCTGATTTTGTTATGTAGGATGTTACATATCGAGCAACAGCAATGGAATTGTCCGCAACGTATTGAATATCCATGTTAGCATTCCACATGGACAAAATAACTGGGCTGTGGTCATTTATGTATTTTGAGTCTTCATTTCTTCTTAAGTTGTAGGTATTTATTTGGGACTTTCTTGTGATAGTATGTCGCAAAGATGACATAAAACTGTTTACTCTTCCTTTGGATATTACAGGACGTGGAAATGCAAAACGACGATGGTGTAGAACTTTTCCTTTAACTTGTACTTTCAACGACAGTATTTCCCACAACAATGAGTTTGGAATCGTAAGACTTGTTGTCTTAAGTCCTTTTCGTCTGTGCTTTTGGGTATAGCACATGTAGCATATTCTTCAATACAAGACAACACAGTATCATCCGAATCTGTTTCGCATTTGGGAGCATCTTTGATCCATATTAGCATATGTATGTGCGGAGCACCTCTTGCTTGATACTCCTTTCTCCAAAGGAAATCCACAACCTCTCCAAGAGGAGGATTGTTTTTATTGGTGATAAAAGACATCATAGCTTCAAATATATGATTAAAATATCTGCATACATTAACTGGATCCAAAGAGCACAATTCTCCAGGTGTCTTGTATTCAATATTTACTATATTTAAATTTGCCTCTCAAAGAAATTGAAGTAAATCATCCTAAGAGTATTCAGCACAGCTTAGAATAAGGAACCATGTAGGAGTTCCTAAGTTCCTTAGCATACATTTAAGTTCTCCATGACGACAGTCCCAGTACTCATTAGTGCCACGCTGACATGCCATGAGATTAATCAGCTGAGATTCCAAAACATTATCTTTCTGGTGTACTTTATCCATAAATTCCTTTGCCGAAATATTTTGCAGATGTACACCTATTTTCAATCTATGGTTGACTGCATAAGAAAGTCACTCTCAAACAAAAGATGAAACAAATACGGAATACATCGTCGAAATCTTGGATTTTCTGCATACAACCTTGATGTCTGGTATTCAGATGCAGGAATCTGCACAGGTCGTTTATCATATCGTCCTCCTTTTCCTGTTTGAAAAGAACTGAGGGAAACAACAAGCTTCTAAGTTTTCTTCCCATACACTCATGGGACTTCCCTTTGCTTCTTTCATTTGGAATAACTCAATAGTATTCCCTATCACTTCTTTGGAATGAAGTGGATGAACACTGCAATGGTAAAAGATTTCTTAAGTTTTGGACATATCCACTTTTTCAATTTGTCCATTTGATGAGTCAGTATCTTCTTCTAAAGTTATATCCTCTTCTCCCACATACACATTTTTATAGTAGTGATTATTTTTTACCAGATACAACGTTGCCATTTTCACTTTCCTAACATCCACTAATTCTTGCCAGATTTGTTTTACTCTTAGTAGGAACGCCATTAACTAAAATAACTAGAGGTTCATCTTCTACATTTTCTACACCAATTGTTGCAATATTCGTCTTTAAATCTAGAGGCAAATATACAACTCTTCCCTTTAATCCTCTCTGTAAATCTGAAGGAGGCAATTTCCCTGTCTTAGGCTTCATACGAACAATAGCCTGAAATGGATGCACACATTGAATAAGAATGGATTCATAGGTATTTAAATCCATCACTTCAGAAATAATTTTTACCAAATCAAAATGATTATGCACAGCTCTAGCAGGCATTTTGTTCTCGTCTAATTTGTTATAACAATATTTACAAATATGTTGATCAAAACCCAAATCAAAACAATTCTCTACCATCAAATAAGTTGCCAATTCCTTCCACTCATTATTATTTTCCTTTTCACTTTTTAAATACAGATCAGCAGCCCTAGTCTGATTTTTATAATGAGTTCATCTACAACAGATACAAGAATAGTTTGGCCTTTCACCTGAAATCACCTTAAACTTTGTAATTTCTTGCTCAAATTTTTTTGTACTAGAATGTTGTACATTCTCTTCCACATTTCCTTCTGGTGATGTATCAGTTTCTGCACTGTCTTCCTCAGCACCAAAGTAACTAAACTCAATTTCTTCACAAACTTTCATTACATCTGATACTGATCCACGCAAAAGAGCACCGTTCAACTTTTTTAACATTACTGCTGGACTTTTTGCATAATACAATGCCCTGACTAATTTTCTCATTTCAGTATGATGTACTGCTAACATCCTGAAATGGTAAAAAACACTTTGACATACTTTTTTAGAAAGGCAACCAGAGAATGACCTTGCAAACCATTATTTTTTTTCAATCTGCAAGGGTCTAGTCCTTGCAACATCTTAATCTTTTGTTTAACACTTTTCTTAGTGTAGTTACGTAAGAAATTGTGTAAAAATACAATAGATTCTTGTCATACACTGAAAATACTACTACAATTCCAAGTGTACACTGGAGCTTTAGGTCATCTCCCTAAAACTTCATCAGCTAACACCTCTTCTGCAATTCTGGGAACAATTTTCTCTTTCTCAATAGGGCAACCATTTCTAACCTCATAAGCTAGACCACTGGTGTCAACTGCATGCAACAAATCATTACACTGAAGATAACTCTCTTCATTAAAAAAAGACTCCGAACTTGAACTGTGTTTCCATTCACCCAAAAAAAAATCAGAAAAATGTGTTCTGTTAATTAGTTTTCTCCGCTTATTTTAGGCCTTTCTTAAATGGATTGGTTTATCTAGTGATCGAATTCTATTGATTATTAAAATAAATATTTCGTTTTCAATTCAAAAGCCTTTTCAACACTATTTTCAATATGTTTCTTCTTCTTATAAAATACAGATTTTACTTTACATTTCTTCATATCCTTTAATAAGTTTAAGACAACTCTATTGTAAAACATTCTTTTTCTAATTTCCTGAAATTGATTCTTCCTCCTTTAACTATACAGTGTTTCTTTAAAACACGATTTCTCATCATTTATCTTTTTTCTATTGTTTTTCTTTTTTGTTGCAGACACTTTTTTTATTTTTTACAATCTCCACACTATTCCTAGTGTTTGAAACCTTTTTTTTAGAAAATCCTTAGTTCTCTTACCAGGAGTTTTTTTCTTTTTCACCACAGGCTGTTATTCAGGTAAATCTTGTGGATGACTTCTCTTGAAATAATAAGCTTTTTTACTTTGTTTCCTCTTTTCACTTTTTCTAGGCATGATGAATTCCTTTTAGTGTTGATAAATAGAATCTGTTATAATAAAAATAAATATTGTAATAAAAATAAATCTATAAAATATACTATTCTATTACTAAACAAATACAAACTACAATGACTAAGTATAAAAAACAAGTGTGTAACTGATAACAGAAGTGCATACATACTGCATAGGAGTTTCAAGAACTACATCTGCAAGAAGAGTACCTGAATGAATTTATAAATGGTTGGATTTTAGAACAGTGAATGGATTAGTACATGGTGCTGAATGCATCACTAGAGTAGTAAAGGGGAGACACAAAGTATTTGCTGCAACATCATGGATACTAACTGGGGAATTCAAGGTATTAAAGAAAAGGGTGTACGTGGATAGAAGAGTGCATGCATACAGCATACAGGTTTGAAGTAGTCCTTGTCCTGAAGCCTACTTCGCTACATGAGTACTTGGGTACTGAATGAATAATTACAGTACTGTAAGGAGACTGTCTGAGTGAATCTATAAGTGTTTGAGTTTTAGTGCACTAAATACTCAGTACTTAACGCTAAATGGGTCACTACAACAGTGCAAGAGCAACGACAGAGTGTTTACTGGAAGTGTAAGGATACAGACTGAGGAATTGAAGGTGTGAAAGACAATGGTGCAGTTACATACAATACTGCATGCATAGTGCATAGGGCTTTGAAGCAGTCCATGTCATATGGCCTACTTCACTGCATCAGTACTTGGATACTGACTGAATGACTACAGTTCTGCAAGGAGAGTGTCTGACTGAATTTATAAGTGCTACAGTTTTAGAACAGTGAATGGATTAGTAAATACTGCTAAATGGGTCACTACAACAGTGCGACGGCAGTGACAGAGTGCTTGGTGAAAGTATAAGGATATAGACTGGGGAATTGAAGGTGTAAAAGCCAAGTGTACAGATAGATACAAGACTGCATGCATACTGCATAGGGGTTCAAAGCAGTCCATGCCCTAAGGCCTACTTCACTGCATGAGTACTTGGGTACTGACTAAATGACTACAGTTCTGCAAGGAGAATGCCTAACTGAATTTATAAGTGTTTCAGTTTTAGCACAGTGAATAGACTAGTACATACTGTTGAATGGGTCACTACAACAGTGCAACAGCAGTGACAGAGTGCTTGCTAAAAGTATAACGATACAAACTGGGGAATTAAAAGTGTAAAAGACAAGTGTGCAGGTAGATACAAGACTGTATGCATACTGCATAGGGGTTTGAAGCAGTCCATGCCCTAAGGCCTACTTCGCTGCATGAGTATTTGGGTACTGACTGAATGACTACAGTTCTGCAAGAAGAGTGCCTGAATGAAACATCTTGTGCACGCACCTCTCATGCTAGCATCGAAGTAAGTTTGATCTTGTGCAGGTTAGATTGGAACACTGGTATAGGCTACAGCAGCATAAACATAAATTAATTTAATGTCCATAATGCGAGCGCAATTCTTCAACGGCTTTTACAGCAAGCGAAGGAGAGCAAAGGTTAAGTAATTTGTTCAGTTTGCCAAACGGAAGAGATTTGTGAGGAAGGTGTGATGTTGCGCTCTATGTAATATCAGTTGCAGTTCATGCAGTCAACAATTTGATTCCAACAAATAATATTTCCCAACTCAGAAACAGCGTCTTTAGGATAGGCACACAAAAGCAAAAGATCGCAGTGTATATAGTCATTTGAATACTTAATTTTTCTTATAAACTGATAAAGAGGGACTTATCCCGCATAGTGCAAATATTTGAATGTGCATTAAGATAGCCAAAGCGTCATCCCTACATCCTTCCAATGCCTCATCTAAACATCCATCCTTCATCCATCCTTCACCCATCCACCCTTTCATCCATCCATCCATCATTCATCCACCCACCCTTTCACACATCCATCCATCCTTCATCCATCCACCCTTTCATCCTTCCATCCATACATCGATCCTTCATTCATCCACCTTTTCACACATCTATCCATCCATAATTCATAGGCTAGGCTCTGCTTCAACTGCCGCCACCGGACCACTACACCACGGATCTATAACAACATCAATTAAACACTATGCCCAGTAAAGCACATGGGTGCATAGCTCAAAATACTTAGGAAATGTAACCCTATACCCCTAACAAAAACCTTAGGTCAGTGAAAACAAACCAGAGCATTTAAACCAGATTCATCCAGAAGATCCAGGGTGCTGAACGACCCATATAAGTTAGAAACACTATGCCCAGCAAAGCACATGGGTACATAGCCCAGCCAGAAGATGCAAGGTGCTGAACAACCCTTGAACTGGAAAAGTAACTGCACACATTCTAAAGTTTTCAGTACTGCACTTTACTGTACAAAGCTGACTCACCAAACACATTAACTTAGCAAATGCTTTTATCAAAAATATTATCCAAATGAAGAAAAACTCAGAATGTGATTCTACACAACTAAACTACTCCTTGCAATTTAGAAGGATAAACACATTACTCTTATTAAAAAAATGCACCACACACATCCCTTTACAAGTTAACAACTCACATTTCAAATTGATTTGTAGATTAAGAAAAATGTCAGTTACACAGCAGATATTCTTATACAGAATCCCTGTACTTCCCTGTTCTAAGAAAATGGCACACTTTCCCTCTCATTCTACTCACATATATATAAAAAGCAAATACACATTTCTGTTGGTTGAACTTTTGAACCCTATCCAACTGACATAACTTTCAACCCTACCCCATTCGGCCTTCTGCCTGTTACCATAGAAACACTTAACTGAGCACACAGGTCAAAAGTTTATCACACAATGTTACTTATCAAAACAGCAAGTATGCTTGACTTTTCAACATATCAGCTTATCTTAAGTAATGTACATTTCAATCAGTTTTTGTTAACCAATAAGAAACATGCTTTTAAAAAACAGAAACATGCACCCTAATTTTCAGTGTAGAATGTTCTCAAACAACCAATCATGTATTATCTTTTTTCAAAACTGCATCTTATCCACCATTTTAGAAAAATCTTAGTTTTCAAACTGCCATTTCATTTTCAGAGACCATCTTAGTGCATCCAGACCTCTCTTCAACATGCTTAGAGTGTGGATTGTGGGACACAGCTATATGTTCTGGAGTTAAAGGTACGCAGAACAGAAAAGAATTCCCAAAGACCTAGGTTTACCAAATGTACACATTAAATGGATTGGACAGAGAGGGTTAAAATGGCAGCAATCGATGCCATCGGTTAAATCTTTTTTACATCTCTAACAACCTAACCTAATAATTGTGCACTGTGGTGGCAATGACCTAGGCACTTTGACCGGGGTAGATCTGGAAATGCTTATGAAGGATACATTTGGAGAATTGATGGCACTTTTCCCCCAAACTTCCTTTGTCTATTCTAATATATGCCAAACGCACAAATGGAACTGGTCCAACCAATATTGTCCACAGATTGAGAAAGCTGGAAAACATGTTAATAAATCTGTTTCTGCTTTTCTCCCAGACTATAAAATGGGGTCCATTTACTACAACAATCTGTGTTTCAATATGCATGGCATCTATAGGAGAGATGGTATATAGTTTACAGATGAAGTGAACAGAGTCTTCCTCTTGAACTTTAGACTCTGCATCGGTACTTACTTGTAGGTACTAAAATCTCCCAATAAACACAAGGGCTCTTTTTAGAGCCACCCAACATCTAAACACATAAGCTTGATAAATATCTGAAAAACATTTTTCTATTTCTTGCTTGCATACCCGTATGGGACGCCTTATAAACCAGGTTGCATACGGGGTACGGTATGCGTACCAAACCTGTGCACAACAGAGGTCCCCAGGGCCACCACAAAGCTCCAGGAGGGGGACCGCATGCCCCCTCGCAATATTTAAAAGCCCCGGGGGTGGTGGTCCCTGGGGCTGGGGGTCCATCACAGACCCCCCAATTTAAAAATGTACTGCCCGGGGAGTTGGTGGCCCCCCCCCACACAGATATATTTTATTTAAAAAAAGAAGCTTGTGAGCCCCCCACATACATAATGTCAAAGCCCCAAGGGATGACGGTCCCTGGGGGGCCTCTCTGACCCACCATTATTATAAAAAAAAAGCCCAGGGGGTGGCGGTCCTCATTATATATAAGTACATTGCCCCCGGGTAAATTAATCGATGCTGAATATGTTAGTACAGCCAACTCCGCTTACGCAACCAGGAACACACAACAACACTACATGGCCCAGATTTCCATTGTAGTGATTTCTTAGTTGCAGGTCTAGTTGTCAGAAAGGCACACACACTCCCTCATGGCTGGTATATACCCAATGAGTTTAGATCAACCATAAGGTCAATCCAGTCACGCACTGTTCACTTTGTGTTAATCCACACCTAATGTTTTTGTCAGTGTAATCAAAACTTAATCAATTGCTTTACCTTCATTTATTCCATTATTATTGTTTTCAAAAATTCATGTTTTCAAATCACATGTTATTAAACAATCACTTTTTATTGGATAAACACATTGTATGTATTATAATTATCACATTTCCTATTCATAATTCACAACAAGTTGTTTAACTCATAACATTTCTTGATGGACCTAATCTACTCGGAGGGAACGCCGCAGCCCCTGCGGACGTTCCCTCCTCCTCAGGGGTCGCGGACGGACTCAAGTCCGTCCGCGATCCTAATGACCCCCTTAGTTTGAATTTTGAAAGACAGAGCAGTGAAATCTGTTCTCACTTTCAAATTCCTAACAAGATTGCATTTCCACATGCAAGTTAGCATCTTCCCATGTGTAAAAGCAATGTCGGCTCCTAAAGAACGCGGAAAGCCGGCCAGAACGTGGGGGCATAGTGGCTCCCCTCACGGTCCCCAACATTTTTTTATAAGACCCGGGAGATATGATCCCCAGGAATATTGGAAAGTTCTGATAGGAGCTCTTTTTAAACAGAAAAAGTAAAAGTTGCGCACCCAGCTCAGTGCGACCCCCTGTTGTGCACACCCTGGATGAAAGACTCATAATCTGTAGGGTGCGCAACTCCAGCACCTTTGGTGCACAACTTCTACGCATTTGGGAGCCGGCACTACTTTTCCACAGCAGGAACTTCTAACATGCAGCTCCCCATGTAGAAAAGCAATCTGATTTAGATTTTGGAAGAGAAAACATATTTCCTTGCTATGGGAGGGAGAGATGGGCACCCCGGAATACTGCAAAATCCGTCCCTCCCACAATACATAAAGCCCCGGGTAGTGGTGGTTCCCTGGGCTTTGAAGAGCGTACCATTTTACCGTAAAAAAAAAATATAGCCCCTATCTCTAATTTTTATTATCCCCGGGGACCCCATCCCCCGGGGCTTACATGAAATGTTAGGGACCATAGAGGAAGCCCCAATGATCCCACAGTCCCAGCTGGCTCCCCGCATCCTTTGGGAGCCGGCATTGCTGTTCCTCATGGAGAACAACTAACATGAAGCTCCCCATGTAGAAAAGCAATCTGATTTAGATTTTGAAAGAGAAAACATATTTCCTTGCTATGGGAGGGCGAGATGGGCACCCCGGAATACTGCAAAATCCGTCCCTCCCACAATACATAAACCCCCCGGCAGTGGTGATCCCCGAGGCTTTGAAGAGCGTACCATTTTACCGTGAAAAAAAAGCCTCTATCACTAATTTGTATTATCCCCGGGGACCCCATCTCCTGGGACTTACATGAAACGTTAGGGACCGTAGAGGGAGCCCCAATGCCCCCACGGTCCCAGTCGGCTTACTGTGTCCTTCGGGAGCCGGCATTGCTTTTCCTCAGGGAGAACAACTAACATGCTGCTCCCCCTGAGAAAAAGCAATCTGCTTTCCTATTTGGAAGAGGGAGCAGTTCAACCTGCTCTCTCTTCCTAATAGAAAAGCAGTTTCCATTGACAGGGTGGGAGCCACAAGGCTCCTGCCCTGTCATTGCAAACAGCAGTGTCCCGGGGCTGTGCACCCCGGGACACTGCAGGAGCCGGCCCTGGGGGGTGGTGGCTCCCAGGTCCATCTTCTGCTCCAGAAGGGGGGCCATGCGGCCCCCTCCAAAACTTTTAAGAAACTCCAGGGGTGGTGGTCCCCGGAGCTGGGGGGGCCTCAGAGCCACCCCTCCATTAATATTTTAAAGCCCTGGGGGTGGCGCTTCCCGGGACTGGAGGGGCGTCAAAGCCCCCCTCAATTAATGTTTTAAAGCCCCGGGGAGTGGTAATCCCCGGGGCTGGAGGGACCTAAGAGCCCCACACACATATACATTTACATTTACTGCGGGAGGGCCATGAGCCCCCGCCGCACATATATTTAAAAAAAAGCCCCAGGGGTAGCATTCCCCGGGACTGGGGGGCCCCTTTGGGCCCCCCATTATAAAAAACTACATTGCCCCTGGGACTTGGCCCCTCCGGGGGCAAATTAGCACTAAAGCGGGCTTCAGGTTTTCATCCAGCGATTAAAAAAAAAAGAATTTTTTTAGGCATTGGGGGTCCTTGTCGGACCCCATGAGCAGGCCTAGGGGGTCACAGTGTTTCTACCCTACCCCCATTGTGTCTTTTGCACACTTGTTTTTCAGTTTTCTTCTGACTCAGTTCTACCGAGACACAAGATGGCTGCCAACACTTCCTGGTTTGGAGTGTTGATAGACAGTTGACAGTCAATTAGCATGCAGGCAATGCTCGTAAGGGTACGCATATAATCCTCGGACACTACTTTGTCCATAGATATATCTATGATTTTACTTTTGATTTCCTCAGGAACTACTGCTCGGATTTACACCATTCAACAAAAAGTGTCATCTGCAAACCAAACTTGGTATAATTCCATTCAGCTGTTCGAGCTATAGCCCCCTATTAAAGGTCCCTATAGAAAATTGCATGGGGAAAACACGTTTTGGGGCCCCCCTTTTTTCTCGGCCCCCGCTTCACCAATCACCACCAAACTTTCAGGGAAGGACCGGGGTAGAGCAGGCCATCTTCTTGGAGAATTTCTTGAAGATCAAAGATTCGTCCACCGGCTACAAAGCTATTCCAAATAGAATGTTGCGGATTTCCTATGGAAACTAGGTCCTAACTATAACTACCTACTGTATATATATATATATATATATATATATATATATATATATATATATATATATATATATATATATATATATATATATATATATATATATATATATATATATATGAAGTCCTTGTATCGCTCGATGCTACTTGCATCCCAGTTCCACTGCTCCAACTGGATAACAACGAACAAGCCAGACCCAATTCTTGTGCAAAAGTAAGTGTTTTATTCCATCCAAAAATTAACACCCAAGTATATATTCACTAATAAAACCTTTGATTTAACACCAGTTATAGTTAGCTGGATATTTTACTCATACAAAGCCATTGAAATTCCCACGTTAAAGTTAGTTGGACTTACTATAACTCGCGCACCCGCAATCCACTGCTGATGATGTCACATATTACATAATTCATGACATGGTCAGTGACATCACTGATGACATCACTGAAGACTTCTCAAATGACATCACTGATGACATCATCCAATGAATGTGGTTTGCTTTGATATTTAAATATGTTTTATAAATACACTACTTTGCATTGAAGAATGAGTGGATATATAAATATAAATGTGTGGATGGTGGATTTAATAACAGTGTCATTGATTTTTTCCTTGACTAATTTGTAGAGTCTCACTATATATAATGTGTAGTTACTAAACTGTGTGAACGTCTTTATTGTTTTGTCTTAATTGCTATGTTAGAGACTATGTTTGTTATTAGTTTCTTAACTGAGTATTTGTATGGGTAAAATAATGTCTCTGTGGTTTGGTGGGGGTGTGTGATTGCCCAAAAATGTGTGAATAGTTCATTCAGTAGGTATATGAGGTTAAGACTTCATGTTATGACAGTTGTTTCAGTGAGTGTATATGTTTATGGGTGTGATGGTGATGAAATATTTCAAAGGTTTTTTAAATGCTAATTCCTAACTATAACAAGTGTGAAACCTATGGGGCCTTATTTACGAGCCCCTTGCGCCTCCAGAACATCACTTTTTGTGACGTTCCGGTGGCGCAGAAAACTGAGTGATATTTATCAGGTAGGACTAACCACTTTTTGTGGCGTAATCCTGCCTGATAAATATCAGTACCTTTAAAGCAGTGTTTTGTGTTAAAGGGGCGTGCAATGGGTGTTGCTGGGGGCGTTCTCAGCAGCATCCATGGACTTGAGTAATTTATAGCATCCTCAAAGTCAGTCTTTCAAAAATTCCAAAGTATATGACATGATAATCTAAATCCAAATGTTTCGCAAGAAAAGTCATAAACCGTGTCCGTGGGCCCAAACGCCGATATTCCTAACGATTGAAAATGACTTTTCTTGAGAAACATTTGGATACTCAAAAAAACAACTAATAACCCATATAGAAACTCCTGTAGCTACTCATCAACCCATGCAGTCACTTATACAGAAAGTGAGAGACTGATACAGATATTTACATATTTAAACATTACTCACTAACCCATGTGTTCACTAAGATACACTTAATCAGTCAGTTATACAATCAATTTTACAAAATAAATCATCCATTTAGCACTTATGTGGTTTATGTACTTTTATGAATAACATCATTCTGTCACGCTCCAATGAGGAGTGGCAGTGTGTGAGTGTCTGTATAGGTGTATGAGTGCATATGATAGTGTTCTATTGATGAATGACTGTATGTATGAGTGATTGTATGGGTGAACGAGTGGATGTGTGTGTAGACTTAGGAATCAGTGATTGTGTATGTAGTAACTGGTATTGGTGTGTCAATGGTTTCTGGAATGGTAGTCTGTATTTAACACTGGATATATCAAAAGTTAGATTAGAGTGTCAGGAGGTGCATCGTATTATCACATGAATGATATCATCAGTGATGTGATCAGTGATGTCAAATGAGATGTCATCAGTGATGTCATTTGAGATGTCATCAGTGATGTCATCAGTGATGTCACTGACCATGTCATGAATGATGTAATATGTGGCATCATCAGCAGTGGATTGCGGGCGCGCGAGTTATATTGAGTCCAACTAACTATAACGTGGGAATTTCAATGATTTTGTATGAGTAAAATGTCCAGCTAACTATAACTGGTGTTAAACCAAAGGTTTTTATGCTAATTCCTAACTATAACGATTGTGAATCCTATGGTTTTTTCAGTGAATTTCAAAGGTTTTTTAAATGCTAATTCCTAACTATAACACTTGTGAAAACTATGGTTTTCTCAGGGAATTTCAAAGGTTTTTTAAAAGCTAATTCCTTTGTATATCGAGTTTGTAACCTACGATTTTTAAACTGATTTTTTTTTATTACCTGTTTTTTATAATTATTATTTTTCTTTTTTTCACAAGAATAATTTCGCGCACCGGTAAGCTCACCCGAGAGCGCAGCATGAGCGCCATTTCTTCGTGTGGAAAAAAAAGTATGTATTTAACTAAATATTAATGCAAGACATTCAGTAGCATACTTATAAAAGTAGTATTTTGGATTGTAAATACCCGTATTATAACTTTAAACGTATTTCCGTAGTGTTAGCAAAACGTCATTTAGACGCGCTGCGTCAGCGCCCGCGTAAGCGCCCCCAGAAGCGCCTACGTACTTGCCGAGCAATCGCCCCTGGAATCGCCTAAGTTCGTGCCACGTAAGCGCCCCCGGAAGCGCTTCGGTGCCCGCAGCTTAAGCGCGTCAAGTCATGTGACGTTAAAATAACTCTTTTCATTGGATGTTAACAGTTTTTTTTACAACTAATGAGAACCCCACCCATTTCCTTCACTTCTTCTTTCACTTTGGAGACAGGAAGACCTGTTCTTTTCTGTTCTTCCTTTTTGTGAAAAGAATGGCAGCTAGACCATCCAGCAGCAGTGAGGCGTTAGATGACTTCATTGAGGAAGAGCCTCCTTAGCCCAAGGTCAAGGAGCATTTTATTTGGGAGTTTTTTTCAATACCTCAAGGATTAAAAAAGGTGAATGCTCCCAAAGTTGAATGCAAAATCTGCAAAACTGTGCTTTCCCGAGGAGACCCTAGAAGGAAGTACAGTTTTGGCAATTCAACAATGATTCGCCACGTCCAATGGAGGCATCCCAAGAACTATGCCCGGGAGAGTGTCCGAGACCTGGCACGTAATCCCCCAAGGGATGGTGCCTCTACATCTACAGGAGGAGCCACAACATCAGGGAGAGGACGTGCAGCGGAATTGGAGATGATTCCGAACATTCAACCTGTTTTTAGTGACATTACTATAAAGTGCAAGCAATGCAATGAAATGCTTTGCTATGGTGAGCAGAGCATCAAGCTCATTGCACGCAAGAGGCAAGAACACCGCTGCCTTCCCCAGCCCTAATTTTCCCCCTTTTTTTGCTCCTGTTGAGCAGTTTTGCATTCCCTGTTTTTGTTTTTGTTCAGAAAAAAACTTAAAAAAAGAAGAAAAAAAACTGTTCTTTTTAGAACTACCTCCAATTCTCAAAAAAAGAGCTGTATTCTTAACAAATTCAAAAGGTGTAACTGAAGTGGAGTGCAGTGAGAGAGGAACGGAAAATGAGTGAGAAAGCAAAGAAAGGGACGAGAGGGGAAAGTAAGTGAAGTAGGGGGACTGAGTGTGAGTGTGGGAGGTGAGTGAGGGGAAGGGGAGTGAACAAGGGGAATGAGGATAAGTGAAGAAAATGTAGTAAAGGAACAGGGGTGTAGAAGGGTAAGAAAAGAGCAGTGATTATGAGGAAAGAGTGGAGATACAGACTGGATAAAGGCAAGTGAGTGTGAGACAAGGGGAGTAAGGGAGTGAAGAGACAGAGTAAGTGAAAGAAAAAGTGAGAGTAGAGGACTGAGTGAGGGAGGAAAGAAACATAAGCGAGGGAGTGTGGCTGAGTTATAGGGAGTGAGCGTGATAGAAGAGGAGTGACAGACTAAGGGGTCGGAGAGAATGAGGCGAACAGAGAGAGAATGAGGGAAAGGGAGTGTAGAACTAAGAGGACAGTGGGAGTAAGAGAAAGAGTTAGTATAGTGGAGTAAGGACAGTAAGAGAAGGGAATCGAGTGAAGGAGTGAAGGAAGGGAAGAGATAGGAAGGAAAGTAAAGGAGAAGGTCTGAAAGAAGGTGAGTGTGGCTGAGTTTTCGGGTGTGAGCATGACAGAAGAGGAGTGAGAGACTAAGGGGACAGAAAGAATGAGGCTAACAGAGAGAGAATTAAGGAAGGGGGGTGTAGAACTAAGGACACAGGGAGTAAGAGAAGGAGTTAGTAAAGTGAAGTAAGGAGAATAAAGGAAGGGAAAAGAGTGAAGGAGCAAAAGAAGGTAAGAGAGAGAAAGAAAGAAAAGTAAAGTAGAAAGTCTGAAAGAAGGTGAGTGTGGGAGTATGGCTGAGGTATAGGGTGTGAGCGTGACAGAAGAGAAGTGAGAGACTAAGGGGACGGAAAGAATGAGGCTAACAGAGAGAGAATGAAGGAAGGGGAGTGTAGAACTAAGAGGACAGAGGGAGTAAGACAAGGAGTTAGTGAAGTGGAGTAAGGAAAGTAAGGGAAGGGAAAAGAGTGAAGGAGCGAAGGAAGGGAAGAGAGAGGAAGGAAAGTAAAGGAGAAAGTCTGAAAGAAGGTGAGTGTGGGAGTATGGCTGAGTTATAGGGAGTGAGCGTGACAGAAGAGGAGTGAGAGACTAAGAGGATGGAGAGAATGAGGCTAACAGAGAGAGAATGAGGGAAGGGGAGTGTAGAACTAAGAGGACAGATGCAGTAAGAGAAAGAGTTAGTGTAGTGGAGTAAGGACAGTAAGAGAAGGAAAAAGAGTAAAGGAGTGAAAGAAGGGAAGAGAGAGAAAGGAAAGTAAAGAGAAGAGTAGTGAGGTTAAAGAAAAGAGTATAGAGAAAGTAAATTTTGTACATCAGACTTACCTTATAAGTAATGTAAACTTAATTACATATGTTCAGTAAATTTCATATCTGTGAAAGAGCAAAAAAAATTGAATATTTTTAATATATATTTTACAATACAAGAGACAAAGTAGGAGATTAAAAGTCATAAAAGGGTAGTAGGAGATAAAGTAGGAGTGAAGGACTCAGAAAGGAAAACAAAGGAATGGTAAAGGTCAGAGAGAGTGAAAAAGAAATAGAGAAAGAGCAAATTACTAAAAGGATAATGACATGGATACATTCAGTGACAAAAAAGAAGACCAGAAGAGAGAAATGAATTGAAAGTGAGTAAGATAGGAAAGGAATGTGCATTAGGAAAACTAAAGAAAGAAAGAGGGGTAAAGAAAGGGGAGTGAGTGACAGAAAAGCAGGAGAGAATAACGGTGGATTTATGACAATGAGGCATGGATGGTGAGTGAGGGTGAATGTAGGGTCGTAAGACAGTGAGGAGACAAAGGGAGTGAAGGTAACAGAGAGGGAGTGAGGGAAGACATGTGAGAATATGAGAGAACAGAGGGAGTAAGAGAAAGAGTGAATAAAGGGCAGTAACTTGATTAAGGGAAGGAGAATGACTGAGACAGCAAAGGAAGTGAAGAAAGGGAAGAAAAGTGAAGCAAAGGGACTGGGAAAAAGTGAGTGCGTGAGGAGAGAAAGAGGAAGGGGAGTTAAGGAAGATGAATGAGAATAACTGAAGGAACTAGAGTAAGGGAACAAGGGTGCGAGAGGGTGAGTGAAGGGCAGTGAAATTGAAAAAAACGGAAAGATAGACAGAGGATAAAAGCAAGTGAGCATGAGACAAAGGAAGTGAAGGAGTGAAAACATAGAGGTGAAGGAATGAGTGGTAGAAAGGAACTGAGTGAGAGAGCAAAGAAAGGTAAGTAAGGGAGAGTGGGTGAGTTTTAGGGAGTAAGCGTGATAGAAGAGGCGTGAGAGAGTGAGAGGATCGACTAAGAGAGACGAAGTGAGGAAAGGAGAGTGAGGATGTGAGAAGACAGAGGAAGTGAGAAAAGGAGTGAGTGAAGTGGAGTAAGGTGTGTGAGAAAAGGGGAATTATTAAAGGAACAAAGAAAAGAAAGAAGGGTAAAGTAAGTGAATTAGAGTGACTGACAGCTGGAAAGTGGTGGATGGGAGCGAGGGAAAGGGTTGTGAAGGAGTGGAGAATGAGGATAAATGAGTAAAGTGGAATAAGAGAAGGGAGATGAAGGAGAGTGAGAAAAGGCAAGTGAGAGTGAGTTAAAAGGAGTGATAGAGGGTGGAAATAGTGAGTGAGCATAAGAGAAGTGGAAAATAATATATATTAGATAATACAAAATACTAAATAATTTGTACAACATGTTATATGGTTTATTTTTGCTGTTCTCAGAATATATTGAATTTCACCTTAAACAGTGACTTCAATACTACTCATCATATCACAGCGGGCAAAAAAAACCACAATCAAAATGATTGTGTTTAAAAAACCCATAGTACGTTTGAATAAATGATTTAAAATTTTGAAAAAACATATCTTAACTCACTTTTGATCCATGTACTTTTCCACAAGGCCAAATAGTATATGGAAAGTCCTTTTCATTGAAAAATAGTCTCACAGTATTCCTTATCTCTCATTTACGCGAGTTTCTGAAAGAAAACCTCCAACATCTTTTACATTATGAAACAATAGTTTTATTTCCACCTCTAGTTTAATTTGTACTAATATTTTCTATAATAATCACAGCACACACTATGTGAAATACATATACTACCTCTATCAGAACTACATGTTTTTGATTATCTTCATCATTGTCACTTGGAAAGTTATTTTGAACAGCAAACTACATTTTAATAACTACTACAATCTTCATAGGCCAATTAGCTTTCCTAAAATTTCGGTTGTAAGAACACTACGTAAGAATTTTGTAAGTCAGAAGACAAACGTTGTTTGAAAGTCAATTGAGTATC
Source organism: Lissotriton vulgaris (assembly GCF_964263255.1). Lineage (NCBI taxonomy): Eukaryota > Metazoa > Chordata > Amphibia > Caudata > Salamandridae > Lissotriton > Lissotriton vulgaris. The sequence continues at coordinate 1,208,565,677 of NC_141685.1, forward strand.
ATTGCAATTATTCCATCCTTGATGACACTTTAAATACGCTGTGTTATGTCCTGATGTTGAAGGACCATCATTATAAATAATTGCTGCAGTTGAAAAGGTTCTTCCTGAAATTGGTAATTGAGAAGCCACACCATTTTTTATTAAAGTTGTCAATTTAGTTCCATCAGGTCTACATCGTTGGAACATTAAAATTACATACTGTCCATATCTTTGTATAAATAATGTAGATAGCATTGCAGATTTACATTGAGTACAGAGCATACTTTGATTTGCTTGTCGAACTAGATTATTAAATGACACTGATTTGCAGTCTGGTAAAGTCAAATATATAAATCGTTCAGTGTCTATTGTAGTACTACTTGAAAAGGAGCAATTGTCACAGTCATGCTGCCATTTATAAGAAAGGCCAAAAAGATTTTCTACATCTACACCTTCATATTGCAAAACAACAAGCATATACATTAGAAATTCCTGACAATCTTGCTGAATATTCTGTGAAAATTGTTTTTGACCAGAACATATGTCTAAAACATTTTGAAATTCAGAAACACTTTGTACTTTTGTTCTATCACTGCTACATTTGTTAAACACAGAATTTAATAAACAACAAAATGTTTGATCATGATTTTCAGCAATCTGTTCTTGTACAGTTTGGAGAAAAAAAAACAATGTTAACCACTACATTAGCATAGCAGTTGACACCAGAACTGTTTTCAAACTGAAATCCAACAACATCTTTACCTGAATCCTTTTCCTTCCTGTTTACAATTACTGGTTCATCTACTTTTTTCTTTTTGCTACAACTTCACTACAATTTTTATCATTTCTTCTTTTTCGGACTACCACACGCTTTTCGAATAGAGGACATTGAGGTAAATTTGGAGCATACTCTCTTCTTAACCTATTATATTCTTTTACACAATTTAGATCTGCATTTATCTTTGTCTCATCAAAATCAATCAAGTACAACTCGAGATAAAGCAACATATGCCATACCATCCTTGAACACAGAACTTCCAATATTCACGAAAGCAGTATCCACACTTAAACCTTAAGATTTATGAATAGTCACTGCATATGCCAAAGAAACAGGAAACTGTTTTCGGGGGACATATAAATCTTTCACAAGCAAAAATCGTGCAGAACAATGACTAATTTGTTGTACTTCTTCAATACCATCAAATTTAATATTTATCAATTCAATTCCATCTCTCTTTCGGTAATTCACAAAATCAACAACATGACCCATTGCTCCATTTACTAAACCTCTTTCCACATGTAAATTCCGTCGTAAAATTATACGACAATTTAAACATGCATACAGAGTCTTTTCCAAACCAGCAGTTTTAGATATTGTCTTTTCTAAAGAATCCAATTTTGATTTCAACTTTTCAGACAAAACAATAGTTGCTCCTTCATGTTCTATTTTATCAATAGCTTCCAGTTTCACAATCTCTTGATTTTCCAACTTTAACATTTTGTTGTTGAAGATTGAACATTCTTTTAGAGTTGGCATCAAGCATATAATAGATTTGTTTTCAGGAATTTTCATAAAAATATTCTCTGGGAGAATGTTTTCTTTTGGAAACAAATTTGAAATTAATCGTCCATGTAAAGCTTCTTTGCCATGCCCAGTTAGTTTTCCAATTCTAACATCTTGTAGAATATTTTTATAATCTTCATCCTTTGCCTGTCGCATATTTTGAAGCAGTTCTGCATATTTGAAATTTACCCATATGTTAGTTAACATTTCCAATGCTTCCTAGGCACTTCCTGGTATCTTCATGTGTAAGCATTTTAAACACTGGCTGTCCTTTCACTGGAGTTAGTTGCAGTAGATATACAAAAACGATGATGTATTTGCCTCCAAATAACACATCATACTCTGTTTTAAGAATTTTTTGCATTCTTAAATGCACAAAACAAGCATTACATTTGATACCACGCTTACTTCATCAATGATAAGAAGTTTCATTTTCTTTAAGACTCTTGAAACTTCCCAACAAGCTTCTCCAGATAGCTTGTGGTATTGTAATTCATTATCATGCTCTACTGGCAGCATCAATAAGCGATGTAAAGTAATCCTTTTAAAGTTGTGTCAACCCAGTTGGAGCGGTAACAACACAAGACAGCGATGACGCCGTTCTTTTCTGCAGATACGTTGCAATTGCTTTACTCAGAAAACTTTTTCCAGTTCCTGCTTCTCCACTTACGTACAGTCGAATAGGTATAAATAATGTACATGAGCACTCTTTTTTTCATGAGATAAACCATGCTCAATGTGTTCTGTAACTTCGTCATATATTTGTCTCTGCTCAACATTTAGTGATTTTTCCAAATCTACTAAGTTAACTACAAACTCCTGAACTAGTTCCATGGCTCTTTCCACTTCATCCATAGCAGTGGCAGCTTCATTTTGTATAATTGGTCATTGGGCTAACCTTAACATATCTCTAATACAAAGGTTCTCCTAGCCGATTCTAAAACATCCTGTAAATGCATTTCTCAAAATTCAAATTGTACATCCTAACGTTACGGGCCAACGGCAAGGTCGTAACCGGTGTCAGATCCCTAATACCAGAACTCCCCCCCTTACTTGTGAGGGGCGGGCGCACAGAGGACTGTACCTCTGTGCCAACTTCCAATTTCCCTTGTCTTAGCAGGGGCCCCATATTTACTCGACGCCATGTTGGTGGTCGTCCGAGGACTCGTGTGAGGTGTCTGGAGGGTAGCGTAGACCCCCCTCCCACCCCACACTGCTTACCACATCCGCCGTCGCGGATGTCCTGGCCCCGGGAAAATCCCAGGAGGGGCCCGTAGCCCCTCCTCCCCAAGGAGGGGCCTATGACCGCCTTCCCTTTCGGCGGCCCCATCCTTAGAGGGTACCGCCTCCCCGTGTGAGGGGCCAATGGCCGCCTCCCCCCGGGCGCTCCCATCCATAATGGGTGGCGCCCCACCTCTAGGGATCTTCCAACTACTGCTCACCGATCATGACCTTACCGCCCGACCAAAAAATAAATACAAAATTTTTTAACCTAATGAGGACGGAATAAACAGTTATACTGGGCATTTCAAGTATAAACTTCTAAATATGCAATAACACCTCTTTCAACTCAGCTGCGATACTTCGCCTAAGTACATGCTAAAGGAGCAACCATTTTATTGTCACATCAAACACTCCCAACTTTATTAGAAACAACCTGAAAAAGAGATAATATCCTCGTTAATCGACTTTATTGCAATACAAATCGCTGCCATCAGGGGTTGGTGGGTGGGTCAAAATTGGCTCCTTGTTCCGTCTCGGGCTCACGTGCAACGAGGAGGTGCAGCTTCCAAGCACCTGAACAAGAGGATGCTTCCTTGGATTGTTGCTCCTTTTATTCTTCCTCGGGAGGGCGTGGACCCTCCTCCAACCGCCTACGGGGCGTGTCCAACGGTGTAGGTGTCTAGGACAACCCCTCTTGGGCGGGAAAAGGCGCGCCCCGGCTATGCCACTTCGGGCATACCAGCTGAGACACGCCTCCCGCCCAAAATGGTTTCCCGGGGGGATCGGGGCACCCAACCATACGTTCGGGGGGACCGAGTGGTCTCCCCTTTCCATATGGCCGGGATACCCGTCACCCCCTCCCAACACAATCCCCAAGAATGGGAAGACGGAAACGGTTCTTGAACTTTTGGAAGGCGGGAGGGAGTTACCCTCCCGGCCGTATTTATTAAAAATATGAAACAAAATTAAAACATTAAAATAACAGTTTCATATCATGTACAATTTCATTTACACATTACGATGTTTATTGGCTAACCTTAACATATCTCTAATACAAAGGTTCTCCTAGCCGATTCTAAAACATCCTGTAAATGCATTTCTCAAAATTCAAATTGTACATCCTAACGTTACGGGCCAACGGCAAGGTGGTAACCGGTGTCAGATCCCTAATACCAGAACTCCCCCCCTTACTTGTGAGGGGCGGGCGCACAGAGGACTGTACCTCTGTGCCAACTTCCAATTTCCCTTGTCTTAGAGTGGGCCCCATATTTACTCGACGCCATCTTGGTGGTCATCCGAGGACTCGTGTGAGGTGTCTAGAAGGTAGCGTAGACCCCCCTCCCACCCCACACTGCTTACCACATCCGCCGTCGCGGATGTCCTGGCCCCGGGAAATTCCCAGGAGGGGCCCGTAGCCCCTCCTCCCCAGGGAGGGGCCTATGACCGCCTTCCCTTTTGGCGGCCCCATCCTTAGAGGGTACCGCCTCCCCGTGTGAGGGGCCAATGGCCGCCTCCCCCGGGCGCTCCCATCCATAATGGGTGGCGCCCCACCTCTAGGGATCTTCCAATTACTGCTCACCGATCATGACCTTACCGCCCGACCAAAAAATAAATACAACATTTTTTAACCTAATGAGGACGGAATAAACAGTTATACTGGGCATTTCAAGTATAAACTTCTAAATATGCAATAACACCTCTTTCAACTCAGCTGCGATACTTCGCCTAAGTACATGCTAAAGGAGCAACCATTTTATTGTCACATCAAACACTCCCAACTTTATTAGAAACAACCTTAAAAAGAGATAATATCCTCGTTAATCGACTTTATTGCAATACAAATCGCTGCCATCAGGGGTTGGTGGGTGGGTCAAAATTGGCTCCTTGTTCCGTCTCGGGCTCACGTGCAACGAGGAGGTGCAGCTTCCAAGCACAGGAACAACAGGATGCTTCCTTGGATTGTTGCTCCTTTTATTCTTCCTCGGGAGGGCGTGGACCCTCCTCCAACCGCCTACGGGGCGTGTCCAACGGTGTAGGTGTCTAGGACAACCCCTCTTGGGCGGGAAAAGGCGCGCCCCGGCTACGCCACTTTGGGCATACCAGCTGAGACACGCCTCCCGCCCAAAATGGTTTCCCGGGGGGATCGGGGCACCCAACCATACGTTCGGGGGGACCGAGTGGTCGCCCTTTCCATATGGCCGGGATACCCGTCACCCCCTCCCAACACAACCCCCAAGAATGGGAAGACGGAAACGGTTCTTGAACTTTTGGAAGGCGGGAGGGAGTTACCCTCCCGGCCGTATTTATTAAAAATATGAAACAAAATTAAAACATTAAAATAACAGTTTCATATCATGTACAATTTCATTTACACATTACGATGTTTATTGGCTAACCTTAACATATCTCTAATACAAAGGTTCTCCTAGCCGATTCTAAAACATCCTGTAAATGCATTTCTCAAAATTCAAATTGTACATCCTAACGTTACGGGCCAACGGCAAGGTCGTAACTGGTGTCAGATCCCTAATACCAGAACTCCCCCCCTTACTTGTGAGGGGCGGGTGCACAGAGGACTGTACCTCTGTGCCAAATTCCAATTTCCCTTGTCTTAGCGGGGGCCCCATATTTACTCGACGCCATCTTGGTGGTCGTCCGAGGACTCGTGTGAGGTGTCTAGAAGGTAGCGTAGACCCCCCTCCCACCCCACACTGCTTACCACATCCGCTGTCGCGGATGTCCTGGCCCCGGGAAATTCCCAGGAGGGGCCCGTAGCCCCTCCTCCCCAGGGAGGGGCCTATGACCGCCTTCCCTTTCGGCGGCCCCATCCTTAGAGGGTACCGCCTCCCCGTGTGAGGGGCCAATGGCCACCTCCCCCCGGGCGCTCCCATCCATAATGGGTGGCGCCCCACCTCTAGGGATCTTCCAATTACTGCTCACCGATCATGACCTTACCGCCACAGGGCGGATAGTTGACCGGCTATCCGGACCCCCCACAAAACTCCTACTAAAGGTCATGGCTACACAAACTCTTTAACCAAGCTATGAAGTCTCCTATGAGTAAGACATTCCCCACCCGGGACAAATGGACCCCATCCTCCAGATACATATGGTCCCCCCGGATACATCCATGTGGAATACAATGCAATTTTTCTGTACGAAACAACCTACCCAGTTTGTTATTAACCTTCTTTACCGACTGATTCAAAGCTGACACAGAGAGGGCCCCCCGCCACACCTTCCGAGGAATCATGTGTGACCATGCAATCGTGCACCCCGGAACCCTTCTCGCCAACCAACTTACTGTGGATAAAATTAACTCGAGAAGTATTCGTCGACCAATGGTCACCAAATCATTGCCCCCAAGATGCACTATGATTACAGATGGCGGTGACCTCGTCCGCCCTAACAGTCCGTCCATAAAACTTTGAAACTGGTCAATACAGAGCCCGCCCCTTCCGTGGAAGGTCACCCTGTACCCGTATTCCCCAGCCACGTGAATCATGTCACCTGCTTTGAATACGTCTGCGGCGCGCCTCACGTATGAGTGGCCAACGACCCACACCACTCTTCCCTCAGCCGGTGGTCTTTGACCGCTGGTCCCCAGGTGTCGGGTCAACTGCACAGTCCGCCCCGCCAAGCCTGCTCGCGAAACTGTAAACCAAACAGAAAACAATAAGCGTGAGTGCATGACATTAGCTTCACAACATGTGCAACCGCACATACCTTTTATAACAATTCGAGGACCAACGCCCCAACTGTTTCACCTTTTCAACACTCAGACCCCTGGCTGTAGCCTCTGTAGCAGCCCCTATCCGGAAGGAATGGGTCCCAAAATCGCTCTGGTTCAAGCCCGCTGCCGCAATTGCCATTGTTAACACCCGCTGAAACTGAAACCTAGTCAGTGGGGTGGCGTCGGTGTGCCTCAGCAAGCTTCCCCCCCATGATGCCGCCCTCTGCGCTAAATACTCCTCCACGCATTTTACCGGGCACATGGGAGACCCCGGAATCCGCTGGACTACCACACTGTCCCCGATCGCTCCCTGATCGGTCTTGGACCTGGCTATTGAGACTACCATCGTCTCCTCCTTAATTTGAATGTGTTCTCGACACAGACCTCCCCCCGTATCCTGCTTATTCCTCGCTACCAGTTCGCTTACCCGCATAGCCCCATGGAATGCTTATGCAAAAGCGGCCCGGAACAGCACCGTCTCTGATTGAGATGAACATGTCGCAGGGAGTACGGACATTAACAGGGACAACCTTGCTAGACCTATCGGGTGCCTCTCATCCACTCTACGACCCTCAAGGCGTTGCCACCCACGCAGTGCCTTCCTTACGAGGAAGGACGATGTGGGGTCCTGGATGCCATGAGCCCGCGCCATGAAGGAAATGGCGGCCCGGTGCCTATTGGCTGTAGCCACTGATCTGCCTGCCTGATGTAATGATACCAGAAATTTCAGGACATACTCCTCCTGCCCCCAATGCTCCCCCCTAGCTGAACCCAAAAATGACCAATAGGAACGGAACGCTCCTTTATATGCCTTCCTTGTCCTGGGTGCTAGACTCTCTCCCACGAGGTTTTGTAATCCGGGGCACCGAGAGGCCAGAGAGCTTCGGGAAATGGTGCCGCCACCAAGTCCGCTGAGAGCAGAAAACCCCGGAAGGCCTGCATATGGGAATGAGAGAGTGCATCAGCTGCCTGGTTCAGTACCCCCGGCACGTGTCTTGCCCTAAAGTGTACGTTTAGTCACATACATAGCAGGACAATTTCTTTCAGCAATCTCAAAATCAATTTGCAGCGTGCTGCCTGATTATTGATACATTCAACAACGGTCATATTATCAGACCAGAACACCACAGAGCGATCACAAAACCCCTCTGGCCATGTTTTCAAGGCCACCAGAATGGGGAACAGCTCAAGAAACCCAATGTTAACTGTGAGCCCACCATCGTGCCACCACGCCGGCCATGTTCGTGCCGACCATCGATTACCAAATATGGCGCCAAAACCCACACTCCCTGCCGAGTCGGTCCACAACCCCAGCTCCTCGGAGGAAGCTGGCGGTTTGTTCCACACGACGCGACCGTTGAAATCCGCCAGAAATGCCAGCCATATGCGCATATCCTGGCGAACCTCTGCTGACAGTCTTGTGCGGTGGTGCCCTTCCTTGAGGCCAACCATGGCTTGTGCGATAGAGCGGGAAAAGGGGCGAGCCATCGGTATCACTCTAAGGGCAAAGTTAAGCTGACCCACAGCTTGTTACAACTGATGGAGAGTTACTTTTCTCTCGCCGAGGCACATTTCAAGCGAGGCCTTAAATTTCATTACCTTCTCCTTGGGCAAACGGAAGCACCCCTCTACAGAATCGAGCTCAATTCCCAGAAACTCGAGTGAAGTAGATGGCCCCACTGTCTTGCCTGGTGCCAGTGGCACGCCAAATCGTTTCATGAGATTACAGAATTCCCTCAAAGCCTGTGCACATTCCGTGTCCCCGGCTGCCCCCAGAAACAGAAAATCATCAAGGTAATGCATAACCTGCGTAAAGCCCGTGGCTCTGGTGAACGCCCATTGCAAAAAAGTACTGAACTTCTCAAAATACGCACAAGAGATGGAGCAACCCATTGGCATACATTTATCCATGTAGTAGCGTCCTTGAAACACAAAACCTAAGAGACGCTGATCCTGTGGGTGTACCGGGAGCAACCGGAACGCTGACTCGATATCTGATTTAGCCATCAGCGCTCCGGGCCCCAGGCGATTCAAAATGGCGACGGCCTCATCAAAGGATGCATACCGCACCGAACAAACTCCCGGGTCAATCGCATCGTTCACCGAAAGACCCCTAGGAGCGGACAAATTATGGATTAACCTAAACTCACCTGGGTCCTTCTTGGGGACTACTCCCAACGGTGAACAAACAAAGTTAACAACTGGCGGGTTCCCATATGGTCCCGCAACCCGACCTCGGGCCACCTCCTTTGCAATCTTTGCCTGTACCACCGCCGTATTTTGTTGAACCGATAGTTGGTTTTTACACTGTGCTTCCCCCCGAAAGTCCCCCGATCAGGTATTCGTTCAGCCAAGGGATCATTGCCATGATGTCAACGGGAGTAGGTAACGGTGCCCCTCGGTCGATATTAGACCTGTTTGGCCCCTCCTCTACCTCCTGTATCACCATTCTTGGCTCTGCACGAACTCTCGGGTGTGAAGACTGTCCGCACCCTGCACACTCATGCCTGAACTTGCATGTCCCTTGTGGCCTAGTGCACTTGCCTCTGTTAAAGCTCCAACAGACCCCTTTTCTCCCCGAGTTCCCATTATTCTTTGTGTGCTGATCACTGTTGGCGCCCGCCCGAAAGGGCGCCACCAAATAATGGCGGGAAGGCTCCGCCCCATTCCCGCCAAATGAAGACGACTTTGTCGTGTTCGGCATAACCTTCTTCTGCCAGGAAATGGAGTCGAAACAATCCCACGTCAGGGATGAGTCGTGCTCCTTGGCCTTACGAAATTTGTTATCATAACCCATCCATTGATTGCCTTCATACGTTTCATAAAATTCCATAATATGTGTCTGGTAACAAGCTAATTCCGACAATACTTCAGGCCTACGTTCCCCCATGATTGCAGTGAACATTCCAAACGCCCTGGCCCAATTAGCGATCGTTTCATCTACTCTGAAACCCGCCATTTTTGCACGCCATACACTCGGATGCAACAACTCCTTCTGATTTTTAACATGCTCTATCTCATAGTGATCGGTCAACAGTGAAAACATGTTCACATATTTATCCGCCCAAATCCTTTCTTTCACATCCATCGGGATATGTTGGACCACCTTTTCCCTCCTTGAGGGTAACGATCCCTCCCCCGCCATTGGCAACGGCTGCTTACCCGAACCAGTAGCTGGGTCTGTTGTCGCTGCTGGTCCAACGCTCGACGCCGGTTGTTCCGAGGGAACCTGCGGGGAAACAAGAGGACAAGGTGCCTTCGCAGCATCTCTCGATTGCCGCAACTGCTTCATTATTAACCTGGCCTCCTCGGCCGTGTCTCCCGGTGCCACAGCACCCTCGTTGTTCCTGCCTAACCACGCCGCCAACTGGGCGGCCAGCTCGGGAGGCATATCCCCCTCGTTAACAGGTGTAACTACCACAGGGATCGGCTGTCCCGCGTTCGGGATCGGAACTGGGGCCTCCACCGGACTGACCGGGCTCGCCGGAGGTGACTCGGGGACCGGGGCCTCCCCTCCTGCCGCCCTATTCCTGGCCCTTTTACCTCTCCCGGCAGGGACTACTCCCGGCAATGCTGGTCCGATGACTTTCTTCGGTCTACCCGTACCATTCATTGCCGCCATCTGCTTCTTCATGTTCGCCATGTCCTTCACCAGCATGCAAAGCATTTGTTCGGTCCCAACCTTCTTTCCGACCTTCTTGCCAGGCATCGTTCACGGATATTCGACACGAGGTCCTGGATCCAAAGCTTCGGAATCACTGAAAGGAGAAACACAAAAATTACAAGTTCTCAAAATTGGCTCCTTGTTCCGTCTCGGGCTCACGTGCAACGAGGAGGTGCAGCTTCCAAGCACAGGAACAAGAGGATGCTTCCTTGGATTGTTGCTCCTTTTATTCTTCCTCGGGAGGGCGTGGACCCTCCTCCAACCGCCTACGGGGCGTGTCCAACGGTGTAGTTGTCTAGGACAACCCCTCTTGGGCGGGAAAAGGCGCGCCCCGGCTACGCCACTTCGGGCATACCAGCCGAGACACGCCTCCCGCCCAAAATGGTTTCCCGGGGGGATCGGGGCACCAAACCATACGTTCGGGGGGACCGAGTGGTCTCCCCTTTCCATTATACCTCTTTACATTTTTTTTAAAATTACTTATAATTCTGTTGTAAAAACATTTGTCTACGAATTTCAATAAATTGAGTTGTTCTTCTATTGGTATAGAGAACATCATCTCTTTGTAGAGATCTAACATTTTTTGAAGGACACACTTTCTCCTTTGAAATTAAAGGTGTTTTACTTTTCGTTGAAGTAACATGATTTCTTTTTGACATTTCAAAAGGTTCCTGAGAAAATTTTTTGTTTGCTTACCAGGAGCATTATTATTTATCACTGAAGATTTTGTTTGCATGAGTCTTTTTAGGTTCTGCCTCGCCAAAAGCTGCGCAGCAGACTTTCGCGCAGGCGAAATCTTAAGCGTTACAGTATGGATGTTTGTGCCGCCTCTCTTTTCCATTGGCTAGCTCCATAAATGGAGGGTAGCCATTGGAACAGAGATCTGGCCGTCATGGCCGGACCAGTTTTGTGGGCGTTCCCGACAGTTTTTTGCATTTTGCCAACGTCATGCGGCAGTGGGCGTGTATTTTTCTTTGGGGGTCTTGGTTTTTTTGGTTCATTGTCGAAGTGTCTTTGCCAGTAGTCGGCTGCGAGTTTGAAGTTGCCAAGGAAGGACTTTGTATTTGCGATCAGGTAAGCAGCTTTTTTTTTATAATTTTGTTTTCACTTTGTATGTATACTCTGTCTCACGTTATCTCCCTGTTTTCGTATTTATGCTGCATGTTTTTAGTGTCTCGTTGCTGTCTTTTAGCCCGTGTCATGTTGGCTCTCTGTTTTCCAGTTTAAGGTAAGCTTTAAGGTAGGCCCCGTGTCGTGACTTTTCTGCGCGTTTCACCGAATCTCTTTCCGTGTTGTGACTTTTCTGCGCGTTTCACCGAACCTGTGAGTCAGGCAGGGCCCTGGCGGTGAAAGGAGCTGAAAGTGTGTCTCCAAAGCTGTGAGTTTTGTCTAAACTGTCCAAAATGGCCGCCGAGCTCATTCCTACGGCCACTGTCCGCAGATCCAGTCTTGTAGTCACAAAGAAGGCCGTGGAGGGATGTGAGGTCATGACCCCGTCCTCCCTTCACTGAGGACAGAATTATGCATCACGAGCAGAGAACCCAATTAACATCATAACACTGGCCATTTAATTACTTTTACTACATTTTGTGACTGGTTTCAAATCATTTATGAAATATATTCAGGGCATGCAGAATGAACGACAGGAAGAATAATGATGATGTAATCCTGTAGTTCTTTACGATATCGCGAGATTTTGATCGCGGTATTTGGAACGCTCCAGTAACTTTACTGAGGACAGAATTATGCATCACAAGCAGAGAACCCAATGAAACATCATACCGTGACTTGTTACATTAATATATTCCATTAGTACAAAGCGATATGCAAGCCAGTTAAATTATAACTAGGGACGTTTTTGTGTGTGTGGCTCTGGGTGTGTGTGTATGTGTGTGTGGCTCTGGGTGTGTGTGTGGCTCCGGGTGTATGTGTGTGGCTCTGGGTGTGTGTGTGGCTCTGGGTGTGTGGGTGTGTGTGTGGCTGTGGAGGTGTGTGGCTCTGGGTGTGTGGGTTTGTGTGTGTGGCTCTGGGTGTGTGGGTGGCTCTGGGTGTGTGGGTGTGTGGCTCTGGGTGTGTGTGTGTCTCTGGGTGTGTGTGGCTCTGAGTGTGTGTGTGTGTGGCTCTGGGTGTGTGTGTGTGTGTGTCTGTGTGTCTCTGGGTGGGTGTGTGTCTATGGGTGTATGTGTGTGGCTCTGAGTGTGTGGGTGAATGTGTGGCTCTGGGTATGTGTGTATGTGTGACTCTGAGTGTGTGTGTGTGTGTGTGGCTCTGAGTGTGTGCGTGTGTGGCCCTGTGTGTGTGTGTGGCTCTGTGTGTGTGTGTGTGTGTGTGGCTCTGGGTGTGTGTGGGTGTGGCTCTGAGTGTGTGTGTTTTTGGCTCAGGATGTGTGTATGTGGCTATGGGTGTGTGTGTGTGGCTCTTAGTGTATGTGTGTGTGGCTGGCTCTGGGTCTGTGTGTGTGGCTGTAATTGCTGTCTGCTGAGCTCACACTAGGTCTCACATTTGCAAGAGATTAAGCTAATGGCAATGTAAATAACAATGCCATTTATTTATATGTTTTCAAAAACAAAACATAAATACAAATTTTGTGATTTGCAATGCCAATAGATCAAACTTTTCAAAAGGCGAAACCATTGCATTGTAAATGCTTGTTATACTTCTTTTCACGTCTTTGATTGGATGGCATATTGTTTTTCCTTTGTATAGATGGTTATAATCTGTGGTAAAGAAAATATAACATATTATAGACCACTACAAACATATTACATAGCAATTATAATAAGTAAAAAATATAAACACTAGTATACAACAAAAGGCTGATTTACATTACGTGTTTTGCTTTGTATCAAAAATGATCATGTGCCTAAGATCACACTGTGAGTGAAGCTTGATTCACCCATCAGTGTGATCGTAGGCATAGATACACATACTGTTTGCAGAGACAAACATGGTAGATTATACGTAACATTCTGATCATGTGCCTAAGATCACACTGTGAGTGAAGCTTGATTCACCCATCAGTTTGACCGTAGGCTGGTACACACATACTGTTTGCAGAGAGAGACATGATCGATTATATGTAACATTCTGAGCATGTGCCTAAGATCAAACTGTGAGTGAAGCTTGATTCACCCATCAGTGTGATCGTAGGCAGAGACACACATACTGTTTGCAGAGACAGACATGGTAGATTATATACAACATTCTGATCATTACGCCTAAAATCACACTGTGAGTGAAGCTTGATTCACCCATCAGTGTGATTTTAGTCAGAGACACACATACTGTTTCACCCATCAGTGTGATCTTAGGCAAAGAGACACATACTGTTTGCAGAGACAGACATGGTCAATTATATGTAACATTCTGAGCATGTGCCTAAGATCACACTGTGAGTGAAGCTTGATTCACCCATCAGTGTGATCTTAGCCACAGACACACATACTATTGGCAGAGACAGACATGGTAGATTATATGTAACATTCTGAGCATGTGCCTAAGATCACACTGTGAGTGAAGCTTGATTCACCCATCAGTGTGATCTTAGCCAGAGACATGCATACTGTTTGCAGAGACAGACATAGTAGATTATATGTAACATTCTGAGCATGTGCCTAAGATCAAACTGTGAGGGAAGCTTGATTCACCTATCAGTGTGATCTTAGGCAGAGACACACATACTGTTTGCTGAGACCGACATGGTAGATTATATGTAACATTCTGATCATGTGCCTAAGATCACACTGTGAGTGAAGCTTGATTCACCCATCAGTGTGATCTTAGGTAGAGACACACATACTGTTTGCAGAGACAGACATGGTCGATTATATGTAACATTCTGAGCATGTGCCAAAGATCACACTGTGAGTGAAGCTTGATTCACCCATCAGTGTGATCTTAGGCAGAGACACACATACTATTTTCAGAGACAGACATAGTAGATTAAATGTAACATTCTGAGCATGTGCCTAAGATCACACTGTGAGTGAAGCTTGATTCACCCATCAATGTGTTCTTAGCCAGAGACACACATACTATTGGCAGAGACAAACATGATAGATTATATGTAACATTCTGATCATGTGCCTAAGATCACACTGTGAGTGAAGCTTGATTCACCCATCAGCGTGATCTTAGGCAGAGACACACATACTATTAGCAGAGACAGACCTGGTAGATTATATGTAACATTCTAATCATGTGCCTAAGATCACACTGTGAGTGAAGCTTGATTCACCCATCAGTGTGATCTTAGGCACATGACCAGAATGTTACATGTAATCTACCATGTCTTTAAAAAACACTACTTCCATATTTTTAAAGACATCAGCTAAGCATACCTTTTTTACCAGAAAACATTTTCTATAGTAAATTGTTTTTCACACAAAACACAGCCCTTTTAAATGACCACTACAAAGCAAAGCAGAAACCTAACTCATTTTCAAAATCGATTTCCAATATGCACCATACAATTTTTAAACAGCATTACAAACAAAATAACACACAATGCAAGATTAAATAACAACAATATGCTTCTTAATCTTCCCTATACTGCATACTGCAGTATATCTTCAATAAATGAATCATATATCAGATAACACACAGGCACAGAGTAAAGTGAGACACAAGCAAAGAATACTCTTTAAGCTAATTGAGGCAAGCTGTTACAAAGCACAGGTGACATTTTTGAAAAATGTAAAAATGTTTTCTCTTATTTCAAACAGAAAGTCAGTATGATGCTTGACCAAAATTTAAAAAGCAGACTTTTTTCCAGAAAATATTTTCCATACTAAATCGTTTTTGACACAAAGCACAGCTTATTTAAATGACCACTACAAAAACAAAGCAGACACCTAACTGATTTTCAAAATACATTTCCAATATGCACCATTCTATTTTTAAACAACATTACAAAAGTACATGACACAAAATTCAAGAATAAAGAAGCACAATATGCTTCTCAATCTTCCCCATAGTGCATACAGCACTCTATCGTTTTTAAAAGAATCATTACTCACCTTAAAAAATGCTTTGAAAGATGTAGAACAGTGACAGCTGAATCTCTGAAAAATTTTTCTTTCACTGGAGCCTCAGAATAATGGCACAGATTTTTTCTCAATACAGACCCATATAATTGAACATAACCTATCAAAATTCTTCCCACACAAATTCAAAACCAAACTGCACATTTTGATTGGTTGTACATTTGAACACTTTGAAACTCACATACCATTCACCCATCCCCCCACTGCTCATTCACCCTGTTACCATGGTAACTCCCTCCTAACCCAGCACACAGTTCAGAAGTTCATCATACTATGTTGCAAGAAAATCCAGCAAGGGTGTTTGACCTCTCAATGTACTAGCTAATCAACTGCAATGTTTCTTTAAATGACTTTTTCTCAACCATTGAAAGGACTTTTTTTTTTAAAAAAAGCATGCACCCTAATTTTCAGTGGAGATTTTTAAGAAACCACCAATCATTTCTGGTTTTTCAAGTGCACTAAATCTCAACCACTTTTTTTTCATAACTCCTACTTTCAAACTGCCATTTCATTTCCACAACTCATCTGAATACAAGCACATCTACCTTCAAAATTACAAAAGTCTGGTTTGTGGGTCACAGCTATGTCTTCTGGAGTTAAAAATTTGCAAGCAACAGAGGTATTTACAACCTTGATTTGCCAAATGTGGACATTGTCTGGATTGGACAGAGAGGATTAAGAAGTCACCAATTGATACCATTGGTAAAATCCTTTAAGCATCTTCCACACCCTGACCTTATAATTGTGCACTGTGGAGGAAATGACCTAGGCACTTTGACTGGGGTAGGCCTGGAAATGCTTTTAAAGGACATCTTTGGGCAATTTATGTCACTTTTTCCAAAAACTACCTTGGTATTTTCTAATATATGCCAAAGGCAAAAATGGAACTGGTCCAACCAATTTTGTCCACAGATTGAGAAAGCAAGGAAACATGTGAATAAATCTGTTTCTGCTTTCCTCAGAGACTATGGTATGGGGTCCATATACCACAACAACTTGCATTACAACATGCCAGGCATCTGTAGGAGAGATGGTGTACATTTTACAGATAAGGGGAATAAAGTCTTCCTCTTGAATTTGAGACTCTGCATTGGTACCTACTTGTAGGTACAAAAACACCAACATAACACAACAGCTCTTTTCAGAGCTAACTTACCTCTAAGCACTCTAAATTATTTTTTTACTCTATTTTTTTCACTGTTTTTCCCCATTGGTACGCTCAGGGTGCGCGTACCGGAGAGCGCACCTGGGAACGTACCCAGCGCTTACCCCACGAAAATAGCAAAAAAAATAGTTTTTTTACCCTTCAGGGTCCTTCTAGGCCATCCCCAAAAAACCTAGGGGGTCAGAGGGTGTCTACCCTGCCCCCTTTTACACATTTCCCCCTTTTTTTCACCTCATGTGTCTCAATTTTCCAGAGACACAAGATGGCGGACTCTCCGGACTGTTAAGAATGTTGACAGACAACCGACAGCCAATCAGCTTTCAGCTCGTGCACTCCCGTAGCGCGCCAGGTGCGCTCTCCGGTACACGTACTGGTGAGCGCTCGAGCGCGCCCATAGATATATATGTGTTTAAGAAGTTGCTTTTCATAAAAAACCACTAGAGCAATTTTCACCAAACATAGCAAAGGCACATCTGCGTACCAGTCACTACAATTTTACCAAGTTTTGTGTAATTCCGTTCAGCGATTTTGACTGTAGCCATATCTAAATGTCCAATGGAAAACTGCATGGGAAAAACACATTTCAAACTATTGAAAATTAGAACCAAATAAAAAAATGTAAATTACGTTTTGAAATTGAATGTGATGAAGTATGATTGGTTATGTACGTATCTTAAATGAGAGGAAAACACGGCCATTTTGTGATACTCCTGTCAGAGGTACTTTTGAGAGGAATTTTGGCTGGTCAATTTCTGGACTTTCAAATACACAGTACTTACTCTTCTACTTTCAAAAAGGTGAGCTGTTAAGTTGTAAGGGGAACTATGTTGTACACTTTAAGATAATTTGAAAAATGTATTCTGTTAGTTATTTACAGTCCTTCTGTTATAATTTTGAATTAAGATAGGCTTCATCTCATGCAGTGCTTT
Source organism: Lissotriton vulgaris (assembly GCF_964263255.1). Lineage (NCBI taxonomy): Eukaryota > Metazoa > Chordata > Amphibia > Caudata > Salamandridae > Lissotriton > Lissotriton vulgaris. The sequence continues at coordinate 1,208,582,980 of NC_141685.1, forward strand.
ATATTTCTAGTTCCTGCCTGATACTATACACTGCCCAATTAATTTTAAAGAACTAAATACTTGATTAAGCTAGTTTTATGTTATGCAATACCAAAAACAATAAATGAAAGTGATTACTTTTTTCTGCAATTTACAGCTAGAAATTTGAAATTAAATTGGAGAAGAGCAAGGAAATTTAATTTGAAATTACATCAACATATCTTGAAAATGAAAATGTCAAGGAAAATGAAAACACCATTTCTTCCCAAGGAGAAGATGACTTAAACAATTTTTTTAAATCAATCTCTAGATGAAGAATAATTGAATGTTTGCATGAAATACAATGCCAACAAACATCAATGAACAATTTTCATGAGGAGATTACATTTATGAATGAAGATGAAATACCAGATGAGGACATGCTACAAGTTCTATTAAATTATGAGAAATCTGAACAATAAATTATTAATTACAAATTAAAAATTAGTTGACATATTATTCATTTGTATTTCTAATTTATGAGGTAAAAGCGAAGTGATTGTAGTATAATGTAATACTTATAGTATAGAGTGTAAAATGTTTATGTTACATAGCAAGTTTACTCATATTTACTGCCCTTCTCCCACTGTATTTTTACCAATGTATATTTGACATCTCTTCTTCAACTCCTGCCTTCTTTCTCTCACTGTCTGTCTCTGATGGACCCTATCGCCGCCATTTTGGGTAGTTTCAGAAGAGAATGAAATGTAATACTTCAAAACTTGAAAAGAGAGCAGGGTAGAGTGCCCCTCACCCCCTAGACCATCTCTGGAGGTCCCAAAATGATCTGTTTCTGCTTTCCCAAAAGACTATGGTATGAGTTGAATATACCACAATAACTTGCATTACAACATGCAAGATATCTACAGAGGAGACGATGTACATTTCTCAGAAGAGGAGAACAGAGTCACCCACATAACACAACAGCTCTTTTTAGAGCTACCCTACCTCTAAGCAATCCAAATTCTTATTTAAAACTATTTTCTTTCATTGTTTTACCCTGTGGTGCGCTCAGGGTGCGCGTACCGGAGAGCGTACATGGGAACACACCCAGCGCTTACCCCGTGAATATTTAAAAAAAATAATAATAGTTTTTTTGCCCTTCAGGGTCCTTCTAGGCCCCCCTCAGGAAACCTAAGGGATCAGGGGGTGTCTACCCTGCCCCCTTTTAATCATTTCCCACTTTTTATTTTCACCTCAGGTGTCTCGATTTTACCGAGACACAAGATGGCGGACTCTCTGGACTGTTTAGAGTGTTGACAGACATCCGACAGCCAATCAGCCTTCCGCTCGCGCACTCCCGTAGCGCGCCGAGTGCGCTTCCCAGTACGCGTACCAGTGAGCGCTCGGTGCGCGCCTATAGATATATATGCGTTTTTGAAGTTCATTTTCATAAAAAACACTTGAGCAATTTTCACCAAACATAGCAAAGGCACATCTGCGTACCAGTCCCTACTTTTTTACCAAGTTTGGTGTAATTCCGTTCAGCGGTTCGGGCTGTAGACTTGTCAGACCGTCCTATGGAAATTAACATGGGGAAAACACGTTTTGGAACCCCCCTTTTTTCTCAGCCCCCACTTCAGGAATCCACCTGAAACTTTCAGGGAAGAAGCAGAGAGGAGCTGGCCAAAATCTTGGAAAATTGCACGCAAATTCCTCAACCGGCGCCAAAGATATTCCCAATAGAATGTTGTGGATTTCCTATGGTAGCTAGGTCCTAACTATAACTACCTACTGGCGGCCACCAGTAGGTAATATATATATATGGCAATCCAGAACAAAGAAAAAAATTCACCTGTTGCTCGACACTTTGAGGAACTACACGGTAGCAATCGCAACCTTCTCAAATTCTTTGTAGTTGACAAACTACCTCAAATGAAGAGAGGGGGGATAAGATTTGCAAGCCACGACAGCTAGAGAACAGGTATATTATAAATCTGGATACCCCGATTCCGGGGGGACTTAATTCCGAGGAAGAAATGGTTTGGCACCTCGGAGAGTGATGGCTACAAACTTAGTCTTTCCTTATCTGTTTAGAAAATACCTATAATGAATTTCAATATGGTTCTTCAGTATTGTTCATGAGTATGTTAGCACTGACCCACGGTGCTGATACACATTACATGTTCCCGAACTCCTGCAATACAACGTTATTTTAATATTTTCGTATTATAATCACATTGTTTTCACAGTGACAGAGGATGTATAATTTAAACAGTTTGGGGCATACATTGGCATTTATTTATGATTTGGCACGAAGTATGCAAATCTGACAGGCTGTATCCCTCTCTCTTTTGTTTTCTCCTGCTGATGTACAGGATTAAGAAGATATGTCAACTGAAGAAAATAACTTTTGAATTCCTGTTTTGTGAAAATACACGTGATTCCTTGGAAACTGGCCTAATTATCCCACTGGGGAAGAGATAAGAATTCGATTAAAGTCTCTGATGAGCATATAACTTGTAGAAACAGCTCCAGGTACTTGGGGTAACAATGACCCGAATTATTGATTTATGATTTGAGCATTTAGTGCACGGACATTATATAAATCCACGTGGAATATATATAATAGACTTGTTCTTGTTGTGCACGGACACTCTACAATGTATGGTTTAAATGGACTATGGTCACTGGGCCTCCTATTCGAAATACCTATTAAGTTTTGCACCAATTTTGGTCAGGGCTGACCTATTAACTACGAGAGATACATAAATTACAGGGCGAAATCATGTTTAATATGACTATGAACATTTCTCATGAAAGAACAATGTGTTAACAGTTGTATTTATTTAATCATCAAATCAGATGAACAATCCACGTGGAATGTATACATTAGATTAGATCAGCTTGTAAATAACAATGTTATAAGATGGCCGCCGATGTTACAAGTTCCACGTCCTTTGTCTATGTTTATTTATCTCACTGACATCACATATGCACTTTGAAATAACTTTATTTAAAAGCTTCATTTCCGTTACACGAGTTACCCGTGAGCAAGGCGAAAGTTGAATCGCCGAAACGCGTTGTGTTTTTGTTCGATGTCTTCTGTGTATTTACATGCTGGAACTAAAATGAGGAAATAAATAACAACTTGAGCACACGCGCCTTTCTCGTTGAAAATTCTGTGAAGGACTGGAGTGGAAGTGCATTCGCACAGCGGCCACTGTGCTTGGTGAGAATAATAGTGTTTACAGGGCGACCTCAACCCCTGGTATGCACCGTAGTTACAGGTCCCGGTGAAACGGAGGAAGTGGATTTGTTTATATATATATATATATTCACTGAAAAAACCATCAGTTATAGACCATATATAGTTAGGAATTAGCATTTACAAAACCTTAATTTACTCACACAAAACCATAGAAATTCGAATATATAGTTAGTTGCAATAACTATATATCGCGCACCCGCAATCCACTGCTGATGATGTCACATATTACATCATTCATGACATGGTCAGTGACATCACTGATGACATCACTGATGACATCTCAAATGACATCACTGATGACATCTCAAATGACATCACTGATGACATCACTGATGACATCTCAAATGATCCAGGATGGGTATTGATTATACGTTCGAACAATGAATTGACATGGGACAGGTACTGATTACACGTTCGAAACAAGTTCTAATGCATCATTGATTACTGTATTTATTATTGAAGGTTCGAATTGTCGACACTTTTGGTACTTGCTCACAATGAATTATCGATATGATTTTGTTGCACTTGTCGCACTTTTTACTATGAAATCAACGACCACTGACTCTTTGTTATGTTTTCCACACATAAATACCCCCCCCCCATTTACAGTTCCAGCCTGCTCCGTGGCCGGCCCACGCGGTTGTAGGCCCGTATTTGGGCACCAACATTTTTATTAAAGGTTTTTGAAAAAGCAAACGTAGTTGTAACGCATTTCGAATAAATGGCCACTGTTTCCGATTTTTTTTTTTTTTTTTAAAAAGCAGGTGAAATGAAGCAGCTCAATTAGTTAAGGGTTAAAAAGTATAGTATGCAGATAAATTGAAAATATGAATGGTCCAGGTTTGTTGTATGTGTTTTTCATTTTTGTACAGCATAAAGCAATCGATAAAGATCCTGGTATTTAGCCTCTACTTTATATGCTACCTGTATCAGGAAAGTTGTTTTAAATGCCCCTAAGTCACCCCGAAGGAATGTCACCTGGCCCCCCTAGTACGAACGAAAACGACCCCGTACCACTGTAGGTTATCTCTCTTCCTCAAAAATGACAAAAATTACTTTCTAGGACGTTTTGGACATTGATGATTTTCATATGATCTATTTATTAAAGTAATACTCATCTCTCCGCATGAAATTAATTTTCCACATGCTACACATGTCAATCTCATCTGCCCAAAGTTCTTTTGCAGATTTGGGACCGTTTCCCTTGCCTCTGACTCACTTATTGCTAAGTCATTGGTGGATGTTTTTGCCGGTCAGGGGTTATCCACCAAATCTCGAAGTTGTGCTTTAGAATAATTAAGAGGGTGCCACCTCTCCATGTGCCGATGCATAGTATGATTACCATAGCTATATTTTTTTTCGGTCCCTCTCGAGAGTTTTTTTTTTCAGATGAGGCAGGTAACGAACCTGGCTTTAACTTTCTTTTCATGAGAAGGAAAAGAAAAAAATTGCCAGATAAAATTTACTTTCACATGGGACGTTCTTGGCATTTCTTTCAGAAACTTTTACATCACTGTGTCATTTCTTTGTCTATCCTGGTTAAAGCAATGTCATGTAAATAGTTGTTTAAAAAGTTTTTTTTAACGTGTTTACTTTGTTGGAGCGTTGTATATATTTATAAGTTATTAAAGTGTTATAATCCTACTACTTTGTTGGAGTGCTATATATTTTTAATGTGACACATAATTGTGAAGACTTTGAAGTACAAAAAGGCATCCCTGGAATCTTCCGCTTCAGGCTCGGTCCCACACACCCTTACAGTGAGAATCCCCTCCCCAATCACAATACAGGATCGTTATCAGATAGTAGGAACGCGTGTGGTGTGACGGATCTCATGAGCTGGGGGCCTTGATCTACTGTAACTCCTTTGGACAGGGGTGATTCTTTACAGTTGGGGCCATAAACTACATCCGCAGGGCTAGGTGATAGCCTGGGACCGGCCTGGACAATCAGACACAGAGGAAGAGGAGTGTCAGAGGGTGCGGTAGTGAATAGGGTGAAAGGGAGGTGTCGGGCGGGCACAGGGTGTAATACTCAGGGAAGAGCAGCGCAGATGGGGGGAGGTTTATGGCCCATGCATGAGAGAGAGAGCAGGGGTGACCAGTGCGTGGGGGAGATGCTTGCGAGGGTGGGGAGCCATGCTGAGGATGGGCGGCGTGCAGAGAGTGGGTCTGGTCAAGGCATCTAAAATGGCTGCCGTGCACGACAAAAGTGTGGCATTGGAAAAAAAGCAAGATGGCGCAGACAATGTTTATCAATACGAATTAATTTATAACAATTATTTTTAACAATATATTTACTCGCAGTGTCAAAATGGCGGTCAACACTTCCTGATTTCCTTCGAATCGAACGTTAACAGAAGTCAAGCGGCAAAAAAAAAAAAACGCTCACGCGCAGCCGCTGGAAGACAAGTATCAACATATATGAGCCTCCTCAACCACCCTCAGAAAACATAGGGGGTCAGGATACGTCTCCCATACCCCCTTATACCCAATACTCACTTTGCTTTTCCTCCATCTTGTAATTTAATTAAATCGAAACACAAAATGGCCAAATTCCCGTTTCGCTACCAGTTTGCGACCCGGTTCGCGAACCGAGAAGCGCTTCTACCGCGAAAAATCAAATTTTTTTTATTTGCCCCACGGGACCCTTTAATAACACCAACATCATTCCTAGGGGGTCAAGAGGAGTCTACCTTGCCCCCTTTCATTAAATTTCCCCTTCGTTTTTCTCGGTAGGATCGAGAGACAAGATGGCAGCTGCACCGGACTATTTAGAATGTTGACAGACACCGGAGAGCCAATCAGCTTCGCTTCGCAAAGCTCCGTTACGCGAAAAGTACGCGATCTGGAGCGCTATCCGGGACGCTGTCAGAGATATATCTGTTTTTTTAAATGTTAATTTCTCAAAATCCACTGGAGCACATATATTGAGACCCAGCAAAGGCACATCGGGCTAACAGTCCCTACAATTTTGCCAAGTTTCGTGCAAATCCATTCAGCCGTTTGAGCTAAAAGTGAGGCCAAACGCCCTATGGAAAAATGAATGGGAAAAACGCGTTTTGAGACCCCCCTTTTTTCTCGGCCCCCCCTAGACGGAACCCCCCCAAATTCTTAGGGGCTGCTCAAAAACAAAATGTGCCATTTTCCTGAAAATTTCAGCCGATTCCGTCCACAAACGCCAAAGTTATTAGACATAGAATTTTCAAAAGTTCCATAGAGAAAATATCCTAACTATATATACCTACTGGTGACCGCCAGTGGGTAATATCTATATATATATATATATATATATATATATATATATATATATATATATATATATATGAATTCAATCACCCCTTCATCAAGAAGATTACCAGGGACATCACGGGGTTTCAGCAGGTACTTTATTAAGGGAACATTCGGCATGACCGATTTCGGCTTCTGCCTTTTTCGAATGCCGCAGTCCGTAAACAGTGATGGTACCCACTCATGAATTTTTTCAAGCTCCTCCCTCCTAGTGGTGGTGGGCTCACCTGCAAGGGATTGTCTGTGCTCATTTTAGTGTAGGGGACTACCAGTCCCAGAAGACCACGTGCTGGCAATCCAATTACAGTCTGGTGGGGCTTCACAAAATTAAAACCTGTGTTGCTGCTTTTAACCCAATTCTCTCTGCTTACACTCCCGAAGTAGCAGACCTGAAGACACGGATCGGGTGTCAGCGTCTCTCTGCCCCGTCCACGCTTGATGACACCAGCTGCTTGCATCACCTCAAGGGAGTAATGGCGGGCTGTGGATTTACTCCGACTCCTCGGCAACCACTCAGTTTTTCTCCAATGTCCTCCTCAGCCGCTTGGTGAAAGGGTCCCTGGTGTGCGTCATATATATATATATGTCCTACTGGCGGTCGCCCGTAGGTAGTTATAGTTAGGATCTACTTTCCATAGGAAATCCGCAACATTCTATTGGGAATAACTTTGGCGCCGGTGGACGAATCTTTGCGAATTTCTCAAAGTAGGTGGCCCTCTCCGCTCCTTCCCTGAAAATGTGGGGGGATGTAAGTAACATTTTAATTGGTTGAAAATTCAAACAGTTTCATATGTGTTTTTGTCATGTAATTTACCTCAGGATATTTAGACAGGGCTACAGCCCAAATGGCTCAATGGAATTCCACCAAATTTGGGTAAATGGTAGGGACTGCTATGTAGTAGGACCTATTCTATATTTGGTGTAAGTGTCTCCAGTGGTTTTTATGTGAATTACTTTCCCACATTTTTTTAGGGAGCGCTTACCGGTGCGCGCCCCGGTACGCATACCGGGAGCGCTACGGGAGTCTGCCATTTTGTGTTTCGGTCGAATTGAGACACAAGATGGAGGACAAACAATGTTGGGAATGGGTAGAAGGGGGCACGGTAGACACTTCCTGACACTCTAGGTTTTCTGAGGGGGGTTGAGGAGGCCCATTTATGTCCCCCCCCCCAAAAAAATTTACATTTTTCGCGGGGGAGCGCCCGGTACGCGCACCGGGAAGCGTACCGGGGAGCGTACCGAAGAGCGTACCGGGGAGCGTACTTTGGTGAAAAATAGTGTAAAAAGTTAGAAAAAGAAAATCATTATGAGTGATCAGAGGTAGGGTAGCCTTGAAAAGAGCTTTTGGGTTCTGTGGCTGATTTAAGTACCTACAAGTAGGTTCCAATGCACAGTCTTAAATTCAGGAGGAATATTCTATTCCCCTCATCTGAGAAGTGCACACCATCTCCTCTGTAGATGTCTTGCATGTTGTAACGCAAGTTATTGTTGTATATTGAACCCATTCCATAGTCTCTCATGTAAGCAGAAACAGATTTATTCACATGTTTCCGTGCTTTCTCAAATTGTGGACAAAATTGGTTGGACCAGTTCCATTTCTGTCTTTGGCATATATTGGAATATACCAAGGCAGTTTGTGGGGAAAGTGTCATCAATTGATCAAAGGTGTCCTTTAAAAGCATTTCCAGACCAACCCCAGTCAAAGTGCCCAAGTCATTTCCACCACAGTGCACTATTAAGAGGTCAGGGTTTGGCAGATGCAAAAAGGTTTTCACCAATGGTATCAATTGGTGACATCTCAATCCTCTCTGGCCAATCCACTTGCTTTCCACATTTGATAAATCAAGGTTGTGAAAATTTCTGCTAGCTGCATACCTTTGAGCCCAGTGAATGTAGCTATGTCCAATAATCCACACAGAATACATGATGAGAGAAGGTTCTGGTGCAGTCAGATGAAGTGTGGGAAAGAAATGGCAGTTGGAACAGTAGGAGTTTACAAAAAAATAATTGTGGAGTTTCCCTGCTCTTGAATCACAAGCAATGATTGGTGGATTCAGATAGTTAAAAACTGAAAGTTAGGGTGCATGGTTGTGTTGTGTGAAAGAAGCAATTTGAATAGTTAAGAAAAAGTAATTTAAAGCAATAATATCCTGGATAAGCTGGTGTATTGAGAGGTCAAACATCCTTGCTGACTTAATTTGCAACATTGTAGAATAAACTTTTGAACCTGAGAGTTCAGTTAGGAGGGAGTTGCTATGGTAACAGATAGAAAGGTCTGAGAGGGGGGAAGAGTGTTGGTTTGAAAATAGTTTTGATTGGTTGAAATGAGACATATGTGTGTAGAATTAGAGGTTTTCTGCGCCAGTCTTGGTTTCAGTGTATTGGGTGCACACCTTTTGCTCTGCTAAGAAAAATTGGTGTGTGTGTCTGACACTGTTCTCAATCTCCCAAAGCATTTGTAAAGGTAAGTAATGATTCATTTAATTTAGATAGAGACTTTTTTGCTCTATGGAGAAGATTTGGAAGCAGATAGTGAAGTTTCAGTAGTGAAATTGAATGCTTGTACATAGGACTTGTGCTGTGTTTGTTAAAAGTTATTTAAAAAACGATTTTGGGGTAAAAGAATGGCTTTTATATTTTTGAGAAGCAATTAATAGTGTCTGCCTCTGTAAAGAAATATATTTGAACCTTTTAGAATTATGTCACCTGCGTTACCTCAAATTAGGAAGCAGATTGAGATTCTTTCTTGTTCGTTTGTGGCATGCTTGATATTAAAATATGCAAGACAGAGGAATTGTCATTTGTAAAATAGTGAAGTTTCAGTAGTGAAATTGAATGCTTGTACATAGGACCTGTGCTGTGTTTTTAAAATGTATTTTTGAGAAGAAATTAAAAGTGTTTGCCTCATTAAATAAATATATTTGAACCTTTTACAATGATGTCACTTGCATTACCTCAGATTTAGAAGCAGATTGAGAATCTTTCTTGTTGGTTTGTGGCATGTTTTTTGGAAATACTTGATATTAACATATGCAAGATAGAGGAATGTTTTTTGTGAAATAGTGAAGTTTCAGTAGTGAAATTTAATGCTTGTACATAGGACCTGCGCTGTGTTTCTAAAATGTTATTCAAAAAACGATTTTAAGGGCAAATCAATAGTATTTACATTTGGGCCTTATTTATGATTGCCTTGTGCCGCTGGTGCCTCACTTTTAACATGGGAAAAAGTAATGCACTGGTGGCGCAAGGCCTTCATAAATAAGGCCCTGAGTTTCTTTGCCGGTGGTTTGTTTCTTGCTTTTTGGTAATGCTTGCTATCAACATTTGCAAGATAGAGGATTTCTATTTTGTGAAACAGTGAGGTTTCAGTAGTGAAATTGAATGCTTGTACATAGGACCTGCGCTGTGTTTCTAAAATGTTATATATATATATATATTACCTACTGGCGGTCGCCAGTAGGTAGTTATAGTTAGGATTTTTTCAATGCAAAATCTCAACATTCTATTGTGAATAACTCTGGCGCCGGATGCCGAATATGCCTGAAAATTTCCTCAAATTTGCCTCGCGGTGCTCTGGTCCTTCCCTGAAAATTTGGGGGGGATTTGTCAAGCGGGGAACAAGATAAAAGGGGAGTCCCAAAATGTGTTTTTCCCATGTTAATTTCCATAGGGCAGTCGAACTCACTTTTAGCCCGAACGGCTGAATGGATTTCCACCATACTTGGCAAAATTGTAGGGACTGGTAGCCCGATGTGTTTTTGCTAGGTCTCAAGAAATGTGCTCCAGAGGATTTTGAGTAATTTAGGTTCCAAAAAATATATATATCTATAGGCGCACCCCGGAGCGCTACGCGACTTGCCCGCGGAAAGCTGATTGGCTCTCGGGTGTCTGTAAACATTCGAAACAGTCCAGAGCGGCTGCCATCTTGTGTCTTGGTAAGATCAAGACACAAGAGGTGGCAAAAACAAAGGGCGGTCGAACTCACTTTTAGCCCGAACGGCTGAATGGATTTCCACCAAACTTGGCAAAATTGTAGGGACTGGTAGCCCAATGTGCCTTTGCTAGGTCTCAAGAAATGTGCTCCAGAGGATTTTGAGTAATTTAGGTTCCAAAAAATATATATATATCTATAGGCGCGCCCCGGAGCGCTACGCAACTTGCCCGCGGAAAGCTGATTGGCTCTCGGGTGTCTGTAAACATTCGAAACAGTCCGGAGCGGCCGCCATCTTGTGTCTTGGTAAGATCAAGACACAAGAGGTGGCAAAAACAAAGGGGGAAATGACCATAAGGGGGCAGAATAGACCCCCCCGACCCCCTAGGTTTGATGTGGGGGCTATAAAAGGGCCCTTGGGAAAAAAAATAATGATTTGCGCGGGGGCAGCCCCCTGTTTATTCACTGCGTCATCTCTACGACCCTTTCTTGCGTCAATAAGCCCCTTTTGCATACATTACACCTGACGTAGGTTTAATGTGGCGCAGGGGTTTACAAAGTGACGCATCTACCTAGATGCGTCACTATGTAAATATGACTCAATAAGGTGCATTTTTTACAGCACTGGTGCATCACAAAAAGTGACACACCAGTGGCGTAAAAGTGACGCATGGCCTCATAAATGAGGCCTTCAGTCTTCTACTCATGCGTCATATTTAATTTATGACGCATTATGTCGCAAGTACTTACAGATACGTCAGTATTTCAGACGTATCTGTAAGCGCAAAAGTGATGCATTGCTGGAGTGTGTCACAAAAATGATGCAACTCCAGCAATGCATCCTTTCACCTGGGGCCAGGCCCATGTGAAAGGGCCTGCATCAGTCTTACGCCTGCTGTGAAACAGGGGCAAAATTTTGACGCAACAGCGTCATAAAAGTGACACAGTGATATCTCATAGATTTCACTGCGTCACCTCTTGCGTCAATACGTCCCTTTTGCATACATTACACCTGACGTAGGTATAATGTGGCACAGGGGTTTACAAAGTGATGCATCTACCTAGATGCGTCACTTTGTAAATATGACTCAATAAGGTGCATTTTTTACAGCACTGGTGCGTCACAAAAAGTGATGTACCGGTGGCGTAAAAGGGACGCATGGCCTTATAAATGAGGCCTTCAGTCTTCTACTCATGCGTCATATTAAATATATGATGCATTATGTCGCAAGTACTTACAGATACGTCAGTATTTCATACGTATCTGTAAGCGCAAAAGTGATGCATTGCTGGAGTGTGTCACAAAAATGTTGCAACTCCAGCAAAGCATCATTTCAAATGGGGCCAGGCCCATGTGAAAGGGCCTGCATCAGTCTTACGCCTGCTGTGAAACAGGCGCAAGATTTTGACGCAACAGCGTCATAAAAGTGACGCAGTGATATCTCATAGATTTCACTGCGTCACCTCTTGCGTCAATACGTCCCTTTTGCATACATTACACCTGACGTAGGTATAATGTGGCGCAGGGGTTTATAAAGTGACGCACATACCTAGATGCGTCACTTTGTAAATATGACTCAATAAGGTGCATTTTTTACAGCACTGGTGCGTCACAAAATGTGACGTACCGGTGGCGTAAAAGGGACCATGGCCTTATAAATGAGGCCTTCAGTCTTCTACTCATGCGTCATATTAAATATATGACGTATTATGTCGCAAGTACTTACAGATACGTCAGTATTTCAGACGTATCTGTAAGCGCAAAAGTGATGCATTGCTGGAGTGTGTCACAAAAATGACGCTACTCCAGCAATGCATCCTTTCACATGGGGCCAGGCCCATGTGAAAGGGCCTGCATCAGTCTTACGCCTGCTGTGAAACAGGCGCAAGATTTTGACGCAACAGAGTCATAAAAGTGACGCAGTGATATCTCATAGATTTCACTGCGTCACCTCTTGCGTCAATACGTCCCTTTTGCATACATTACACCTGACGTAGGTATAATGTGGCACAGGGGTTTACAAAGTGACGCATCTACCTAGATGCATCACTTTGTAAATATGACTCAATAAGGTGCATTTTTTACAGCATTGGTGCATCACAAAAAGTGACGTACCAGTGGCGTAAAAGTGACGCATGGCCTTATAAATGAGGCCTTCAGTCTTCTACTTATGCGTCATATTAAATATATGACGTATTATGTCGCAAGTACTTACAGATACGTCAGTATTTCAGACGTATCTGTGAGCGCAAAAGTGATGCATTGCTGGAGTGTGTCACAAAAATGATGCAACTCCAGCAAAGCATCCTTCCACATGGGGCCAGGCCCATGTGAAAGGGCCTGCATCAGTCTTATTCCTGCTGTGAAACAGGCTCAAGATTTTGACACAACAGCGTCATAAAAGTGACGCAGTGATATTTCATAGATTTCACTGCGTCACCTCTTGCGTCAATATGTCCCTTTTGCATACATTACACCTGACATAGGTATATTGTGGCACAGGGGTTTACAAAGTGACGCATCTACCTAGATGCGTCACTTTGTAAATATGACTGAATAAGGTGCATTTTTTACAGCACTGGTGCGTCACAAAAAGTGACGTACCAGTGGCGTAAAAGTGACGCACTGCCTCATAAATGAGGCCTTCAGTCTTCTACTCATGCGTCATATTAAATATATGATGCATTATGTCGCAAGTACTTACACATACGTCAGTATTTCAGATGTATCTGTAAGTGCAAAAGTGATGCATTGCTGGAGTGCGTCACAAAAATGATGCAACTCCAGCAATGCATCTTTTCTTAACCTTCCACATCCCTGTTCCTTTTCTACATTTTCTTTGAATATCCACATTCCCCATGTTCACTCTCCTTCTCCTTACTTTCCTTCCCAACACTCACATTCTTTCAGTCCCCCTACTTCACTTCCTTTCCCCTCTCATACCTTTCTGTTCTGTCTTACTCATTTTCCTTTCCTTTATCAATGCACTCCACGTCACTTACTCTTTTTCATTTTTTTAAGAATATAGCTCTTTGATGAGAATTGGAGGTAGGTCTGAAAATATCTTTTTTTTCTTCTTTTTTCTCTTTTTAGAACAAAAACAAAAACAGGGAATGGAAACTGCTCAACAGGAGCAAAAATAAAAAAATAATTAGGGCTGGGAACGGCAGTGATGGTTCCCCAATGATCGAACTCTGAGCAGAACACTTTGCTCCCCATAGCAAAGTAGCTGATCACAGTATCTGCATTTAAGGACGCCTTTGTTAAATGCAGGCTGAATGTTCGGAACCAGCTCTTGTGATCTCCCCCTCACCGATGTTGTTGGTCCTCCGGTGGATGTAGAGGCCCCATCACTGGGAACCTCTTGTGCCAGAGCCCTGACACTTTCCCGGGCAAATTTCTGGGGGTGCTTCCTCTCCACATGGTGAATCATTGTGGAGTTCCAAAAAGAATATTTTTTAGTGGGGTCACCCGTGACAGGACTGAGGAGGCTCTTCATCAAGGAATTCATTGGAGTCATCTTCACACTGGATGGTCTGGCAGCCATGATAATCCAAGATATCCAACAAAGAACCGAGAGCAAAAAGGCAGGTCTTTCAGTCACAAAAGTGAAAGAAGAAGTGAAGGAAATGGGTGGGGAATTCATTCTTTGTAAAATAAAACTGTTAGCAACCAATGAAAAGTGTTATTTTAAGGTCACATGACTTGACGCGCTTACGCTGCGCGCACCGAAGCGCTTCCGGGGGCGCTCACGCGGCGCAAATGTAGGCGCTTCCGGGGGCGCATACGCGGTGCGAACGAAGGCGCTTCCGGGGGTGCTTACACGGCGCGCCTAAGTGACGTTTTGATAGTTTCACGGAAATGCAAAATCATTTTCATTTCCTTATTCAAAAAAACTGCTTTTATATGTATGGTACTAAATGTCTTGCGTTTTTATTTACTTTTCATTTATATTTTTTTTCACGAACGCAAGTAGCGCTCTGGGTGCGCTTTCCGGAGAGCTTACCGGTGCGCGCACCCATAGCGCCCCAGGAAAAAATGATAAAAAAATATATATTATAAAAAATAATAATTAATACTTACACAAAACAGCAAATTTATAAAAAAAATCACAGGTTAGAAACTCGATATAGAAAGGAATTAGCTTTTAAAAAACCTTTGAAATTCACTGAAAAAACCATAGGTTTCACACCAGTTATAGTTAGGAATTAGCATTTAAAAAACCTATTAAATTCACTGAAAAAACCATAGGTTTCACACCAGTTATAGTTAGCTAGAAATTTTACTGACATAAAACCATTGAAATTCCCACGTTATAGTTAGTTGGACTTACTATAACTTGCGCGCCTGCAATGCACTGCTGATGACGTCACATATTACATCACTCATGACATGGTCAGTGACATCACTCATGACATCACTGATGACACCATCCTTGTGACAGAGTGACAGACCTCCTTTCAGTGTAATGTAACCCTTGAAACACATATTCAAAAATAGAAACTAACATTTTCAAAAAAATGGAGATATCCATACCAGTTACAACAACCAATTCAGTAATTCCACCATCTATATACACATCCACTCATTCATTAACAGTTTTATATAGACACTCATACATATACTCACTCATCATATGTAGTGATACACCTATACATCCTGTTACACACCGACAGTCATCCAAAAGTTACTCACACACATACTCACACATGCAAATAAACTATTGAACATCCATTTATTTGCATATACAGCTATACACACACTACCACCTTACTTCTAAGGAAACTTACACATACTTACTCTTTTAAACAATCACTTATAGAAACACATACTTATTTAAACAGGAACTCTTACAATCTCTCACTCTCACATATACTCACTTATATACATCAATACTCACATATACTAGATTAAAACATATGTTGTTACTGATAAAGACACTAGTGAGACAGTCATTCACTCACTAACACACACATATACACATTCATCCACCCATACAGTCCTGCACATACGCTGTCTTCAAAACACATACAAACAGTGAGTCAGTCATTGATGCATCTATGTGCTAAGTAATACCCCCACCAAACCATACAGACACTCATACTGATACTTAAAAAAACATCTAATAACCCATATACACACACATGTAGCTACTCACCAACCCATGCAGCCACTTATACACAAAGTGAAACACTGATACATATATTTCAATATTTAAAAGTTACTCGCTAATATATGTATTCACTAAGATACACTTAATAAGCTAGTTAACCAATCAATTTTTTTTTAAATCAATTTAGACACTTATTTAAACATTTATTATTCCATCGACCTTTACATATACATAAATAAAACATATTTATTTTTCAGAAAGACACACAATCACTGGATGGTGTCATCAGTGATGTCATGAGTGATGTTACTGACCATGTCATGAGTGATGTAATATGTGACGTCATCAGCAGTGCATTGCAGGCGCGCAAGTTATAGTGAGTCCAACTAACTATAACGTGGGAATTTCAATGGTTTTATGTCAGTAAAATTTCCATCTAACTATAACTGGTGTGAAACCTATGGTTTTTTTAGTGAATATATATATATAAAACATATTTAAACTTTACAGAAGCACACAGTCACTGGAGGACGTCATCAGTGATGTCATTTGAGAAGTCATCAGTGATGTCACTGACCATGTCATGAATGATGTAATATGTGACGTCTGCATTGCAGGCGTGAGTTATAGTTAGCTCAACTAACTATAACAGCCCAATTTCTCTGGTTTGTTACTAGTGAAATATCCAACTATCTATAACGGCATTACTGTTGTGAAGACAGCACCACCAGTGCAACTAAAAGGTGGGTCTGCATGGACTCTGAATTGTTTGTAGCTAAATTGCGGAACAGCAGGGTGAGCAGATTTTATTCAACAAATGATACTGAAATACCCACTGGAGGGCTGTGAATTAAGAAATGGTTTTATATGGCAGTGCACACCTACTAAATGAAATAAAAAAACTGTTAGCACTACAAATCCCAGCATGCTCTGTAACGTTTAAAGCTCACTTGGGAGCCCACTAGAGGGCAATACTGCTAATTGACATACTAATAGGAGGTGCTGCAGGAGTGTCTCTGCAAAGCTGTATTTCTGCCCGTGACCAAGGACCAAGGAAGGTCTGAAACGCGTTATGCAGAAGGAAGGAATTCAATGCCAAATGTTGTTTTTTGGTCTCATTACACACAACATCTGCCTGGAAGTGGTTCTTGAAACTTGTGGACAAATGTTGTTTGGTTGTTTAAAGCAGCAGTCCTGTTGTGAAGACAGCACCATCAGTGCAACTGAAAGGTGGGTCTGCATTGACTCTGAATTGTTTGTTGTCAAGTTGCGGAACAGAAGGGTGAGCATATTTTATTCGAGAAATGACACTGAAATGCCCACTGGAGGTCTGTAAATTAAGATATTATTTTATATGGCAGTGCACACCTACTAAAAGAAATCAAGAAAACTGTAAGCACTATGAATCCCAGTATGCTCTGTAAAGTTTGAAGCTCACTTGGGAGCCCACTAGAGGGCAATACTGCTATTTAACATGTGAGTAGGAGGTGCCACTTTTTTTAATGTAAAAAAATACAGGACAGACTATCTCAATTTTCTATTTTAATTTTTTTTTATAATAATGATTTTTATTAGTACTGTTTGCGTCCATTTTCCATGTTTGTTTAATTGTATTTCTAAATTGCAGTCTGCAAGAGACAGAATTAAGCCACAGCGGTACTACCTGTTGTGTGGAGACTTTAATGCTAAGTTGGCGGGCAATAACTGGGAGGTAGGGACATTAGTGGAGGAACCTTATGGAGAGATAAGCTTTGGCAGGTTGGAAGACATGTCCGGACACTTAGCTGTAGATGACCTAGTCGACCTTGTAGACACATTCACAGGGTACAGGCCATTTTTACCATCATTTAGAGGACCTGGTCGCGGGAAACAACACTTACAATGCAACTTTTACAACACACTACTTTTACAATGAAACTTTTACTACGCAACATCCATTACAATACATGCCATTACAACGCAACCATTACAACGCATGTCATTACAACACATACCACTACAAGGCATGTCATTACAATGCAGTCATTACAATGCATACCATTACAACGCATACCTACACTATCCAATTTACCCTACTGTTGCACCACCTGGAGTTAGAATAGTAATTTTTACCCCTACACTATCCAATACTTAACATACAGGCCATGTAATGGTATGCGTTGTAATGGTATGCGTTGTAAATGTAGTATGCGTTGTAGTGGAATGCGTTGTAAAGGTAGTTTCAAAGAATTTGTTGTAATGGCATGCGTTGTAATGGAATGCGTTGTAATGGATGTTGCGGTGTAAAAAATGGGTTGTAAAGGTGTGCGTTGTAAAAGTATGCGTTGTAACGACATACATCCCCTGGTCGCGCTTCAACCTTTGACTACATGTTCTTAACCATTGATTTTTTACCCTGGTTCTCTAATGGGGAGGTTGCACAGACCGATTGGGTGGATCATCATGCCTTTTGAGCCTAAGGACAACTGCCCTTCAGTAGTAATAAACACCCCACCAATCGCACCCCT